>NC_135715.1:65034701-65740268 GCF_964656455.1 Halichoerus grypus | reverse complement strand
AATGCTGAGCCCATGCTTGGATGGTTCCAGTCCCCTGATTTTCACTTTCATTTCTCCAGATCCTTATAAGGGCAACAACATTCTCTCCCTTACTTGTCTCTCTGCCTGGACAACACTTGCCCTGACCCCTTTGACTGGTCAGTTCTCACCACTCCTGCCCCTTTCTCTAGTTAGCAGCTTTCTAAATGTTCGCCGCCTCAGTGGATGAACATTGGGGCTCCAATGCTCCCCTGCTTTCAGTTGCGCTACTAACCAGTAACTTCAGAGCAGTTATTTTTGGAAATAGATCATGTCATGATCACATGTCATGGAATGAGGGTGTGAAGGTTGTTTCTGTTGGATTTATAGGCTCTTAGAATTGAAAGAGAATTTATAAAGTATTCTTTGTCCAATGCTCTGCCTTGCAAGCAGGGAAACTGAGGCCCAGGCACGTGGAGAGACTTGCCTGAATTGCATTGCTAACTAGGAAGAGAATTCAGTTCTCCTCCTGCAGAAGGCCTGAGAGATTTTTTCCCATTTACTCTGAAGTCTATTGAAACAGAATAAAATGGAGTCACCATATGCCAGTAGCTCACTCCTTTGTTCCCAACCAGAGTGAGCTGGGGAGAAGACACTGACCATCAAACGCCCAAAGACCAGGCCTTTCCCATGCTGACGGCCCGAGAACCCCTCTCCTTCAGGGACAGCAAGCCAGTGTCCACTGGGTGTACAATCCCATTCTGGGTCTGTTAACTCCAAGGGAGCCCTGGGTCTGATGACAGAGAGGCAGTTTCCTACCCACCCATGTCCTCCTAATATTCGCAAAGGCTACACAACTAATGACTGGGGCTCCCAACCAACTTGCTCGCAAAGATGCTCCAGAGGGGGTCCCTGTCTATAGGCCTCTCTTCCCTGGGTTCCTGCTCACTCTGCTTCCAGCTCCATGACTGTGGTTCACTTTAAGAATGTCCTCCTTCTCTGTGTTCCATGAAACCTAGTATTGCTATCCCTGTGCACCCTGCCTACACCACAATTGCCCCCAATTCACTGTCTTCTCTGCCACGCTGTAGACTCTTGGAAGGGCAAGATCAAGTCTTGGGCACCCTCTCTGTGTTCTCCATAGTTCACAGCACACAATAGATACTCTGCAAACACGGCAGCTTTTGAAATATGGGGAAATACCACAGAGGTCACATTATTTCCCTCTTGAGCACCCAAGCCCCAGTCCATCCTGCTGTGTACCTGACAGGTCAATTATCCCCAGGTCCAATTTATTTACAATTCCTCATAAAGCCCAATTCCTTGTCCTAACATTCACAATGTGCTTACAGGAAAAACTCCCAGGGTCTTGATCCTGTAATTACTCAAAATGACCTGCAGACTTATGCTCCATTAGCGGACACTTGATTTTCTTACATAGCATCCATTTATTCTGTTTACAGTTAACCATACCTCAGTTTCCTTTTGGACATGCCCCATTCCTACACTGTGTGGTTCCAGTGAAGACGACCATGGTCTCATCTTTGAGAGTGGGACAAGGATGGGATGGGTTTGTGACCCAGGAGCAAGCATAAGCTTACTGCATTCCCCAATACCCACAACTGGTTCAGGATGGGTATCCAACCCAGTTAATAGGACACAAGGAGATTTTCACTGGGACTTCACTTTTATAATGAATCCCCATTTTGGAAGGATGGTAGGCTTGGCGTTGCCTCCCACATCCTGGTACCATGTGAAGCTCCAGACTAAAACCAATATAGGGAGGCAGAGTGGAGAGATGGAAAGAAACCAGGCCATGACTGAGTGCTGAATCCATCCATCACTGAAGCCAGACCAAACCTTGGAACCTTCCAGATTAGATGAAATAATAAATTTCCTAACTACCTAAGCCAGTTTGGTTCGGCTGTCTGTCGCCTGCAATCAAAAAAGTCCTAACTGATGTGTCTCTGAGTACACTTCAATCCTTCTCACCCTACATCTTGGTTCAAGGTGCTCACCTATCTGAAATTACTTCTCCTCCTTCCCGTCCACTCAAATTTATCTATGTTCCAAGATTTGATCAAATTTCACCTCCCGCATCACATTTTCTCTTTCTAAATTTCTCAGGCAAGTATTGTCTTGACCAAATTTTTGGCACTTTTTGCACATTGCCTCCTAATTATCTTTCTGTGCATATGTCCCAAATACCATGCAAGCTCCTCGATGGTAGAATCTGAAACTTCTTTGCATTTTCCAGAGAATGCCTAGCAGACTGTGGCACACATACTAGAGACATATTAAATATTTCTTTTTTTTAAAATATTTCTTAATACACGATTAAACTTTTTCAGATGTACTTTCTGAATAACAAAAAAACAGAAGCCAAAGCAACTGTATAATACAAAAAAAAGTAAGAACTTAAAGGTATCACAAGTCAATATTTAAGGATATGATGTATGTGACCAAATGGTTACATCACATAAAGTTAATATCTCTTATACTCATATATTTATCTATTCAACAATCATTTATTGTGAAATTCTCAGCACGGTAAGCTGTCATATATCATATTTTTAGAATTTTAATTGTGGCTATAAAATGAACTTGCCTCTAAAGTATGTACAGTTCCAATTTTACACTTGAATTCTGTAGAGCGCATTTGTAGTTCAGGATAGATGAATTCAGCAAGGAAACAGAACAATGTGCTTTTCCATAACTTTAAAAAGGTATTGCTATAAAAATATATATAATCCCACTGATAATTTATGCCCCCTCCCCCACAAAAAAAAAAAAAAAAAAAAAGCATTCCAAACACCATTTTTCCTCTTAAGTGCTGCATTACAAATTTAAATTCTGGGCACTTTCAACCATTTCTGAAAGTCTGCTTTCCTCTTTTTCAATTACCAAAATTCCCAGTATCAAGAAAATAGGGTCTCTTCTTCCTACTGCCTATCTCTGTAAGGGAAGGTCGTCCTCAGGTACAGCCTTGATGTTCCATTAAGACTTAAGACTTCCTAACAGATTTATTATTCTGTTAGTTATTTTGCTCACAGTGAGTAGGTTTGTTAGAAATGACATGAACGGACTTGCAATAGAATCCCCAAGTGTTTTCCTCAGTAAGTTGTCACTTCGTTAAGAACTCGCAAAAGAATCTGAAGCCTGCATTATCACATTTTGGTGCTAATTACCACAGGTTAGAGGTGAGCAAGAAATCTCTTGAGATTCTGGAGTTGACCAGTAGTAACCGAATATGAAACTCTAATCTAGTTACTTAAAATATGTACCCAATAACGACGGCTATCCTGTGTACTGAGTTACAGCTAAACAATAGTGCACTGGGGGATCCTGGTAAACAGTACAAATAGTTGACCAAATAAAATGATAAGGAGAAACTAATATAAACCTGTCCTACACAGAAGAAACTGTATATGCCTACCTCAGACTGTAAGCCCTTGGGTCTCACAGTGTCCTGAGGAGCTTGCTAGATCCAGTGTGAAAACCGAGGAATGGGAAAATAATGCTGGTGACTTTGGCAACTCAGGTGGCTGCCCACACAGTAGTTAGAAATCTTAAGAGAAATTACTATCCATCAGGTTTTGGTGCCGGCCATGACAGCAGGAACGCATGAATGAAAGACAGCGCTTGCCTAATACTGAGGAAATACATTCCGACAATAGAGACATCTAATGAATTTGGTCACTGGCCTCTTGTATTACAGTGGAACGATACTATCCTCCACGGAGCGCTCAGATATTTTAAATCTTCATCTCTGACATTACATTCGGAAATCAGCATAAATATGGAGGACATAGCCATCTAGCATATCTATGCGATGTTGAAGGCAAAACAAAGCATGCGGGAGGAAAGCCAGGAATGAATCAAGAGTATGAACCAGAACATTAGCTTTGTTTCTGCCAGTCTGCATCACCCACATGTCTGCAATGTTTGTCTTGTCTGGTTGGCTTTAGCTTAATCCCCTTGGAAGCAGCAGTAGGGGTAAGTCAGGAGAATTAGCTTTTTGTCCTAGCTCAGCTGATTATGTGTCCTTGGACATGTTTCTTAAGCACAGTGAGCCCCAGTTCCCCAGTCCATAGACTAAAGGGGAGGTACAGTGCATGATCCCTAGGGAAAGTTTCACCTACGAAATACTATGAATATGCTTAATATCACCATCAATCTACACTAATGGGTTACGTTTTTCTCTTAGCAAACAATAGGCCTTGCAGTCTCTGGATCAAAACTAATTCTGTTCTGCAATATACGCGCAGGACTTGCAAGGGATGCACCTCATTTAAGTTGTGAGGCAATGTTTTCTGTCGTGGCAGTAATTATTGCATTTAAGTAACTGCATTTTTCAGAGGCAAACGTTGCCTGATTTTCCATTTTTGCTGCTCTTAATTTATTGCTAGCCATCACAAGTCGTCTTCATTTCATTAATAAAAGAACATTATTGTGCATTTTGCCTTTTAGCCCATCCATTATTCATACCACCAAGGAGACTGAACTGAGGATGCAGCTGTTGGGGCATTAATCTCAGGAACCCTTCCCCTTGCTCACCCTCACTCTGTAGGGACTGAGTTACGATTTCCTTGCCACTCTGGAAATGTTTTGCCTGCTAGTAAAATTAAACTGGCAAATCGATTGAGATATCCACCCTCCTCATTTTATTTGGCTTACTGTCATGCTTGTTACAATTCTGTTTTGTTTTGCTTTAATATCCTTTTGGGGTCGCGCCAGGAATTGCACCGTATCTGGATATATGACATGGTATTTCCCTGAAGTGAAGACTATTAAAATGGCAAAAGGATGTCTTGTGGAATGAAACCTAGTAGCCTTCTAAGCTACTTTCTAGGTGTGACTCTCTTAAATGTTACTCCTTACTTCCCAGGGGCAGAGCCGCCCCCATGCTTCTCCACCATCTTAAACATAGGCTCCTCCTGGTGCTCTGTTCTTAATGGAATCCCAAATGGTCCTTGTTCTCTACAATGGGTTTCCCATGGCCTCCCACCAGAGGGTTAAAATTATAGCCACTTGCTGAGCTCAGGCTTCTAGAGGACAAAATTCATGTGTTTCCTCTGCCCTACAGACCCTGATTTTCTCATAATAGAAGCTAAACTGAGCTGCCATCTTGGTTTTCCTTCATCATTCTAGTAAACTAAAGCATAACCACAGCCATAGTTAATCTGATGAAAATCTATAAAAATTTAGAATTTACTAAGCAGATAAGTCATGGGTAATTCCTTTTTTACAAAAACAACTTTTTAGCTTTACTGAAAGACTTACTCTCAGGTTGCTATAAATGGAATGCTATCCTAGAGCATCTCATATGTAATTTGATTGTCCAAACTTGAATTTACTCCAAATCCTTCAAAAACATGTTTATCCTCAAAATTAAGGTTTCTCTATATTAATGGTCCCTTGATTATACAGTTCAATCATTTATTCATTAATTTAACAAATATTTATTGAGGGCCTCCTATGTGCCAGGCATTCCAGTAAATGGTAGAGATACAGATTTTAACAAGCCCACCAGAAGGTGCGTTTAATTTAGAAACATTTTCCCCCTAGAATAGGAGTCAAAAAATTTTTTCTGGGAAGGCCAAATAGTTAATATTCTAGCCTTTGCAGGCCATACAATTCTTTGACCCAACTACTCAACTCTCTGACAAAAACAGCCATAGGCAATTTATAAATGAATGAGTGTGGCTGCTTCCCAATAAAACTTTCTTCACGAAAACAGGCAGTGGGTGCCACTTGGCCCATTGACTGTAGTTTGCCAATCTCTGCCCTAGAGGGTAACATTTAAAACTTACACTTCCCTAGGATTTTTGGCAATAGACTACCTTAAGTAAAATTTAATGCCACGAATGCTCATGAATCCTGTAAGTTACTTAGCAGTTTCTCCCAATCAGAGCATCAAAAAAGTTCAAGTTTAATCACAAATGCTTCGATCTGCAGCGAGGAGACCCGTTTTCTCAGGAAAATCTGGCTGCTGTGTGGAGTGGATGGTTTTCTCGTGGAAGTGAGGGAGACCCTGTGAGGGAAGCCGTCTTTTCTGAGCTCTTCCTTTGGGCTGTGGGGTCGGTGAAGGCACTTTGGCATAGGCAGCTCTAATCCTCACCACAGATTTGGGAGGTCGGTAATACTCTTCTCATGCGTATAGATGGGGAAATGGAGAATCAGAGAAAACCATGTAACTTGCCTAAGGTCACACGGCGGGAAGCACCATGGGCTAGATCCCCAACCCGGGCTTCCTGACAGCAAAGTGGCCAACTCTCCTCGCGCCATGCTGCCAATCTTGGCCCAAGTTCATTTCATCTCACTTTTCAAGACTTTTTGGTTTCTGAAAGTGTCATGTGGCTCACATGAATTCGAGAATCGTCTGACTTCAGCAGATGGACATTTGCACTCTTTCTGAATAAATAACAGTGTGTCTATACTCATGATTAAGTTCTTCATGACTCTCCTTTCCTACATGTTTACACCTAATAAAACCTATAGCATATCAGTGACCATCACTGGGGAATGTTTGGAGTCAAAGTATGGCAGGAATAAATATGTAGATGAGTGGAGATTTTTTTTTAAATCAAAAAGAAAAAAAGAGGTTCCTAAGCAAGGTCAAAAATAAATAGGATAGGATACCACCAAACTTTCGATTGATACCGAATCATTGAGGATGTCAGGAGAAGTATAAAATCTTGCTTCAGTTTACAGCCAATTAGTAAGTCTTGGAATGCCATGGCCACTTCTCATTTCAGTAACAAGAAAGTTATATTTTTAAAAAGACAGAGAGATATGGTTGGCATCCTCTCTTAAGAGGCCTCTGAAAAGAAAAAGAAAATCTCCAACAGTGAGCAACCTGTTTGACTTGGGGAAAGAACACAGACGTCTCGCTCTCTCTGTGCTCCTCTCAATACCGTTTGTGGAAGGACAGTGCGAGGCATCACCCATATTTTGAGCCTCTTGGCGGCTTCACTTTTTAACATCAAGGCTGCAAACGCAAACTTCCTACTTGCCTGATCCTTTTCTCTGTAACCACAGTTTGGGTGGGTTTTGAAGTTTAAATCTCTGTCTCCTCTACGTGTTAAACTCTCTGTTACAGAGGGAGTCTCGGGGCTAGCGTGGAGTAGGGTGGTTAATCCTTGCTGGAACAGAGGCATCTGCTCGTCCCTCTGGCAGTGCTCTCTCATCGGGGAGCGCTTTCTCAAGGGCCGAGCAAGGCCAAGGCGACGTGCAGTGAAACAGCCCACAACGCATGCAACTTGCCGTGGGCGTTTGGCTGGGGCTGAGGCTGGCCTAGGAGCCCTCCTGGCACCACGCTGGGGTTCCTCCCTGGCTTTCGTGGGAACTCGTCTTTCAGACCCACACCAAGCAAGATGCATTTAACTGACCCCATTCCTTTTAACAGCCGAGCATGACAGCATTTAATAGCCTTGCAAAGACTGCGTGGGGCTGCCACCGCTCTGCCTCATTACTCACTGTTTCAGGACGGTGCTTGAATCCAATATGCACATTTGAGTCACGTCATGCCTGGGAACTCAACCACCCTTTTGTCCTAGCTCACCTCCGCGTTTTATCGTATTTAGCATTTTTAGCTTCTGTCTTGTTTTGATGTTTGTTTTATTTAATCGGGTTACCCCGTTCTGGCCGTTGCAAAAGATGCAGGGTTCTTCTTCATGTGCTGTTGGCCACAGCACCTGCCAGGGACAGCTTCACTTGAGAGAGGCACACAATATGTGTGACCACATCCCCTTTGGATCAGGACGCATCTTCAGGACCGGGTGGGGGGTGGGGAATGTAATGAGATGTAAATGTTTTCCAGTGGCTTGCAGTAAGGCCATGAGGGAGCCGAATGGCCCAGGCAGCTCACTCCTGGGGGAGGGTCCCCTCTGGACTCAAGGTGACAGGAGCAAGGTCTCCTGGAAAAACGGGCCAAGCACGATGCTGCTCCCTTGGCTACAGCTTGGAAGCAGCTCTCTGTTAAGAGGCAAGAGAACGAAGCAGAAAGAGGAAGATGGACCCCCGCCATTTCTCCACCATCACCAAAAAGCCTGTTAAGAGGGACATGACAATTCTGGGCACCCCGAAGAGATGCTTTTTCTAGCCTATGCCCTGATGTGAGCTGCTTTACAAAAAGCAACCGCGACTCCCAAGCGTTCTGCTCAGAGTAGCGAAAACAGCCACGAGCACTTGTAAACATAACAATCGGGAGCGGGGATGTTTGCCTGTAATGATTGTTTATGTTGGAAGTTGGCTGCCACCGTGGTTAGACAAATGCTCCCACTTCCGTGGAGATAAAAGGCAAGCATTTGCAATCGGTGAGGAGAGTGTGTTCGTTCTGAGGCTAAATGGCATTATAAAACTTCCTAATTAAGCATATATGCCGATGAGTTTTTAGCATCGTTTCTCCAATTTAACTCTACATACTGGGTTTGCTGTTTACTACAGCATTAACTATAAACATTGTTGTTACTGCCCCCAGCTGGAAAACAGAGCAGTTTATGTGTGGAAGAAAAAAGAGATTATCTCCCATCTGCTCCTGCCCATTATTCAGGGATGTGTCATTTTGTCTGCTGATGGGAACCATCACTAGGATTTTAGTCAAATGGCCTTTTTTTACTTGGCTATGTTTATTAATTATTGTGTTTACTTGGCATTTTGCTCCCACCCTTACTCCCACAAATTTAGCAATGTCATTTTCTAGAGTTTTCTTTTTGAAATTATATATTTGTATGTGCCGTTTTTGTTATACAAACATGCACAACTGTAATTAGACATATTTGATGCATACTTTTAATTGTAGATCAACTTTACTCATATATATTTTTCTACTATGCCTGAGGTTAGGAGGCATACAATTTAAAAAAAAAAGGGCGGAGCATGGTGTGATTTGATTTATATAAAGTACAAAACCAGGCAAAGCTAATTAATGTGGATAGAGTCCCGGTCAGTGTTTACCCTTGGGGCTACGTGACCCTCCTGGGGGGTGGAGGGAGGGGGTCTCTGGAGGTGCTAGAAATGCTCTGTGCCCGATCTGGGTCCTGCTTACAGGGGTGTGTTCCGTTTGTGAGAATTCACTGGAACGTGCATTCGTGATACCTGTACCCTTCTGAATGCAGATTATCTTTCAGTAAAAAGTAAAAGACGAATGGACCATATTCTACATTAAAACGTCAAAAAGAAGAGTCTGCATAAAGGCAAATCATGATTAATCCCCCCAAAAGGTTATAAATAAAACAAAGTTCTTGCTATACCTATAAAGCTATTTTACTTAAGTAAATAAGAAAGGTTGTGTTGCAACTCCTGCATGCTTCTCAGTCTACAAGACAGAAACAGGCTTCTGGGTAAACCTGATGGTAAAACATTTCATTTAAGTTTAGGTGTTTTCTTGCTTTAAACAGACTTGGAAATTATCATGATTTTAGTATATTGGATAGTTTGTCAAAGTGTGCCCTTTACTGCTTCCTTAAGTCCTTTGTTTTGAGTGTAGAAATAAAAATTAGGAATAATTTATTGGGGGTTAAAATTATGTATTGTATGTGTGTGTATGTGTATACACATACACCCATATATATAAACACACATACATACATATTTCTCTTTTTGTAAAATTTAGTAGTCTAATCCATGAAAAAAACATCAGGTAGCCACTACATTACTGCAGATAGGCTCCATCATTTGGGGGAAACAAATACTGAACTTTCCCTAGCAAACACAAAGATGTGGAGCTTTACCAGCAGATCATTTCAGAAACATTAAGATGGAGGAGGAAAGTTCCCTGGGACTTCTCCGAGTAAATTTTCCAAATCATCAAAAACCATCCTGCCTGTGGATAACTTAAAGAGACACAAACAATACCCCTTGAAGGAAATGCCAGGGCAGTTGACTAGAATAGAAAATGATTGGATAGAATTCTTAACCCAGTTAAAAAAAAAAAAAATCGATACCTCCCATACACAGCCCCGTTTGCTTCTGCAGATAAGCCAGCTAAGTAATCTGACAGTTACAAAATATTGAAAAATAGATTCATGCAATAGCTAGTACATAAAGGGATTTCCAGGGGGAGAGAGGTAACAATAAAACGAAAACAAAACAAAACAGAAAGGTGGAGAATTTGAAAACACAAGCTTACCAACACACACAATGCATTCTATAGCCCATTGTACTTGGAGGAGCTTCTACTGCTAACGTGTAAATGCATTGTTTCATCCATCTAGTAAGGTCAAGGTTGGGCTTGATGACTTTAAAATGACAGTATATACTTCTATAGAACGTACACTAAGGCACTATTGTTCTTCCATTTGTTACGGGACAGAAGAGCACCAGAAATCATTGTTTTAATTAACAACATCAGGAAAAGGCTTTGGCATTAACGCTAAATATACTGTCCTTTTAACTGTAAGGAAAATTGATACTGAGCATGTGCAATGGAAAGAAAGCTGGCAAATGTCAGTGTGAATAATGGGTGAAAAAAAGGAATGAGGGGGTGTGGCATCTCAATCAAGATTAAAATGAAACTGATAAAGCAGCATATGGACTGGATAACAAATCAAAAGCATGTTTATCCACTGAAGGAACTGGTTAATGGAGACTGCCAGCACGTTGCCATGGAAACACTGACTGTTGAGCTGCACCATCTCATACCTTATCCAATACATTCCTGGTTGTTGGTAGTAGTCCAAAGACCCTGATCTCTTGATGGTAAACCCGTGGTCCAGCTGAGCAGAGAGAAATGGGGGCAACTCAGTGGATCGACATTGTGCTAGAGAATTACGACTCCAGACCAAGCTGTTCTTCATTGACTATATATTGAGATATAGTTACCATGCCTCTTTTGCAGGGTGACTAGCTAATATCCTAAATCTGCACATTGAAAATAAAAAGGCAAGAAAAGACACTAATCCCTCATGAATATCTCGGAGGCCAATTTGTTAGAATAGATCTAATTTGTCAGACAAGGTTTTGAATGCACATTTAATAATGTCCTCTCAATTTCAAAAGATATAAACACCTCTTCATATGCCATAGAATGGAAAATGCGTTACAATTAAATAAAGTACTGAAATCCATTTTAGTCACCTAAGAGAAAGCAGATTGGACTCCCTCCTCCCCATCTTACCCCATCAGGCTTAAATTTGAGGGCTTCATGCATATGAAATAAAAGATGAAAGGAACCCTCACAAGTCACAACAGTTTGGATTTCTTTCTTTAAGAGTTAATCTTCAAAAGCAGAGCTACTCTTAAAGGTGAATCTTAATTACATTTCAGAACTAAAAAGATATAATATAAAACAGTAAGTTTTCTCTCTGAAAATATAGAAAAGAAAAGGAAAAAGAATTTTCACTGTATGTTAAAAATGCGTATGTACAGTTAAGTGCTTATGATCAACAAAAGGTACAATAAATAGAAGACAGAGTAAGTTCTCAAAGTTGTTCATCCTGGAATAAGATGTCAGCCTTTGGCTACCTAGGAATGAAAGATTCAGTCCCCCAGTTGGAAAACAGTAATCATGCTGTATGCCCACACCCCCATGCCGTCCCCTGAGAGGATGCAACTTGCACGCTTTTCTTTAGAGAGCCGCTCATGAGTGCTTTCAAGTGTGGCACCAGCGCCGTGCTCACAGTTTCTACTTCTGAATTCACAAAGGCATTGCAACAACATGCTGGGGCACCAGGTGTTCAAACTAAAAACTGCTGGGGGGTGTGGTTGGTGTTCTGATTATAAACTAGGCTATCCCAGTGTTCACAGAACAGCAATGTGAGATTTTAATCCTAAAAAAAAAAAAAAGTGCATTTCGTTTCATTTAGGAAAAAAAAAAATCCAAGTCCCCTTGCGGTTAAACGGGAGTCATATGAAGTCCCGCGTTTTTGTTTTAGTTCACAGAGTTGGCTACTTAGTAACTAGTCCTCTGTTGCCATCTACAGGCAAAGTGTCCCATAACAGGACACACGGGAACGCGCTAGTGGGACTCCGTGTACAACTCAGCTTCCCAGAATCACAATTATTTGCACACTGATTAGTATGGATTCGTTCAATTAGACGGAAATGCTCCATTTGCATGAGCAAAATGCAAAAGAAGAACTTTAAAGCATTAGGAAAATTATCGGTTAAAATAATAAACAGAATTAAATGAGGAAAAATAAATTGGAACTGACATCTTAGTCATCGGTTCTTCATCAAGCTGAGCAAATCTAATAATGCCTCCCTCCCTCCCTCAGCTCCCAAGAAGTCCACCGTTAAAATGTCATCTCTAATTCCATTTTATGTCTATAAATTGCATTTTAATAACCTTTTGTTTCCCTTTCTCTGTTCTGCTGTGTGTGTGTGTGTGTGTGTGTGTGTGTGTGTGTGTGTATGTGTGTGTGTGTGTGTTTTAATCCCCCAACTACTGGGAAAGGTAGTAAAGGGACAAAGGAGTCTTTCTGAGAGGCAGCAGTTACAAGGACAGCAATGGGTTTCCACCTAATCACGTTGCCTGACCTCAATGTCAGAACACCCTTTCTCCTTTTAGAAGGGCCAGATGATCCCGGCAAGCCTCCAGCTGGTAATTACTCTCCTGGCCAACTTGAGGACCTCTTGCAACCTTAATATAAAGTTATCATTTGTCCTTTCTTTGGTCTTAATGATGGAGGGGGTGGAAAGCAGAGAAGAAAAAAATGACAACAGGAACAAAAAAACACTGAGGTTCAGAACCATGAGCGCATGCTAAACTACGCTCACGTCATAAATTACATCTGTGACTAGATCTTGTTTGTTATGACAGTATGCTTTTTTTCCTTTGTCACTCTAGGAAAAAAAAAAAAAGTGCCCCAAATTCCTTTATAAGCATTGCCAATCTCCACTGGGTAGTTAGATTTCTATCTAAGGAAGGAGAAGTGACAGTTAAAGACTAATGATTTAATTGTTGATTTCCTGAAAATACAAGCTGATGGACACTACATTCTATAGTAGAATTTTTCATTTTAAAGGGTGTATGTAATTTCCAAACAATCAGTCCCATAGAGGCAGTTTAAAACAAAATACATTATTTTATAGCCTCTGGGGAGAGCATACATGCCCATGGGAAAAAAATTATCTGAATGAAATTTGTGCTGCAATCAATTTTTTTCTGTATCTATCAATAGAAGCCATTACAAAATTATATTAATTATAGGAATTTTCACGTAGATGAATTAATAATTATATTGCATTATTAAATTGCCAAATGGTGTTGACAGAATGCACCATTTATGAACGCTATTCCTCCTACCTACCGCTTATATTCTGCCTCACAGCAGAATGTCATTCTTTTGTAGATAAACCTTAGTTTAGTTTGAATTGGAATACAGTTGACTCTTGAACAATGAGAGGGTTAGGGATGCTGAAAACCTTAGTTTAGTTTGAATTGGAATACAGTTGACTCTTGAACAATGAGAGGGTTAGGGATGCTGACCCCCAGCACAGTCGGAAATCCATGTATAAATTTTGACCCCCCCCCAAAAAAACTTAACTACTAAGAGCCTACTGCTAACCAGAGGAAGCCTTACTGATAACATAAACAGTCGATTAACACATATTTTGGATATGTATTACATACTGTATAAATTAAGTAAGCTGGAGAAAAGAACATGTCATTAAGAAAATCATAAGAGAAAATACACTTACAGTCTTGTATTTATTTAAAAACAATCCACATCTAAGTGGACCCATGCAGTTCAAACCCGTGTTGTTCAAGGGTCAACTGTATTATTTAATGCCAGGGCTCCTTTCTCTTGTGATGGTCCCCTGAGACTTAGTCTTTGCCCTGTAAGAATGGGAAAACTGCTGTGGAGTGTAAATTGACTTATCCAATGCTATTCTGAAAGTTATTCACGAAGGCAGCTAAATTGGCCAACTTCTGATCCCCAGCCCCTCCCTGCCACTGGTGACCGCTCCCAGGTTCTAATGGAGGGTGTGGACATTTATGAGAGAAAAGCATTCTGGAGAGGATGCATGGCAGGCCAGATTCTCCTGAAACAACCCCTGAAATTTACAGTTGTGCTCTCTTTCATGCTTAAAATACTAGTGATACTAATTAACATGTGAATTGTGCTTTAGAGTGGACAAGGCACTTTCCAGATATTTCTCCAAATAGTTAATTATTTTGAGTCTGAGTTAAGTTGATAATGTTTTTTACATTTGTAGTGAATAAAGAAGATTCAATAGGCACACAATGCGTAACTCAGCCCTACACTGTCAGTTTTGCAATTTATAAGTATATTGCTAGTTCGTACAGTTTCCATGGAAACATGTTAGTGATGAACCGAGAAACAGATATGAAATTGTATTCAAAATGGTCCAATCATGATCCATAGACCTTGATCTTCAAATACTAGTTAAGTTTTTTGAGATCTACTTAGATAAAGTTTTAATAAACTCAGATGGATTAGGTTTCGGAATTTATCCCCGTTTGATTAAAGTAGGATTTCTCCTCAAATCTGTGTTGTCTATCCACTGGAAAATTGCCCTGAAGTTCCTGCCCTTGGTCATTATAAGACTCCCAGAATACTGTGAACAAACCATTATTGAGCAACCAAGGCAAACTTAACCAAAGACTAATTAAAATAAAAGACCAAGAAAAACGAAAACAAAAACAAAATGACAAAGGTGGGAAAGCACCCTTTCTAGCAGCTTTGTAAGCCCTCAGCGGGAGTAGAAAAGCAGTCCTTTTCATGGACAAGCGTGCTGGCAGTCCATTCCAAAAGAAAATTGTGGAATCGAACATTTTGGAATAGACTTATATCTTGAATGAATGATGAAAACAGAGTATAGAAGGTCTGGTTTAGTTTAGAATCACCATGAGATTGTTACTTCCCCAAATTACTGACTGAATATTAGCTGATCACAAAGAACACTGACATCTATAAAGACATGAAGGACAATGTACTTCTACGTTGAATTTCCTTAGAACAAACTAGAGAGAGAGGGCAAGAAGGACAACTTGCAATTTTAAACCCTCAGCAGCACTGAGGAGCATGTGAAAGAGTCTCGACTTAACACTGTGAGTGGGCTCATGAGCCAGTTACTCACTTGTAACTCACTGTGGAAAGGGTTCAGTCAAAAAACATGAAATGCAAACAGTACAAGAAAGTGTACGCATACATTTGTGCCACCTGCAAATTCTGGAAGCTCCTACCAAATAGTTAGTAACCCAGATCTAGGATGGATTGTATCGAATATGTCACTTATTTATCTTTAGTTTATCTGGAGCTCTAACACACCCGAAAAAGAGAAAGAGAAAGGGAATAGAACACCCAAAGTAGTGGTAAAACATTCAGTATTGCTCATGAGCATAAGATACTGTTGCGTAGTACATATACTTTTTAAAATTCGACATTGCAGTGTCTAAGTTCTTTGTTGAGAAAAGAAAAACAGCTCAAGTGATTCCACATGGAATATGCTGTTAAAATTTACATACTCTGAAAAAAGGAAATTATTAAAAACTCAAGTAATCTGGGACTTGAATATATTTACTCTAGAATATGACACCAGGAAGTATGAGGTTTCATTATTTCTCTGCCCAATTTAATCTTTGCCTAGAGCTGCTATCAAATTGCATATAGTGTATGTCTGCATGTATAGAACAGACAAAAAAAAAAAAAATCCTTGTGAAGCCACATCAATAAAATGGTAAATGGTAAAAGACTTTCAAGTTTAAAAACAGGGATTTCTAAGGAGCAAGACACCATTATTTCTTTGGGTGTTCACAGCAACTCAGTTTCACTGAAAATCTTACTGTGCAAGCCTCCTGCTATGTTTTGGCTTTCATTTGGGTCTCGTACAAAGATCTATAGTGTTCCGATCTCTCTCTGCAGTGTTGTCTCTCTCGGCTTCCCTCTCCCTCCAGGTCCTGGCAAAAGGACACTGGGAACTCTTTTTCTCAGAGCCCCAAAGTTTGCATTGGCACAGAGTCCACTGTGGGGGAGGTTTTCTGCTTTAAAAAATAAATCATGAAATTAATATATCCTGCAAGACACCCTGGAGGTGTTGGATAATGATGTGACTCCTAGGGAAATGTTCAGCAAAAACACACCATATATACAAGCCCCAAACCTCCCCCGGTGCATTAAGTGGTCGAGCTGTCTAAAGAAATGACCCATTCTGCTGTCTCTGGGTGGGATTGACCCATTCTGCCTGTCTCTTAGGTGGATTGCTTTTTAAAAAGTTAAGGTGGATATTTCAGATGCTTACTGCTATGACAGAAACTCCAGCGGCCGTGCTATTCGGCTTGGGGCCTGTGTTGAAATGCTTCTTTATCTTTCCAGCTACTGACAGCTGATGTTCATTTTCTGGGAGGCCATCATCCTGAGGGGGGAAAAAAAAGAAAGAAGTGAAAAAAGGAGAAAAAGAAAAAAAAAAAATGAGCTAAACGGAAAATGAGGCCGAGATCTTCTAGTAACAAGCTGGGATCTTAGAATTCCTAAGATTTCAGAAATAAAGTAACCAATGTCTGTTGTTGAAGTAGCACTCTGAGGTCTTGTTCATTTCCACACCTGCCTTAAAATTAATTTGCTGCGTCATCTGACCCCCAGAGTTCTGTCCCTAAATAAAAGTTGTTACTTCTGTTTTTGGTTTCTAATAAAACTGATTTCAGCCAGGGCTCTGGGGACATACGCCAAAGGGCAAGTTAAATCTGAACCCCACAAAAAATCAATGTAAACATCTTTTTTTCCTGAACCAAGAGTTTTATCCTCTTAGCCCATCATTCAGACCCCAACACGAGGCAACTGACAGTCCTGGGCTCATGCAAGGGCCCGTAAATAAACTCAGGCTGGGTCCACAGCTCCTCAGTCGACCATTCTATAATCCCAGACAACCTCCCAGGCAAAAAGTTCTTCCTTAGGTTTTCAATCCTCCTCACTGCCTTCAAATCATCTGTTATTTTGACGTACTTCACATCGAGGCTCCTTTTAACGAAGGCTTCTGCTCTCCGCCGGAGCTGTCTATGATGGAGGCTAGACAGATTGCTCCCCTTTGCTAAAGACTGTTAGGATAACACTAACCAGAGCCCTAAGTATGTGCTGCCACTTACTAGCTCATGTTGAAAAGGCTGCCCAGTCCTTGAAGACAGAGACTGGGTTCTGTTCGCTACCGAGTCCTCGGGTCTTAGCATAGTGCTTTGGCACACAGTAGATGCTTAAGACGTATTTGCGGAATAAATGAATGAAGGGATAATAAAGTGTTTGTTACTATCTGTTAAAACCAAAATTCCTGGCAAGACTTCAATGCCATTCATCATTTTCCTTCTTTCTTTCCTTTCCATCATTTTGCATGTTATTTCTTGGCTCCACCCAGGAAAATAAATGGCTGCTTCCCTAGCATAACATGCTCGCTCTTCTACATAACCTAGTCTTCCCTTCCCTCAGTGTTTGGCTATTCATGCATTCAGGCGCTATTCACTGCATGTCTACAGTGGACCAGGCACTGCAGGAAGTAGTGGGGAAAGCTGGTGAGCAAAAAGAGGCGTGGGCTTTGCTCTTATGGACCCTGTGGCCTCTCTTTTTCTTCAAAACATGGGTCCAAATCACCTGTTCCAAAACATTTTTCCCCCATGAGGCATAATTCATTAGAATGGTTCTTCTGTAAACTCCTAATGGTTTTACATTATATATCTTTGCACTCTTTACATTCTTTTTGATCTCAGGTGATTTCGCACATATATAACTTATATATGTACATATATAACATATATAACATATATAACATATATAACATATATATGTACATATATAACTTATATATAGGGAGAGTTATATATAACTATATATATAACTCTATATATAACTCTATATAACTATATAACTCTCTATATATGTGTAATATATAACTCTCAATTCTCTCTATACATTTACATATAGAAGTTATATATGTACGAAATCACCTAAGACCAAAAAGAATGTAAAGAGTGCAAATATATATAGCATATCAACAACTCCGAACTCTTGCCCTTTTATATCACATCTTCCACATTTTCTGTAATCTTTAATATGAGCCCCTGGTTCAGCACCCTGCTCACAGTGGATACTCAATTTGTGATATTCTTGGACTGATTTACTAATGGCTAGAAGAAGGAACAATTATTATGCTTATTAAGTCACACCTGAAATCAAATCTGGAAGAAGGATGCTTTCCAGTGATTGCAGAGTGAATTCAAAAAATTTTTAAAAATCCGTATTGTGAAAAGAGTCAGACATAAAGTGAAGGTCAATGAGGGTAACAGTGGGATAATACTTGGGGAGGGAACAGAAACGGGATCATACAAAGTACTTACTCTGTCCCAGGCTATGCAGGGATGGCAGAGGGTGGGAGAAAAATGGTCTCTGCCCACCAGAACCTTGTGGGCTAATTGAGAGACAAAGTACGCACACACAATGTCAAATAATAAAGCAGATCAACAAGATAAGAAGGAGCTGTCATAAGGCATGGAGCCTTGTGGCTCAGCTAGAAACAAGGAAGGAGTTCAGAGGAGAGAGGACGTATTTTCAGTTGTGAACAGAGCGGACTTCATGAGGACTATGGCATCCAGCCTGGTCCTTCATGAGGAGGAACAATTGACCCTTAGAGATCAGGGAACTGCTGTTTTGGTGTACAGAAGTGAGCGAGTGGGAAACCTCAAGGCCTGTTTGCCAAACAATGAGTTAACCAGTTTATCTGGTTAATGATGGAGAAAGCTGAAAAAAAAACAGGAAAAGACTGGCCACAAATGACTACCAGAAAGATCCGGAGATGGAAGCCTTTGTCTCCATTAGGAATAAAAACAATGCTTTTTTTAATAAGAGGGGTGTAAGGGTAGGAAGTGTGGAGGGCTAACTACCTTTCACTCACTCACGAAGAATTAGAATCTTGCAATCCAGAGCTTTAAACACAAGGGTGAAAATGCTTTTTTAATGGTGGATGGAACAACAGGCCTCTGGAATCTAAGTTAGAATTTTGGAAGCATTTAAACATTTGACGAGGGATGAAAGGACGTGCGTTTACTGAGAGTCTTCCAAGTATTAGTGTCATGTATCTGGCAGAGGTTGGGGCTCTGCCTGAGGGAAAGGGAGCAGCCTGAGACAGGGGTTCCCCATTGGGCCTCACCCCCAAGATTATACTTGTATGTGTAATCATCTCTTAATAGAGTTCCAGGCTAGCTCAGGCAAAGCGATTTGTATGGCAAATTTGTATGACAACAAATGTGAAAAACATAATCGGGAAGCTGGCTGAAGGAAGGTTTTTCTCTTTAGGACAACAACACCTTGAGCATATTTGCTGTCTCAGGATCAGAAGCTGCTGGAAAGGAAGAGCCAGAAGACACGAGACGAGCTAATCAGAGTGAGGGGCAGGGATGGAAGGGAGGGGAAGCCGTTTGCACTGGGGAGGCGCAGGTTTACCTGATGCATGATGAAGTAAGGAGAGAAAGGGTGAGGCCCGAGTTTGAAGGTGGAGGGGAGCAAAGATAAAAGAGAAAGACAGGGAGAGGAAGGTGACACAGGTGTTAAGTGCTATGTGGCCCTTGGCGAGTGATTTACACATACGAGCCCCTTAAGCCTCAGATTATCCTCTATGATGATATGCATTATTAGGACCATTTTGAAGATGAGCAAACTGAGGCTCAGCAAGGTTAAGTAATTTGCTCAAGGTCACACAGCTAGAAAGCGGTTGAGTCAGGACTGAACCAGGTCTGAAAGTATTCTTTCCACAACACCACATTGCATCCATCCAGAGCATTCATTCGCATGGCATCGGTTACAAAGGGCTCCCTAAGAGTTAAATGCTAGGATTTGAGGAGTCCTCTCTCCCACTATGAAAGTGGCACGATGGTAAGGAGAAAGAAGGATTAAATTAGGGACTGAAAAAAACAGAATATCTGGCTAGGCCTCAGTGGAGCCTGGGAAGCATCTGCATGGAGGTCAGTAAAAGGGATGCTGAGCACGTCAGGGGGCCCAGTGGAATGCAGTTGACTTTTATGTCAAGGAGAGACTGGATGTCCACGAATCTGGGATGTGGCAATGTGACCTACTCCGGCCAGGCTCTCGAATCCTCTGTGGGGCAGACAGCACCAGAAGGCCTGGCTGACACTGGATGACATGAAGTTGCATTGGGTCACAGCGTGGTCCTATGATCCACACAGGCTATGCTGAACGGGCTTGGTGCAAACAGAGAACAAATAGTAGGGATTCCATAGGAGCAGCCCCTTCCCGACTTACTGAGGGCAATTCATCCCCTGCTGCACCAACCCACCATCTCCCCATTTCCCCACCTGTGGTGACATCTTAGCCAGAACTTTCTTTTTTTTACTTGGCTTTTCTTCCCCCTGCCAGTTCCTGAGCTAAGAGTTTGCTTTCTCACCACCCTCAGAATGGTTGTTGCTGTTATTTCCCAGCTCTGTCTTGGTCCTGATCTCCTGTCAAGACTCTTTGCAACTCTTTTAGATGTTGGGTCCTGAGGGTTCAGACCTCCAGCTTTAAATTCTAGTGAAGGTTTCAGCTTCCCTTGGGTTATTAGTTCATGTTGAAGCAATGAAAGTCTTGAAACAACCCTCACAAGTTGTCAGAGATGCTTCTGACTTCATAAATCTTAAAACATTTCGGGGTTGTTTTTTTTTCAATGAAATAAGGTGTCTCAGAGAGGGGTGTGCGTGCATGCGGGCGCGCACACGTGCACACACACACACACACACACACGCACCCCTCACAGCAACTAAAAGTCTGCAGAGTTTCTATATCAGTTTTGAAGACTGAGCATAATTGGATTAAAAGGTATAAACAACTGGCTTTGCAGGGACCTAATCTGTACCTGAGGCATACAGATTGATGATGGAGATTTAGCTAACTTACTGTCTTGCATCAATAAAATAAATAGGGCCATTAAAAACATACATTTTTATATATACATCTTTATCACCATTATTCTGAATAGATTGTGTGCCAAAAATGTGCTATGAATTTTCTAAACGTGACCAACCTGGCAGTATGTTACAAATAGTTATAGTATCATTACCATACGTTCTGGTATGTAGTTTCTGGGAGTAGTTTCTGAAGTTTCACATGCGCTGGTTGTGGTTTGAGGTTAGTGGTTTTTGATTTAGAAATTCCCATCCACCACTTGGCAGAGCATTGCAACTGACAAGAACAAAATTAGTTTGCAAAATGGAAAATGAACTCTCACAGCTGTCTTTCGGAGACCTAGCCTCCTGATCTCCATTTCTCCAGCGGATGTTGGGGAGCAGCTGTGGGGGGTTGTGGGGGAGTGAATTCCCCTCTTTCCTCAGGGAAACCATTCCAGGGGTCATGCTTTAGAAAACCCTCCTCCCCTCATGGATTTTTGTTTTCAACTCATGGATCTGATTTGCAGTCAATTCATTACCAGACTCTGTTATTAATAATATCTGTGAATTTATGAGAAGTACGGCAGTCTTGAGACGTTTACTACTAGAATATCCTGATTTAGTTTTAAACAATCTCTCAAGTACATTAGAGTACTCTTCAATCGCAGCTCCCTCTCGCATCCCAGGGTTTGGCCTCTTGACTCTTGCTAACCATCTCCGGCTGTCTGGCACCCAGGACCTTTGACTCTGTTCAGCTGGGGCCGATGCATCCTCTATGTCTACACCTCACACTGCACTGGAGGAGAAAATGTGAAGTAAATTACGATCTAGCTCGGAGAAGGGAGAAGGTAAGATGCCCAATTGGAAAGTGGGACTCCATGTCATCATTTCTAATTTATGAATATAAATAGATGGTTTTATTTATTATTACAGTATCACTGGGGGCTCTCTTAATTTCTAACAAATTCCGCCAGCACAAGATGAATGCATATAAATTTTTGTGTGGGGAGAGCTGCTTTTAGTTAGTATGGAATATCTCGGGAGATTATCCAGGCTCTTATTTTTTTATTTTTTCTTCTTCCTCTCCTTCTTTATTCTTTTTGAATATCTTGGCTTAGTAGTTTGTTTGTTTGTTTGTTTATTTTTTAGTACTACCTTTTAAAAAAGAGTAGGAAGGTGAGACACATGAAGTAAAATAAAATTTAAAGGCCAGGAAGGTGATAGAAGTCTTGAATTGGCTAAATACTTACACCTGACTTATTTCAACCCATTCTTTCCACCAGGACAGAGGTTCTCAATCTTGGTTTCACTGTAGAACCACCTGGGAGCTCTTAGATTTCCTGCTGCCTGCCCAGATGCCTGCCCAATTAAGTCAGAATCACTAGAGGCAAAATCCAAGCATCAGACCTTGTGCTAGAAACTCCACGGAGCTTTACGCTGGAGACTTCTCTGAGGCTCAGTTTCCTCATCAATGAAATCAGGAAAATAATTGGAGGTAAAACATAAACTCAAAGAATTGTAGTGTTGAGATGGACATTTACCCTAGTATCGGGAGAATAACATGGGATAAAATAGGTCAACACTTTGAAAACAAAAATGCAATAATAGTAATATATCTGGAATATTACAATGGTGATAATTTAATCCTATTTACAAATGAGAATTTTTGGGGGGGGAACATGCCAATTACATTTATGAACTTATCACTAACCTACCTTTTCTATCAACAAAGTGTCCTTTGGGGGAAAGGGACCCAACTTTCTCCACAATCCCTGGAATGAGCAAGATGTATTAATGTCAATTTCAGTGTCCTATGTGCCTTAATCCCGTGGTTCTCTACTAGATGAGCACTAAGGTAAATAAACTTAAGCCAGGACAATTCCTGTTGGTATTCTGTAGTCATGGTAAAGGAAACAACTGTGATACTAAAGAATACAACAGAGCGGATAATGCACACATTATCTACATGGAGCTGGGGGTACACAAATGGAATTTTTGGGGGGAGGATGAGAAGGTTCTCCTTCTTAATCAAACTTCTCATACGCCAACATCCATCACAATTTGTATTTCACCAGCACATAGCAACAGATGACAGAGCTGTTGCCTCTCTCAGACCCAAATTCCCCAAATATGTATCAAGTACCTACACAGTGCTAGTGCTTAAAGACTGTCCTCTCAGACCCTTCAAATATATATTCCTTTCTCCATCCTCATAACAACCCAAGAGGCTGATTCTATTATCTTCAGTTCACAGACACAAAAACAGATTTAAGGGAGTGAAATGACTGTCCCAAGGTTACCACAGGAGGGTGAGCTGGTGCTCCTTCCGGAAGCCCACGTTCCTCTCCTAGACACCTGGCTGCACGTTGATGCTGCCTTTGTCCATCTGGTTTGCTAGAACAATCCACCTAGATGCCTCGCTCATGACTCTCTGCATAACAGAGCAGGCGCCCAGAACACCAAGGAGCACAATGGCATTCCCACCCAGAGTGAATGAAAAAAACTGAGCCTAGAGTAAGGTTAAAACAAGTGACTTTTGCTGACTAGATTTTCCGATTCTATTGCTCTACTCTCTGTTTCATAAGGGACTGCCTTTTCAATTCCAAGGGCACCAAGTGAAAAGGTCACTGGATAAGCAACAGAGACAATTAGGACAAATGAGAGTACAGGAAATGCTTTCTGACGACTTCCTCAGGGCTCAGATAATTATTATTACCTCTTTCCCCCTGAGGTAGAGTTCTCTGCGGTGATCAGATATAATTTGATCACCAAATGCAAAATGTCTTGTCAAATGGACTTCCATTTAAATGCCTAATTTATTTATTTTGATTGCTTGGTTGTTCATTTGTTGCACTTAGAGATCTTGAAAAACACTAAAGGCTCGTTGTGAAAGCTTATATATGCTTTTTCATTTATGTTTCTGAGACAATAATCATTTTTCTGATTTAGTTACTATATAAATACAATTTCAAAAGTTAAGCAATCATTTCATACATTTCGGGTTTTTTTTTTTTTTAAGTTTCTGCTAACATCAATAGTTTTTTCCCTCAGAATCTAAGGTCCGTTAGAATGATAAAAAGGGTACTTTTTAGTTTTAAATCTCCTAGATAATCCCTTAAATGTTATCCTCACTTTTAAGAAATGTCTTTAGGGAATCTGAGAGGGAAAACTAAAATGACAGCGAAAGTCCACGTTTTAGAGGGCGTGGTGGAGCCTAATTATCAGCAAAGTGGGACCATGTGTAAAAATGTGTACAAAGCTGGTTGAGAAGGCAGAAAGTTACTGCTGAGAAATGTACATGCTGCTTTAGGGAAAGGAGCAACCTAGTTTTCCAAAGGTAACAGCCAAAAGTCTTCCTAATTTTGTTTCTTTATCCCACGGAATTGGGAATATATATATGGATACAGGGTCATTTGGTTTGGAATCAGGGTAAGGGTGCTTCTAACTGCTTTCTAGCCCCCCCGAATATACAGACAAATGTGCTTCCGTCCACAAAGGTATCTTAAAACAGACATGCATACCCTGTCGGAGCTGGCTCTGCTGGACATCTCCTTCCCTGCCTCCTTTGGGATAGAGCACTGGCGTCTCCTCCTCTAGGGAATCCTCTATAGCACCGCTCTCCCCACCCAGAGGCTGGCTGGCGTGGCCTCCCTCCGATGCCTGTCTGCTGTATCAGAGCTTCCAGAGGGCGGGCCTGCCAGGCGGGGGTCCTCTGACGAAAACGTATTTAAAAACCTAAAATGGCTATTTGCAGTCCATGAAATCTCTTTCCTCTATGGCTCTTTGTGAACCTTCAAAGGCCATGTTTCAAATTCTGATTTTCTGGCTTATTCTGTGTGGTCAGAGTCCCACTGTTTCTAGTGCTATCATGCAATTGGACGATTTGTAGATCATGGGCTTTTAATTAGCATGTTGATCAATCAGAACCAACTGATGCCACAGGAAAGGCTGCAGCAGGCCTGTGCCTCTTCCTCCCTGCAAATCTAAGGGAAAGGTGCCACGACCTAGGTAAATTCCTTTGAAGATGTTGCTAACTTGCATGAACAATCATTATAACGATATGATGTACACATGCATGCTTTTGCAATATTCACGGTGCTTTCATGTATAACAAAGGTATAACAGGTAGATATAATTCAGTGCATAGGACTTTAAAGCAAATGGGCTTGGAGTGAGGAGACCTGGCTGCAAATTCTGACTCAATCACAACCTTTGCTACTCCGGGCAAATCACTTACCTTAGCCTCAGTCTCCTCACCTGTAAAATGGGTACAATAATATCCACTCTGTCTATCCTGCAGGTTTATTATTAGGCTTACCTGAGACACTTCCTAACTTTTCCCACTTCATAGAAAAGGGTAACTTTTGTTTAGCACCCTGGGATAAATGCAAAGGTTCTGAGGCTGGAGGTGATCACTTCTGGACTCTAGCTGCCCTGCCTGACTATCCCAAGGGCTGAGGGGATTGATATCTTTATACATTTATACACCAATTAGGAAGTTTTGCTCTACGAAAATATTTAAAACAACCCTTAGCTGTATATCTATACTCACATTCAACATTCATAAATATCCTCCTGTTTTACATCTCTACACATAAAGTGCTAGAAAAGAGCTACCCTACGACCCAGCAATTGCACTACTGGGTATTTACCCCAAAGATACAAATGTAATAATCTGAAGGGGCACCTGCACCCCAATGTTTATAGCAGCAATGTCCACAATAGCCAAACTATGGAAAGAGCCCAGATGTCCATTGACAAATGAACGGAAAAAGAAGATGTGGTATATATCTACAATGGAATATTACACAGCCATCAAAAAAAAAAAAAGAAATCTTGGGGCGCCTGGGTGGCTCAGTCGTGAAGCGTCTGCCTTCAGCTCAGGTCATGATCCCAGGGTCCTGGGATCAAGCCCCACATCGGGCTCCCTGCTAGGCGGGAAGCCTGCTTTTCCCTCTCCCACTTCCCCTGCTTGTGTTCCCTCTCTCGCTGTGTCTCTCTCTGTCAAATAAATAAATAAAATCTTTTTTTTTAAGATTTTATTTATTTATTTATTTGAGAGAGAGAGAGAATGAGAGAGAGCACATGAGGGGGGGAGGGTCAGAGGGAGAAGCAGACTCCCCGCCGAGCGGGGAGCCCGATGCAGGACTCGATCCAGGGACTCCAGGACCATGACCTGAGCCGAAGGCAGTCGCTTAACCAACTGAGCCACCCAAGCGCCCTAAATAAATAAAATCTTAAAAAAAAAAAATGAAATCTTGCCATTTGCAATGACGTGGATGGAACTAGAGGGTATTATGCTACGCAAAATAAGTCAATCAGAGAAAGACAATTATCATATGATCTCACTGATATGTGGAATTTAAGAAACAAGGCAGAGGATCATAGAAGAGAGGAAAAAATGAAACAAGACAAAACCAGAGAGGAAGACAAACTATAAGAGACTCTTCATCTCAGGAAACAAACTGAGGGTTGCTGGAGGGGAGGGGACTGGAGGGACGGGGTGGCTGGGTGAGGGGCATTGGGGAGGGTATGTGTTGTGGTGAGTGCTGGGTGTTGTGTAAGACTGATGAATCACAGACCTCTACCCCTGAAACAACTACTATATTATATGTTAATAATAATTTAAAACAAGAAAAACAATAACAAAAAACAAAAAAATAAAAAAAGTGCTAGAACCTCGGCCCATGGCCATCACGTGGTGGAACATGAACAAGATCCCAAGCTCTTGTCACCTTGGATGTAGTCTGTCTCAACACTGTGCTTTCAATCATACGTTATCCCTAAAATTAGTGATTTGGGGGAAAAAAGACGCAAAACCACCTGACCAATCACTATGGTGATAATTTAGAGAAGTGGAATATTTTGTTGCCTTCAACTCACAGCCAGATCACTTGAAGCCATAGGAAGGCTGGCAAAATTTCTATCAACGAGCTAACCGTGTTGTACTTGTTCCTGCCTGTGTTCATGTCCGTATCAATATGCACATGTCTGTCTTCTAAGAACCATTAAACCTAGGTCTGGAGCTTCCATGTACCCATGAGGGTCACAATAGTACCTAGATTATACAGTTGTTGGGAAGAACACCATCAGTTAATGTATGTGAGGTGCTTAAAAGAGTCCTGGGCAGACTTTATAAGTGAAGTACTCTATGCATATATTATGATTCAAAACAAACCTTATCAATCCATTGTAGAGAGATATAGGGACAAAATATAACGACTGTGCTCCGGAGAATTCTTTCATACAGATGTATCATTCGACTCTAGTACTCAAATAGCAGCAGTGGCATCTGGGAGCTTTGAGAAATTCAGAGCCTCACATCTACGACATTAGAATCTGCATTTTAACAAGATCCCCAGGTGACTTCTGAGCGAATTCAAGGTTGAGAAGTGCTGCATTGGAGTACTTCAAGGCTTATGTGGAGACCCTTGGGTCAACTGTATTTTTGGTAGGAATCATGCAAAAGTGGTACTGACTCAGAAAATCTGCTCTTATTGATGTATTCAGAATGTAGGTTGGGGGGCGGGGGCTGGCGACCACGTGCATGCACCTCCCAAGTCAGAAGGCAGCCCCATCTGAATCGAATGAAAGGCTCTGTGCAGGGGACCATGATAGCACACGTCAGCACGGATCCATCAGAGGAACAGTCTGAGATCCCATCACTGTTCCGGTGTGTTTGAAGGGGAGGAACAAATATGAACACAACACTTTACAAAGGAGGTGATATCATTAGGAAATCTGCAATTTTAGAAAGGAACGTTAGGAGTACATATAGGGAAAGGAGGAAGTCACTTACATTAACCCAGGGATGCTCAAGGACTTGCACAGCCGAAAATCGCTGATCGACATCGACCAACAGCATCATGGTGATGAGCTCCTGTGGAAGGGAACGTTTGATTCCATTTGTCTCATTTTTATGGCAAAATTCTGAGCATTTTCATATGTGGAAGTTCTCTTTTAGTTTGGAAAAGCTCTAAATTTTAAATATATCAACTCAACTTACCCACAGCCATCTAACACCTTTAGAAGTTAAAGGTGAATACTTAGAACTATAAATATATGGCTTATAGTTGGGAGAAAAAAAAGAAATGAAGATTAAAATGAAAGTGTATTAAAGTGTATTTAGTAGAGAAGAAATAAATTATATAAGTTAAAGAATTAATATTCCTTTCTTTGTCTAGAATTTCACACTTGAACGGCAGATTTCTAAGTTAGTTTAATACAGAAATCTGTTAACATTGCTTCAAAAATTTCCACATTAATCAATACCAATAAAATGGAACTATTAAGAGGCAAATGATTTAATGGTTCTGAAATTAATGAGACCTCCTCATGAGTTCAAAATGATTTGGACCAGGAAAGCACAGCTTGGGTTTTAATGATGAGTCTGTCATACATTTGTCCACTTCGGATTAGAAGTTCCCATGTAACAAAATGGTTAGATATGTGTTATCCAGTTCCTTACATTCACGGTCTGAGTACCATTCTGTGATGGGGATGATTTATTTCCACTGATGTAGAGATTCTACCTTAAAGTTCTCATTATGTTCTTTTCTTGCTTCAGGCTCCTTTGTGCAAGAAGGCATTCATTCAGTTTCCAACATAGGCTGGGACTTATTAAAACAACTATTTGGTGTGATGCCCTTTGCCAGGTGACATGGGGGTGTGGGAGATGGTCCTATCTGTCAATGACTTTGAGCCCTCTTGTTATGAGTGACAGCACTGAGAGGTAGATTGGTTCCTGAAGAGATTGCTCACAGGCAAAAAGACCTCTACCGCCACAGAAAAAGTCAGGTTTTAAATTGAACTCACACTCAGGACACAGAGAAAGGAAAGGCATACACACTGAATAATCAAAAGTCAATTATTTCTCAACATCAATTTTTCAAAAATTTAAGTCAATGCTTGGAGACGTAAGTTTAAGGAATCAATTAAAGAGTTTTCTTTTTTATCTCAAGCTCTACCAATGTCTCCATGTAAGATTTTTAGTTTTCTTAGAGGTTGCTCTCTTATTCATTCATTTTAATACATGTTAAGCACTAGTTATATACTGGTTACTACATAGGCATTGATGATATAATAATAAACAAAATACATAAAAATCCTTGTCTTGATGAAATTTGTGTTCTAGTGGGAGAAAATTAGAAAATAAATGACATAAGTAAGATGTATCTGCCTATCTGTATCTACCTATCTATAAAGGTGGACAGAGAAAGGTAGTTAGATGGTATACCAGAAGGACATGTGGGTGTAGGTCCTATAGAGAAAAATAAAGCAGATGAGGAAGATAAGGTGAGCTAGGTAGATTAAAGACCTGCAACTGAAAACAGGGTGGTCCGGGAAAGCTTCCCTGAAAGGATGAAATTGAGTTGAGACCCAAAAGAGATAAAGCCATAAGCTATGTCGAAATCTAAGGCAGCCTGGTGTGGGTTGGGTATAGCAAGAGGCTATAGCAACGTAACTGGAGTGACAACAGGGAGTGATGAAAACAGGGGAACAGAGACCACTTGATAAGTTGAGATGGCTACGAACAGAAGACTTGATGACTGTGAACTCTTGGAAAACCTGGTAATTATAACCAAAATGGACAGAAATCTTATTTACAACATCATTAGGTCTCTTTGCACAAAATGAGTCAAAATCAATAATTGCATTAAGACACACAGGCTCTCAGGAAAAGGAAACGCACTGGAAACCTACCTTTGCCGAATCAGAAACGTTATCCCAGTATGGAGAGGGAAAATCCACTTGCCCCATCAAAATCTGATCGAAAAGCACCTCCTGGTCATCACCGCTTCTGTTTAGATGAACCACAACAAGGAAAAAAACAGCACTAAATTGTCAACCCAGAGTATGTCTCTTCACTCTTAGGCATTCAAGCCTTTCCTTTCCCCATAAATGTGTAAAATGTGTGTTTTTAAGCCATTCAAAATGTCAGCATGGAACTGTTTTGGACAATTAGGAAAGAATGAGTTTTTAAATTATATGAGGAATATTTATGGAAGGCATGTAAATGAGTATGTACAACATAGAAAAAATAACAGGCACTGGAAGTCAAGTTCTTATGTTCCTTTCCTGCTTCAGGCTCCTTTGTGCAAGAAGGCAGAATGGATCACTCAGAGAATACAGAAATGCTTTGTTGGTGCTGAATAAAAGATGACTGCCCGTACCCACGGAACGGAGGGAAACCGCACAGCAGGATGTAAGTGATTACACCAGCTGCCCAGATGTCCACCTTGAGGCCATATCTGCAAAAGTAAGTGATGTTAGAGTTAGCAAAAGTCGGGCCAGGACAAATTATGGGACATTGGCAAAATAGATGACTCTACTATTCTAAACCAAAAACCAAGCTAAACAAAATTTAAAAACCCAACAACAAACACTAAACTAAAACCCACCAGCTAAACAGAATTCAAGGAAAGAATAAAAAAAGAGAGAGAGAGAGAGAGAGAGAAAGAGAGTAAGACATATGAATAAACATCGAAGTAAAGCATGCCTAGGATCATATCCAAGTATCAGTAAGTGAGAGGTTTCATCAAAAAGGTTTATTATAGTCATATCAATTTTAAGATAGGGATGGACCCTTGAAACTAAGTCCCTGATGTTAGAAAAAAATGATTACATATAGGACATTCTCCAATTTGTAAAGCACTGATATATGTTATCTTATGCTGTTTTTCCAACCACTCTTTACATTACACAGGATAAGTATTATTGCCTATTTTATAGAGGAGAAAACCAAGGATCTGGGGGGTAAATAGTTTTGCTCAAGATCACACATCAGTGGCAGAGCTGGGTTCCAACCAGGGCCTCCAAGAGCCCAACTCAATCTTCTTTCTCCCCGGGGCCCCTCCCTCCCGGCAGGATGTCAGAGTACTCACGGCAGAAAACTAGAAAACGTAGCCAAACCCGAGGCAGCATGCTCTGAGGGAGGTCAGGCAAGGTTACACATGTGAGCTCCCAACTCACTCAAATTTGATGGATAAAAAAGTCCCCATTACCCTACCTCCCACCTGAGGGATTTCCCGGCTGGCATTCCCTTCTCCTCTATTCTGTTCTTCTGCCTTTCTGGTCAATAGTCAAGCAGTAAAACTATCTCTGATGGGTCACCAGAGGATACAGCCTAGACCTTGAGGTGTGCGTTTGCGCCACTCATTGAGGGGAGAAAGTAAGGCCGTCTCCCCTTGCTGCACCACCCTTCCCCAATCCTCCCGTGTTAGACTAGTGCCTCAGAACTTGGCCTATGATCCTTGGCAAGAAATAGGGCTCTTTCCATAAAGAGCCCTTTATTCACACGCCCCAAGTTCAAATGCTGACTCAACCACTATCTAGTCATGAGCTTCCATGAAACCCAACCATCGCAGAGAGATTACTCATGTGCAAAATGGGAATCATGCCGTCTACTGGAAGAGTGAAGAATCAAGTAAAGGAGCTTAAGGCCTGGCAGAGGGTAGGTCCTTAATCCGTGTTAGGCCACCCACCTTCTCCCCCAGTTCTAGAGATTTTCATTCATCTTACACTGCTGCACACAGAAACCAGAAAATTCCCAGTGGCCCTCTGATGCCTAAGGGTGCTTGTATTGCACAGATAATCAATGGACTGCCAAGACGGCCAAAATGAGACTGGGACAGGAGAATAAGGACAGCTGAGAGAAATAACCACAGGAGACTGTAATCACCGCACACAGCAGTGTCTGTTTCTTTTATCCAAAAGCGAGTTAATGTTATCGCTATATGTTTCTCTGTTAGTCTGAACATTTTTTACTCTGGGGTTAATAACTGCTGTTCTACCTTTAACAAAGGCCACGTGGAAGCCTTGAACAAGATTGCAGTAATTGGCAACTTGACTGGGGAAACGGAGAAAGTGGCTCTCAATTTAAAGTTAAAAAAAAAAAAGTTGCAAGAAATCTGACAGCTAATTCTGTCTGGATGGGACGGGGTGGCTTTCTCCTATTTCTGAAGCAGACTGGTTCTTTGGCGAGCACAGCACTCCAGTCAACCACAGAAGCACTTACCCAGTTTCCGCGATGATCTCTGGAGCCACGTATGTTGGGGTGCCACAGACCGTGTACAGGGGCCCGTCTACAATGGTGGCCAGTCCAAAGTCACCCAGCTTCAGCGATTTGCTGCCATCTTGGTGTTCGTACACCTAAAGTAAAAGTAAAGAGTGGGATCGCCTTACAACCAAGAGCTCAAAAGCTCTTTCTTGAAGGAATGAGAGGCATTGTGGCTTAAATTTAAGGTATTTATCATAAAGTGAAAAAAACAGGCAATTATGCAATGGTATACGTATAAGAATATCTTTTTTTTAGATTACTGCAGAATTGGAAACATGGTGAACAACCAGCAAATGGAAATTCAATAATAAATGACGGTGTGTTGATACAGTGGGATGCTACATTACCATTAACGTGGTGATGTGGGTTTATGTCTATTGAAATAAATTATTTTGGCAAAGGTCAGATTTCAGACTGGTTTGCATAAAAGGTGTGCTAAAGAAAAAAATACATGCAAAGAAAAATGTCTGAAAGAACACAGTGTTAGTGTGTCTGTCTCTGGGTGGTAGGATTATGAGAGATTTTTTTTTCTCTTTGCTTATCTGTATTTAATGTTTTCTACAATTAAAATTGATTTGTGTAATACAATGAAATATAGAAAGTCTCTAGTGCAGTACTTCCAATTTATGAAAGTAATTACCTCTCCATTTTAATATGTAAGACGCTTTAAAAATACAGTTCTTTAGTAATTGAACAAAAAAATCTACACGTATATTAAAATACTTCATTTTCAGTGGCCCACATTTCCAACAAAATCTATTTACATTTTTTTTATTAATAATTGAAAGGGATATTAACATTTCATTTCACCTGTGGCAATTTGGAAAGATTTATCAGGTGCAGAGTCAGCATTCAGTCCAGGTTTCCTTATTAAGGCAGTAAAAGTCTCTAGTCTTTCACCCAACAAATCAAGAAAAGGATGCATGTGACCATAGGCAAGTGTTTATACCGCTTTAATTCCAGCCCATGATCAAACCAAATGGGTTTGCTCTAAAGCGTATCCCAAACCACTTCTACTGTTTCAAAGAAAAGATCAAAGGGCATTCAGAATTCTAATTCAGGGTCCTCCATTGGAATCAATAAGATAAAGAAAACCACAGTAGAAAGCTAGTATTCCCAGTAAAGGCAGGAGATGCCTTGAGGACATGGTGAAGTTTTCCACATACATCAAAATAATTCATCCAGCAAGTAGAAGCCTGCATGTTCTTCTCTTGTCGCCTTGTGATCATCTGTACTTGATAGAGCAGCCTGAATCTCTAGCACAGCAAGACGCATCTCCACACATCAGGAGCCCCACTACCATGAACACACACCACGTCTCCCTTTCTTTGGAGAAAGTAGATTAACTTCCCATTTCCCTGCAGTTTCAAGTGCAGATGTTTGGCCAGCTAAGCGGCAGCATCAGCATCGATCATTTGGATCTAACTGTTTTGGCAGAGGCAGGGAGTCGGATCTTCCCTTCTGGAGAGACCGTGTCTTTTCTGTGCAGAAAATATTCTTTTACATTTTCTCCACACTCAGAACGTGGAGTCTTCTCCTTAAGGGCTTGACCACCATCTAGTTTGGGCCCTTGGGCAGGTGCCCAGAGGCTTGTGGGGTCACCTGCACATAGGCTGTTAGGGCAAAGACAGCTGTGTATCCCTCGTAGATGTGGCTTTGCCCAGTTGTCATCTGGGATGGACACTGTCCTCCCTCCTTTAACAACACAGCTCTCCAGCCCATCAGCAGGACCAAGTTTGAGTTAGGGATGCTGAAACATGAGAGCTGCAAAGCACAATGTCACCCCCAGCCTAAACGTTCTTGGGCAAAAAAATCCCTAAATCGTAGCCTTAGCACCTCCACCATTCCGGCCATCCAAGTGACAAGCAAATGTTTTTCATGAACAGAATCCTGAGATGGAAACATCTAGAAAATTATCTAGTTGACTTCCCGGACAGAGCAGAATTGTTTACTTCCTTAATTCCATTTTGTTAGCAATAACGTTCCTAAAATGCAAAATAATCTCTGGCTTTGATGTTCTGTTAGGTCCAAACATCCACGGGCCGTGTTTTGGGAGGTCATGCAGATTTGAGTTTACACAACTCCATTTACACAGGAATTTTGTGGGTTTCCTCTAAACATACTATCTATAATCCCCTAACTGTATTCAAAAGTTGGACGAAAGGAGATGTTGGCAGATCCAGTCATAAGTCACATTTTGGTTCTGAATATGACCACGTAATTCCCCTACACATAGCAAAGGTTTTATTTTCAAGCGTCTACATTTAAACAGGAATTCCACCTCACATAGAGCCATATGCCAGTTGTATTTAATATACTGAGCAATGAAGTTCAAAGTTTCAATTCCTAAGGGGGAAAAAAGCACCAAAAAAGTCTAACCTAAAATAAAGAAAATTAGGATTACATAAAAATAATAATTCTTTCAAATAAACCAACAACATTTAAATAAAACACACAGAATCTATCCTTTTAATGTTCTTTTTCTATCACTTCCACAATGTCCCCTTCCTCTGCTTTGAAAAAGCATACAGAATTTTCATGAATATAAAGAGGTTAGCGTGATGCTTATGATAGACAAAAAGAACGAGAGACAAAGGCCTAATCCATGTAATTGAAAACATTTCTGGACACAACTACATTAGCAGTGCTTCAGCAAAATGTTTTTGCAGGTGAATAAATGTCCAGGCCTCTTGTTTGGAATTCTGTTTAACTTACTTACTGTCAGGCAGGGCAGGAAACAAGGTTGCTTTGGGTTTTTCTCTGTCAACACTTTGGGAGAAGGATACAGAAGAATATATTCCAGTGTTTCCTCTCCTCCAATGGGAGAGCACCTTTCCTAAGCAGTGTAATGAGACCACCTCACAAATGGGGTTCCCTGTTAGCACTTGCTGCAACCTGAGCTGGGCTCACCCTTATCTCTTACCAAGCCACTTACAGAGGGGCACAAGTGAGGCCATTTAAAAATGTAATTAAAACTCTGTTAAAATCACAGATTGCTAAATACATCTGTTTCAAACACACACGCATGCGTGAGCACACACACACACACACACACACACACACACACACTCACACACAAAACCCTCTCCAGAAAGTATTTTCCCAAATGGCAGCTATAAATTTACTTTGAACTAAGTTTTTAATTAAAAGTTAGGAATGGGACACACCTCTAACAAGTTCACATTTAAAATGTGGAGTCCCTGGCATATACTGCTCCCTGAACCGATTCTGACTTTGTTCCTCTGGATGTATCCCCGTCCTGACCATGTTCCAGGAAGGACATTAACAGGCTGCAAGCACAGGCTTGGGCAGCCCGATCCAGCAAGTGGGCTTCTGGTGTTAAAAAAAAAAAAAAAAAAAAAAAAAGAACTTCTTGCTATGACTGTATTTTAAAGCCTCCATAAAACATGACCCACAAGTGAGGTGGGAGTCCACTGATTGCCAATCAATGAGTATTCACAACATGAGATATAATTTAATGTTCATCCCAAGCCCTTTAAATACTATAGCTGTTCCCCCACATTTTAAACACTGAGGGGCTATTAAAGAGACGGGGATTAGTGCAAATTACCAGTATGTAGTGCTTTCACTGTTTTAACTAAGCAATAAAACTGTGTAATTGTACAACACTAATTGGATGCAGCTACACATAATTGTGGGCTGCCATATGTATCCTATTACCATAAAGATTGTCAGTATTTTGTAAGCTACTTTTGTGATCATTGCAGATGGCTACAGTCAGAGAAGTTGTTCTCTAGGGTTTATTATATGGCTATAAAGACATCCCATGATTTGACAGACTAAATGTGTTAAATGGCAACAATTATGAAAAAAGGTTCCAATTAAAAGCTGAAGGCATGTCCCAGCAAGAATAGATATAGGGAAAGGTCAGGTATTAGGTTTTTGGCACACTGGCATTTTACACAGCGTTTTTCCTTTTTGAAGAAGAGTTTTCTTTTTGTTTCTTTTTCGTTTATTTGGGGTTTTGCAGTAGCTGTAACTTGCTGAACAGTAGATGTCTGGGCATAGGCCTGATTTCCTTTGGATTAGAAACTGAGACCATTTGGAAAAGTTATTTGAAAAACAAAAAAAATTTAATATATAGTCATAAAATGCAGCTGGTGGCCATAAAATAATATGAAAATTCACAGATAACCTGAACCCAGGCAAATGGTTTCTGAGATTCCCATAATAGAGAACTAAAACCTGACTAATATAACAGATGTGTTGGAACAAACATAATTCTCAGCGCTGCCGTGAATTCAAGGATAACCCTGTTGAAATGCTGGCTAATGAATCATTAGTATCCACGGAAATATTTTTCACAGCGAAGCTCAATAGGTACTAAAAAATAATTTCACCAAATAGAACTGAACAAAAGTGGCATGAAATTGACAAAGCCATGAAAAAAAGTCAATATACTTTTTCACAACTATGGTATCCCTTTAAAAAGACATTGATTTTCCTCTGGCCATGGTATATGGCCTTTATAGTCCTTTCTAAGGAAAATGAATTAAATTTAAATCTTTACTCTTAAAGAAGTGAAGTAAAACAACATTAATGCAGGAAATTATTTTACAAAATGCACTTTAGGGTCCACATACTTTAAAATTAAATCTCCCGGGGGAAAAAAAATTAATTCTTAAAAAAACCAAACCCACTTTATACCCACGTGTAAAATCTTTGTGAAATCAAACGTTAAATGAAATAAGAAGAGTCAACATTGTATAGAAGTCAGAAGAGAGGTAACAATATCAGAGGGAGAAATAAAATAGCTTTCAAAGTATTACTGTAGAGATATCTGGGAAGATGGGAGGATGAGTGGGAACTCCAGGAAACCCAATTCCCATCCTACTTTAAAATAGTCATGAAACCATCTAAGGAGGAGTTCTACGCAGTGGCAGTAAGACCGGCACGTTCCGGATCCTGGGAGCCCATTGCACATACCAGCCTTTTGCAAAGACTGTGGGAACTCAGTGCCATTGCTCTTTTTAAAACTCATATTACATTTTTGTCACACAAGTAATATCCAGCATGTCATTGTAGGAAAATTAGAAAAGACAGATAATTATAGAGGGAAAGGAATTAAGCTCACCCATAATCTTGACACCTAGAAATAACCATCGTTAACATTTTGGGGTATGAACTTCCAGCCCTTTCTTTACCTCTCTCTTCTGCTTTTCTTTTTCCACTGGACAATATAAATCCTGAGTGAATATGCATGTATCTACAACACGATTTTCAGTGGCTACTGGATATTCCATTGTATGGGTGCAGTGTAATAATAATCCCAACAACGACTACGGCTGCTATTTACTGAGCACACAGGATATGTCAGGCATTGTGTGGAGGAGCTCATGCTCATTATCCTATTGGATCTTCACAACAACCTATTAAGTCATCTTACTGATATTTTGCAGATGAGAAAATTGAGTCTCAGAGATGTTGCACTGTTACGTCGCCCAGCTAGTAAGTGGCAGAGCAAGAACATAAGCTTAAGTACGTCCAAGTCCAAGATTTTAACCATGTCCTCCTCCCCCATCATCACGCCATTATTTAACTAATTAGTGCCCTGAAATAAGTAGTTTTATACTTTTTCATACTAAAAACCACTGAGATGAACATCCCTATATATGTATACAGATCTAAATTTTTTTTCTTTAGGTTCCATCTCCAGAAGTAGAATTATTTGGTCATAGGATACTCATACTATTTAAGGTTCCAGTTCTTTATCACCAAATTACCTTTCAGAAAGCTTCTACAAAGTTACTCTTACATCAACACATAGGAGATGATTGGTATCCTAATAACTTTTCCAACACTATATGCTATTATTTATTAATCTTTGCTAGTCCAATAAGACCATGTCATTTTAAATGAGATGAGTGGTAGTATTTCAGTCCTTAACGGCAGAAGGGATGAGCAGGGGAGCAGACAGACCCAGGCCACCAAGGCAACACACTACACGTTCCTGTCTTCTCCCACGTGCAATCACAGGTCCTGGGAAGAGGGCCCTCAGCAAAGGTGCTAGTAAAGAAACTGGTATATTATTGTACTAAACAATGTTTTGGGAAAATGTTGTTTTGCTTCTATTTTTCCCTTAACTTTTATCCAAATTCGGAGAGCAGAGGTTTTTTTTTCTAAACACCTATAAAAAATGATCATTCAGTTTCTGCTTGGACATTTTCAATGACCACAAGCTATGTGTAGTAAAGGCCCTTTAATTTGCAAACAGGTGCAACTGTTAGAAAGTTTTTTCTTACATCAACCTTGAACCTCTCATCCAGTAACGTCTTCTCTTTAGTCGGAGTTCAGTACAGCACAGAAAAGCTTTCCCATCTTCCATCTGGCAGTGTTTCATATATTTAACCAGAGCCACCATGCTCCACTTTCTCCATCCCTCTGTGGGCTGAACTCCAGGCCCCTGCCATGACGTGCTCACATTCCTCGCCATAGGGGTAACTGGCATGAGCAAGGCAGAGGACTCTCTCGATGGCAGCACTCTTTCAGTGAAAGGAATTGAGGGGCACTTTTTAGCAGTCATATCCCACTGAGGCTCACCCTGAATTTATGGTCAACTAATAGCCTTTGACTTGGTCTGGCCAAGTTTCTCCATTACTGCTTTGCTGCAATGATCATTAAAACAATTACACCAAAACCACTTAGTCCACTGGGATTTATGCGTCTCTCTTGTCAAATTTCATCCTACTGATTTGGGACCCTCACAGAGCCAAAGATACTTTTGGATCTCAAGTTTGTCACTTGCTATAATACATCTTCATTTCGCATCACTAATAATGCTGATTAGGCCAGGGCTAGTGACAGAGTCCTGAGAGGCCCCTGGCTCCCTTCTTCTGGGTCCCCCAACCATTAATCAACACTCTGCTGGCTCAAGATCATAAGACAGTGGACTGACTACAGATCTACTCAACCGTGCTTTTGCCTATGACTTCTAGATGCAGTCTATCGGTGGCACTTGCCTTGTGTACCAGTGTAGTTAGCTATCTTATCACAAAATGGACTTATTTGTTAAGGGTCATGGGATTAAGGCAGAAGGAAATCTGCCATCTTGTGGGCTTGGGGCCGGCTTGACATGGAAACCAAGAGGTGCTGGAGCACATCAGCTCTAGGTCACACATGGTCATCACTTGGAGAGAACACGATACCTTACTGCTACATATAATCCAGTTAGTGAAAATGAGGGTCATGTGCTAGGCATGCCATTTTGATGGGCAGCCAGGAGCAGGTACAAACACCTGGCTAGAAAGTTTCTAAAAGAAAATTTCTGACCAAGACAGGCAGACTCTCTGAGAAACTGCTTTCTCCCAGAAAGTACTGGGGAGTTTAGAAGGAAAAAGTTTTTTGAACATAAACTTCTGTATTTCAAGAAAATTCCCATTTATTTCTGGAATCTAATAAAAACTAGTGATGCAAATTATATTTTTGCCAGTAAATACTTTAATTTTCCTAAGAAGGTAGCACCCGCATACACATTTTAAAAGACCCTCCCAGCTCCTTAGAAGAAAACTCAGGCTCCTACTGAGAATTTTTCCTGCCAAGGGTGCAAGCTTGCCATCTAGTGGTGACTCCTGCCAACTAAAGGTGATTGATCTCAGTAGGATGGTTTTGGTGGTTTGGTTTGTTTTTTAAAAAGCAAAAAGTCTCTTTTAGTTATATACTATCACACACACACACACACACACACACACGCACACTGCGCATAAGTACAGCGAGGGAAACACTGCACTTCCCCCACTCAGTGGCATTTAGACTGAGGCCCATGTGAGCCCTCAGTGTAATGAATGAGTTGAAGAATGGCTTGGATCTGTCATGTTGGGTCTGTCCTCTAGTCTGTGAAGAAGTGTCACTCATTTACTCACTCTTCCATCTCATCCACCCTCTCATCCCACTGGTCACTCATCCGTATGATCATTAAGCTCCAGGGCTGACAGAGCAAAAAGAACCATGTAAGATCACTGGCATGATTAACTTGTGACAACAAAAACAAAAGAAAACAAACAAGACAAAAACTTAGAATGATACAATAATAAAATTATAGGGGGTATTTATATTGGGTCAATTCCCAGTTTTCACACCATCTGTGTCTAGATACATCACTGTAAATCAAATCATGTTTTCTCATTAAAAGACCTGGACCTGACAAATACTTAGACTTGAATGGATCAATATAGATCCTTAAGGCCAAGCTACAACATTTTTATATAGTTCTATAAGAATTTACAAATAAAAAATTCTGGAAGTTCTACATATATGATAATATATAAAATGAAATCTATAACTTAAAAATAATACTTAGTTATAACAAACATTAAACACTAAACTGGCAAAAATCTTGTTAGCAACCCAACAATTTAGGCTTTTTTGAGGTCCCTTAATAAAAGAGTAATGCAAAGTGTGTAGTGAGGCCTTTTTATTTATTTGGTAAATTTATTTATTTGGTAGTAAGAAAATGGACTCAAAATCTTTACACGAAATTTGTCATAGCATTTTTCAAAAATAATCTCCGGCTCTACATTTTGTGAGGAGATGGCAATTCCATGCACGGGTGAATAGTAAAATTTTAAAAGCAATGTCAAAAAAGATGCAAGATGATTTTTACAACATACAATTTGTTGTGAAACAGTTTTATTTTTAGGAATACTTTAATTTTTATTACAAATAAAAGAGGAGTAAAAAGGAAGGAAGCTAATAGTTCCATGTTATCTCTTTATCTTCATAAAATCCCCCTAAAGGAGGCTCAAAGGAGTTAAGAAACTTGTTCAAGGTCATAAGACCAGCCACTGGAAGAGTGAAGCACTTGGTTTTGAACTTTGGTCCATCTGACTATAAATCCTTGGGATGTGAATGTGCCTCCCATGACGATTCTCTCTTATTTCCACATAAAGGTCAACAGAATGTGAAATTAACAGAAGTCTCAAGTTCAATTAGTGATGTCGTCCTAATTCTGCTCAACTTCTTCTATTCTTCTACCTATTTTATACTATAATAGATTTATTCCTGCAAAGCTCACCAACCCTTATTACTTCCTGAGAGTAAGAAATTACTATACTGGAGAAGCAGAATTACTTTAGCTCATATATATATTTTAAACCTATATTGCAAATGATTTCAATGGTGTGCGTATTTCACATTCTCACATTAGAAGAGAAAGGAAAAAAAAGAGTGAACGTTTTTCTTTTTGGGTAATTTAAAAAGTAAAATATGTTAGAATGAGCACAATATTTTCAAAGTGTCATGCAAACTGTAATTTTAGAAAAACTACCCTGCTAAGTAATCACGTATGGCATTTAACAGAAACAGATAACGCTCTGGTGAGAAGCAAGTGGACAATGTCATGCAAAACCAAACCGCAAAGTGGAGGGGAGGAAACTAAACTTTAATTTTCAATCACTGAACTTCGGGGTTTAGAGAAGTTTTGAAACAAAGGCCAATTGTGAGTCTGTTCCCACGAGATGATCCTACATAATTCAGGACATAGGAATAATGAATGCAGACAAGAGAAAACTGCTGCAGGTTATGGAGGCAACTACGCAGAAGAGAATGTTCAGGCTACTGCGGAGACGTGGAATTTGAGGAGCAATTAAGTCAGAACTCGGTCGCTTGACCTCAGCTCCCTTCATTAGCCAGTAGCTGCAAGTTTATGAACATAATTACAGCGAACTAACTGCTTGTGTATTTATTTCTTGAATGCCTATTCTTCCTACTTGAATGTCAACTCCATGAAGGCATCTGTCTCTCTGTTCCCTGGCACAACCTGGCACAGAGCCAGCACGCAATAAATCTCCCTAATGCACAGCTTTGTGTCGTCTAGTGGTTAAAATCTTGGGCTCTGTAGTAGGACAGAGCTAAATTGAGATCTTAGTTCTTCCACATATGAGTTATAATGGCTTTGCACAGGTCTTTGAACTTCTAGGCACTCAGTTTCCTTACCTGTGAAATGGGACAGTAATAGAACCTACCCCATACAGCTGTTGTGAGGATTAAGTGAGATCATGAGCGTAAAGCGCAGGGCTAGCCCATGGGTGGGTCGCCATCTTAGCAGACTTCATCAGCCCTTCTTGTGCCGTGAGAGTTGGGTTGCTCATCTGCTTCTCGACTTGGAAGCTCATTTGGGTCACGTGGGGGAGCTTGTTTCAAGGAAGATCTGTACCCTGTCACCAGTCACCAGATTCTGATTTGCTAGGGCTGCAGGGAGGCTCAGAAATTTGCATTTTTAACAGGCATCTGGGAGTAGTTCAGATGCAGGGAGTCTTTAGACCACCCTTGGAGAAACACTTCTTTTGAAAGAGAATCCTCAATTCCCAGATTTCTGAAGAGATGGACAAACTAACAGTAATATATAATACGTGACTCTTGGGCCTGGGTAATGAAAGTGAAAGAAGAACTAGCAACTTGGGGTGGGGGGGAGAAAATGAATAGATTTCATTAAAATTCCAGCCTGGATAGCCAGCAAAATTTATGTTACTCCCATATTCACCAGTGACAGTTCCCCAAACGCCCAGTCTCTGTCTCCTCAATTCTTTCCAATACTGTCCCCTTAACAACTGGACTAGGAAAGGATCCTCATTTGCTTGGGTAAAGAACTCCTAGTGTTTCCCCAGAGACATGGAGTTCATGAAAAGTAAAACAAATAGCCTTAAAGGGGGATAGGGATGTCTCTGATTTTTAAAATCAGTCTTCATTGTGATTATTTTTAAGCTGAAGGGCTGGTGTCTTTAAAACTCATGACTTATTGTCTTAGCTTTTAGATCATATTACGGAAAAGTAAATTTGGGAGACTAAGGGCTTCCTTTTTTTTTTCCAAGTAAAAACTTTTAACATCAAAGTGCTGTAGATAAATAAACATACATGTAAATGTTCCTCATGACTATCTTGGTCTAGCCCAAGGTCTTAACCACAGCCTTAGATTTCCCAAGCTCTATTCCCCCAACCCTGTCTCAGGTTTTTATTTGTTAATAATTAGTCAAGTACTCCTAACGGCACATTAACCCATACAGATAGACTTAAAAGCTTCGTTTCTAGCTAGTCACTGAAGTCCAGCTGGAAACTAGCCTTTAAAGTATATTTCTTTTCAAAAAAGAAAGGAAAGGAAATAGGAAAGAAAAAAAAAAGAAACATTCATATTCACTCATGAGTGCTTGGAACTCAAGATGCCTGAGGTTCGAATTCCTCTTACCAGTAGGTTCTCTGGCTTGATGTCCCGGTGGACGATGTTCAGGCTATGCAGGTATTTGATGGCACTGGCCAGGTTGTAGAGCATCCCACTGGCATCCCGCTCCGTGTACTTGTTGGTTGAAGTAATAGCATCAAAGAGGTCTCCGCCCTGAGAACAGAACGGCACGTGGAGCAGCAATTAGCAGATGGTCCTGGAGAGACAACTGACACATTCTCAAGGAGATGAAGACGCACGCAGGATCTCTGGGCTCCCAGAGCTTTCCCTGCCACTTCCCTCTCAAAGGCCCAGCAACTCTACCTGGGAATTTGTCTCCCCGCTGTGAAAGCCAGGGGCATTTCCTCCATGGCTCAAAGGAGCAGGAGGAGGATTCTCCACCATTGGGACATGCAGTCATATCCACAGCCCCAGCCAGGAGGGAGACACAGAGCCAGGTCTGGCAGGTGCCCTGGTGGCATGTGTGACATGCCTCATCGCAACGGCCAGCAGAAGTTCAAAGTCACAACCCCAACCCTCCCAAAATGAGAAACAGGTAATCCTGCAGACCACATCCTTAACAAAATGTGCGGCTGCCTTATGAAGCGCACACACACACACACACACACACACACACACACACACACACACTCAGTTCCCTTCATTCTCTAGATTGTGCTCTCTTGGAGTGGGTGTAGTGTTTTCTTTTCCAATAATGTGCTTCTTTGTAAGGAGCAGAGAAAAAGGACCAGAAACTGTCATTCCAAAGATGAGAGAGAAAAGAGAGGAGGAGGGAGGAGGGTGGAGGAATTTCAAAGAAAGTTTTCCAGGACCATTATTCATCTGAACTTTTGTTTCCCTTGTTCCTTGCTAACTTACTGTTATTTGGAGAAACAGAATGATTTTAGGCTCCAATTTTAGTTCTCTTTATTGGAAACGCTTTCAGAAAGTTGGGTCTGATTTACTAACGACGTTTGCATCGTTCTTGCACACAATGCACCAAATAGCTGAGCACGGGAGTCAACTGTGTTCATCTGTTGCCTAATGTGGTGAGGGATTTCATTTTTGTTTTTTTAAATAGCAAAAGCAAAATATAGGCCTTGCAGGCTGATAGTTTTCGAATCTCACTAAGCTGGCCTGTCCTCCGTTGCCTTGCACCACCTCTGCTCGGGAGGCTTCTCCCGCGGCCCCTTCAGCCTCGGCAGTTCCCAACCTAAACACGTACACGAGCGTCAAAATGAACGCCTTCTCCGCTTTCTGTTTCTCTCAAAGGCAAGGCTGCCCGAGGGTTCCGTGACTCTCCAGGAGGCAGCATTTTCACTGTGGTCTACATGAGCAGCACCCCGATGCAGTGGGATGGGTGTGCGGCTGTGTGTGGTGACCCACAATGATGCCACCGTTGTCCTAGTTGTCTAGGTAGGCGCCAGGCATCCTGTGACCTCACGTCTTCCACGTCCCCAACAAGACAACCAGTCCTTCCGGTAAGGCGGGTAAGACGTGCCACGTACGCAGCCAGTCGCTCCATCTGCTGGGTGAAAGGTTTTGTTGCGCTGTCCCGGGGTGGTTCTCATGAGGCCCCACAACCTACACTGCTTCCGGCCTCTTCATTCACGGCATCCAGCGAACGGACTGTTACCTTCCCGCATGGGATGCTGGCCTTTTCCTTCTCCCCTCAAGAAGTCGGCATTCCTTTCCCATGGCTCTCCATGTCCGGGCGCCCCTCTTCATTCCAACCTGTCTCGATGCATCTCCTGCCACTCGCTAGACCCGTGAGTCGCCTTTATGCTCCAGGTAGGAGATTCTTCCCCCATCACTAAAACATGCCAAAATCACCCTGCGTTCCAAACCTGTCCTCCCGAGAGCCCCCTTCCTGGAAGGTCCCTTCGAGTGCCTTTGTCTTTCTGACTCCTGCTGATCAGTTAGGGCCCGGCCGCAGGGCCACCTCCCACACAAGGCCTGCATTCCTCTGAGCACATACGCAGTGTGTATGTGCACACATCTGTAGGCAGGAGTCCAAAGGCCTGTTCTTATTAATTATGGAATTTCACTTGTAATTACTGTTACTTCACTGTTTTCCAGAATCCAGGCCTTGTTTATCCTCCAGCTGCAGGCCCTCTTCGGCACACCACCGGACTCTGGAGAAGCGTGGCCCTAGCTACATTTGTCAGGGGGAAATGTTGTGGGAGCCTTTCAAGTCAAGCCTGGGGTTGGCCTTCACTTCCTGGGATGCTTCCAGACCTGGCCTCACAGCAGTTCTGGGTCAGCCTGAATTTAAGGGTATGATCTGGCAGTACAACGGACGAGTCCCGATGCCGGACCATGCAGACACTCTCTGGCCTTGTTAGGCTATCTTGGTCACCCAGAGGGAATGCTGAGTGAAGTGAGGACCTCCCAGTGGTAACTTAGCTGTTGTCACCTGACTAAACTTAAGCGTGACAGACTAGGCTTTCCCACCACAATGTGTTCTAAACTCTTAAGCCTTTGCCTCTTTCATTTCTCAGCTTCAAGTTTAAGTTAGTCTTAACTCTTCAAAAATCAGCCAATAAAAGGAGGCTAATCAATTTCTAATAGCACTCAGAAGAGCAAGAGGAATGGTTTGAATTTGTTGCTCTCAAAATTAAAGTCATTGTAAAAATATTATCCTGGGTGCTAGAGAAAGTATATTTTACAATATTGGCAATTACCAAACTTTATTTGGCCATAAAGCACCAATATAAAAATCTTCCAAATAACTGAAATCAACCTTTCTTTGTCGAAATAACAGTTTACCATTTTTTATCTCCCTTGGTCTCAAATGTGACAATACCCTAGTGTCACTACAAACAAACAAGTCCCACCCCTCCGAAAGAGACAAATCCTAACACGAAGTAGGAAAAAGCAGGCTTCATCTGTAAATATAAATAACCACTAAAAAAAAAAAAAAAAAAAAAAGCCAACAGATCTAAAGTAAAGCAACTCTGAATAATAAAAGCTTACAGGACCCTCGAATGAACAGTTTTCTATATAGTAACAGATCAGTTTATTACATGCTGTCTTTGTCTTAAATCTTTACAGAGGAAATGCCACATTCCTCAGTGCTGATTCCTGCCACCAGCTGGGGCGTGCGATTCCAAACACGGTTCCTGGAGCCCGCGGCTCTCGCTGATGGGTGCACACGGCTGACGCAGAGGTGGTGTGACTAATTTACGACATTTTACAACTAAAGTAGAAATTAGTTACACCTTCAGTTAGATTAACATAACAGAAAAAAGGCTTGAGAAAAATAGCACTTCATAAATACTAAACATTAAATTTGTAAAAACTTTTAGTTACTGAAAATTTTAAATATGGAAGTAGAGGGAATGGGCAAGTCAGCTTTAACTTAGATTCAATGATTATCAACATATGGCCATGTCTATATTCTATGATCTAATAAAATACAGATGTAATTTTATGTGACAGGACGAGGTTGTAACATCTACTGAAAGGCAGCAGAATAGTTTCTAGTGCTATTTTTCTATTACATTGGTGACTAAAAGTTTAAAGCTTTTTTTTTTTAATAAGAATGGGTGATACCTTTGGATGTAGTTCACGAAAAAGTGCACAATTTCTACAGCAATGATAACAATGATCATTTCTGTGATACTTCCTGTGTATTAGAAAGTACATTAGCGGGGGCGCCTGGGTGGCTCAGTCAATTAAAGCGTCCGGCTCTTGATTTTGGCTCAAGTCACCATCTCAGGGCCGTGAGATCGAGCCCCGCATTGGGCACCATGCTCAGCAAGGAGTCTGCTTCTCTTCCTCTCCCTCTCTCTCTGCCCCTCCCCCTCCTTAAAAAAAAAAAGTACATGGTGGAAGTCATCCCTCTTACCTTCACCATAACACTCCTGGTAGGTAATATTATTCCTCTCATTTTACATTTGGGGAAACTGAGGTACAGAAAGGTATACCCAAGGTCAGAAACTATATAGGTCAAGGCTGGGACTTGAATGCTTGCAGTATAATTCTAGTGTTAATACTCTTACCCATTATGCCAATACATAGAAATGAGAGACTAAATATTGGTGGAAGGAAATAAAGGAGACAGCTCTCTCTATCAGATAGGAAAGTGTGGTGCCTTGTGTGGGTTTTTTCTTTTTCCAAGATACACACCTTTACTAATTCCATGACAAGATACAGTTCCGTTGGCACATCCATCTCTTCGATCAGAAGAACAATATTGGGATGCTTCACTCTTCTTAAAATAGACACCTCATTCTGGATCATGTGCTCCTGTTTAAGGGAAGAGTTACCTTAATCAATATACACATCAAAACATATGAGGAGCTAACTCCAATGAGTGAAGCTATACTATTTGAGGATCAAAGGAGATATGTTTTGGTAAAATATGATGAGTATATCTCAGATTCTGATACTCAGCCTAGAATTGCCAAAAGATGTTGAAGGTCCTCAGATGATGCTTGCAACCTATCAGTATAACTATAATCACATATAGAAGGATAGAATGAAACTTAGATCACAAAAGTAAATTAAGAAGCAAGCAAACGACAATAAGGAACAGAAATAACATATAATCATTCCAATTAACTTTTATTCCAAGAATATTTATAAAATTATATTCCAATAAATATATAACATTGTATTCCACCAAAATGCAACTCCTGGGGTGAACTTATGTTTATTTGGGAACTGATCTGTGTGTTTCTACCTCCCCACCCCCACAACACTATATTTTCATAACAATAAGCCTTATACATACTTTGCCTCGACATTTGCTTTTCTTGATAATTTTCAGAGCATACTCCCTAGCGGTTGATCTGCAAAGAGAAAGTTATTTGTAAAAAATAAACTTAATTTCAAATCTGTTGAGTCATTTTGCTAAGGATTAATTTCTTACCCCCAGACCTTGCATCAAACTGGTATAAATATTTTGTAAAAGACTCTTTTTCCTTTTTACAAAGAAATATGTAAACCTTAAGGGGTTGACCAAGTGTAAGGATAACAACTATGCTAGCACAGAAACATCCTGAGCTGTTTTTTTTAAAGATTTTCTTTATTTATTTGTAAGACAGATAGAGCACAAGCAGGTGGAGCGGCAGGCAGAGGGAGAAGCAGACTCTCTGCTAAGCAGGGAGCCTGATACGGGACTCGATCCCAGGACCCTGGAATCATGACCTGAGCCAAAGGCAGATGCTTAACTGCTTGAGCCATCCAGATGCCCCATCCTGAGCTGTTTAATGTTATACTTGTGATAAAACCACCACTACTGGGGTGCCTGGGAGGTGGCTCAGTCAGTTAAGCATTCTGACTCTTAAAAAAATAAAATGAAAGCGTTCTGACTCTTGATTTTGGCTCAGGTCATGATCTCAGGGAAGCATTCTGACTCTTAAAAAAATAAAATGAAAGCGTTCTGACTCTTGATTTTGGCTCAGGTCATGATCTCAGGGTCCTGGGATGGAGCCTCATGTCAGGCTCTGCACTCAGTGGGGAGTCTGCTTCAGGATTCTCTCTCTCCCTCTCCCTCTGCCCCTCCCCCTGGCACACACTCTCTCTCTCAAATAAATAAATCTTAAAAAAAACCCCAAAAAACCAGGACTCTAGAGTTCTTGAGGACTCTCCTTCATATACAGCCCAGCCAACACTGCCCTTCCTCCGTGATGGATGTGGGAGGGAGGGTTTAGTCATATAGCTACCTTTAAATAGCTTCCTAACTTGTGCTAACATTTCTAAGATAGTGTAGTGCCAAAAAGGACAGCTCTATTGTCGAAGGACATATACTTAATAATCATAAGAAACCACTATTTTACAAGCATTTCCACTTCATTTCTGGTGAGGAACCAAAACAGCTTAGCTTTTTACCCATCGATAAAAGCCAACTTTAGGGATCCAAATGAATACAGTGGGAGTGGGGTTGATTAGGAACAAAAGTTTAAAATAGGGTTTTAACATCTTCAGTATGGAGAATCAAAGGGGGGGGGATTTCCTAGTTACGTGTTTAGAGCAAGAGTGATCTGCCCATAAATTAAGAGGTCAGATATTAGCAGTGTGTCCCGAGGGCATTTTAGACACCATTTCATGTCATTTGCTAAAACTGCTTCTCCCACTTGACTTCCAGGCCCCTGCGTGTTAGATAAATGGGAGAGTGAAGTTATGCACGTGCAAGGAGATTCCTCACATCATAGAAGGACCACAGGGTCCCTTTAAGTGGTCTCTTCTTAAGAAGCTTTTGAAGAGTTTGTTTGCAAATTTGCAAACCCTTAGTCAAGAGGAAAACTAAACGCTGAAGATTTCTGGATTCTGCTTTTCACGAATCACTAAGAAAACTAAAATAAAACAAATCTGAGATTCGAATCCGTGAACCCTTTCCTATCTGGTTTAAAACGTTTCATGTGATGACAGAGAAAACTAGACTATTGGACTGACCGCTGTGATCAAAGCCAGCGATCCCAGGCAGGACCAAGGAGCTGGGATGGAGGTAACACTCCATTCTGTGCTTCCACAAAGGGGACGGATGACGGGACAGTATTGGTGAGAAGGGGGATTTCTTAGTTTTGTCATTCCCCATGTTGCCATTTGATCCTCTTGTTTCCCTGGAATAAGTAACATTACAGGACTCAAAGCAAAGGGCTGGCGTGGGACTGGGAAGACTGAGTCCCCCCAAGAACCAGAAGGGCAAGGAGCAGAATCTCCAAGGAGCAAGTGGGTGTGTTGGCTGCCAGGACACCAGGCAAACTAGGTTATGTCCTGAGCCTCGGGCTGAAGGGAAAATGTGAGCAAGCCTGGGCTGCAGTGGCCTCAGGGCTTACTAGGAAAGCGGACTTTATGGGTTCCGTACCCAGAACCTTACATAATAGGATTCAACACTCAGTTAGATTGACCCGTATTTTATATCAGACAGAGAGCCCTGTAGAGGACCACCAAAATTAATACTGCAAGTTTTCTTTCTTGATTCCTTGAGGGCAGAACTATAAAGTTATAATCCTCAATTATTGGAAGTATATGTTTATAGGAAAGCAGCTGAGTCTGGAAAATAAGCCTGAAAACAGGTGTTAGTACTAAATGTATTTCATAAGAATAAAAATTTAACTTCTTGCTTTAAGTTGGTAAGTGAAAACACTTGGCAAGAAATAAAACCTTAAACAAAGTATTTGCCTTCCTGCGTACCCGAACTCTGAGGACCTCTGTGCCCGTGGAATTATTCAGCGAGTGGTTATGAGCATGGTTCTTTGGTGGCTACAGAGATGAACAAAACCAGGGCATTTTAGACACAGGTAAGCAAAACCTGGTCCTTGTCCCCAAGGAGTCTACAGCTGGTTGTGGTGAGAATACTAGACACCGGGATTGCTGGTGAAACTACAGGCCATTCGCTTGTTTGTCCCTGAAGTGACATTCTTGACCTAGCACGAAATCACAGAGCCTTGAATGCCACGGCCAAGGCAGCAGCAGTGGCTGGACAAACTTTGTTTGCTTTTTTCATCCTATATGGGAATTCAATTTGTAAGGTCCTCTTCCTATTAAGTTTGACCCAAGGTTAGAGCCTGAACTATTATGAGAGAAATTTTCAAATTTTACAAATTTGAACTAAATCCAATTTTTAATATTTGTGCTAAAAATACAATGGCTTGGAGAAAGTTGTCTTGTTTAAACTTAGTGATTCTAGCCCAGGGTCAATCTGCTCCCCACCCTCCTCCCTCACCCGGGGACGGGGGGGCGGGGGGGCAGCAGAACGCTTATCGTTTGGGATGTCCTGGACTAACGTGCTTTTTGTTGTTGCTGTTATGGGAGGTTTGCTAGGTTTTCAAGGTACTAAAAAAATTTATGTGTAAAAGGAAAAACAGCTTCCCAGGCATTCCCATAGTAGCATGTGATGAATTTCACGGCCATCTTTCCATTATGGGTTTGGTTCTCAAGCGGAGGGACTGGGGTCTTGTCCCTCTCTGTAGCCCCGTATGAATCCAGGGTATGGCCTGAACTAGCAGGGGCTCCAAGCATGTTGGTTGAGTTGTGAAGATTCCAGAGGATGGTGGCAGTTGGGACCCCTCAACAAAGAGGGGTTAGTAAACACCGCCGTTTGTTTGCTACATAATCATAATAAAGCCCATCTCAGCCTCCTCCTAAGGGGGTAATTGTGGAGAGCAGAGAACTGAGGCATCCCAGAGTGTCTGGTCAGACATCTCTGGAGTAGAGTTTGATTTTGAATTTGAGTGCAAGCCCGGTGCCAGAGCATCCTCAGGAAGGAAAGAAGGAAGAAAGAGCACGGCCAACTAGCTGAGACTCAGCTCAGCTTCGTCCTGACTCACCCTCCAAATCACACTTCAGAAGGAAATGCCTTCAAACCACAGGTATGAGGTTTTGGAGGTTCTTGAGAATTCTGAAGACTTTCTAGGTAGATGCAACCCGGTTTTGTGGCCCTGAAGTCTCAACCTGTTCGGATGTTCGGATGGGTTTGAGCCCACCTACACCCACTGCTCAAGCCCACAGTTTCCTTGAGCAGTTCCTCAGGTTTATAGGAGAGGGAGGGAGAGAGGGAATCAGGAGCAGCTAGAATTTTAATACAATTCTCCTGCATACATTGCTAAAAAATGCAGTGCAGGTGAAGAGGAGGGCCAAGAGCCACGGGAGACACTGTCACTCCTCTTAACTGCGCCGCTGGTACCCTTGGCTTGTATGCTAATTAGTCCTTAAAGAGCCAGGAAAGCCAAAGATGAAAGGCCCCTCATTGCGAGCCCTCTACTCCTGCTCTGACCTCTCGCTAGTGCTTTTGAGCTCTCGGAGTTCTCTTTGGGACCTCAGGTAGTCTATAAAACAGCTTCAGAATAGAGCAAGTCTCAGTTCACCCACTTCCTTTGGCATGTCCTAGGGGCTCCTGAGGCCACTGGAGAAATTACTACTGGGGAAGAGGCAGAAATCGAAATGGACCTGGTAGCCACTACCAAAGGATATGCTGGGACGGGACCATGGAACAAAAGGCCTACGCAACACTATTATTGCGTCCATTGTTGTAGGAAGACCTTCTCTGGGACGGCATCTTCTTAACAGAGGAGGGACATGCTTGCTCTTGTTAAGACAGACGCATCCTTCAAAATATGGCAGGATGTACCCGCAAGCAATGTGTGCCATCACAACATGCTTAGCTTGCTTTTATTTTCTTGGACCTCTGGAAAATATTAAAAGAATGTTTCATGATGCCTCCAGGGAGAGAGGGCACATGCCATATGTCCTCCTTCAGCAGGAGCGGAATACTAACACTTGGTGGAGCAATCTGGTGTGTAGACTCGGAAGGTTCATATGATGAAACCCAAGATGTGAACGCATGCAAAATGAACACAATCCAAACTGGAAAGAAAGACATTAATTCTGGATGGAGACATGAGACATTTCCATTGTGGGGAGACCAGTAACTGCTGGGCGAAGCCGCCCTCGTGACCCCTGCGCTAGCTAGGAGAGACAGCGCAGAGCTGCCATGCCAGTCCCAACAGATGACGCACACTGGCAGAGCACCAGATACCCCACGTAGGAAGGGCATGGCAATCTGCTCAAAATGGGATTTTGTGCTACAGCGGGAAAAAGTTAAAAAGAGTTGAATTTACTATCAGTAAAAGCATAAGTGAAATATAAAATTATATAAACACACACACACACGTCCATCCATTGCCTTAAGACTGGCTTTCCTGATTTAATGTCTATCTTTTTTGTACGGGGACAAATGCGGTGTGTGTCACTTTAGATCAGCTAAGCTACGTTCTCCTGAGAGACTCTTTCTTGGCGGCAATAGAATGGTCAAAAGTGTGGGTGTTGGACCCAGGTCTTCCTAAGTACCTACTAGCTGAGCAACCTTGGGCATTTAACTTTTTAAGGCGTTCTTTGTCTGCTATAAAATGGAGACAATATTGATATTATGGGATCATTATGACAATTACATGAAATATCATAAGGGCTTTGCATATAGTTGACGCTCAGTAAACAGTGGTTGTTCCTGTTTCTGGAGGTGTGAGGCCTAGGAAAGTAATGGAGAACTTTCTGTATTTGGCAGTGATGCAACAAATGGCCAAACTCTGGTGGCAGTGGGGTGATTGAGGGACAGAGAGGAGAAAAGGTGGCCTCACAGTAACTCCTAAGGGGTTTTTCACACTACCATTCTCAAGCCCATCCCTCACAAAGACTGGCTGCTACAGTGGCTTGCTGGAACTGGTGGGAATATTCCAGCCCAGCTACCATGCTGGGCGGGGTGGGGTGGGGTGGGGAGCAATTTTGAGACTTAATGCCCAAGGGTATCTTCACGAGGGCTCTGTGACCTCAGTGAGGGAGGCATCTTCCTAAGAGTGGCAAAGGGGGCAGGAGAGCAAATCACTGGCCAAACTCAGGACCCTAGTGATGCCTGAGGCCCTGTGTAGGCTCCCAGCTCCAACGTGCTGAATCTGCGCTTCTAAATCAAAGCTCCTGGAGAAGAACAAGCTCCGGATCTTGCAAGGCTAAAGCTTCTAGTCCAAGGCATCCTCTCTGAGTGGTAGAGCTGAGCGAAGGAGCATTATTCTCACACAGTGCTGACTAGTAGGCGCCCAGCCTCCCTGGGGGCAGACAGAAGTGATAGGGAAGCCAGCCCCCAGAAGCCAGCAGTGAAATCTTCCTCAAGGAAGAAAGCAGGTTCCCCCTGACTTTTCAACGCTCTGCTCACCAGTTCTGAGCAGGAGCTGCTAGCCAACCAGGTCCCTGTAGAGCAAGAAGCTGCTCAAGAAGTGAGTTCCAAATCCAACACTGGGCTGAGGGTTTGAGGCCACCTTAATCCGGGCTATGACTTTATTGGTTGTCACTTCATCTAGTAGCCACCGGCCACTGTCCTTGATTAGGTATCAAGATCTCAGGGATGAACATTTTACTCCAAACCTCTTGCCTTTGGCCCCCAAGAGTACCAAGCTCATTCATTTGAAAACTTTTTAATGTATTAAACACTGTTTTTGTTAGGATCAGTACCTACGCATTTTAAAGCTTTTCAAGGTTATTATATTTAATTTGATGATAGTTAGTATGTTAGACTACACCGTATACAAGAATGTTCTGACCTCTACAAAATGTCTCAGAAAAGCGTCGAAAAAAACCATTCAATATGGTTTTTTTTAACACAATAAAAGGGCTTACCTGAAAGATCTGGCAAAGTTTTGCTGAGTACATTAAAAAGGAAAAATCAAAGTCCTTAATTTATAGATTGTCCCAGGAATCACTACATTTTTCAAATCTGTTGCTAGATGGGCTTTTCTTTCTTTAGAAAAAAATTTTTTTTCTACATCTGGAGTTGAGACATTAACCTATTCCATATGTACCACAGACGGCAAATAAAGACACTCTCTTGGAAAACATAATGCCAAGTGTTTCCTTTAAAGTACGACGCAGATGATACCCTTCTCACCTTTCTACACATTCCTTGACGACAGCAAAATTTCCATCTCCTATTGTCCTTCCGACTTTATACCGTTCTGTTATTGTGGCTGGAATCTGGAAGCCTTCCTCTGACACTTCTGAAAGAATCATTAGTACATTTTTGTTGGTAGAAAAGGGAACGCAGATGTTGCACCAGAGAGGCATTTAGAAGGATAATCTCATAGACTGGAACCGATTCAGAATCGATATGTCACTTTCCGTACAGTGAGGCAAGCCCCCCGCCTCCTTCCCCGCTGACACCGTATACTCAACAGTTTTTACCAAGACGAATGATAAACCGAAAGGAAACCTAAGACGTATGGGGTCCACTTCCACCAATGGGAGGGCGACCAACACATTCTGTGGCCAAGGAGGAAGTTTCGGTCTTTGTGTTTCATGCCAATTTGAGCTATGGTGTTTACGGAATACCCACTGTCTACAGAGAAATGACATTCCTAGGTGTGGCTCAGGAGGAAAATGTAGCTTAGGGGGGACTCTGGGCTGCCTTGACACAGTGCAAGCATGAAGCATCCCTGCTGTTTGGACACTTAGCTTTACTGCATCCTGAAATGGAGATCTCCGTAAAATTCCTTATAAACTGATCCCTGATTGTCCACCCCGCCCCCACTCCCCAGTATCAATGAGCAGAGTTTAGACAAATGTTCTCACCAGCAACCTGCATAGCAGATGTTGAGTTAAAATGGCAATATTTATTATGTCTGTGAACAGAACAGTTTTGTAGTTTCAATTATGTTAGTGCCACTAACACAACACATTTTCCCCCTTAAAATGCATTTTGAAATATTTTACAAATGCCTAATAATGCTTTAAATATCTAAGGCCATAAAACTAAATAAGCCACACTTAGGTCACATAAATATACTGGATAACCTTTAACATCTTTGGGGTGTAAAAAGCCTTTTATAGCTGGGCTCTAAAATTTACATGCTTTAAAGTTATAAATCCTAGCTCTCCCTCAGGCAACCTGGATACAAAATGGGATGGAAACCTAGTGTGCTTTCTGAATGTGCTCCTATTCTGACCTTTAATCATAAACTGAGACTAAACATTTCTTCTCAAAATAAAATTAAAACCTCAGGTGGTGCCTAGGCTTTCTCGGTGATTTCTGTCTTCTCCATTAGCCTGCAACCCTGGGCAACGACAAATGGAAACTCACAATTATCACACATCTGCTTTAGGACCCTTATGTTGGTTCTGTGATCTGCACCACTCTGGGTTCTAGGGTGGATGGCATTTCTGGAAAGGGTTGTACAAACGTAGGACATTCGCTGCGTTACTTTTACCCTTGGCATCTGTACAGCCTCTTTACCTCTTTATGGGTGACATTTTAGTCCTCACCCACTAGAAGCTATCACAGTGGTCTCTGGAATAAAGTGACAGCTGCAGCCAATTAACACCCCCCCCCCAATCCCCACCGTCTCACACCCAAAGAAGCCAATAATTTTAACTCTGTTTGAAAGACTCAGACTGGGGATTTTTGTCTACTCCATGGGAATTAGAGGAGATCGTGGGAGAAGTTTCAAATCTATTGCAAAGCACCCGAATTTATAAAACATCTCTCAGATGACACGGTCTTAAGGCTCTTTACTACATGGATAATAAAAATAACCACCCTTGGCTGTCAGAAGCAAGGCTGACTCCAGATGAGAAATGGAAGGAGGTACTTCACCCTTCCTTCCACTGGGGGCATCACTGAGGCACGAATCTGGAGCTCATGGCTTGGGATTTTTTTTTTTTTCCCCTATTGATAAAATGTATCCTTGAGGCTTTTGGCTAAGAAGGCTGTGCCAAAGTCTTAGCCAAGGACCATTTCATTTCATTAGGTAAATACAGCACAGCGGAACAAAAGAGACTACTAGGATGGCTGAATTTCATACTTCTGGAAATACAAAAAAAAAAAAAAATCTGATATTGCACAGTAGTCAGGAAAGAATTCATGTGCAAATCACTTATCTCACTTGACATAATAAAAGGTACTTTTTTTGGAAAATTAAATCATATCACTTCAAACAAATAAGGGGTGCTGATTCTTTAACAGTGGCTTGATCATACCAGTCTTATACTTTTCTAAATACTTTCTCATAATTGATTTGAGCCTGAAAATGACCCCCAGGGAGGAAGCAGGCATATATTACAATCTTACACAATTCTATAGAAGAGGAACTAAGATGTAGAGAGCTGAAGAGGCTTATCCCAAACAGTCCAATGAGGGGAGTCTGGGTAACTCAGTTGGTTAAGCATCCAACTCTTGATTTCAGCTCAGGTCATGATCTCAGGGTCCTGAGATCGAATCCTGTGTCAGGCTTCGCGTTGGGGGTGGAGCCTGCTTAAGATTCTCTCTCCCCCCCTTCCCCCTCAACCCCACCCCTTGCTCTCTCTCCCTCTCTAAAAAAAAAAGAAGAAGAAAGAAAGAAAAAAAGATAAAATTGAAAAAACAAAATAAAACCAAAAACAAAACAATTCAGTGAGTTAGTGAAAAAGTCAATTCTGGAATCCAGGTCATTTGACCCCATCACAGAGAAATTCTAAAATGACCTAACTTAAGGTACAAAGAATATTTTTGTAATTGCCATCAAGTAATTCTTTTTGTAAAGCCATACGTTCACATATTGAGTTCACTTTAGTTAGAGTACATCTGCAGAGCTGTAACAGTCAATCAAGAGAGTAAATTATCTTTAATATACTGAAAATGAACAGAATTTGGGAAGACAAAGGCAGCAATTACTTCCTGTTGTTTTCAAAGTATGCAATAGCTGGCCTTCTTAGAATACTTATGCCCTCCGAGGATGTGAAATACCTCCAACAAATTAGGCTAATTCCCTCTTCCTGTTCCCATAGAGTAGATATGATCCCTGGGGGAAACCATATGCAATCCTATCCCTATGAGCTGCTTTAGGCTTCTATTTCATAATGCTGGAGAAGTTACAGTTTCCTGAAGTAAATTTAGCCAACTCATCCTCTGCCCCCTGTAAGACTTCTCCTCAGACACCAAGTCCCAAGCTCACCACCTTCTCCAGGCCCATCGTTCTCGTCCATTGAGCTGCAGACTTTGGTGGATGCAAGGGAAGTAGAGGAGCCTCCATGTTGAGAGCTCTGTAAGGGAACAGAAACAGAGAATAAAAACACTTGGTCAGAGTGCCAGTCTGCAGATGCTAGGCCCAGCCCAGAATCTTGGGGGATAACTGCACCCATCACCAGGGAGGATTTGGTCTTAACACTCAAAAGGGAAGGTTCTTAAGACTATCCAATTAGGGGCGCCTGGGTGGCTCAGTCGTTAAGCGTCTGCCTTCGGCCCAGGTCATGATCCCAGGGTCCTGGGATCAAGCCCCGCATCGGGCTCCCCACTCTGCGGGGAGCCTGCTTCTCCCTCGCCCAGTCCCCCTGCTTGTGTTCCCTCTCTCACTGTGTCTCTGTCAAATAAATAAAATCTTAAAAAAAAAAAAAAAAAGACTATCCAAAGAGAAGATTACTTCTCTTTCCCACCCTATTAACCAATAATAGATGGTTTAACTGTGTCAGGATAATCATTCTAAATTTGGATGTTCCATGACTGTTTGGTCCTTTTTCTCAAAAATCAGCATTCCTTAGCTCACTGTTTAGGTTTGTCAGATTTTAAGCATCTCACCTCACTTTTCCACAGTCTATCTGCAAACAGGCCTCAAACATGGTGCCACTCTGATCTCATCCAAAATTTTTTCTATTCTTACCATAGAAAAAAAATTCTCTTCAGTTTGTTCTATGGATTATCCTAAAAGAAAAATACTGAGGCTTACCACATTCTTGGAGAAAGGTTAAAGAGTGGGTTTGTTAATTCCACTTTGAGATCGAGACACAAGCAACTAAGCAGGTTATCGATATGTTAAATGTTACAAAATAAGGCTGAGGCAAGGACAGGAATTAAAGCCTAAGCCTGGTGATTCCCTTGTATTTTTGGTGTATTTTAACCCAAGACCAATGAGAGCAGGCAGGATAACAACTATATGACAAAGCTCAGAGGATGAAACAATACCAAATATTTAGGACTATGATTAGCTACGGGGCAGTACTTTAACAATGAACCTTTCCATCTCTGCTCCTATTCCTTGAGAACACAATTTGCATATTTCAATGCTATTTCTAAACAGTGAACACAGCTTGTCCTAAAAGATCTTCCTTCTGTTTCCCTGGGTTTATCCACTCGGTTGGCCTGATGGGAGCGGGAGGCGGTGAGGGGGCAGCATTGGCTCATGGTGCTGGCTGTCTGTGGAGCAGAGAGAAGGGAAAGAGCATCTGTAGTTGAATTGATAATGAAGAGGTGGCGAGAAGCAAAGTTGACCTATTTTTCCTCTGCTTACCTGTTTCCCTTCAACCTCCTCCCCATTCCATCCAGCCTTAACTGTACACAAAGTAGGAAGAGAGAGTTTTATATATTACCCCCAATAGTATCTTGCATAGAAAAAAGCAAAGATTTTAGTTTTCACCAAAAAGATGAATATCACTGGGAAAATGTTACTTAAATCATTGCAGGGCCATTTGAGTCCACTGCCTGTTTTCCTGGGTGCGGCTAAGATACGCATGTTCCATTGGACAAGTTCACCAAAGCTGACTGTTGACATTGGGGTGACAGTTAAATTCACAGCAGGGATGCATCTGCTTCCTTACAGGACATCCTACAAATTTTGTGGTTACTCTAGTCTACCCCTGAATGACACATAGTTTGTGTGCTGTGTCCTTTCTTTTCCCGTATCGTAAGAATCTGCCACCCATCAGTCTGGTGACTTGAGCGGTTCTTTTCATCCTTTCTCATCCAGCCTCCCTTTGAGATGAGCAGCACACATTTACCCTCTCTCAGGCTAGAAAGAGGGATTCCGATTGTGACCTTGAAAACAGTTTTCTTTTGGAGTGAGACTAACTATGCGGTCATAACCAACTCTGCCGAAGGTACTGTAAATGTATGAGCTTCTAAGTCGTGCTCTGCTGACTTTTACGGAGGTCTGTTTGTGAAAACCTTGTATTTGTAATATTGGAACACAAGGCTTAGACAAGGCAGATTTATGATGTCCATGTCTGGAGAAAATAAACATTAACATTACCACATCTGAGGGGAAGGTGTGTGTTTTCCAGAAGGTGAGATCTTTTATCCCCTGTGTGACTGCTTTTGCTGTAGACATAATGTTGTTCCAAGCAGAAAAGCGGTTAAGTAAATGTCTAAAATGTAGACCTTCTCTTCTGGGCTTTCTGGTCCTTGAATTTCTTCCAGCAGCATCGCAAGTGGTGTTTAATAATGTAGACACATTGTGGTTTGGGGTGGCAGGTGCTGTCTTGTCATATGGTGTTTTAAATTTTAGAATACAGAGACACATTCTTTCATCAAGCGCTCGAATTAATAGACGAGTAGCGTGTTTCCTAGCAAAGATGTCCACATTTATGTACTCAATTCCAAAAGCTTGTTCTTTTCATAAGAACATCAGATACTCAAAATAGAACTCTGACCCAGAGTATATGAAAACATCTTTTAAACTGTAATGTTCGATCCACTTACTGGATATTATTCACTAAAGTGCCTTATCAACTAACAAACTGCATTTTCAACAATGCCACCAAACGTCTGATGCCCTGAATGCTTGCCACAATGTCAGCTGTGTTTTCTCTGCCTTATGGACAAAAACCCCTCAAGGTTTTAGGCTCTGGTTAAAAAAAAAAAAAAAAAAAAGTAGGATTAACAAAGTTTGCTTACGTTTAGAATTGCTTATTTTCAACTTTAGGTTTCCAAATGTCCCCCCAAGTAATTTCAAATTTCATGCTGAGGGTAACAGACCATTTCAAGAGAAAAAATTTATTTCCTTACAAATAGAGAACAGAGTGGAAAGTAGTCATTTTATTTATTATGCTCAAATACAGTAAAATAAATGTGTTGGATTCCTAATGGTGTTATCTCTTCTTTTTCCCAAAGAGGTAAGATAGTTAACATTATACACTTTTCCAAGACAATGATTATTCATGGATTCAAAGAATTTCAGGGATTGGAGTAGACTTTAAATATTACCTTTCCACCTTACTTCCATCCAGAGGCCAAATTCCCACTACAAAAATCCCAGCCATTTAGTCAAATAGCCTCTGTCCAACCACCTCCACTAGTGAACACATTATTTCCTGAGGCAGCCCCTTAACTGTTGATATGAGACAAAGAAAGTTCTTCCTTAGTTAAAATGATGTCCTTCTACATTTTCCATTTATTGGTCTTAGCTCTCACCTCTGGAGCTACCCAGTGCAGGTCTAATCCACATTTCATATGACAGTGCTCCAGGAATTTGGAATAGCTACTGGACCCCTTCTTCTCTTTTTCAATTTGGATAGTCCCAGTTTTTTTGTTTTTGTTTTGTTTTGTTTTGTTTTGTTTTTTATTGTTCTTCATAGAATAGGGCTCCATGACCCTTTAACCATCCTGTGGATACACTCCAGTTCTCAATATCTCTAGTTAATGCTAGGGCTCAAGAGAAATGTAATATTCTAGGTGTGCCCTGACCGGCACAGAGCAGAGGACAGAGCTTCTGCCTTGCAAATGGGATAGTAATGCACTTAAAGGTCACATGGGCCTAGTGATAGATAGCACTGTAACTTTTTAGCCTAACACTGAGCTCACGGTATGTCAGATCTCCCTAGTCTGTATTTGGGAGTTTGGTGTTTTGGATCGAGTCTTAAGACTTCACGTTAAATGTCATACTTATTACATTGATATCCTTGCAGACCGTTATTTTTTAGATTTTGCTTTTGTCACCTAATGTTTTTGTTCTCTCTCCCAGTTGAAGTGATTCAGTAATCATCATGGCTCTTTGTGTATACTAGTTACTAATCCTAAATATACTAATTTAGACAGTGCTGAAACACACTGATTACTGCCCATAAGTCTGACTGAAGGATTTTGAAAATAGTAAAGGGAAAATGTGTAAATTCTTGCTCTTTAAAATTAACCCAAAGAGATTAATCAGCCTTTATTTATGACCAACAGAAGCTGAAAAGCCCACTTGTATTTTTGCATGCTTACAAGTGAAATCAGTTTGCTTATTTGGTTTTTCTGAACAGATAAACCATTTTATAGTGTATATAATGATAAGATTTTGTGTTTGCTTCAGTTTGCTAATTCTAAGGCATCTGGGTGGTATAGTACAGAACATACAGTTATTTTAGAATTTAATGCAATTAGGTGCTCTAAGAGATACTGTGACATTTGAAATGTTATCACCTCCAAGCAGATTTAATGGGAACCAGGTGAGCAGGCTGCTGGCACCTGGCTGCTTTTATGACACACCTTCATAAAAGTACTGCCCTAAGTAAGAACACATCCTAAGTGTAGCTACTCAGCTTGGGATCATATAACAGATGGAGAACATATCACAATTTTTGAAGTAAATGAGAAAGCTGACATAACAGCTCTAACCACATTTTACCAAGATGTAGCTGATGACTATGTAGTTAAAAACAGTTCATTTAAAATATAATGGTACTAGTTACCCCTGCCGTTTGTATTAATGGTGTCACTCAACTGAGGACTACACTGAATCAAGTTTTCAAAAATATCCAATTAATCCAACTGATCTACATAAGGTAGAAAAATCTCTCCAGATAACTCTAGCTTTGACTGGATAATCGTATCACTTCCGCTTCACATTCTATCTTGGCACACAATTATTACTTTGTTAATACTGATTTGAAAATTGTAAAAAAAAAAAAAGAAAAAAGAACTTAAAAATCAAGTGGCTCAACTTTATAAAGGAAACACAACCAGTAAATATTTAACAAACTCAAACTACTGTCTTGGTGATCTTGACTTGAGGTCTACAGAATCTCTGAAGATGACCACCTTTAATAAAAAAAAAAAATTAAATCATACTCTTGGTGTTGAAAGCTTGAAACCTGAGGATTCTATGTGTGTCTAGAAAAAGCCACACATTCATTTGCTTTCCAAGTGCGTATAGAACAATAAGTTGGTGACATCAATCTGTAATAACTAATAAGGTTCTATTATGTGAAACAAGGCAAAGGGAATTCCTTTTTCCAAATTCTTCTGTCTGCATTCTTCATAGCATGTTTAGCCCAAATACAGTTTATGGCATAGGTAATCACATGCATAACAAGAATCAATATTGAAAACTGTAAAATATTATCATAAAGATTTGGTCAAAGTTTTTAAAGGACTGGAGAATGGTTATTCATGAAATTGGTTTACTCAGAGGAAGGAAAAATGAAAATGGGAATACTGGCATTAAATCGATGTTAGTGAAGCCACCCACGGGAGCCAAGATTTCAAAAATAAATGTATTTAGTTACAACTTTGTTTTATCAGGCAGCCCTCTTGCCTCTTACGTCCAGTCTCTATACTCACTTAGGCCAAGATCTATAAATTCAAAATCTGAACCATTTGTCCTGAGAAGACTGTTGTGTCCAGGAGAGGGGGGAAAGGACACAATGTCTCTTCTTAGGAATTATTGTTCATGAAATCATAGTTTGGAAGGGGACCAGAAAGTCATCTAGTTTTTCACCTCTTGATAAAATAATTCCCTCTGTGATTTACCCCTCAAATGAGATTCCTAGTCTGTGGTGAAGGGAGTTCACTACTCTTCCAGGCACCTGCTATACTTTATATTATTTTATTTTTTTAAAGATTTTTATTTATTTATTTGAGAGAGAGAGCATGAGAGGGGGGAGGGTCAGAGGGAGAAGCAGACTCCCCACTGAGCAGGGAGCCCGATGTGGGACTCGATCCCAGGAGTCCAGGATCACAACCTGAGCCGAAGGCAGTCACTTAACCAACTGAGCCACCCAGACGCCCCTATACTTTATTTTAAACTCTATTATGTTAAGAAAGTATAAACACAATTGGGAATTTTATAAATTTGTAAACATTCCTTCCAGTTGTACCATTATTGCTTTGGACAATGGTTACATTTAGGTTATCATGGAAATAATAAAGAGAACTAATTAAAGCAAACTATAATTTTGAGGTTAAAATGAATCTACCAAAAATATTAGATTTAAAGCTAGAATTTTGGACTTCTATAATAATTTTAATATAAAATATTTTTTCTAACTAAGCCAGCAGAATTGTCTATATTCCCTTATACCACATTCTGAATGAAACAAAATATGGATTTTTGTTCTAGATTGAAGTTGGGTAATCAAGTACTTTATTATCATCACTATTTTATTATATATTTATTTTATATATTTATTCAGTGGTTTTAAAATAACTTGTGTACATGCCCACCTACATGTATCTACATGATCATTCCCCCCACCTTACAATTAGATGACCTTGAGAGAAATGCCTTCAAATCCAGGAGACAGCTACTATGTCTAAAAAATGCATGTTGATTTTTTTTTCAATCAGTTGACCATTTGTCTGACAAATTCATCCTTCAGACAACCCTGAGAGAAAGCGTATTAATAATTTTCATATAAGCAGCCGAAGCAGAATTCTTCATCAGATAGTCTTATTTTGTTGTATTGCCAGTATTTTATACTTTGGATGGCATGGGAATGCCATTCTGCAGTATCTCAAGTATCAATTAGCTGACGCTAATTGTATCACAAGAAGGCCATACATAACCATCGTTATGAAAGTAACCGGAAGTAACCGTTACCCCTTACAGTCATTTCAATGTCAATGTCTACTTATAAGTTTTCTGAAAGAAACTCACTGAACAACATAGGTGGTTTTTCCTGTTTATTACATAGTTATTCTAAGGGGGTAAGTGTCACAAAGTTAACTTTGAAGGGAATAACATGGTCCAGTGGGAAATACAAGCTGTAACATTTTACAATAAACCACAACACAAAGTGATGGAACTTTCAAAACTGGGTAGTTCAATGAAACATCTCATCATTTAGCTCTATAAAACTCTGCGGATGGCCTCAATTGATGGATTTTTAAAATATAGTGCTGTTTAAAACATTTTAACACCAAATGCTCTTTTTAAGAGAATATACATCCAAGCAACTCAAACTGTATGCAGAAAGTATGTCAACTTCTTTGTAAAAATTTCACCCAAATTTACAATATTCATAGTGTATTTTGAAGTAAAAATTCCTTAGAACAGATAACTCAATTCCTTGCTTGTTGATGAATATAAACTAAAAAATACACATTGCAAGAAAATTAGCTTTCATAGGTCTTTGCCTGTGACCTTTCAGATGCCTATTATCCTGGCTTCAAAACCATTTTTGTGGCCATATATAATACAAACACCCATGTATTACATGCACCATTTATACTATCTTGGAATTTATCCATCATCCTTACTAAAATGAACCACATTTTAAAGACACCATATATCATGCACTCTTGAAAATTACAGCTAGGGCCTCAGATTTCCTATCTTTTCCACATGCATTACAAGCACAAAATTACAAATACTTTTTAGCTGACAGTATAACAAACTGCATCAGGCAATTGGTATACTGAATTCAATATATCTCTAATTTTTACACTACATTCTTGTGGGATATTTCAAACAAATATAGTTCTCACATGCACGATTAAAGATGCTAGCAAGGCTAATGCAAATATGTATAAATGGGCAAATGTATGCATATATAGTAAATTCATTCAATTAGCATTTTCAAGTGTGTATATATCTATATAGATATATACACACAGATAGCAAGTATAGGAAGGTCACTACTGAAAATATGTCAACAGTTAGAATAGTGTTTTGAAAGAACATATAAAAAAATTACCTTACAGGTTATCTGGCCTTGTTACCAACTTACTTCAAATCGAACATAGTTTGGATTCTTTTATATTTGTGTTTCAATACAACACTCATCTACTCACAACTCTATAAATCAATATTTCATTTTTTAGTGAATATTGATTGACAATCAAAACATGTCACCAATACATACATGTTAGGGAAAACATCAGTGATAGGATTCACCCATTTTGATAATTGAATGTCAAGACATAACAATATAAACATCAATTTTGTGCTTATGTTTAATAATTAACACAATATTGGATTTGTTTGGATTTCACATTTTTTGTGTATCTGGATTCCATTTTGTTTGTTTGTTAAATAAATCAGTACATCTATTTGGAACCATTTTGCCTTACTAGTTTAGCATACTAATTTAGCATACTGCTTTTGAACTTAAAAACGCCCCAACTAATACATCACATTTAACAATTTGTGACATGAAGGTTTTACATACAATTCCACAAGAGCCAGTAACTCATAAGGCTGTGTCACAAACACCATATTTTACTATTTATGGTCTATGAACATACACAGATACTTATATAAGCACACCCATATACACACTGAGCCCTGAAAATTTACACAGACACCCACACGCCTGTATAGATATATGGCCACATATGAAAAATTTAGCAGTCCAATAGCTCAAACATATGGGATTATTTTTCAAGAATATTATTCTCTATTTTCATTAAGAAATGTAGCTTTCAGGCTTCATTGCTTTTAAATGGGGAACGAAAAAACAAAAACAAAAAGCGAGCCCAATCATGTATAGATTTGCAATGGATGCAACAAAATACCCCTGCTGCTTAATATAGGGAACACATACCATACACAAATGGTGGTTCAAAATGTTTTTAGAAGATATTATTTGATTTTTTAATATTTAGATGAGCCAATATAAGAACACAGGGATGTGTACAGATGGGTGGACCTGAAAGGTCTTAAAAGCCTTCGACGGTATAGAAACATTGTGGATTCCCCCCCGACTTGACTGATCAAGCAAGACAAAGAAGAAAAAAACCGCACGGCTTTCAGAACCAGTCTTCTGAGTGCACACCAAACTTCACACTTGATATATTATTGATTTGCATTTTCTAAAATGCTGAAAGGAAGGAAATACTTATCCTAGCTTTTTCTATGATGTCTAAGGAAAAAAAAGTGAGTGCAAATGAAGAAGTATCAAACTTTTAAGTAGAGCACAACGTCTTCATAGCACATTTAAGGTTTATCATAAGGACAAAAATGCATGGCTTTTGCTGGAGCTCTTTCCTGCTCCGTAGAACCATTTTAAAGTTCAGTGCCTAATTTTTTAAAAAGAATTCTGTACGTAAGTAAATCTTAAGTGCCTATAAATCATCAATTTGATTCCACCAATGAACCGAAAACTTCTGGTTGTTGCTAAGAGTTTTTTTTTATTATTATTATTATTTTAATTCCTGCTTTAGTATAATGGAATTAGGCTCTGCATAGAAAGAGATCTCAAAGTCTATAAATGGTGTGTTGTTTCAATCTCCGAGGGACTTCAGTTTCAAAAAGTAAATGATATATATTGCCTCTGAACAGTCCTTTAATAAAAGTCATATGTTCAAAAGATTAAATGCTGTGGAACAGCATTTCCTTTGGAACTGCCTAAATGGAAAGTTGGCCATGATATCTATCGGCAATTAGTACAAGTACGGTTTCTTTTTGCCATGTCTAAACAAAGCCATGGGCTTCATATCAATTGGCACTATCTGCCACTTATCCAGAACAAATAGCATTTATTGGACCTTTCTAAGCAGTACTTGTCCCTAAGATTGACAGTGCAGGGAAGTTAAAATTTTTGGAATTTATTTTTGTTCTGGACCATCTGACCCCACCAGATTTAAGTTAACTGTTCCACTGCTTTCTTTGCATTTTTGACAGTTCAGTCAAATACATACTAATCTTTTATGGATTCAACTGTATTAAGTAATGCATTTTACAAAGACATAACTAGAACAGACACCAGCATAGGCAAGTCCACAGATGTTTACTGTTTCAGCTAAAACAAAGCAGCCTTTTGATCTCAGCAGGAGTCTCTGTTCATTTCTATTGGAAACAGTTTTAAAACCTGAAGTCTGGAACAGGTATTATTATGAACTGTTCTTTCAAGATGGAATGATTCAGTTTGCGGTTCGAATAACCTGCCAGAGAAGTGTCTTTCTCTCCAACAGACAGGATAATGAGGCACTAATTATTATAAGGCTAAGTTTTCAGATGCTGTTAGATTGCCTGGACTCTTTTCTTTCTTTCTTTCTTTCTTTTTTTTCCTTCTTTTGGTTGAAATGTTTTATTCACTTGGAAAGTGAGATGGTAACATATGTAACTATAAACCAGATGGTAAAATTTGATAGTTGAGCAATTTATCAAGGAGATAAATTGATACCATTTAAAACAGTATATGACAATTGAATTTCTCTCCATCTTGAATCAAACATTTTGTTCTTAAATTCAGTTTTCAAGTAAAATTTGAAAAAAAAAAAAAAACTCAAGGAAAGGCCTCCAAATGGCATCATACATTTTTAATTTATCACCTACTGAGATATGTCAAGCCTGCAGAATATCAAAACCATGCTTCACAAGTCTTAAATTGTTAGTGTTTGAACTAGTAAAACTAAATGATCACTAGCGTATGGCTTACATACAATAGACCATACACATTAAATTAATTTTTAACATTCAGATTTTAAAATAATTATTTTATGTGTAAGCAAAGTTGACTATGACTTCTAAAACAGAAGACGAGAAGGGCAGAATTAGTAGGTTAATGTTAAACAGTGGGTTATAATCATAGACTTACTTGGTTAACACAAAAGGAGTTTTGCATATGAAAATTTCCAAAACATCAGGACTTCTCTGAGTGGAGATTTGGATATTGAGGGCCTGATTTACATAGCAGCATTTAAGAGAATTTTGCTTTTAAATAGATTCTTCTTAGAAGAAATCCAGACACAATTTTTTTAGGTCTGTGTGTTTAACAAAAAAAAAAGTTTTCTAGTTTCAGCCTTTTCACATTTGAAAAATTACATATATGGTTGTAGGGATGAATTATGTAATTTATAGCAACGCTACTGAACAAGTTCTTCATGTTGGTATATCGTTTAAGCTATATTTATGCTGCTTCCAATGAAAAGGTAAGCTTAAGAAAATGTACTTGACGAAAAAAAAACAAGGAAAGTTCCTAACGCCTAATGTTAGAGTCTTCAGGAGATGTGTCCTTGACATGAGTGTTTTTTCCTCAGATATATTAACCCACAAAATGGTAAGTAGCTTTGTCTACTGTCCAGGAAGAAAAAAAAAATCAACTTGAGTATTTTTATTATTTTGCAATAGAAGTAGCTTTAAAAAAATCAGCAATCCAAATTTTCAAAAGAATGTAACTTTTAGAAAAAAAAATATGTCTGCTGGTGCCATTTTAATTCACTTGACCAAAAGGACAGAAAAATTGTATCCATTTGTCTACTTATGATTAAATGAAAACCTCATCTGCAGAAATTACGACCCTATATTGCTATATCATTAGCTTGTTCTTATACTCAATCTTGGGCCCATATATGAAATTCATCTAAAGCCAGGCCTTGAAAAAAAAAATACCTCAGCAATCGAGTCCCCCAATCAAATCAATGTAGGAAACATACATATAAAAAAATCTTCAAGGATTAGCATCATGAATATAAAATGCCTGTATATCTACTTTTATATGATTTGAGTTCATAATTTCAAGGTATGCAAAACTCTTTTGTGTATTTTGCTGTTAGACTTTTCTTAGGAAATGTGAAACACCTTCACCCAATCACAAACCATATACATTGTTCCATTGTCTCTTTTACACTGAGTCTCCTACTGAATCCAAATCATCCGAAGAGATGGGGCGATACAGGTCCTGTAAGATGAAGGGCGGTACAGATTTGTTTACTCGGCTTTCTTGGGTGCCCTGTGGCTCTCTTAGGAATGGAGCAACAATGAATGAGCATCCTTGGTTTCTAATGTCATCAGACCTTTTAGAGTCTCCAAAGTTGGGTCAGAGGAAAGGTAATAACTGAGAAACCATTTAAACAGACATAAATGGTGCTCATTTTGCCTTATTGGCTTGAACTGCTTCCGAGCTATTGCCTTCTGTGTCCTGTTGAGTTTTATAACCCCTGAGAGCCGTCCATGCCAACTCCACTACTACATGTCTAGGCAATTCTTCCTTGAACATTTCCTTCCTTGAACATTTCCTTCCTTCCTTGAAGAGGAATGTGCTTACCTCACAAAATAATGTGTCAGGAACCCCAGAGGGCATCCAGCAAATTCTGGTCACAGAGCAGTAACCCAAGTGTTGCGTTTGCATACCATATTAACCCGATAAAAACTGCCTCTTCAAAATTTTATATTTGGAAGACAGAAAATAGGCAAGCTGACCTCCCCTTCCCTTCCCAATGTTCTTCCGGTTCTCCCACCGCTCACCAATCACCTCCTTTTTTCCTCCCTCCACCCCTCTCTGCTAGGAGATCTCTCAGTTGGTAGCCAGGCAACCAGCTCAGATCTGCAGACGGTCTAGAATCCTGGCTTCTTTTCTATTTTGTACCACCTACTCCTCACATCATCTGACTGATAGATAATCTACACAAGTCAGCCATGTGGGAGTATAATGGGGAGCTTCATTCAACCTACACACCACAACACATTTCTTCCTGATGTATTAAGAAATAAGACCTCAAAAAGTTCATGGATGGAAAAGATCCTCTAAGATCTGCTTCTGTGACCAGTTAAATGCTTCTAGGCAGCAATTTAAATAACAGTGTTTTGGAAAAATAGGGAGGTTGTTTGGTACATTGCCACCAATGCTTTTATGAAGAAAAATATCTGGCCTGCAGACTCTTAATGTATACGACTATTCTAAAATACCAAAAGCTGTAACATAAAAATATGATTTTAAAGGAAGGAAAAAGGCTGATTAAATCATCATAATTAACACAAATAAAAATATGGATTTTCTTAATTGTGAAGAAAGTGGTCAAATGTCTTGCTATTCCTTTAAAAATTAAAAAAAATGTTCTTATTTTTTAAAACGAGGTAGGCAGTGTAAATGTGTGTGTGTGTGTGTGTGTGTGTTTGTGTGTGTTGGGGGGCACAGCCAACTCATTTTCCTGGCCACGTTGCTAGGCAACCCAGAAGGAAAAATAGAACTAGCTACTGTTTTCCAATTTGCAATAAAAAGAGTTAATTTATTCTTTGAAGTCTCTTCTTTTAGCACTTGCCATCTTTCACTTATTTCAGTATTTCCTGCATAGGAGTATAGCCAACCATTTGAGAAGAACATTAACCAAATCTGAAACAGGATCAGGTTTTAGGGATATTCTAGGCCCATTGTAACTGGGAGGGGTTATTTAATGCAGTTGCCTCCACACCAAGATGAAAGCTTCTCTCGCTAAAGCAGCTGGGAATGTCTCTGTGCACTGACATGGTACATGGATGGAGGATGTTCATTTACGGCCTAGATTTAAAAGCCTGGAAACCGAACCATCTCTGAATTATCCAGTGCTCTATTTACAACATGTGCTTAATAAATGTTTTCAGATGACGATAAACCCTTTGTCTCCCTGAAACAAATGGGATTATTTTCCCCTCTCAAGTAGATGCTTGCATTGGTAGTTTAAATGACACAGTGAAGAATCTACAAGAGAACCACCCCTTATGACCATTTCCCAAGTGCTGGCGATGTTAATTATAGAAGCCCTTGGCCACACAGCTCCTAGTCACTGGATAGAGATTTTCTGCCTCATTTGGACAAAATCAGAGTGACGCCAAGAGTACAGAGGGCAGAAGAAGCAAACTCTAGCCTCATTCTGCCAACACAAGGACAGTTGGGCAAAGCACTTTATAACCCCACAATGGAGGTCTCCACAATAAGCAAGCAGGGAGAGAAGCTCAAATCTATGGCAGGGACTCTCAGTCACCATAATTTAGTCTCAGCAACTAAGCATGAGCTTAATCCTGAATCTGAGTTTAATTTGCTCAAAGGATGGACAGGGATTACTATGCCAGATGTACTAAAGCATATACGTCAAAAGAGAGAATATTCTCGGAAAGAGCACTATGTGTGCTATATATGGCTGCCTCCATAGAAGGGGCCTCGCTGGGTGGCATTTACTAGAAAAGAATCACCCTCCTTGCCCTTCCACCACTCAAGGATAGACACTTAGGGGACTCCATAAATTCGGCCAATTCTTCTTTTAGTAGTTCACTAATGATTCCTGTACTTTAAAATGCCAAATTAGACTGTGGCCAACAAGAAACTAATAGTGAAAACACTCAGATGGAACAGAACTACCGGGTTTTCTATCTGCAAAGAGTTTTTCCCAACTGAGACTCAGAGAGGATAACAGACTTATCAAGATAACACAGCCATTTAGTGCAGGAGCCGGTGCCAAAGCTCAGGCCTCATCAAATAATCTAAACATGCTACACCTGGTGCCAGGAGGCTCTGTGGAGAAAGACAGCCAACCTGACACTGGTGGCCAGGCGCCAAAGGGAACGGGGTCCGACGGAGTCCCCTGCCCACCCTGCTTTTAGACAGCGGCACGTGGACGCAACCTTGCAGGGGGCTTGACAGGAAGAGCTTCCATCTTGGATGCAGTTTAAAGTTATGGAACTTAGAAGTTTCATTTTAAAGCACATAATAAAAGAAACCAAACTAAGAATCCAGTCTCTGAGTTCAGAAGCCTCCAAGGAGCCCTTGCTTATTAAGATGTTCAGTGAGCACCATCGTAAAGCCTCCCAGGAGCACGTACTCCTCTCCACCGCGCTTGTGAAATCTGGACAGTGAAAGGCTCTCCCTTCCCTCCTCTGCACCTTCCTCTCCTCCCCTTCCCACCCCTTTTATTCCTGCTGTGGTATTACTGGGAAAGACAGACAGTACAGGTTGGGAGGGGATAAGAACAGTATTTCTTTCCCATCCCCGAACATGGAGAAACTAACACTGTTTCCAGTAACTTTCTGACTTTGGTCTCCAAGCTCAGTCAACTTCTCTAGTATTACACAAGAAGCTAAAAAACAAACAAACAAACAAACACAAAGCAAGTAGTGATGAAAGAGAAGGTGCTCGATGTGGGTTTCATTCACAAAAATACATGTCATCTGTACCCATCCCCTGTGCCACGGACCCTAAGCCACTCCGGACCACCATTCTGTGCCAGAGAGCAATTCCCCACCATAACCCCCTTCTCTGAAAGGACACTTTTTTTTCCTTTTCCTTCTTAAGGAAGGCTGATGGTCAGCGATGAGGTCTAATGAAACTCATCACAACTAAGCTTGCAAACTAGTGCCAATAAAGTCTTTGCCCATTCAGGACTAAAAGAGGTGGGGTATTTAAAAGTGAGACAGCGGGGCGCCTGGGTGGCTCAGTCATTAAGCGTCTGCCTTCGGCTCAGGTCATGATCCCAGGGTCCTGGGATCGAGCCCCGCATCGGGCTCCCCACTCGGCGGGAAGCCTGCTTCTCCCTCTCCCACACCTTCGCTTGTGTTCCTGCTCTCGCTAACTCTCTCTCTGTCAAATAAATAAATAAAATCTTTAAAAAAAAAAAAAGTGAGGCAGCAACTGTTGATTCTTCTCAGAGTTAAGCTATGGACACATACAGAGAAAATAAAAACCCTGAGCTCTAGCAAAGAGAAACCAGTCACCGTAAGTGACCCGCCACGGGTCACCGCCCGCCCTCACCTGGTTATTACTTAGAGACAAGCAGTGCTCCTGGGAGCTGGTACCTGTGTCATTCTGCACGGAAGCTCAGGCAGGTCTTAAACAAGGAGCTTGCTTAGTTCCTTACCCTCTGCTTCCGCAGGCTTCCCGGGCTGGTGGGTGATGGGCTTGGTGACTTGCCCGAGCGTGGAGTAGACAGCTGACTACCAGGGGTTCCATTAACTAGAAGCAAAGAATCACACAGAGAAAAAACGGCTTGTTAAAAAATTTTCATGACAAATCGTCTCCTCCGAGAAACAAGCAATTACAGAGGGACGTTCGCTAAAATTCCAGACACCTTTCTATCTGTAGTCCTGAAAAACAGCCTCGGGGAATAACCTTCTTCAGAAATGCACGGTTTCGCTAATCCGTGCCACATATAGCATCAGGCGACACAAAAATGCTTAAAAATGTACTTTGGACAACTTTCCTGATGAATTTATTAACAGTGCCTTTAACTGTGCCGATAGATTTTAGCCATGTGGTTAAGGTCCTGAGACATTTTCAATGGGATTCGTCCTTAATTCTGTAGTTTAGCTTCCCAGCACCACCCAGTAGGAGTAAATATTAGCACAGCTCACAAGCGATTTTCCCAGTGCCTTGTCAAAAAAGACCTCTATCTTTTCACAGTTAAGAACTCACTTCTAGAAGCTCCTGTATCCACTTGTGCCCTATGTATCCCTCTGGCCTAACTCTGAAGGACCTGCCTTCAACGGGACAAACTAATTGGCACAGACACTCAGGAACTCCTTACAGTCTGTCCTCATTGCTACTGAAAAGAAAAGCTGCTTTCTGATAGGTTTAAATCACTGGAATTCTCCCGGACTCTCAAGACTTTTATACAGCATGATCGCTAAATGCAATCAAAGCCACAGAACTCAAGTACAAGCAATTCTTTTCTCGGAGTCACATCACCTCTCGGAACTGATAACACACTCTGGAGACGTGACTTTATAAAGATATATAAGGTTGCCACTCTATCAGCCATAAACAGGACGACATTTTCACATGTTTCATATCCACAGTCAATGAAGGAGAATTAGCCACGAGATACACACACATTCTTGAGGGCGCACGAGAAACATTTTCCATGAAGGAGAGCAATAATGCATTGAACTTACCTTCTATGAGTTCTAACATGGACACAGTCTTAGTGTTTAACCTGGCAAGAGCAAGAGGCGAAGTCCCCTCTCAGCACTAAGCCGAGCACCCGCAGAACTGGGAAGCAGTTGGATTAGTTAAGGCTAAGGCTGCTCCCAGAGCAGGCTGAATGAGATGCAGGATTCATCAGCAGATGCCTTTTCTGCGTAAGGCTGACGTCTTCCAAGCAGCAGTGGGAGGTGCGGGTTCTGTCTTAGGCTACATCAAAGGTGTCAATTAAGCCTCATGCCAAAGCAGAGACACTGCAACCCCCACCCCGACACCGCTGCCTCCCGGAAGCCGAGCCCTCTCCTACTTTGCTCTGAATCATAATGAAGTGCCTGGGGGGCAAGAGGCCCAATGACTCATCCGAATATCAAAATGACAATAACTTCTAAAACCCGGTGACTACCTGGATAATAAGTACACCCTCACAAAATTCAGTGGCCTGGTACAATGTTGATTGGGTTTTTGCAAACAAATGTTGGCACAAAAACTTAGGAGTGCCCAAGAGAGTGGGAAGCTCCTTGTCTTGTCATCTTCTCTAAAGACCTTTTAAAAAATGTCACATAACCATGCTACACTCATGTGTCGTTTTGCCTTTGAAATGTATTTAGCGACACCTTCGAAACAACAACAAACAACAACGTGGGGGGGGGGTGCAGATTAAAGTAGGAAGCACTGCGAAGGCTTTAATTTGCTTGCATTGTGCTCAGGCCTCTTCATACTGGACTTCCTCCAGCCTTTGGCCTCTATTAGGGGCGGGCTCGGACACAGGCAAGAACTGAGGAACTGTGGGCAGAGGCAGAATCTACAACTAACAAGGCAAGAGATCCCTCCGAGAAAGACAGGTTTTATGAAAGTCACATTTTCTTTGTCTACTTCTCCACTTGACACATACAGGCTACCCAGACTGGGGAAGAAAAGAGTAACCGGGGAAGCAAGCAGAGTATTAACATTTTTTACTTTTGATTCACTAAATTTATAAAGCTATCGGAAAACGAAGAAAAAAAGAGAAAGTGGACTCCAGGATGACAGCCTTAGCCTTTTCCAAAAGCAAAGCAAAACTACAACATGTTTGCATTTGGTAAGTACCCGTTCTGTGTGCATCTCAGTTTATCAAAGACTTATTTTCTATGCACCAGTTAATGCACTTAATTAAGCCTTTTACAAGTACACTTATAAGCATATATGTATACATTAGCTCATTTAACACAATTACTATGAGGCAGGCAGTATTCTTTTACAGAAGAGGAAACTGAGGCATAAAATGATAAGCAACTTGACCAGCAAAGATGGGGACAGAGCCCCAAACCTAAACAAGACAACCAAGAATCTGCACTCTTCACCACCACATTCCCTAGGGTGCCAGCCTGCTAGCCTGCAGGGAAATCAGATAACTAAGCTAGTAATCACAATAAAGTATTTTGAGGAGGGAGGTTTTGGGTGTTGCCTCTGAAATCCTAACATACTATGGGGTCAAAGTCGCCCTACACCCTATAGAGAGGGTAAGGAAACCCAACCTAAGTATTAATAGGATTTTGCAGGTGAAAGTGGGTAGGGCACAATGAAGGAAAAGTGTTCCAAAGGCCGGGGTGGGGGGGGCACCTGTTCTGTGGCTGGGCCTGGGGGAGGGAGCAATGTGGTGCATTGAAAAGACCTAAAGAAATTGACCAGGCAGGTAAATGGAGCTGGAGGGAAATAACCTTACAAATGAAGGTGGAGGAGTTGGTAGGGATCCCGTAATGCAGGGCTTTAAAATTCATGTTAAGGAGTTTGATTTTTATCCAAAGGGCAATGACACGCTCTTGAATGATTTTAAGCAGGAGCCAGGCGATCAGATTTGTATTTTTAAAAGCGCTCAAGAGCTCTTGCCTGTCAAGAACGGATTAGGGGAGCATATAACGGGCTCGAGGATATCCCTAAGGAGAATGTCTAGGCAGGAGGGAGTATGGCACGTTTAAGTGTCCTATGCTCAGAGGGATGGTGTGACTGGGTTGACGGTGGTGCTGTGGGGGTAGAGGTAAATGGAGACATTCAGGAGAGATTTCAGAGATTCAAAACAATAGGACATGGTAACTGATTGGTTGAAGAGGATTGAGGCAAGAAGAGAGGGAGTAAATTTGGAAGGACACAGAGAATTTGGACATGTCAGACTGAAAAAACTTAGGTGACATCAATTGTGCAGTGTAGGTTGGATTGAACTTTTCCTGTTTTCGATGAAGTAACTTGCCCAAAGATGAGCAACTGGAAAGATCTCATTTATGTTTGCTCAAAGAACTGCACACTTTTCCCATGAGTGGCCTGTCCTGACACGTCAGGATGTGTCTAGAACCTTTGTCCCCCATCTTTGGGGCTAAGGGCTTCTGGGTTTCCTTCTCTATCACTGGGGCACCTCCTTCATCTAAAGCCCTTGGACTCAGGGCTTCTCCTTCTGTTGCCGTCTCTCCAGAGAGATGAAGCTCAAGTGCCAAACAAGCCATTTACAATCAAACAGTTTTGGAACACAACCTGCTTCAAAGTCGGGAACGGCCTGTATTCTTAGGGTCAGAGTTTCTTTTTTTTTTTTTTTTTAAGATTTTATTTATTTATTTGACAGAGAGATAGAAGAGCACAAGCAGAGGGAATGGCAGAGGGAGAGGGAGAAGCAGGCTCTGCACTGAGCAGGGAGCCCGATGCGGGACTTGATCCCAGGACCCTGGGATCATGACCTGAGCTGAAGGCAGACGCTTAACCATCTGAGCACCCAGGCGCCCAGGGTCAGAGTTTCTATTCAGACTCTTCCTCTTGGCCACCTAAAAAGCATTAGCAACCTCTTAAAATGGTTCTTGACATCCAGACAATACCACACACCTTACTATTGAATCACTGCTGGAATACATAATTTTATTTCATAAGTAAGACTGATACAAGTATTGAGTTCAGTTGTTTTTTTATCCTGTGCTACCCAAAGTCTCTGGATGCCAAAAGAGACGGCTTTGTCACCTATTTAGTAGAACTTACTAAAATTCAAGTAACCAATGGCATTACTTTACAGAGTAAAGTATTCCTGTATTAAAGGAGTCTGTATTTCGAAGGGGAAAAATTCAACTTGGTATGGTTGTTTTTAAGTGGCCAAGCAGTCTAAGGATTCATTATTTCAATCTGAAAGTCACTCCATCTGAATTCCTAAGTACTCATCAGGTCCCCTCCCTTGTACCATCAGGGTTCCCTTTATTCAGAACTATCTGGGTTCATTTTCCTTTAATCCTGTATCCCTTGCTCTTCTTGAATGAGAAAAGCTAAACTCTAGGCTGGGTTATTCACAGATCCCATGATGATAGTCATGTAACTGGACACCAAAGAGCTGTGTATGAAATCTGTGGAGCTGACTTTACCAGCCCTAGTTTGTGCCCTGCCTTTTGTCCAACTGGGCCATCAACCTGAGCCCATCAGGGACACAACAGCATGAACTGGTCACAGGACGTTACTCCTCATGAAGCGTCCAGCCTCACCCTTTCCTTTATCATTTCAGGTAGATGACTCTACCCTACAGGGCCCTATAATCAATCAGCACACACAGTGTGCACCACACACAGACCGTCTCTGACTCTGTCTATTGGTCCCTGTCTCCCAAAACTTATAACTGAATATGAAAGTTACCAAAAAAACTCTAGAATTCAGAAATACGTGGCTTATTTTTACTAATTCATTGCTCCTTTTAAATGACTAGACGCATGTGTATATTAATTTGGAATGCTTTTGTGAACTTAAAGGGTTTCTTCTCTTTACTGTTTCATTCTTAAAAGTCTCAGACCACATGTGGAAGCTAAATGTTTAAATGTCTCAAACTGGTCCTGAAATCAGAGCAATCTCCAAGCAAGATTATCTAATCACAAGGTGACTTTTAATTTTTTTAAATTTTATTTTATTTTTTTAAAGATTTTATTTATTTCTCAGAGAAAGAGAGAGCACGCACAAGCAGGGGGAGGGGAGAAGCAGGCTCCCCGCTGAGCAAGGAGCCGAAATGTGGGACTCCATCCCAGGACCCTGGGGTCATGACCTGAGCGGAAGGCAGATTCTTAACGGCTGAGCCACCCAGGGGCCCCCAAGGTAACTTTTTAGACATGAACATCTACCTTGTCCTTTCCCTATCTCCTTTCTGCATGTAAGGTGGCTCGTGTATTTATGCTGCTGTACTTGCAGGGATGAGAGGAAAGAACATGTTTGCACCCATATGGGGTCTGGCTGTGGATTTAGGGGGCAGTGATTCAGGCGTGTTGTTGAGGAGATCCGACCACTCACCTTAGACTTTCTCTCATTCCCTGATCATGGAGGAGGCTATAGATACTCTAAAATCTCTTTTCCCAGCCCTTGTCCATTGCTTGCCACATTATTGAGAAGAAGAAGAAGAAACAAAAAGCAGATGGAGGCAAATGAGGCCAAGAGAAAACAGACAAATATCTCATGGGGTGGGGGGTGGGGGGTGGGGGGTCGGGGGACTCTTGGGGAAAGATGCTTTTTCCTAATTCTATCTTCACAGAGGCTCAACTCATAGGTGAGGCAGATCCCTGAATTTCTCCGTTTATCTACATTTCCTTTTTTTTTTAAGATTTATTTATTTGTTTGGGGGGGGAGGGGCAGAGGGAGAGGATGAGAGAGAGTCTTAAGCAGACTCTGCATTGAGCACAACATGATATGAGGCTCGGTCTCATGACCCAAGATCACAACCTGAGCTGACACCAAGAATCGGTCACTTAACCAACTGCACCACCCGGGCACCCCTACATTTCCTTCTTAAACTAAGACAATGGGTCCAATTCAAAGGGACTATCTACTGAGAATAATGGGAACTGGCGAGTCCACAGAAACTGTGGGGTTGCAGGAAGTGACCTGGCTCTATGAATTATTTTATTATTTTTAATCAGAAAGAAAGAGAGAGAGAGTGAGCACAAGCAGAGGGAGAAGCAGGCTCCCCACTGAGCAAGGAACCTGATGCGGGACTTGATCCCAGGACCTTAGGATCATGACCTGAGCCGAAGGTAGCCGCTTAACTGGCTGAGCCACCCAGGTGTCCCTATGAATTAATTTTTCTAATAAATATTTATAAAAAGGCCCTTGAACACCAGGAAACCTAGGCAACTTGAATAGATCCTAGTATTTCTCAATTCACTCATCTGGTCAATTTACCCAGTACTTAACTGTGAACTTGGAAACGCTAGAGTGTGTAAAGAACTCTTGCTCTCAGAAACCTTACAATCTAGGAGGGTGATATGATATGTCACCTATAGACCAGGAGCCAAATCAATTGTCACAGGATTGTAGGGGTGGAGAAGACCCTAAACAGTGAGGTGATCAGGGGATGTTTCACAGAGGTCATCTGGGCCAACTGGGAGTGTGCCTTTTTGACAGCTGAAGGGGCAAAAGAAGGCTCCTCGGACTCCGAAAGGTGCCAAGTGCAACAGCCCAAGGGGTATCTGTAGCAGTGTAAATTAGTTCACAGGATGAAGCATAAGTCCAGAGGAAAAGTGGGAGCTAGCGCTGGAAAGGAAGACTGTGGCCAAATCAAGACAGTTCTTCCTATGAGAATAAGGAGGTAGGACTTTTTTTTGGCATGGCAACAAGTCATGGCAACAAGTCTGACATCAGTGTGCAAAGTAGATGTAAGGGGCCGAGGACTAAAGCAGGGAGGAGGCCACCTAGCAAGCAGTTTTTGTAGCCTATGGGAAATCAGAGCCCTAGAACAGCACTGCAAAGTGGGAGCGGGGAAGACTAGTGATAAACTGAATGTAGAAGGGGAGGGGGGGGAAGGAGTCAAAGATGATTTCAGGGGAAAAGGGGGAAAAATTTAATTCAACAATAAAATGGGGTCACCTGGAGACCTTTGATTAAACATTAGGAAAATGCGGGGCACCTGGGTGGCTCAGTAGGTTGAGCATCTGGCTTGTGTTGTTGGCTCAGGTCATGATCTGAGGGTCATGGGATGGAGCCCTGCGTCAGGCTCTGAGCTCAGCAAGGAGTCTGCTTCCCTCTCTCTCTCTCTCTCCCTCTGCCCCTCCCCCTGCTCATGCTCTCTCTCTCTCTCTCTAAAATAAATAAATGAATCTTTAAAATAATATAAATTAAAATTATGAAAATTATGTGTCAGCTGGGATCCCACAACAGGCTCTGGTTATTTTGATGGAACTGGGTGTGTAAGGGCACCACCTTCGATCACGGTGGATGAGGGTCCTGGGACCAAAGGGCTCTCAGCTCCTCTGGTTCCCAGGTGGGCGCTTTGCCCCCCACCCTACTGGGTATTGCAGGACGGCCTGCCCTTAGACTTGAACTTGGGAGTCAGCCCTGGAGCAGTTCTACAGTGACCCCCTCCCCCCAGGGACAACGTGCCCGGGGGATGCTCTACTGCCATCTGGGCTTGCCCACTAAAATGCATCTTTCAAAGGTCACCAGTGGTGTCCTCACTGCCAAGTCCTATGACCTCCTCCCAGTTCTCATGCTACTAGACTTAACATCAGACATTTCTGGCCTCTCCCTTCATCTCGAAACTTTCTGCCCTGTGACTTCTGTAACTGCTCTGTCAAGGTTCTCCTGCCTCTTCCGATGTGCTCTTATAATTGCAGATGGTCACCATGCTTCCATGCCCATCCTTACTCTACAAACCGTTCACTGGGGTGGAGGGAGAGGCATCCTGCATTTCTAGTATTTAAATCACTACCATATGCCAGGATCTCCCAAATATCTATCATTGATTCAAATCCGACTTAAATACAGTTCCTGATTCCTAATTGCCTACAGATGTTTCCAAAGCAACTCACACTCCACACATCTGAAATGGACTTACCTACCACTCCTCCTCAATGCTCAGACCTGCTCCTCATCTCTGATTCTTCTCTCCTCTTCTGGCCTCATATCCAGTTAAATTCCTGGTTCATTTCCTTTTCAAAGTCTACCCCAGGCCCAACATTGCTGTTTAAATTCTTTCCTGACAATTTCTTTCCAGCATGACTGCAGCAGCCTCATAGAGCCTTCCATGGCCCTTGGTCCCTTGTGTAGCCACCCTCTCTACCACTGCACCATTGTTTCTAAAATTCAAATAAAAATCAAATCATGGTCTTACCTAAAATTCTCATTCATCCCCTAAAACCTACAACAAAAACACACCTTCATGAGCCCAAGCAATGACCACAACCAACGTGGCTACCACCATCTTCTCCAACCCTTTCCTCCAATCTATCATTCGTTTTTGTCAGACTAACAACTGTTCCTTAAATACGCTGTACACTTTCGTGCCTTTGTGCCTTACCTCACATTATTTCTTCAAGTGCTGATGCCATCCTAGCAGGATCCTTCAATTTGTTAAGTCCTTTTCTCTTGGAAGTTTTCCCTGACCCCATGCATGAGATCTAACCCTTTCCTCCTCTGGGCTGTCATGGCACGTTCTACACTATTACAGTTAAGTGGTATATATAAGCTTATCTCCCAACTTGAACGCAGGAATATAAGCAACTTGAAGACAAGAACTGTGGTTTAATCATCTTTGCATGCTTGGGACCAAATACACGTCTGGAACACAGCTCTGTAAATATTCATTTAATTAATATGGGGCATGTCCAGTGAGGAGTTCATAAAGGCAGCTGATGTAGGGTGCTGCCTGTCCCCTAGAGAGAGTGGGTTGAGATAATGGTTCAAAGCTTTGAAAAGTACCTTTGGAGACACTCACCTGCTGAGGGTGAGCACTAGCAGGAATTGATAGGTGCAGGGAAAGAGAATGGAAGGAGGACTGAGCTTTACATGCAGGAGAAGATTCTAAAAACACAAGAGATGAATCATCAGCCCCCTTGATTTTCTTGGTGCATTTTGTTTTCAAGAATTCCCTCGGAACCCCAAAGCAGCAAACGTCCTCCATAGAATGTAGAAGGCTGAAATCTACATTATAGGAAAAGACTGAGCTAAAAAAAAATAATAGCTAGCAATCTGCCTTTGAAGGTGTTTGAAAGAAATCAAAAAAAGTTGACATATTGGACTAGAAAGCTGATTAAAATTCTCTTTGCTTCCCCAGCTTTGATTTCTGTCTTATCTGCATATGTTGCATAAAATATTTTTATATAACTGTAAAAAAAGAAAATTTGAATAGCATAAATAAGAAAACTGCAGGATTTCCAGAGTCACATACAAGTGTGAAGTCTGGGGAGGACAGAATGGTGCCTCAGTCATGGTAGAAAGTCATTAACTAAGTCACCCAACTTTCCCTCTGTCAAATGTTTACCCTTACATCTCCAGCACCCAGCACTGCTGGTCAATGGTGGAATCTCAACGCATATTGGGTGAACGAACAGTTGTTGCCAGGAGGGTTCCTATCTTAGACTATAGACTTATAAAGGGCAAGAAAGTCCATCAGCTCGTGCTTGAATTCATGGCACTCACTGGGGCTCCATTATGTTTGCCATTGGCTTCTACAGAGAGAGAGTCTAAATAGGTGTTATCTTACGATAAAAAGATGACCATCCGTTTAAATGGGAATAAAAACTCTAAAGCAAACAAAAAAACCACAGAGTTCTTCTAAGTGATCCATGAAGAGGTCAAAATTCTGAAATCTGTAAGTTTTAAGGAGAACTGCAGTAATGAAAATTCAAGGTAGGTAAATGTGGTTTTCTTACACTTTTAATATTAAGAAAACAATATAAAGCAAAACTGAACATTATCCGTTTTTATAGAAATAAAATTGATGCATAGTATACTTTTATATTGGAGATATTTTGTTATAACTTCCTTGTGCAGATAAAGGAATTTGTTTAAAAGAATTTCACTTTTAAATTACACATTTTATGAGATGTCTGTGTTCCAAAGATAAACACACATGAATAAAGATTCAACCCATATTAAACACTCTTTATGATACCCTTATATATTCTTGTTTCTTTAAGAAGCAACTAAAAACCACTTTTCCCATTTCTTAGTGATAATTGCATTCAAAGTCTTGGCGCACAATTATCTGGGGGCTCATTATTCTTCATGAGTGTTATTAAGGCTCCTGGTTTCTCTTTTTTTTCTAGTTCCAATTGCCTTTTCGGATTCTCTCTGTTAAGGAGAATAATAATAATTCAACAGGTATGTGAATTATGTTATCTATAAATTATTTAGGGGGCTTGACCTGTGTGCTTCTTGAGAATAGAGACTGTTTCTTTCATCTCTGCATTATTAGTGCCTAGCAAATGCCTAGCAGACCTGCACTTGATATTTCTGAATGTGTAAATGAACACCTTATATTAATAAATCACTTCTAGCTTCCTTCAGTTCCAAGAAGAAGAATGCATAAGGGACGAAGAGAAGATTTATAGAGGATTCTCATTCTTGTTCTACCACTGACTTACACAGGAAAGTTTCTGTCTACCACTGACCATACATTATGAAGTTGGAGTGAATCATTTCACCTCCTGGAATGCTGGTCTTGGGACGAATACTTAGGCTTCTATTGCAAAGTGTTATGTTGTTGTAAACTGCAATGTTAAACTAGGTACTGTATTAGTGATTTCCTGGAGATCAAATCTCTCATAAACAGAGGTGAAGAAACCGATATCGAGGATGGCCAGCCTCCCTTGTCTGGAGCACCAGCCCCAGGTGCCAGCCCTGAGCTGCCACGATTAACTCTGTCACTCTGAGCCAAGCAGTACCCCTAGCCCTCGCTGCTTCCTCATTTCTAAAAACAGGCTATATTATTATATAACAGATAATATTATCATGTCTTGATTGTAGTTGGAAGATGGTTAGGAGAATCAAAAGAAATCAAAGACAGAAAAATCCTATGTAAACTCTGATGTCATTTAAATATAAGTTAACAGTATTACCATGAACAGCAGCATGGCATGAAAACTGAGCAAATCTTAACTGTATACTATGCAATAATCTCTGTATAACATAGGATGATGTATACTGGAAGTAGAAATTGAACAACTGAAATAAAAATCATTTCAAACTTTGAGTTGATACTTTACAGGGAGAAACAAAGATTCTTTAATGTTAGAAAGTCAGGTTCATGGTGGTAATTGGGTTTGGGGCTACATCAGTGCTTAAGAGGTATGAAAGTAAAATTATTCACAGTCTAGTCTTTATGATTTCTGAAAAACAGTGAACAGACCATTTTAAGAAAATGGAGATGCAATTAATATAGAGATAATTCAGTCTCCTTTCCACTGGGTTTAAGAGCCATAACTTGAGTGGAGCTGGGAGTCTTTTTGTTTTGTTTTGTTTTGTTTTGTTTTGTTTTGTTTTTTTTGGAGCTGGGAGTCTTAAGCAAGCACAGTGGAGGGGACTGAGGCAGCACTTCCCTGACATCTAGCAGCTGTGTTTGCCCAGCAAAGAAATGGAAATACCACTGCACTTCCTAAACTCTGGGTCCAGGGAAACAGAGTGGTCTTGGGAACATTGATATAATCCACAAATCTGTGACTGGGTATTGCTGCTCTGTAAACCCTCTCTAAATTAGAATCATCCAGAGGAAGGTGATAAGATTTGGTAGCAAGTCAGAATCAAGAGAGGGTCATTGCATATTATAAGCTGTTATACAACCAAGAAATGGTTGCATGGCGTACTTTCTAGATCAAAATGCAAAACTGTATATGCATAAAGGAATCACGTTAAACAAAATATGATCAGTGCCACTTAATCAATTTTGACCTAGAAGTTAAAAATACCTTGAGTGAAGTTTAATTTTAGAATGGATTCGGATTCCACTCTCTTAATGTAAACGATACTACCCAGCATGGCACACCTATCATAAATTCCAGGTTAGTGCTGGTCAAATCAACCAGACTTTAACTAGAGTTGAAAGGGCTCAGGGAAACAAAAGAGAAATGCTTGTTTGAAAAAAATCTATTGATTTTGAGGTTAATGCATCCTACCGATTTTAAACTTCTAAAAAGAATAGTTACAAATGTTGGCAGTGATGAATATACATGCATTCATTACATTTGCCTGTCTGCTTTTTAGAGTTTCTGAAATTACTTTTGGTAAATTATAATTCATCTATATTTATAAGATTATAATTAGATATATTAGATATATTATATTTATGAGATTTATATAATCTTAGAGATGCTGAGTAGTGATTATGTTACCAGTTAATTCTAAAGTGCAATAATTTCCCGTATTCATAATTATCTTTTTAAAATTAGATTCATGATTCTTTTTTGTAAACTCAAATTTTAGATTCATTTTTGGAGTAAAACAGGTTTTTCACTATTTGCAAGGTTATTTCTGAGTCGCAAAAACTCTCTATGTTTTTCTCTTGTATTCCCTCATTCAATCTTGGCTGCCACGATCAGACAGAAAGCGTGAGGACACTTATTTTGCATCTGTAGTAGAAAACTTAGCAGCAGACCATAACTACTCCAGATCTCATGATTCTGTTCTTCGACATGTGCACAAAAATTTGACTTATCCCCCTTCCTTGAATTGTGAGGACAAAAGAAAAAAAGAAAAAAAAAAAAATTTCTGCCCAAACCTAGGAGCACTTCGCTGCCTGCCTACAGGTCTTAAAAATAAAACCTGTTAAACGAATAAACAAATGAAAAAGCAGAGCTAGGCCCATAAATACAGAGAACAGACTGATGGTTGCTAGACGGAGGGAGTTGGGGGATGGGCAATACGGGTGAAGGGGAGTGGGAGATACAGGCTTCAGTTATGGAATGAATAAGTCACGGAGATAAAAGGCATAGCATAGGGAATGTAGTCAATGGCCTTATAAACAGCGTTGTCTGGTGACAGATGGGAGCTACACTTGTGAGCACGGCAGAAGGTATAGACTTGTCAAATCACTATGCTGTATGCCTGAGACGAATGCAACATTGTGTGTCAACTCTACTTCAATTAAAAAAATAAAACTAAACCAACATTTTAAAAACTGTTAAAAACAATAACAAAAAGTCAATAGCTATAGCGCTTAAATAATGCATATAGATTCTGTTGAAATAGCTATACTGTAAAAGACATAAGAATTTGGCTAATCACCCATTATTAGACGTTTCCCCCCCTACACCTGGTATATACTAAGAAAGAAGAGAGAAAAGATAAAAAATTTGTCAATGTCAGACTCGTTTTGGATTGGGGACTAATTTTGTTTTTTAATACTGTTGTTTTTAATAGTATTGCCAATGTTCCAGGTAATGTGGGGCTTCTTTCTCCTTTATAACTTTTCATGATTATACTAAATAGCCAAGATTTTAGGGGCAACAGGCTGGCTAGGCCCATGACCTCTTTCTTCCTTACTGCTCCATGGGGGTTCATTCGATAGCCCAGGTTTGCTCAGAGAAAATGAGCAGTGTTCTTTGGTCCAGACTGAACATGCTCACAAGAGCTCAGTTTTAACCTGTTAGCTGGTTAATGAACAAGCTTAATCAACAAGGTTAATTTGTGAACCTCTACAAATGTGGTCTGTGTGTAGGTGGTATCTCTCTTGAAGGGAAAGACTTTCCCCCATATCTGTTTCCAGGGAAGGGATGATCTTCAGACAGGAATTCTCTCTTGTCCCAGGTAATTGGCTCTCTGAAGGTGGGTCATTATAACCTGGGCCTACACTTCATGGTATCTAGAGCTCTGCTCTTGGGTTGCAAGGGTTAAAGATGGACATCGCCACTTGGAAGCAAGCAGAGGATGTCATTGCTGTTATGTCAATAAATGAAGACGAGCAAGCCGTATCGCTCACCAGATTATGCAGGGTCAAATGACTCCGTGTATTTACTTCCCTTTTGTTATCTGTAATTCATTAGTTCTCAAACTTGGATGAGCATCGGAATCACCTGGAGAGCTTGTGAAAACCCAGATGGCTGGGCCCTCGCTCCAGGGTTTCTGATTCAGTGGGTCTGCGGAGGGGGCTCATCAAGACTGCATTTCTAACACATGTTCAGGTGATGGTGATACTGCCGGTCCAGGGAACCACATTTTGGGAACTTCTTCCTTAACCCAGTGCTTCTGATCATATGGTGCAAAGACCATCTGATTAAAATCACCTAGAATACTTGCTAAAACATAGGTTTATGGCCTTCATCAGAATCTGAGGGGTGGGGGTGGCAGTCAGAATGACAAACTTTACCACGTTCCCAAGTGACATTCATGCACTCTAAACTTTGAGTCTCAATACCTTGCCCGTTAGCAAAGTGTCATTTCAGGGTTCCACCCAATCTGGGTGCATATTAAGGAAGGAGTTCTCAGCCCACCCTTAAACTAGGAGGAGCAAACAAGCTGCATCTCAAGTACCAAACATGATCTGAGACACATTCCCTGACTGCTTATGATGTAGGGCATGCTGTGAGAAGGGGGCAGGGGCCGCCCATTGTTGCCACCCTTAGGGGGAGTATTAAAGGAGAAGATCTAGGGAATACCTACGATCAGTGAAAGCCCAGGGAGAAGGTAACTCTTAAGAGAACCAAGTTGAGCTGGGTGCTCTAGCTATGCAGCTTACTAAGAGTTCCTTTTTCCAAGACTCACTTTGGAGGTTATGGTTTTATTTTTTATTAGGAAAAACAGATCATAGCACCTCTATTTTTAAATATGGAGGTTATAACTTACACTGTAGTTTAACAGCTGGTGAGGGATGCCAGAGGCAGGCCTTGGAGGCCCAGCTTAGAGATTTTTGCACATGCCTCTGGGCCCACGCTGGCGAGTGCAAGAAGGCCTCCGTGTAGGCCCCAAAGGTCTCTGCCTCTATTTATAAAAGCTTCTCCGTCTTCATGAAATTAGAGACAATCACCTTGATGTATCATTTAATAAATTCCCACTTAACAGTTTATATTATTTAATAAATAATTCTGTTCAATAGTGAAATAGACCTTCTGCCTGAAACCAAAGAGAAAAACAAGCAAACAAACAAACCAAACCAAACACACACCTTCTAACTGGTGCATGTCATTTTTAAGACCGAAGAAGGAAGACGCAGGGCTGAGATGGTCACTTTGTGAGTACACCTCCTGTTCTAGCACCAGCGCTAGAGGCCCTGAGAGATAGGACACAGACCCAGAGTCCCCACAGCTTCCCTGCCCCAGGCTCTCATTCTCCCTGCTTTGAGCTCCAGAGCCACGCCGGGGTCCAAAGTAAAATGGATGTTATACGGAAGTTAGCAAAGACAAATTGGAAACTCCTCGTAAGCCAGTCCCAAGTAGAATAAACGCTTCAACAGAGACTTCTGGGGCTGGGGGCTCTTAGCCTGAAAAACTGATTTTTGTAGTAGAAATGAAGCAAGTCAGGGGTATATTTCTATTTGTGGGCAAATCTGGGTTTCCTGAGTCTTTGCTAAGTAAGTTTTCCCAAGCTTGGTGCTTTTCCTTAAAGCTAACCTGCTAGACTCTGGCAAATCTGTTCCACCACTCCAACTTGTTCTAAAATTGTAAACCGGAATCTATCTTAAAAACCTCACGCTCTGGGCTTCACACACCCTCTGCTCATCATGCGTCAGAAAAAAGACAGTTTCTTCATCTCCGTTGATGCTTTACCTGAGCTGGTTGAGGCAGGGGATTTGCTGCGCCTGGAAGGTCCTGGGCTCTTGGTGGTGCTCCTGCGGGATGATGAAGCTATTTTGGTGTAAGAAGTGGACTTCACCACTCGACATTCTGGGGGAAAGAACAACAACCACACGTCATTATAGGATCATGGCATAAACCATTCAAAATGCACAGTAAACCCGGAGACGACATATATGGCCCCCCTCAGTCACATCCACTTCCTGCCAGCCCTGTGCTTATCTAGAACAAAAGAACCAAGAAAACAATGAGAAAAGGGCAGAGTGGGCGTCTTAGACATGGAAGTAAATAATACTCTAAGCCTTCTAGTTTACCTTGTTTACAATAATATTTTGGAGAGACTGGGGATAATAGCTTGGTAAAAGGGTGCTTTTGTTGGTTTCTCTCCACCCACCTCTTGTGTTATTTGTGTATATGTGTTTCTTTCAGGAAAGATTGTTCTTTCTTCCAAGAAAACTGTTAGACAAAAGGTCAATCTCATAAACCAAGATATGCAGCGATGGAGGATTCCACCCATCAGGTCCCAATTTACCGCTCTTGGGATCCTTGCAATGGTAGTGATGGTTTTTTACCATATGTGAGAAATGACAGCGTTCGCTCAAAAGAAGGAAACTCGGCGAAGAGATGACTTCACCCTGCTACAAGGACACCGGGTGAGTGTGCGCCATCACACAACCGTGTTTATAGGATGGTTCTTGGCCCAAGGATGTAAAACAACTTTGCTTTTATTAGACTTAAATCCTTGGTGTTTGTGTTCATGAAATTTAACACTAAACATCTCAAATAGCAAAGAGGTTTTTTTATTTCCTTCTAAGTGAGCTGCATTGACCAATTATGATGTTGTGTAAATCTACCCATCTTGTTCTGAAGAAACCACTCTGGATAATTAAAAAATATGTTTATGCTTGTAATGATAATCAATGTTCACCGTGAGTAGAAAAGTACAGAGAATATAAAAAAAAAATTCTATCAAGTGATACTTTTTTTTTTTTTTTGGAGGGTGGTATACAAACTAGAATTTTCTAGAATTTTTTTCTACTCATTTTCTATTTAAACAACTTTGGGATTAGTCTGTATATGTCGATCTGCTACCAGGCCTTTTTACACCATGATATATTGTGAGCATTTTCACCCTGTCTTTAATGGAACATTTTACTACATGGATGTACCATAATTTGCTTAGCCCAATTCCTACTGTTGGATATTTAACTTGGGTTCAATATTTCACTATCATAAATAACTACACACAAAACACCATTCTCAACGAGCGTGCAGTTATTTGATTATTTCTTTAGGATAGATTTAGCCCCTGGCCCTTGAAATTTAGTTTCTAGTTACTGGAAACCAGGGGTATATTTTAGATGCCTAACAAATTCTGCTGAAGGAAGTGGGATTGTGAGTCTAAAGAGAAGCACTTTTGAAAAGGTTTTGACCAACTGCCCTCCAGACAAGCTGACTCAAACTGTACTTTCATCAGAGTATGAGAGTAGTCATTAGCTTAACCCCTCACTGAGGTTATGTTCTATCTTCTCAAAAAATTTTAATTTCTACACAAATATCAGACTTTGTTGCCTTAAATCTGAATTGGTTTGATTACCAATAAAGTTATATATTTTTCCCCATATGCTTGTTAGGCATTTGTATTCTTTTGCTATTATTTGCTCATGTTTTTTGGCCATTTGCAATTGGGATGTTCTTTTTCTTATTGGTTTGTAAGAATGCACTCTGTATTAAAGTTCTTTCCCTTTGTCTACCATTTTATAAACATTTAATTGTGTAAGTAGTTGTTGAAATACGTTAGCTTTAAATGTGGTATTCTTTTTAAGTATAGTAGTTTAAAATTGAATTCTAATTGATTATCAGCTTTCCCCTTATGCATTTTTTTTAAAGATTTTATTTATTTATTTGACAGACAGACACAGCAAAAGAGGGAACACAAGCAGGGGGAGTGGGAGAGGGAGAAGCAGGCTTCCCGCGGAGCAGGGAGCCCGATGCGGGGCTCGATCCCAGGACCCGGGGATCATGACCTGAGCTGAAGGCAGACGCTTAACGACTGAGCCACTCAGGCGCCCCCAACCCTTATGCATTTTTTACCATTTTATATTTCAATAACAAAGAAATCATAATAATTCCAGATCTAATTCTGATGCTTGACTTTGAAATTTTCTTCCCTACTCATGCAATTTCTAATTTTCTAAGCTCAAAACATGGTTTTTTTTTTTCCTTTATACCTTCTGAATGGCTTTATATAAACATCTTTTCCTCTTTTTCCCAAACCAACAAAGTAGTTCACATTGTTTAGTAAAGAAGGAATGTAAGTGTATATAAAATATAAATGTTGCAAGCCTGCAAATAGATAATGGAGAAAGTCTCCTGGAGAGCCTTATGCATTGAACTGTGGGGGTGGGCGTGCAAAAAGAAGAGGAAGGATTTCAGATGGAAAAAGAAAAGGAAAGAAATTCCATCTTGAGGTATTAGTAGTTGTGGCCTCATAGTCAAAAGCAGAGACAAAATGATTCAGGGCATTACTGAGTGTGCCCAGGCTTCCCTGATGGTTACTTGGGCCACTGTTGGCTGCTTTAGCCTGGCCAGATGGTCCTGAAATATTCTATTTCTTAAAAAGAAAGAGAGAGAGGGAGAGAAAGAAATCTATCCATCTGGACATAAATTAAAAGACAGAAGCAAAATTTAAAGCAAAAATTAAAAGACAGAAGTAAGCAAGACATATAACAGAATAACATCGAAGATATGACCAGAGCCACAAAAAGTGTTCTCATGGGGTGACAGTGTCCACAGGTGTGTCTACGGAGGTTTTAATTCACAAAACAGATCTTTGGAACACGCAAAGAGGACATCCACTCAGCTCAAGGCTCCGTCCACAAAACTGACAATGAATCCTAGAGTTTGTCCTAGTCTTGGATACCAGCCTGGCCTTTTGGAAATATATTAGCAACCAAATTAGATGGCTGTGATCTTGCTGGTCCATTGGCATGCTTCAGGTGTCCACTTTGGGCCAAGTGCTGAACACGGCAGGCATTATGAAGAACACACAAAGTTTTGGGACTCGAAATACTTGCCACCTGGTAGTGCAGTATGGAGTCTTTTAGCCAGCAGTCATTTTTAACAAAATCATTTTTGAAACTGAGGGTTCTCTTTTGCTAATTTTTATTTCATGGAACTCATGCTTGAAAAACACTGGTTTAGGAAACCAACTGTTTTAAGTAATAATACATTGCTCATTTGAACACAAAATCAGGACCATAATGAGGGCAGGATGACCAGGACTTTCTGTCCCAGGTCATGAATGTTTGGAGGTCACTACATTTAAAATAATAACTCAAAAAGCTCTGTATCTAGTGAGCAAGAATGAAAAGTTAAAATAGAAAGCTACCAGATGGTGCACATTGGTAATAACACCCATCTGTGAGCCGCAACATGAATTAAAAAGTTGATTTTAGGGTTTGTCGCACGCTGTTTGCCACAGGTGCCAGAATTGCTGGTTATGGCTACAACTACCAACCAGGGCTCGGGATCGGCATAATGGAACCAATCTTACCACACTCAGTTGACATTTTCCAGCTACCACAAAGAAACTAGGCATTTCAGTTAGGCAGCTCAGCCTTATCAGAGCCAATGTAGGCGTTTTGTTTGCATTGAAAAGAACTCGTGGGCTCCCACCATGCTTCTAGAGCTTCTCTTGAACTTGGTTCTCACCATATTATTAATCTATCAAAAGTAGTCATTTATTAGTCTGCCCCCCCCACCTCCTATTCCATTTGGTACTAACTAGTCCTGGCATCCGAAAAAGCATGTAAAGTTCCTCCATAAATATTGGCCCAAATTGCTACTGATCCTGTTACCACTTGTGTGAACTCTTACTATTCACTGACCTCATCCAACTTCTCATTTTACAGAGAAGGAAGCTGGGTCTCAGAGAGGCTAACCAGCTTGTTTCCGAACCCTAGTCTTGGACTGGGGGCTTCCTCATGACCCCAGGATCTGACGTTGTCGCTTAACCAAGCTGTCCCACTGTGAATAAAAGCTGAAAATTTTCTATCAGTGCCCATGGTTGGGACAGACAAACAAGTGAGTGATGGTGGGTAGTGGGAAGCTTGGCAAACAACCAGTTCCCATTTCAATTAAAAATTGAAGATATTAAAGCTACAACTCTATCAAGATGCCTATTGCATCAGAAAACAAAACAAAACAATGAACTCTCTTTCAGAAGTGGAGTTATAGTGAAGTAGTAGGTTGGGGGGGGGGGTCATGGAGTCTGAAAGATAATTATAAATATTTTAAATCTTGTACCTCTTGCCTTCAGAATAAGAGTGAAGCTTCATGACTCATATAAGGAATTAGAATAATTCTGAAAGGCTAGGGTTGAATATAACAGAAAACAGAAACAAAACAATGACAGCAACTGCTTTTTTCCTAAGGTCAAAATAAAAAAAGAAGAAAATTGCAGCTCCAAGCCATAAATTAAAAAAAAAAAAATACAAAAGATTCCAACCATCTTTCCCATTAAAGTTTAGATTTTAAGTATTTTAATTAGTTTAAACGGGAATGGTATTTTATAATGGAGAAAACTGCAGTGAAGGACAAATGCTTCATCACTTTAGAGAGAATGCCAAAATCTTTGTCAGCTTAAAACCACATCTAAATGGCCAGTAAAACAGAAACCCTTATTTGTTCTCACAAAAGACATTTTCATAGCCTCTGGCAAGGAAGAAAACAGCACCCTCCATTCTCCCTCTCTTGTGGGGTCATTTGTTTTGGGGAGGTATCACTTCATTCTGATATTTTGAGCACCCTTGTATTATGAGGGATGCATTTCCTTTGGCAATGGAGATAATGGGCAGCACAGACACTCCTTAAGAAAGATCATACTGGGGACGCCTGGGTGGCACAGTCGGTTAAGCGTCAGACTCTTGGTTTCAGCTCAGGTCGTGATCTCAGGGTCATGAGATCCAGCCCCGCATCCGGCTCCTTACTCAGCAAGGAGTCTGCTTGAGATTCTCTCTCCCTCTGCCTCTGCCCCTCATGCTCGCTTGTCCTCTCTCTCTAAAATAAATAAATAAATCTTAAAAAGAAAGGAAGGAAGGAAGGAAGAGAGGAGAGAGAGAGAGAAGAAAAGAAAGAAAGAAAGAAAGAAAGAAAGAAAGAAAGAAAGAAAGAAAGAAAGAAAGAAAGGAAGGAAGGAAGGAAGGAAGGAAGGAAGGAAGGAAGGAAGGAAGAAAGACGATATTGAAGGACTGTAGGTAAGCTACTTGAAGGAAACTTTGGGATAGGAATTTCTCTTGCTATTAAAGGTTGAAGCCTACCCAAAGTATAGAAAATCAGATCAAACACATTAAATGGGTCTCTGGCGACTGAACCTGATTTAGTTAAATCCCTGCTTTAGAAAGTCCCTATATTCACAGTTCTGTGAGAGGGGAAAGTATCATTCACCATATGGTCTATACTAAGGTTTGCCTTACAGATGTCCTCAAGATTCGGTAAGATAGAAGTTAAAACATTTCCCACCTTCACCCTGGACCCCAATTTAAGAAATGAGCCTCCTGAAATGGACAGATTTAGAAGACAACCCAGATGCAGATGTATAGGGAAGAGACTCGAAAAGGAATAAATTCTTTGGCCATGTTCCCAGTGGCATGAGAACCTCCACTTATGCAGATTCTCCCCCCACTCGGAAACAGTTGGTAGGTAGGCTGTAGTGTTGTGGAAAGTGCTAAGGAAGAGAAATGGTGACAGAATGCCGCCCCAGGCACCCCCAGCTCACCTGAGCTCACACGGCATTCAAGGGGGCCCACCTGTGCCTTTTGGAGACTCTTGAAGAGCAAAGGGGAAGCTCCCAAGTGTCCAGACAGCCTTAGTGACAGGCTGCATGCCAGCTAGGGAATATTCTTTAAACAAGCTATCTTATTACTCTTTTACTCTCTTTTCAAAACCAGCCAGAATACAGGCAGGAGCCTCTCAACTGGTATCTGCTCTAAACTCAGTTGTTCAGAACCGTTAAGGAGATGGGCAAGTTCATCTGGAAGAATCCATCATGAGCAGTAGACGCTTTGTGCTCTCCTCCCCATCCTGATTACAAAGACAAGCTTCCTCTCAACTTGGCAAAGGCACAAAGCCTCCAAATGGAATAACATTCCTCTCTTTGGTTATATGCAAAAGAGAGTCAGGAAGCACATTCGGTTCTAGAGACTTTTTATAAAAATGGCACAAGCTCAATGACCGAGAGAGAACTTGGGATTCTGTCTGTAACTCTCCAAGTTGCTCTTACATGTTCGTCTGCTCTGAGCTGGAAGGAGCCCTCTGAGAATCCTTCAAGGTCATCAGTGGTTACCAAATCAACTCTCTTCTCGATTCATGAATATTCTCTCCTATCTCTAGAAGTGGTTGTCCAGCTCTCTCTGGAGCACCTTTGGGGCCTGGGGGATTCACCATGTCTGTCTCATGGTTTTGAAGCCTTCACCATCCTGCTTGTCCAGTTCATCCATGGGTGAACTGAACAGCACATTCTTGGGTATGTCCGACAACCAAGGTTTACTTCTGTAGAAACATGATTTTCACACTTCACTGCAGCATTATAGGATATCCAAATGTAGGCTCCTTACAGGAAGGGTCAGTCTGCGTCTCCCCAGCAAGGACTGAAGCCTGTTCTCCCGATTCTGTGCCACCTGGATTCTGAGTCAGTCCTGACACTACAGTGGAATTCCCATCCCTACTGGCTGTGGGGTTTGGAACCAGTGTAACTTCCCTCAGCTCCACAGGCAGCATGTCTGGAATAAAAGCAGTCAAGACTGAAACACTCTAAAACATAGTTTTTAAAAAACAAAGTATGTAGCAGACTGAGCTGAAAGTGAAGGCATTGGTTGGAGTCGCTTAGCTGGAGAGTAAAGTCCCAGAAATTGAGATTTTTTAAGTACCTTCTAAAAATACAGCTACGCGTGTCTAAACCAGCACCTAGACTGGCCCACCACCACTTTTCAGAACACCCAGCTAAGCACTCCAGATGGCGCACACGTGTTCCCACAGCCGGGGCTGCTCGCTGTGAAACTAACACGAACCAGCTCTGGAAGCACTCGCCGGCTGAGACTCCTTTATGTAACCTCTGCAGAAGGCTTAATGGCGCTGGGATTTTCTGCACTAACATCACAAGAGTCACCACTCAGAATGATTCTCTTCTCCAAATACTTTCCTTTTTCCTAATAGTCAAATAAGAATTAATTTTTCCTACATAACAGCTGAGAGTTGTAGGGAGGTCAGGGACGGGGGACAGTTTTGCTCTAGGAGATTCGCCTGGTTACCCAGGTTCTTGCTATCTTGTTTCTGTCACCCACGAGTGTTCTCGTCCACAAGGTCCCAGCCAGCTTGTCATGCAGTCTCTGAGTTTCAGCCCTGGGGGAAAGGGAGAAAAAGAGGGAGACCTCCAGATGCTAGGCAAGAAAAGCTGCTCTGTGCCTTGTTCCACCAAGTCTTCATTTCCCGAAACTGATTTTGTTCTTTCCTTTGTCCTTGGTGCCAACTGTACTGCTTAGTACCCCCTGGTCTCTACATACTAGATGCCAGTAGCACCTCTTTAGTTGTGATGACTGAAGATGTCTCCACACATTGCCAAGTGTCCCCTGGGGTCATATTGCGCCTGGTTGAGAACCATTGCTGGGTCTTTTTACTAGGCCATGTTTCCCGTGGTCTTCAATCAATTCTTAAATTCTTCCTTGAGGGTGTTAATGAAGCCGTCACTAACCACCTGCCTGGGTCCCTGAAACAATGCATATTGTACATTCTTTCTATAGCTCTGGCCAACACAAATTGATAGTTCAGGCTTATATGAATCCACTACTGTGTAGATGATGTAACTGGCAACACTGAAGGTCTTCCAGTTGTCTGCTAAAATTGGATCAGCATCCATTGCTTTACCTATCTCTGAGAACATGGAGACATGGGGTCTTGAAACACTGGGGGTTTCTCACTTGAGAGTCTGGAGAATGGAGAAGGTCATGGAGCACAGTGTTGAGAAAGAAGCCTTCCACTCTGTGTTGTACAAATCTCAGTGTTGGAAAAGGGCCTGGAGCATTGCCCATACTCAGCTGCTCTCCAAGTCATCATTTCCCTTCCAGGGACCATTTGACCTTGCAATGAAACTTTTGGAACCCATCCCCAAATAGTGCTACCCGAGCACTATTTAGTTGAGTGCAACAGATATCTGTTGTTACCTATTGAGACTGGGAATATGCAACTCTATTCACTAAGCCAGGCAGAATTGCCTCAAAACGACACAATCATATACCCTTTCTCTGATAGGAAGTCAGGATCTTGTCTTTCTGGAGGTCTAAAATATAAGTGGAGTTGGTAAGCTTCTTTTCCCCATAAAAGCCCAACTTCATCAGCATGAAAACTTGTCCCTGAGGGCAGCCTTTTTTTTTTTTTTTCTATGACAGTCCTCAGCTGTTTGCCCAAGATCTGCTGACTCTTCATTAGCCCATGCAACCTTACCAACAATCTTCATCTTTTTTAAAGTAAAGCAGTTACTAAAATTGAGAAGCGCCCCTTGGCTGGCTCGGAGGTTCTCATCAGAAACCCATGTGCCTTTGGTGGGAGGTTTGAACAAATCACAGATGCTGAGGGCCTTTTGGCCAACGTGTTCCCGTTGATAGATGCATGCACATCATCCAGCTCAAGAGGGATGCCTTCTTGGTCTTCGCTGAAGTCTGACAACACTGAGTGACTGAGTTTACAAATGGACAATGGCTGGACCACAGTACAATAGCACTCTGACCCACTACTTGCAGCAAGCTGCCCAGGAAGCCAAAGCTTTAACTATGGTAACCAGCCAGGAAGCCAGCCTGCTGTAAGTCAGACTAGCCACAAGCCAGGTTGCGTTCCCTAGTAAAGACCCAGGAAGCTAACCAGTAACTCCCGTAACAATCGGCCCCAAATGGCCAAGACTTGATTACTAACTGACAGCTTCCCCTAATTTTTGTCTCTGTTTCCAACTTAGAACTGAGAAAGCTAATATGCACCCCAGCCAATCACATAGCTAGCCCACCCACAGCTTCCCCACACCAACAATCAGCCCACACCTGAAGCCTTCCCTTTTCGCCGTTTATAAAGCTTTCCCACTCCTCTGCCTGCTTTAAGTCTCTGCCAAAATGCAAATGATGGCGGCTGACTCCTTTGCTCTAGCAAACTCACGATAAATAGCCTTAGCATGATCTTGTTTGGTTGGTCTTTGTTTCTACAACACACACAGCATTCCCTCCTAGCACAAAAGGAAGTAGCTGGCTTGAGTCAAGCATCATGTTGTATGAAACAGGCTCACCTTCATCCATTAGAGTCATGAGAACATCCACAAGGGAAAAAGGCTGACTGAAGAAACAGCAGATGAACGAGCATCTCCAGTCTCACACTCTGGGCCCACACTGTTGGGGTGGGTTCCCATGCATGACAGTGCACATCATCTGAATTTCTATTTCTATTTCTCTTTTTTGCAAAGTGCATGTGTTAATTTCCAAAGGCTGCTGTAACAAATTACCCCAAACGTGGTGGCTTAAAGTGACCAAAATTTATCCACCCCTGGTGTTAGAGACCAGAAGACCAAAAGCAAGGTGTTGCAGGGCCGCAGTCCCTCCGAAGGCTCCAGGTAAGAATCCATTTCTTGCCTCCTCCAGTTTCTGGTGGCTCCAGGCATTCCTTGACTCATGCCACATCACTGACATCTCTGCTTCCATCTTCACATGAACATCTGCTCTGTGTGCCTGTTTTATCCCCTTTTGCCTGGCTCATATGAGGACATTTGTTTTTGGGCCCACCTGGACAATCCAAGGTAATCTCCTCATCTCCAGATCCTTAACCTAATTATATCTGCAGAGATGCTTTTTCCAAATAAGGTAACATTTCCGAGCTGATATCTTTGGGTGGCCAGATTATTCAATCTACAACATCACGTGTGACACAACTTAAGGACAAGCCTTTCTTGAGAAGTTTTGTCAGGAAATCTGTGGTTATTCCCCTGCCAAAAACCTTTCCATGACTCCTTGCTGCTTTTTGAGAACATCCTTAGCATATTCTGTAAGACTCCTGTCTACCTCAGCCTCTGTCTCTTCTTTGCCTTGGACACATTATTTCAGTTTGTTACATGCCCTAAATATCCTCCTCCCTTTGAGCATTAGAACTTTAATATCCATGCACAAGAATCAAGTTGGCCCTCCTACCACCTCACCTGGCTACCGCAGCTCATACTTCCTGCTCAGTTTAAATTCATTTATTGTGAAAATATTCGCCAAGTCCCTGCTGTTTAGGAGCCAGGATACAGTGGTCAGTTGGGAGAAGGAGTAACCACCCTCATAGAATTTATCCTCTAGTAGAGGAAATGGGCCTTAAAAAACAAAAACAAGGAGAAGCGCTGGTTTTATAAGCACTTTGCCAAGAATTGAAAGGATGATGTGACAGTGAGTGACTGAGTGACTGGTTTCTCTCTACTGGTGGTCAGAGAAGGTGTCTGGGAGTAGAGGACATTGAAGGTGAGCTCTAAACACAAGACAGAGCCAGCCATGTGTAGATTAGAGGAAAGAAATGGAGGCAGAGGACAGATCAAGTCAGGATTGGGAAGACCAAGGGAGAGGTTTGGATTGTACATTATGCATGACAGGAAGTTATAGAAGGGTTTTAGGCTAAGGCATTTAATTTGTGAGTCTAAAAGGTCGCCCTTGCTGCTGTGTAGAGGAAGGGTTTCAGAGGAGCTAATCTAAGTGAGAAAGGATGGTGGCCTGGACCATGGTAGAGGTAATGGAAATGGACAGAAGAGAAAAACCTGGGGTATGATGTGAAGATCGAGTCCATGAAGCTCAAGGATGGACCAGATGGGGTGTGGGTGGACAGGAAAATCTCAGCCTACACGATCTTTGGTGGGTGTACTGCTGAGTCCTCCTGAGGGGTCTGCACATGCAGTGTCCTCATGTGCCAAAGGGCAGGAGAGAGCCGAGAGCTTACCAAGGCCTATGGTCTTCCTGCAGGATAAAGGACAGATTTTCTAGCTCTTTACAAATCCTTGTCCTTCCCTTGACCTACTCAATTGGAGTCACTGGAAGTGAGACCCAGGGCATTAAAAAAATCTCCCCTGGTGATCATGATGGTGTGGGTCCATAGACCAGAAACCTTTTGCCATTCTCTGGTATACAGATAAGAAAATTACTGAAGAAAATCCAGAGGCTCAGAGTTTGAAGTAATTGTGCAATGTGGCATTTGGAAAGAAGGATTAAACTAACAGAATGAGATGAATTAGCAAGACAAATCAGTCTTGAAAAAGCAACAAATATCTGTCCCATTTTAGATTTGGTCCCAACTCAAATGTTCAAAAACAATAAACTATCGTCCAGAGACCTAGCTGAAAGCAGACTTTGGAAGAAGAATAAGAGTTCACATTTATGAGCAACTCATGACCACCTGGTTTTCATTAGCTACAAAATAGAAAGGATCTGAAAGATAGATAAGAAATAAGAAACAGATAAATTACTCAAGAACTGAAAGCTAGAAAGTGAGTATGAACTCCTCCTAGAAAAAAGGAAATAAAGGAAGCCAAAAAAAAAAAAAAAATACCATAGAAGTATCAACTGAAATTAAATTTGATAGCTCTCTCCTTGGGTAAGGCTCCTTTATGACCAACTTTATCTTAGCCATGCAGAAACAAGGATAAATGTACATCTTTGGTCCAGTGGCCTAGCACTGGTCTGAGTGGTTCATGGTCAGGAGGTCTGGAAGGGGGCTCACTGGGAAACATGAAGGTGTGGAGCTGGTGGGCAACATAAAGTAATGACAGTTGAGAAAGCCAGGTGTGTCATTCACAAAGGATAAGGTTTTATTCTGAATTGTCTTATGCCCCCTGAATGAGATTAGGACTAGTACAGTTTGGATAACAATAGGGTCTATTCTTTCCCATTAAAAACAAAGTCATAGGCTCTGTGCTGTCCAATAGTTTGGGCCATTTTGTTTAGGAAAGTTCTCTCGTACCTTGTGCTGATGTAGTTCATGGACCAGCGGCCTTAACATCACCTGGGAGCTTGTAGAATCTTAAGCTCCACCCCAGACCTACTGAATCAGAATATGCATTTTACCAATGTTCCTGGTGATTTGTATTCACAATAAAGCTAAAACTATGGAGGGGCACCCTTGAATCAGTAATTCTGATCTAAGGGAGCATGTGAAAAAAAACAACAGGTTCCTGGGCCCAAGTCTCCAGAGATTCCAATCCCATAGGCCAGGCATCTAGATCATGAGCAAGCACCTTAGCTGACTATGATTCTAACACTCAAGAAATAATTTAAGAAACAGGGCCATAGATGGTAATAAATAGGAGTTAGTAGCTCTAGAAAGGATTAAATAACAGACATAGCCCTATACCTTATTGAGAGAGTAATATTTAATGGTAGTGTTTCTTGACTTCCCTAATGATAAGAATCACTTGAGGGTTATTAGTAAACATTCAACTTCCCAAATCCCTTTCCCAGATGTTTTGATGCAATGGGTCTGGAAATTTATATTTTTAATAGGTACCCTGTTTTTTTTATAACTAGAGAGGTTTAGAACTTCTTTACTGGAAGGCACACAGCTCAAGAAAAGTATCATTGGTACAGTTAAGAAGGGCACTGTGCAAGGTGGGCCTGCGCTATCCAGCTTATCACCTGGTCAGTTAAAGCAGAAGGACCACGTTCTTGGTGGGGGGAGGGGCTTACATACAAAGGAAGTTTCCGGAAATTCACCTACCCTCATCTAGATGTTCTGTGAAGTGGACATCAAGTCTGATTGGGAATAGAGATTGTCCACCAGGAAGGGGTACCTGCATTTGAAGAGAAATCATCGGAGCCTCATCCTGAGAAAGGACATCCAAACCTGATTCCACATTGAGTAAATGAGATTTGGGAGTCATTGCTTTTGTGTCTGGAGGTAAAGACAAGACTTGAGAAGATAATTCTCCAACCAAAATCATCTTTGAGCCTGCACTGTCATCTCAAGGAGGAAAAAATAAAAATTCAATAGGGAAACCGAGGGGGAGAAAAACCCCTAACTGTAGGACCAGGAATAAACATTCCAACCCTGGTGTAGAAGAAAATAATCAAACTGTCATGACAAATGACAAGCTGAACTTACATGGTTATAAAAGGGTTCGAAAAAACTATTCTGGTACTCAAGAATAGTGATGCAAATCTACTTCTGAGCAAAGTCTCATTGGGATAGAATTTAATTTAGAGGTTTTGCCTTCAAGGAATAAGGACAATCACAGGGGTTGATAAAACTCAGCTACTTCAGGGAAGAAACAAACAAACAAACAAAAAACAAAAACTCAGCTACTTCAGGGAAGAAACAGGTAACACAAGTGTGTACATTTGTTAGAGCACAAAAAATCAGGAATTGAATTAGTCATACCCTACATAAACCCTTCGAATTCATTTTTTAATATATAATTCTGGGGCGCCTGGGTGGCTCAGTCGGTTAAGCGACTGCCTTCAGCTCAGGTCATGATCCTGGAGTCCCGGGATCGAGTCCCACATTGGGCTCCCTGCTCAGCGGGGGACCTGCTTCTCCCTCTGATCCTCTTCCCTCTCGTGCTCTCTGTCTCTCATTCTCTCTCTCTCAAATAAATAAAATCTTAAAAAAAAAAAAAAAATATATATATATATATATATATATAATTCTGCTACTGATTTGTGAGCCCATAATCAAAACTAAAATAATCAGAACCTTAGAATGCAAAAGTAATGATAAAGTAATGATTCTGTATCCGAAGAAATACAACTTTGCAAACATTTTGTGATTGTTCTTCCATCATAAACAATTATTATGGAGATAGCATAAAGATGTTCTGTACCTAAAATAATATACCACCTAAAAGAGGGAATTAAAATAGTAGCAGAAGTTCCCTAGAGAGGGGCGCCTGGATAGCTCAGTTGGTTAAGTTCTGCCTTTGGCTCAGGTCATGATCTCAGGGTCCTGGGATCGAGCCCCATATTGGGCTCCCTGCTGACTGCTTCTCCCTCTGCCCCTCCCCCCTGCTTGTGTGCTCTCTCTCTCCTCTCAAATAAATAAAAAAATCTTTAAAAAAAGTTCCCTAGACATATTATCTAATGGTTGAATAGGTTCTTAAGAAAGCTTTCATTTCCTTCCAAGGAAATACATAAAAGTATGGCAGCCAGTTATGTTTTTCTGCAACGGTTTAACTATTGTTCTAACTATGAGAAGGCTTTAGAATTAGTGACTTCCTGGTGTATTACGGAAGTACCTATCTAAAGAAAAAAAGGTCTTAGTAAGAGTCCCCCATTGGTGCCACACAAGCGATACTGCTTTTCTAAAAGTCTCTGAAGAGTGCCACCAGGGAGATCCACTGGAAAAATTAAATTAAGTGCTGCATAGAAATTAGTTTTCTGTGAATCAGTTATGCCTATGCGTTTCTAGGATACTCTTTGAAGACAGCGGCATGAAAGAACCCAGGGAACAGGGATGAAATAAATTCTCTTCTTTTTAAAATAACTCAGTACATGAACCAGACAACACCCACATTAGGACCACTTTTCTAGTCTTAGGTTTCCTGACTATTCCACTGCTCCAGGGAAAACAGCAAGTCAGTTTATTTCTTTTAAAGATTAAATAGGATAAAAAAAATTGAAAACCCAGAGACAAAGTTTCGCAGGTTTAATATAAGTCAGAGGTAAAAAAACTGCGCTACCTAGGATCAATAATATATTCTAAACTTCTCCAGGGTAACCGCCCAACCTTCAGCCCTACTACCATCCATGCTGAGAAAGCAACTGTGTTTTCAGCTGGATGGTGACTCCCCAGACATTACCTTGCAATACAACTGAAAGAAGAAATGTTTCTGAATTGCTTCTATCTTTGACAGAGTGAGAGTATGCCTTGGTAGATAAATCCTGCTATTCTACAGTCTACACTTGGCAATCTCTTAGGTGACACACTTGTCACACACAGCTAATGATGTGACATGTTAAAAGTCTTGGGGGAAAATCACAGGTTATCCAAGGGCTGCAGATGACCTGTTCGAATGGACAAGGCAGGGAGGCTAACCCCTGAAAATGGCTAAACCAATGTGAAATGGGCATTCTTGGGGAATACCCCAGCTATTGCCAGAGCTGCACTGATAGCAGCTCGGATGGGTCTTGGAGTGTTGGATGGAACAGTTAAAATGGTGTGCAAGCAGACAAGATCGTTGCCATCATTTTTGTGACCCATTATGCTGATCACTGGATTTCTGGCTGCAGGATCTGGGCTGCTCACAGATCACAAAGGATGCTGTGTGTAGGGAAGAATAAGAAAATGGGAATTTGGGGAGAGTGGTCATTAATATCATCTTTAAAACAAAATCCCCAGTTTTTTATTCTGTGAAAACCTGAGGAAGACCATCATTATCTAGGAACTGACCTCATTAACATCATTTAATCACTTACGTCTTATAGCTAGGGTTTTTGTTAAGGACAGAGTAATATCAGATACAAATAGAAACCTTTGCAGGAAGGCATGCCCACACATATATAGGGCAGGTAAAGTTATGAATGACAAAGTTTTCCTGGACCAGACAAACTTCTAAACAATTTCTTCTTTCCAGATTCTTTCACAGTCATGCAATGTGAGAGGGACATTTTAAGGGTGAGTTAATTCTTACGGATTCTCCATCTCTTACTCTGAAAACTTAAAATTTCCTTTCCTCACTTTTGCCAAAAAGTGTAATATTTATTATCCTGTTTCCCGTGTTTCCTTGTTATTGACATTCTTTTTAGTTAAGAAGTATCCTCCCCATCAACGGCCTAATAAAATCCTTGGTTGTATAGTTTAATTTTAAAGTACTCGCTTCAGGAGCCATTTATCTATTTTCCCTTCTATTCCAAATGACAGACATTAAATTAATCTCTGGGTAGATGTGATTAATCTTCTGTTCCAAAGTGAAGAAAAGAAGAAAAAGGTTAGAAACATTTAAAGCCTCTTTTCTTTTTTATTAGGAGAAAGCAGACTATGGGTTGAAAATTTGATTTATTTCCCTTAAACCTATTTGAAGATCACCTTTAAAACAAGGGGTCAAATGTGGCTTGAAATGAATTCCCTGTTCAGTACTTATGTAAGTCCCTGGGTTATAGTATTTCAAGGTTAATAAATATTGTAGTCATAGGAAGACAGCCATCTAATATGACAGTATATAGGATTTTGGAGGGATTGTGGTCTTTCAGTGAGAAGGGTCTGGTTAGTAGGGAGATAATATAGTTGACTTGCAGGGAAGCTGTCTGAAATCAGATAATAGTCTATTTGCACTTGGCCCTCAGCCATCAAACAAATGAGTCATTACTGCAATCCCCACAATAGTTATCTCTGGTAGAGTAATTCACTGAATGACTACAGTAGATAACTTCTTTTTGTGGCTAGACTTATCATCTTCAAATATTTACCCAATAAATGGAAATGATGAGCTAAGGTAAACTTGTATTTTATGGTAAATCTGGACCTTTATTTCCAAAACAAAGAAAACGTGTCAAGCCATATTTAAAGACGTTCAATTTCACATAGAGAGGATTTTTTTTTCCTTTCTGTAAATATTAGCAGAAATGTATTTCAGTAATTGCTAAAAACCTGTTCTCGTTAGAAAACAGAAAAGTCATCTCGTTCTCCTCAACCTTCCTGGCACATCATGTACCCAATAAAAATTAAAGAGACCTAAACATCCTTTAGGCTAACAGAGACGATATCAAACATGATGGTCTGTTAGCAACCACATGATTCTATGTGAGGTCTACTGGGTCCTACTCAGGGAGGAAAGCATGTTCATACATGGCAATTATAAACAGTTAATGCATAATTTTCCTCTTGTTCTTTGAAAATAATCCATCAAAATGGTTTAAATGGATTTATTGTTTTTAGAGAGATGATATATACCCATTGTAAAAATCCAAACTGCAAAAAAGTTAAAAGAAAGCAATAAATCTTCTCAAATTAGGAGTTAGGAGCTAAGTCATGCTGGGCCACACTAGAATTTTCCATGTCCTTCCTTGGCAACCACTTTTTAAAGTAGACTTGTTCTTCTTTCTTTGTTTGGATACAGCTGAAGATTTATTGATTTTTTTTCATTTTTCTTTTAATTATTTAAATTACTTTTTGTTAATTTTGTTAGGAATATAGTAAGGCATCCTGTGATTCTGGTTCATTTTCTCATCTCCCCCCACCCTCTCCCCCCCCCCCCCCAAAGGATTTGGTGATAATGTTATTTTTTAAGAAGGAATTTGGCTTGGGCGCCTGGGTGGCTCAGTTGGTTAAGTGACTGCCTTCGGCTCAGGTCATGATCCTGGAGTCCAGGATCAGGCTCCCTGCTCGGCGGGGAGTCTGCTTCTCCCTCTGACCCTCCCCCTCTCATGTGCTCTCTCTCTCATTTTCTCTCTCAAATAAATAAATAAAATCTTTAAAAAAAAAAAAAAAAGAAGGAATTTGGCTTTTGATTCTCGGAGTCATTGTTCAATCCTCACCTGTAACATTTTTATTTTTACAAACCTCTTCCTGCCTTCTCTCAAACCTTTTTCTTTCTATTTATGAAGGGAAATTAAGAGAAAATGCACAAACAGGCTATCACAGCCATACAATTAATAAGAACACATTTATTTAAAATGTACTATCAAATAGTATTACATGACATAGAATGTTTGAGTGAAAAAGTGGATTATAAAACAAGAGTGTAGTGTGCGTATGTATGCAAATAAATGTTTCAAAAGGATATTTCTGAACAGATTTTAACAGTGTTTTTCCCCTGAGGTCAAGAGATTACATTTTAAAAAAATATATTTTTCTGCATTTTTAATTTTCTGTAATATATGAGCATTGATTTTTAAATTAAAAATGCTCTTAAATTTTACAAAATTTAGATTTCTAAGAATGAATCAAATGGTAAAGAAAGGCATTAAGTAAAAACGTCTCTCCCCCACTTCCCCTCTTAGTTCAGTACCCAGAAGGTAATCACTGATAATTTCTTGGAAGTTTGTCATAAAATGTCAGTGCATATAGAACCATGCACAAAGACGCACATGTGAACATATATGTGTATATGTGCTCTTTGTATTCAAATGGAATATAATATATAATACTGATTTTTTTTTTTCCCATTTAACAATATATATTGAGCAACCTTCCATAGTGGCCCATTTAGGTTGACTTAATTTTTATTAGTGACAATGTAGTATTACATCAAATGGATATATCTTCATTAATTTAGCCAGACCTCTGTTAATAGCTTTTACTTTTTTCTCTAGATTTTTGTGGTTACAAATAAACTGCAATAAACTTTATATATAAACTTCTGTATACAAAATTTCTAGAGACACAGTTGCTGGATCAATGATCAAAGACAGATGTGCCTTTAAAATTTTTATAAATTAGTGCTGTTTGGCACTATCCACATTCTCATCAACTTTGTATGAGAATGAATTTCTTCTTGCTTTCACAACACATTCTTTACCTGTTGAGTAGAAATGGCATTTCGCTGTTGTGGTAATTTACATTTTGCTACTACTTCTTGAATTGAAAATTTTTCCCCCATATATTTAGTCATTTGGGCTTTCTCTCATATTAACTGAATTTTCATATCCATCCATTTTTCTGTTGTTTGTCCTTTTCTTTATTGATCAGCACATACTCTTTGTGTTACAAAATGAAGTCCTTTCTAAGACATATGTTTTACACACAGTATTTTTTGTCTCCTAACTTGAAATTTGTATAATGTTTTGCCATAGAGAATTTTTTTTTTAAATTTCATTTATTTATTTGCGAGAAAGAGAGAATACGCAAGGTGGGGGAGAGGCACGGGGAAGCCATGGGGATTGGAAAGGGAGAGGTAAAGAATCTCAAGCAGATACCACACTGAGCATGGAGCCCACACAGGGTTCAAGCCCACAACCCTGAGATCATGGCCTGAGCTGAAACAAAGAGTTGGACGCTCAACTGACTAAGCCATCCAGGCGCCCCTGCCATACAGAATTAATTGTTTTGAATGGCCAAACTTGTGTTCTACAGGTTCTGGGGATTAATTATCATAAGAAACTTATTCAATAATAATATTTAAACAAAAGGTCACAAAGTGTTTCCAAAGAATAGTCTCATTAGATGACATGAGAGGTTCTGGAAATGACTAATAATGACTCAGGTGGACTACAGAGTTCTGTCTCAAGGAAACAGTATAAAATGTTGAATTTTACAAATTTTTTAAAAAATTACAAAAATGTTTACAAAAAAACTAAATTGGATTATCTACATAATTTTCAAATTACCATTTCTTGCTTTATCCCCAATTATAATAGTACTTTGTTAAACAAAAGGACCATGTTATAAATCCAGGTTTATAAATATAGGATTTTCCTCCTTCCATTTGAATAAAAATGAACTGTGGGAGTGCTAATGGGTATGGGGTTTATTTTGGGGTGATGAAAATCTAAACTTGATTGTGGTGATGGTTGCACAATGCTATGAATATACTAAAAATCAGTCAATTGTACACTTTAAGTAGGTGAGTTGTACGGTGTGTGAATCATAGCTCCATAAAGCTACTATAAAGAAATAAATTGTGGTGCGTTTTGAGTACAGCTGCATGCAAAATAAACCTCTGGGGTTTGTCACCACATTGACCATAGCATCTTCCACATCCACTATGAAACAGCCTCATTGGGAAGCAGGTTTTCAGTGGGCTCGGCTTTGGAGACTCCCTTCCCTCTTCGTCTATTTTCATCTACCCTGTTTCCCTTTTCAGATTCTCTTGATTGGGGTAAGGGGCAGGGCAGATGGAGGGGACTTTCCAACCTTCTCTTCCATGTTTTTGTTATTCCTTCTGATTCCTGAGATTATACCATATTACCTCAATGTAGATGCTCTATTACACATCATGCTATAGTGTAGATTTTAGCAGAAGGTAAATAGCCTTGGAGGATTCAAGGAAACTTATCTTGGCTAGTACCAGCTGGGACATATCAGAAGGGACTTTTATGCTCTAATGTGCCCTCTTCTTACTGAAGGGAGTGTCACATAACGTGTTACACAATCACTACTTCTTGGAGAATCTCACCTCGCACTTTAAATACCTGCACTGATTATTCGGTGGTAGACTTTTTGCTTTTTATATATTTTTCATTAGGATCTTTCATTAAAATGCAATACAAAGAATAAAACTATAGGCATTATTACATTATTTCCAACAGCTTTCGATGACTCTTACCTTAATCATTATATTATTAACCCCCAGAGTATGAGTCAAAATCAAGGTAAACGGCCTTTTTCTCTTTGCACAAATCTGAAGTGAGTCAGCGATGAGCAAAAATCTCTAAAACTAATTTAATTCAGTGGAATCATCCATCCTTAATATACATAATTGGGCAACACTGTCAAGTTTTTTGATCCCATTTACTAATATATTTTTGAGGCCTTATACTTCGGAAAATGTTAGCCAGATGTCAGTTAGTATCCAATAGAAGTGATCCAACAGTACAATTTTTATCAAGTATTCTGGAGGATCCCACAAAGGGTCCAGGATACAGTATGTGACCTCAAGGAGTTCACTGTCCATGGAGAGCTCTCTTGCCATGTAAAGGTGTTTCCTAGGATAAAGGGTCAGTCAACTATCTCACTAACGTGGGCAGTTTCTGCTTTGACCACCTCTCATTTCCCTGTTCCACACATAGGACCTTATCTGGTAGCCCTTCCTGCTAAACATCTCAGGATCTTTATCTGTTCATTTGGAGATTTAGGCATAAGGTAAGTAGCCCTGGATGATTCAAGGAAATTTTTCTTGGCTGGAAAGATAAGTGGGAAGCCCCTGATATCTCAGAGGGAGACAGGCATGATTGAAATATGCTGAAACATGATGGTGCATGGGCTCAGCTATGTATATAACAACACACAAGCCCAAATCGATTCCTTTTCAGCAGTGTAAAAGTGAAACTTTGCTTTCGGATGTAAAATTGTGCCTGTACACAAAGGAGAAGCTCATAGTATTTGTTTAATAAACACTCAGTGAATAAATGAGACTCAAAACAAGGACATCTACTCTGTCTCGGTAGTTACTTTCAAGGGGTCCAAACTACCAGGGGGCCACAGAAACTCCAGCAGACAAAGGGATGGGAGGTGAAGGGGGAAGGCAGCTTTTCCAGAAAGATGTGAAATAGTCTTGCTGTTCATTCACAACCACCACTCCAAACTTATTCATTAATTCATCCACTTGGTAAACATTTCTCCAGCGTCTATGTGCCAGACATGGTAGATATTCAAAGAAGAATAAAATCCTGTCTCTATCCTTAAAGAAGAGAGCATACATTATCAACTTTGACAAAGTCATTAATAGTTTCCATTCACTGAGCACTTCCTATGTGCCAGGTACGATGCTAATTCCTTTGTATACAGGATTTCATGTGACACTATGATGTAGCATTGAATTAAGTATGACATGGTTATATAGATGAAATTAAGGGTTTGCCTGGCAAAGGACCTGGGGCCACACAGCCACACACACGTCTGAGCCAGAACTTGAACTTGGTGCACTCTGATGTGAGAGCCCCAGAGTGTTCTGTACTGGGAAGGGCTCTCCTAGCAGAGAGGAGAGGGGCTCCTCCAGCCTGGGAGCAAGGAGAGAAGAGAGCTAGTGTGCACAGAGCCTCTGCCCTGCATTCTGATCTCTGAGCTGGGCCCAGAAGTAGGAGTAAGCTCTTTCTTAAGAAAAAGAGGGAGCAGCACGAGGAAAGGGACAGAGGCACCAAAATGTAGGGGAAAGTGGTGGGAAGTTCAAAGTGGCTGCACTGGAGAGTGCTGGATAGGGGGCTGGGGAGGGGGGCATTTGAAAATAGGGTTGTGTAAAGCCCTGTGGTCGGATGGTTCTTCCTTTGTGATTGTTCCTGGATCTTAAGCTTGCCACTTACAATGGGCACTCAGGAGGAACAGAGAGGACGAGGAGAGAAGACGGCCAAGAGCTCAGATTTCAGCAATGTTTCTTCTCCAAACTCTATCACACAAAGGACCTTCACTTTCAAATATTTAGATGCTGCAAGGATGATTAACAGAAAGAGTAGTTCCAAACTGGAGTGTGACTAAAAAGTCAATCATGTTCAGGTATTCTTGAATGTATATTTTTCTTATAGGAAAGAAAATAACTTCAGATGAAAATTCTTTGGGTGGATTTTTAAGTATGTTTTGGTCATTCAGAATTATCTTTAATATGCATTTATAAGTATAACAATAGAAGACCAATTATGGCTAGATGGTTCATGGTTTGTGGAGACAGTATTTAGTTTTAGATCAGCCCCCTTGAAGTTACAACATGTGTGTATTTTTCCAAGCTGTATCTATTTTAAAGTACAGCAAGTCCTCTATATAATCAAGGCACACACTACCCTTATTCCCACGGCCTTTGGGTAGGTTGTTCTCTTTAAATGATATCAGAGATGGTTAGTCACGTCCTTCACATTTATAGCATGTGGTTAGCTATTTCTTTTTTTTTTTTTTTTAATATTTTATTTATTTATTTGACAGAGAGAGACACAGCGAGAGAGGGAACACAAGCAGGGGAAGTGGGAGAGGGAGAAGCAGGCTTCCCGCTGAGTAGGGAGCCCTATATGGGGCTCGATCCCAGGACCCTGGGACCATGACCTGAGCTGAAGGCAGATGCTTAACGACTGAGCCACCCTGGTGCCCCTGGTTAGCTCTTTCTATGAATTATTTTATGTCAAGATTTTAGAGAGGAACATAAGAAAGCATCCATTTTATGAGAAAATATAACTATTTTACAGTGGTCTGTGTAACTTGGTATCCATATAGTATACCAAAAAATCAGGGATTGCCAACGCTGCATAAACTTGAAGATAAGCCCACTTTTAACATAATAAATACATTTTTTAGTGGAAGTAAAATAAGTCAATCTCAATGAAAAAAATGGACTATTACATATAGTACTAACAATACACATTTAAAAAAATTCTAGGGGTGCCTGGGGGCTCAGTCAGTTAAGCGCCTGCCTTCAGCTCTGGTCATAATTCTGGGGTCCTGTGATGGAGCCCCATGTTGGGCTCTCTGCTCAGCAGGGAGCCTGCTTCTCCCTCTCCCTCTGCCCCTCTCCCCACTTGTGCTCTCTCTCACTCTCTCTCTCTCTCTCCCAAATGAATAAAAAATCTTTTTAAAAAATTCTACAGGGGCACCTGGATGGCTCAGTCGTTAAGCGTCTGCCTTCGGCTCAGGTAATGATCCCAGGGTCCTGGGATCGAGCCCCGCATCGGGCTCCCTGCTCTGCGGGAAGCCTGCTCCTCCCTCTCCCACTCCTCCTGCTTGTGTTCCCTCTCTCGCTGGGTCTCTCTCTGTCAAATAAATAAATAAAATCTTTAAAAAAATAAAAAATAAATAAAAAATAAAAAATAAAAAATTCTACAAATACCACAAAAACACTTAATTCTAAAGCACTACAAAGATTACAGATTACTGTCAGTGGCTGCTCGACCCTCTCATCAATGTATTTTTTCCAGTTCACACAAACCTAAAGTTCTCTTAAAAAAAGTGCTCTTTTTTCTCCTCCATAACCTAACTAACCACATTCCATTACTTCCAAACATTCTTAGACGGATACAGCTACATTGTACTGCACTTTGACATCATCATTTAGAAAAACTTTATAGAGATGAGATGTTAAACATGTATGTTCCCCCAAGGGAAAGAAATATGTTAAATATCTATTTTGAAACAGGGTAGAAAATTGATGAACTCTGCTTCTAGAACCACAGGTCTCTGAGAGACTTTGGTGAAACCGTATGTAGCAACAATAAAGAAAAGTAAAGGAAAGTGAGGCAATTTTAATATGCTATTAGAACTTTAAAAAACAAGTGAAGATGATCTATTGTCTTTGAAAGCATATAGAGAACAGGGGCACCTGGGTGGCTCAAATGGTTAAGTGTCCGACTCTTGATTTCGACTGAGGTCATGATCTGAGAGTCATGACATGGAGCCCCGCATCGAGTTCCGAGCTCAGTGGGGAGTCTACTTGAATTACTCTTCCTCTCCCTCTGCCCCTTCCCACCACCACCCCCCCCCCCCGGTTCATGTGCACTCTCTCTCTAAATAAATAATCTTAAAAAAGAAAGAATACAGAAAACAGCAACGTTCTTCTTATCAAGGAATCTAGTAAACCTTCATAGAGAAATTCTCTTATATCTCTTATGAGTTCAGCACTAGCATGCCAACATGAAGAGGGTATGGTCCTTAGCTTAGGTGAACTTTTCAACTAGAGGGAAAGACAAATCTACACAACAGATCATTTCCACATGAGGTGGTAAGAGTGCAAGGATAGAAGACAGAGGTGTGTCTAGGAGCTTGGATGCTCAGAAGAGGGACACATTCCATCTGGCTGTGGGTTAAAGGCTCACAGAAGAGGTCAAACTTGAGGTAAAATGGGAAGAACCTGTGGAGATAAACTAGGTGAAGAGAGGACAATGTATTCCAGGCTATAGAACACAAAGTCAAGGGGAGGGGAGGTCTAAGGCAGCACAGAGTGGAGAACTAAAGCCATCCATTAGTCATAGCCATAGTCGTTCAGTTGAACAGTGGAACGAAGGAAGAGGAATGTGGAGAGGTGGGTAGGGGCCAGATGATGTAGGTTTCTGGGACCACTTAAAACAGCACAGACTTTATCCTTAGAGGATGGGGAAAGGGTAGTAAGGAGGGTCCTTGATCTATTAAAGTACTGTCTTTTAAAGAATGAGAGTGACTTGATCAGGTTTGCAGTTTAGAGAAAACATTTGAGGCAATGTGAAGGAAAGATGTGAAAAGTGCAAGGCTGGAAGCAAGAAAACCAGCCAAGGTACTGCCCCCAATGCCATGAGAAATGAGGACTGCCTTGACCCAGCCTCTGTAGAAAGAATGGAGGGCAAGGACCAACTGTGAGTAAAACTAGCTGGATTGGAGAGTGGGTGAGAAAAATTCAATCTGACTCTTCAGGAGCTCAGTGAATATCAAAGGGATGAATGAACTGATGTGTACAATGAATACTTTGACGATATTGCTGGAACTATGCAAGCAGAGTCACAAGAATACACATTCTAGGTTTTTTTTTTCTATCAAAGGCTATTAAACCATAGGGGGGAAATGAGAAATAAACACATTTTTAAAGTACTACATCAACTAACTTTTATAATTAGTTAGTTGCGGGATTTTATTGGTGGTAGGCTAAGTCTTCCCCACCCATGTAAGTGAAACATAAAAATTCCAAATCACTCACTTAAAAATAAAACAAAACTGAGAACAACAATGAACTTGATTCAGGAAACACTATAAAAAACATACACACCTGATAAAGGAGAGTGTAATCGATAAAATTGTATTTGACATGTAAGTAGTTAGATGACTGGCTTAGTATATCTTAAACATTTTAATTTTTCTTAATTTTTGTTTATAATAATTACATTTCATTCAGAATTGAGAGACCATCTCCATGAGCAATAGGTGAGACTGTTTTTTTAAAAGATTTATTTATGTATTTATTTATTTATTTATTTGAGAGAGAGAAAGAGAGAGAGGGAGGGAGCTGGGGGAGAGGCAGAGGGAGGGGGAGAGAGAACGTACAAGCAGACTTCCCATCAAGGGCAGAGCCGGACATGGGGACAAGGGGCTCAATCCCAGGACACTGAGATCATGACCTGAGCTGAAACCAAGAGTTGGCTGCTCAACCGACTAAGCCACCCGGGTGCCCCAAGATTATTAATATTGTAGAGGTCTTCAAATATATATGAAAACATTAAATTACATGGATCTAACATATATGATCCAAATAGCACAAGACACCAAAGTGAGGCAGATATGCCTGGTTAGGTTAACCCTGTTCTTTTAATTTGGTTTGTTTTGATTCCCTTCCATTATTGCTTCCAAAGGCTACCTTTGAATTCACACTTAAAGTCTGGGAAAGCCTAAAAAAGTTCCAAATATAGGTACAAGATTACTTTCTGGAACTACAAAATGCCTATAAATGTCTTATTCCTAAGAAAGTAGGCCACAATGGACAGTCTCTTCAATTGTTGGCTATTTAAATAGTGGTCCCTGCCTAGTTTTCCAGGAAAAACTTTGCAAAAGAAATGAAACATATTTCCCACCTCAAGTCCTTGAGAAGATACTTAATTAAGTCTTGTGTGTGTAAATAGAAAGGTCTGAAAAACTTGCTCTTACAAATGAGTGAGAGGACACATTAGCAGCAAACATTTCCTATACTACCAAGATTTGGTTCGTAAATAATGAGAATCAAAATTGGCTGTAGTCTCACCATTTTAGCATATTTGCAACAACACTGAAGAAAAAAATTTAGTATAGTCTGATTGGTTTAAAAGGAATTGTGAAGTATAATTTTAAAACTTCCTGTCCAGGTGAGAGAGGGAGACTGAAGGAATCCTACAAAGGACTGCTTTTTCTGCCACCTCTATTCTTGCTAGGACCTGCACCCCCACCTTCCACATGCCTTATAGTACAGATAATCTATGTCCTCCTTGTAAAAGGCAAGGAGTTAATGACTTCTTTGGAGTCTTCCAGCACAAAGACAACATCTAAGGAGTAACTAGGTGCGGTTGTCATGTATGTTTTCCAGACCAACGACTCACCAAGACCCCCGGCTCCAGGGCATAAGTGACTTATGAAGGACACCTGGGCACTCATCTTTGTTCTAACCAGTTCCCAGATGCCTGAGAGGAAACATACACCAGACCACCATCCTGAATAAAAACCCTAGACCCCAAACAGAAATGAGACTCCATCTCCTTAACTTTTTTGAGTCTTCCAGATACTATGTGCCTGCACCTCTATATATTCAATAAACTCTGCTCTCACTTCCTCTCAGCTTGTGTTTGATTTCCATCCTGTGCAAAGCCAAGGACCCTCCTGGCTGGTCCTGTGGGACTCCCTCTGGGTCCTTGGACCCAGCCAGCCTACATTACAAGCATGAATAGATAAAATAAGCACAAGACAGTTCTTGGTTGGTACATATGACCAATGGTACCATTTTGTTTGTGTCCCACAGTCTGGTTACAGCTTTGAGTTCTTGTGCTTTAGAACATGATGTTTTATTTCCTTAAGTTATAGGCCGAAAATGATGCCCTACTTATGGGGAAACACACATATGCAATCATGGTACCTTGGGTTCTAGTTCATGCCCTTTTCCTTCTATCTTTTATGCCTTCTTTTTTCTTAAATGAAAATGATGAATTCATCCATGTTATCAGAAATTATGATAAACAGAGGAGGGACTAGTGTTATCTCCCAAACACTTCCTTATTCCTAACATTCCCAAGCCCCAGAATAATAATACAAGAGAGGGAGCAGCTTGAGCATGCTAGTCTTTCATGTAAGTGTGTCTGAATGAGAAAAAGAAGAGTGTGTGTGTGTGTGTGTGTGTGTGTGTGAGAAAGAGACAGAAGACAATTTAAGTGTACAGAAAGTATACACAGTTCCACAGTTCCATATGAGGGAGAATGTCAACACTGACATTGATTACAGACACTGGAGAAATAACTAAGCAAACAGGGGAAAAAAAAAACCACCTTACAAAAATGTAGTTTGGCCATGTAGATGGAATACTAATTACAGTAATTTCTCTGAACTGCTTACCATATGCCTAATTACCAGGCAGCACTGTGACGAATATGTAAATCATTAACTATATGTCAGATTAACTTGTGCACATTTTAACTACAACATTGAACTCTGCTAATGTATAGTCAGTCTTCATAATTTATCACTCCTCTAGTATGCTCATTGGCCCATAACTTGAAATCTTGGAAGCTTATAAGAAATGACATGGTGAGGAAGGAATCAGATGAATATTTTAAGTAATAATAATTTTAGAAAAATGGCATCTAGGGGCGCCTGGCTGGCTCAGTCGTTAAGCGTCTGCCTTCGGCTCAGGTCATGATCCCAGGGTCCTGAGATCGAGCCCCGCATCGGGCTCCCCGCTCCACGGGAAGCCTGCTTCTCCCTCTCCCACTCCCCCTGCTTGTGTTCCCTCTCTAGCTGTCTCTCTCTGTCAAGGAAATAAATAAAATCTTTAAAAAAAAAAAAAAAGAAAAATGGCATCTATAAATAAGGACAAGAAGGAGGCTCTTGGTAAAAGATATGCTGGCTGTTCTATATCACACGTTGGTTATATATGAAATATACCTTAGCTGTATTGAGAGGGGAGAAATGGACACACTGGAGTAAATATCTAGTAAGTTTTATAATCAAATTCCTAAAGAACACTTAACAGGTATTTTTTTAAATATAAATAAAGAAACCATCAAAAATACCCTCAGCTTTCTCTAAAACCATACCTATTCTATAATAAATAGTACGAAATACATTGACTAAATATCTTTTTTCTTCATTAATTAGAATATGACATTGTGGAAAAATATGTCACAAGAATCAGAAGAAGAAATCACTGAATACCAGCAACGGAAAAATCTAGATTATTTGAGTAATACAATATATAGCTAAAGAAATGTGGTTACAGGGAAAGCATAAGTTGATTCCTTTAGCTTTAAGAGATTTTAGATTCAACTAAATAAACATTTTATAGAAATTACTCACCAAGCTTTCAGTATGAGCACCACATAGGCTGACCCTAATTTATAACTGGGTTTGTCAACCTTGGCACAATGGATATTTTGGGCCAGATAATTCTTTATTGTGAGGGCTGCCCTGTGTATTGTAGGACAGTTTAGCAGCATCCCTACCCTCTACCAGCAAATGCCAGGAGCTTTCCCTCCCACTCCTAGAAATGACAAGTAAAAATGTCTCCATATATTGCCCAATGTCCCCTAGAAGGCAAAACTGTTCCTTGTGGAGAGCTACAGCTTTATAAAATGTGGAAAGATGTACACAAACAAGAAATTCTGTTAATGTAGTCATAATTTAAATACACTAGTCAAATTCACTATTTTAGACAAGAATAGGGAACTTTTTCTTTGATGAAAATTATCAAGCCACAGGAAAAAATTAAACTCAGCAAAAGGAAAAACTCAACAAAGTGTTTTGTTTTGTTTTTTAGGGTAGGTGTTGAGAGAGTGAGAAAGAAACCAGAAATAAGGAAATGTTCTCTCTTGCTTGTAAAATTAAGAACAGAGGACATAAAATTAATTCAGTAAACATAGCAGATTATAAAAATATACTTGAGTTCCATATTATGCTTTAAATAGGGAGATGAAAACTGAAAGATAAAACAGAGGAGACATAAGTAGGAGAAGACCGAATAGATAAGATGGCGGAGGTGGGGTGGCAGTGGAGGTGGAAATGGGGCAGAACTTTAGAAGAAAGAGAGACTGGCGGATTGGCAGTTAAAAGTGGAGCTTCTCTTGGCTCCCCACTCTACTTTCTCTCAGCCTTCTCCTTTTAGACCCTGAGCCCAGCCCCTCAACCCAGGCTGCCAACATCCTTCTCCTCAGGCTCCACCAGCTGTTCACTGTGTCCCTGAAGGAGGATGTGTGGATAAGAGACTAGAAAACAAGAGAGAGTCACTGCCAGGAAAGGAACAATGACTGCCACAGAAGGTTTGGGAATTGGAAGGTGACATGATCAATGCGTCGCTTTATCACAAAGAACGATTCTTTTTTTTTTTTTTTGAGGAAGTGTTTGTGTGAAGAATAGTGAGGAAGCTAACTGTTCAAGAGAAAGGTAATGAGACCCTAAGCTAGGGCGCTGGTAGAAGACATTGAACACAATAGAACCATTTACATTTTGTATAATACTTTGCAGGGTAATAGCTGTTATTTGTTCCTTAAAACAATCAACCACAAATTCAGATTTGCTTTATGCACAGGAAATGTTTAATAAATACTAGTTCAGTTGAATTCAATTCAATTCATTTGAAGTTAATCTATGATCTCTATTTAACATAAGGGAACTAAATGACTCGCCCCTGATCACATGGTTGGTAAGTTTTGCAGCCATGGATGAAACTCAGGTCTCCTTAATTCCAAAATCCAGGGCTTTATTCACTACATTAGTTGCAACAAACTGGTGGCATATGTGCCGATCCTCTCTATTTCTTTACCACTGCAAACAAATTAATTTTCTACCGAAAGCTTAGACATGGCCTCGGAATCCTTTTGAACACAGGATTCCAGAGAGCTCCCCTGAACCAACTTCTCTGTATCCTGCAGTGCACCAGGCTACCTATCCAACAGGAAGGAGAGATAATATAGTAGAGACGCTTTGCTGGCAGAACCATTATCCCCTGGTAGCTATGGGAATCCATTCAGAAGCAAAAAAAGGATGTACCTCAGGAATGACTAGGGCGTTAGGCGTGGTGACAAAGGGGACCATGGCACTATTACCAGAAGGAATGGAGCTGGTGTCCGTACTATCGCATGTGGTTTCAGATGTATCCAATCCATAATAAGGGAAAAACTCTAACAATCACAGCTGAAGCAGTCTGTGAGGAAGGAAAAAAAGGCAGGGCCTCCGAATGATCTCGGCTCCACAATGAAAATTGTGGAGCCCAAAGGTGTATGTCCAAAAGATACTGGCCAAACATTTTTAGGAGACATGAAATAAAGCCTATCCAAAGTCTTGATTTTTTTTTTTTAAAGATTTATTTGTTTATTTTAGAGAGAGAGAGGGAGGGAGGGAGGGAGAGGGCACACGAGCAGGGGGAGGAGCAGTGGGAGAGGGAGACAGAGAATCTCCAGCAGACTCCCTACTGAGCACAGAGCTGGAGGCAGGGTGATCCCACAGCCCTGAGATCATGACCTGAATCAAAATCAAGAGGCAGTCGGCCAACCGACTGAGCCGCCCAGGCACCCCTCCAAAGTCTTGATTTAAAAGACACTGCTGTGAATCATTTTGCAAGGCAGGATGATTCTCTTACATTTTAAATAATCACCAAATAATAAAAATTTGAAGTCCTCTGTGCCAGGTTCCATTTAAATTGGAGGAGAGGGGCAGTGAAAAGAAAATTTCTCTTTGGCACCTTACAATTCTCAATGAGAATTATAAACAATCCCCATAAAACTCTGCAAACTAAATTAAGTACTAAGCCTTAAACGCTTAATCACAAGATGTTTTTACATAAAGGGAGTTTTGATGAGTTGCTTCTATCAGTTGTCCTTCAGCATAAGATTAAAAATGCAAGGCCTGGGGGCGCCTGGGTAGCTCAGTTGGTTAAGCGACTGCCTTCGGCTCGGGTCATGATCCCGGAGTCCCGGGGTTTGAGTCCCGCATCGGGCTCCCTGCTCGGCACGGAGTCTGCTTCTCCCTTTGACCCTGCCCCCTCTTGTGCTCTCTCTCAAATAAATAAATAAATAAAATAAAATCTTAAAAAAAAAAATGCAAGGCCTTCTATCAGCCCCATGATGTTACTTAACTTCATTATGTCACACACACTTGGCAAATTAAAGAGAATGCCATGGAAAATGTTTGGTTATAACTCAGAGGCAGGAACACTGCTTATGGAAACCTCAATACAACTAGTTTAACATTTTTCTCATCTTAAAACAAATGTGTTTTCTATTATTTAGCATTTAATATGTTTCATCTGGGTCTTTTTTTTTTTTATCTTTAACTTGTTTATTCCCATTTCATTGCCATCCACTTTATGAATGCTTTGGTCAAGTTATAAAATCAAGTTATAATGATCCTATGTGGCACCATATGGCTAATGTTAGGCAAAGAGTTTTTAATATTTTCTAAGAAACTAGATATTGTAGTTAGTTTTCTCAGAACTACTTTCAATCTAGAAAATGTTGAAGGCTACACTCACACACAAATATTTTAGAATGGAGACTGTCCACCCCCTCCAAAGCCCAAGCTTTGATACACGGCCTAAGAAAACACCAACAATTCAAATATGGTCTTGGACCAAACTACTAAACCACAGACAATACAATTTCTATATAAAAGCATAAAATCACTAGTGATCCATTTGCCAAAAATAAAAACAATAAAACTCCCCTCAAGTTTATTGATGAACCTACCAATACCAATTCTTCTCTGTACTTTCATGAATTATACATATATAAAGAATATTTTGATCTTAAGAATTCTTCATATGGCTAGTTTCATTTCCAGTGAAGCAAAGATCAAACAGGGTCTTATACATTTACTGTTAGATATAAATCCAAGAAAGACTTCTCAATTACACATATTTTTGAAAAGCTTAAAGCTGTGTGTCTACGTGCTGAGGTTACAAATAACATCACAAAGCTATGGATATTCTAAAGCAAATACTATGGAAATAGCATTTCAAGCAGCTCAAAACATCATGCGACATTTCCAGGGGTGAGGAAATGTCAGTACGCAGTGTTTCTAGGAGGGAACTCTTCTAAAGGGCCTGTTCAGTGGGGGACTCTATTGAACATTGCCCTTGCTGCTCCAATAAGAAGGGATGGGGAAGCGGCAGGATACGGGCTGGTGAGGGCTACGGTTTCAGGATCTCTTCTACATCTACCTCCTTCCCTTCTGCATTTTAGAAAGAAAGGCTGGACCAAGAAGGAGAGACTCTTGGAGAGCCAGAAAGGCTGATCTGGGTTAGCAGGAACTGTGAAAACCCAGGTGAATTGGGAGAAGCTCCCTTTGTGACTTTCCAGATTGATCTGGACACCTCTGCTTAGGCCCTGGCAGCCTCCACAGGACAGCAAGCCAGCCAATGCCCTCAGCAAAACTGCAGACAGGCAAAGTTTGTTTTTTTGCCTTCTTCTTCTTTTGAAATCTAGCCATTTTCCTAAAAGTCCCTCACCCCCCATCTCTGTAAGGCATTCTGTCATTTCCTTCACAGCCCCAGTTACAATCTGAAATTCTCTTGTTCGCTTCATTTGTTTCCTTTTCCAACAGACTGTAAATTCTGAGAGGGGCAGGAACCTGGTCTGTGTTGTTCACCTCACACCTCCCTCACCTAGATGAATGCCTGGCACAGAGCAGAAGAGAGGTTGTTAAAAGATAAATGAGCCCCTTGCTTACTCCCTGCCTCATCCTGGTCCTATTGGGGAACTCACAGGTACAGTGACTTCATGCTGCCTTCAGGCTAGTCAAAGTCTCCCCATCAGTCCTGGCCTCCAAGCCAGCCTGGGGTGGACAGACACTGTGCTTGCCACATCAGTATCTGTGTTGTTTGGGGAGGATCAATAGCACCCCCAGCTCCAGAGGCAGGCTTGATTAGCCGAAGCCAATCGTTTTTTCCCTGCACACTGTGGAGGTAGAAATGTAATATAATTTAGTGCAATCAGAGAGAAGCTCATGATTTTGTTCAATAGTTGGGGAAAGAGAAGCTCCCCCCCCCCCCCCCGGCCGCCTTCCTCCACATGAGCTGGGAACATATAAGAGCCCTGGGAGCTCTTGGTGGCCATCTTACTCCCATGACGTCAAAGATGGCACACACAGGACAAGAAAGTCAAGAGCTTTTCAAAGTAATGAAGCCATAATGCTGAGACCTCATCAACCTCTGGCTCAAATCCACCCTGAGGGCCACTTCTGGATTTTCCACTTAGTTGAGCTCATTCAGTCTCTTGCTTTTAAGCCTGTCAATGGTGAAATTTCCTAACTGATACCTATCCCAGTCAGAAGTCCCATTTCCCATTACAAATTCCAGCAAGGTATCATTCAACTAACTGAATAAAGCACAATGCAAATGAGATTTAACTCTCCCAAGGACTACTTTTACCTAAAAATTGAAACAAATACACACAAATGTGTTTCATTGTTCTTTTCCTTCCTTAACCACCATCATTGCTAGCTTCCAGAACCACTCCACTCATCCCAATTACTTAATGGTCCAGAGAGGAGAAAAGAATTAGCACTGCAACCACACAGCATGAATTCCTGTCTTCACCTTTGTAAGTGGGATTCATGAAAGACAAAGTCTCTGGAGTAAATTTAGGAAGTAGATGTTTTCTAATTTTCACTTTATTAGTTGGTCAAATAACCCACTTTTAAAAAATCAAGGAATAACAGAATTACAGCAAAGTCTTGTGCTGTTTGTTGAATAAATATAAAATTGAATGCAAGTGATGCATAAGAAATATATTTAAAGTGTTAAGAGATTTCTGAGGACAGACTGATTACTTCTGACCTGAAGGTTTGGAAAGACTTCACAGTTGTTCCATTTGTGCTAAATTTTGAAGGACAGAAATGAGCCACAGGCAGAACTGAAGGAAAAGAATGAAACCGTGAATTATACCTGGCAAACTGAGGTAGTCTGTTGGAGATGAACATAGCACATGCTAGTTGGGGGGAGGAAACTATTAATAAGGTCTAGAAATGTGGGTTGAGAGCAGAGTGTGCAGGATCCTAAGTCCTGTCTCAATTCAGTTGTCCCTGGGAACTCACTGGAGGTTTTTTAGCAAGATAGTGATATAACCAGGTCTGGGTTATAGGAAAGATTGATTTGGCACTGACCTGAAGAAAGATCAGAGGGAGAAGTCACAGAAGCCTAACCAGGGCGCATGGGGAGTTTTTGTGGACACCAGAAAGACTTTTGCCCTACCCCCTGCCCCCTGCCCTCAGCAGGCCAGGGCTCAGAGGAAACTGGGACTCAGGCTCAGTGTAGGTTAAACAGCCTTTTGTGAACTAGCCTGAAACCTTTATCATCACCTTTAATGTTATTTCTACAGAAAAACAATTTTTTTTTAATTTTTAAAAGAATAGCCTAAAAAAAATTTTAGAGATTACCTATTTACAGACAGGAGTTATTGGCTTTAATGATTAATATTATTATTTAAATTATCTTTTAAGTTTAAAAATCACATTTCTAAGAAATGCTAAACATTAATTTTTTTCTCTACATTCTAGGGCTGCTTTGAGATTGTAGTCTAGACATATTCACACTCTTAAAAATGAGCTTTTGAGCTTAGGATCTTAAAATAGAACTGCTGACATTCTAATACAACTCAAGAAGGAATAATGGTTAGCATAAGCTTTGTTTCTCTTTTCCTGATGAGGTTTGAATTAGTAGGAGATGGATAATACAGAACAGATAAATTATGGAAGGAAATAAAATGTGTTATAGGTATTAGTATAAAAGATCTAAGACATTTTGAATAAGGCATAGAAATTAGGAAATCTCAGCCAATACTATCTATCATTTCTCAGTAGAAGATAAGACACTTCTTATCATCCAAACAGGACAGGCCATTTTATTATTCAAATCAGGCAGGAGAAAATGTTGGGTGAAGGACAAAGAAAAAGAACATGGATTATGCTAATTCTAAACGAGGTTAGACAATAGGCTTCTCAATATGCCCTTTCTTGTGGTCCTATAATTTGTGGGGGCATGATGTAAGTAATCAACCCTTATTGTTGAGTTAGCAAAAAAAGGGCTTTTTTTCATCTTACAATTGTGTGCTGAGAGATATTCAGATGCACAGAACAAGAAACCCTAAAGCTTTTGCAGTAAAAAATATATTATCTCTTCAAAGTACTAGGAAAAAGAAACCTGTTTACAGAAGTTTGCATATATATCTCAGCAAGCAGAGACCCGGCTCCTGAGTTGTCACGAGCACTCTTAATACAGATGTTTTATTGTCAGCACTAGACAACATGTTTTCAATACCACACGGCAGCAGCTATTTTATGCTGCAGGAAAGGAGATGAGGTCAAGGGATGGACAACATGGCTGCTGGGTTCTCCTGGGCCTGACCTTCTGCCACTAGCTGTCCTGCCAAGACTGGCCCAATGGACGGGGGCTGGACCATTTACTCGTGAATCTCAGTGCTCCTAGTTAAACACCTACAACTTCTTGTTAAAAAGAAAACCATAGGCTTAAAATGGTGTCAATTAGGCCAAGTCACCAAACGGGGGCTTAATACCTAACCTAACTGCACTTCCAACCTCCCCCCCCAGAAATGTCATCTTAACTGTCAGTCAGGAATTTGCTGATTAGCCTCAGTGTGGTAATCTGACACACAGACCCTCTCCCCGCCCCAAAAGAAGACGAGGTAATCTGCAGGATAAGATCCTCCTGAGGAAAAGCAACCTTGCTGGACACAATCTTTTCTTTTCTTTTACTAATAACTCCTTGCCCCACCCTCGTTCCTATAAAAACCTTCCATTTTGTATATTGCCTCAGAGTTGCCCTCTCCTTGCTAGATGGGACGATGCCCAATTCGTGAACTGATTAATGAAGCAAATTAGAACTTCAAATTTATTCCGTTGAATTTTCTTTTTTAATACTCTACATGTCATCTCTCTCCAAAGAGGGTGTTAGAAATGAATATTTGCACAAGAAACAGAAGACACAGTATCTGTGAAAGCCATACCCCTCCCTCACCCTCCCCACAGGTTGAAAGCGTGAACCTTGGAGCCAGGCAGGTGTGCTGGGAATCCTGGCTCTCTGCTGTGTGACCTCAAGCAACTTACTTGCGTCTCTACGATTTCCTCATCTGCAACGTGTATCAACCTTCCTATCAACCAACGTGTAGCATTTGAGGTGGGTTTTATGAGATCATGCGTATAATGAAGCAATGCCTGGCACACTGTAAACCTTCAATTAACTCCAGCTATTAATTGTTATTGTTACTTTTTTTCCCCCCACAAAGGGAAAGGATGTCAAAGGCTTTATAGGAAGGCATCTGGCAAGGATTTTAAAATCCAGGGTGAGGAAGGGGATGAGTATTGACAGATTCAGAGGGCAAGGAGGCATTTTGGGTGAAAACCAGTCTGCTCCTTAACTTCAAGGAAGGGTGAAATGACATTCATGAACCACCCCAGACTTTATTACTCCTTAAAAGAAAACAAAATCTCCTCTGGGAATGAGACTTGGTCACTCCCACCAGAAACAAGCTTGCATCTACAGCTCCACAAAGAGAAGCTTCCAGCCACCAGCACCTTCCTCCCTGGGCTCTCACTGCTGCCCTGTCCCACCTATCACTTTGCTTCCTCCACCTTGGTAAAGACACCGCACCCATATGCTTCTCCTTTGTCTTCTCCGGAAGCTGTTTTCAGAGTTCACGGCAGAGCCACTGACCCCAGTGCATGGTCCCAGTTCCTCTCACAGAGTTTGGTTTACTTTGATGACAAAACTGGACAGGTGACCTGCAACTCCCTCACGGGTCTGTAACCTACTTTCGGATGCAAATGACATGCTATAGAAACCAGCAATCATAAACTGAAAGGCACTAATAGCAATACAGTGATAAAATTACTCTGCAGAAGTCGGGACATTGTTCTATCTTTTAAAATCAGTCTGTGATCTGCCTCTTTTCAGGAGATGAATGAAAGAGCACAGAAGACAAAAGAAATTTGGTAAAAACACAGGTATCACTCAGCCTGAAGATACACAATGTTTTTGCCCAGTCAGTAGCCATTTGAGAAGGAACTACTCATTTTGTGTGTAATAGAAATGAGAGAGTATCCTCAAAATAATCTGAATATTTCTTTCCTTTTTTTCCTTTTTCCTTCCATACTGGAAATAGGAAAGGTTGATAACTCTTTCCTTAAAACAGACCATTTCTTGAAGGACCCAATCCCATTCCAATCCCTCAGATCGCTCTTGGACAGATCTGTAGAGAAAACTAGCACTGTGGGGACCTTCCGGGGGGCCCACTGTGGCAGTATCCTCCCGGCACGGGAGGTGCTGAAGACCCTAATGTGGCAATAAGCCGACCTCTAGAGAATAGGCCACAAATCGCTGGTGGGGGCCAGGTGAGGGTAGGGGAGGTGGTGACAAGAAGTGTATAGTTCACACAAAAATGCTATCTCTGTCCCTTGTGCTATTAATCATTTTTTTTCAGAAATTAACAAAAGACACTGATTCATAATCCGCCAATAGGGAGGTGTGAGCATTGATGAAATTTTTCAAATTTGACTTTTTGAAAAATCATCAGTGGTTTCAAATTTTCGAACAGAGATCTATAGAGCCTCCTAGGTTTTGTCGGCAGTGGCCCCCTTTCCTGAGATAAACTCCTATATCGAAGAGAAAGGAAAGGAGCTCCACACAATGGCCCCACCTCTCCAGGCCCTCATGGGACCCCCACGGCAGATCTGCTCTGTGAGAGAAGATGGTGGGTATCTATGAGGTTCCCCTGGGGCCTAAGCATCAGACATGGGAATATGAGACACATGCGGTCACGTCCTGCTGGCGGACACTCTAGAATGGCCCCACTCTTGCAGTAGGGGGCTGCAGGGGGGTGGGTCTCTGGGACTGGTACCTCTCCCACACAGAAAATTAATTTCTCGATTTCAGCTGCCCTGTGTGTTCTGAAGTAGAGCTGCTACCGGGATACGGATCAGATTTGGATGGTTTCTTGTGTCGACGATAACCAAACAGGAAATGCGTTAGGGCCATACAGATCTACCATCTCAGAGTTCATACACACCTTAACTAACAAGGGCGTCCAGTGAGCTGACAGGGTAAAACAGTGTCTAGCCCCTGGAGACAGCGATGGTTTTACTCTTAGGACAGCAGGATGGTACAACGGTCAACAGCACACCCCGGGGGTCCCCCCACAGCCATGGCCTCTTTCCACAGACCCCTCGCCTTGAAAACCACGCTCCCACGTGAGCAAAGGTGGATCATCGTACCTGTCTTCAGAGTGGTTGTGGGAATGCAATGAAATACCTTTCCCTCAGTGTCTGTCCCACAGTGAAACCTACTCCATATGGTCCCTTATTTCCTAAAGCCTTCCTGGACGTCTTGGCATCCTCCGCACAGTCCTCAGCATGGAGAGAGCTGGGCAGCAGGGGCTCCTCAGGAAATGCTTGGCCGGCTGTGCTGAGCTGGGAAAGTGTGTGACTTATACCAGGAAGTGCTCCGGACCACGCAGGGAGATGTGAACATGTCCTGACCACGGCTTTTGCTAACGTCTGCCTAAAAGGCCTGGTGTTACTTCAGACTCAGCTGAAAAATATAACCCAAGTGGATCCCGAAAACATCCTCAAAGCAAGGTCTCCAGATATTTTCCCAGACACTTAGAAGGAAAAAAGGAGAAGACTGTATCTTCTTTCACCAGAGCCCATATAAAATGTATTGTCCCGGGGTGCCTGGGTGGCTCAGTCGTTAAGCGTCTGCCTTTGGCTCAGGTCATGATCTCAGGGTCCTGGGATCAAGCCCCGCATCGGGCTCCCTGCTCCGCGGGAAGCCTGCTTCTCCCACTCCCACTTCCCCTGCTTGTGTTCCCTCTCTCACTGTGTCTCTCTCTGTCAAATAAATAAAATCTTTTTTTTTTTATAAATAAAATCTTAAAAAAAAAATGTATTGTCCCTTAGTGTACAGTATTCATATGTTAAAATATTTCCCCCTGGGGCGCCTGGGTGGCTCAGTAGGTTAACCATCTGCCTGCCTTAGGCTCAGGTCCTGATCTCAGGGTCCTGGGATTGAGCCCCCTCCCCTCCAGCTCAGCAGGGAGTCTGCTGCTCTGCGCCCCCCCCCCGCTCTCTCTCTCTCAAATAAGTAAAATCTTTAAAAAAATTATTTCACCTTGACTTCACATCTGAATACATACTTTTCCGAAACCATGTCCAATCATGAATGCTCTAACACCTTATCACCTGGCACTGCCATTAATACCTTTGTTTCATAAGAATTTTAAAATATTTTTTTCATTTTTTTCTTCCTAATCATCTTCTCAAATAAATTATTTTTAATAGAGATACAGAGTAAAAGGTTATATGCCTATCCCCTTGGCTATCACAGTTTTAATTTGCTCACTCAATCACTTTTTTTTTCTTATCTTAAAACTCTAGCAGCCCAGACTCTCCTCACAACGTGAAGCAAAAACAAGATAAATATAATTCTTGTTATAAGTTGTTGCTAAGTGGTTTTACCCAGCAAAAACTGTGATACTGGGTGTGTGAGAATTTCAGAAACGTTGCAAAGTTAAAGCTCATGCTTCTAGGAAAATAAGGTTTCAGAAATATGGCACGATAGAAGAATCTGTTGGCTAGAACTATGTAGCTCAGAACAACACTTGTGATTGGCAGGTGACCAGCACATACGGCCGATCATGGCACTGACCAGAGAAAGGGATTAATTTTCCTTTGATACGAGCCTGGATTATTTTTATTCCAAGTTGGTAATGTCAATTTAGAAAAGAGGAAGGGATTTTTACAGAAGAAAAAAATATGGTAGCAAAATGACTGTTAATGAAAATACTAACCTAATATTTTCTGAGGCTGCCAAATTCAGAGTTGATTATGAATTATCTCATAAACAAACAAGAAAAAAGACCACAGGAATTCTTTGAGGGTAAGGATCATAGGGTTTGTTTGTTTGTCGGTTTGTTTTGTTTTGTTCTTAGAGAGAGAGCAGGGAGTTGGGGAGGGGCACAGGGAGAGGAAGAGAGAATCCTTAAGCAGACTCCACACACTGCGCAGAGCCCGGAGCAGGACTTGGATCTCAGGACTCTGAGATCATGACTTGTGCCGAATCAAGAGTCAGACGCTTAACTGACTGAGCCACCCAGGCGCCCCTAATGGCTTATTCATTATTATATCCCGGCATCCAGATTAGTCCCTGGCAAATAGTAACATCTCATAATTTAATCAAAAATAAATAGGAAAGAGATTACTTGAAAGGTGAAGATAATTTGAGATAGCCAGTGATTTTAGGAATTGTTTTATAAGGCACTAAGTAGCAAATAAATATTGAAAAGAAACATTTATGGTTGCATTATGCTCTGCAATCTCTACTAATTGTACCCAAAATTTCCCATAAGGAATTTAAATGTTCTATTCATTGAATGGGAAAACATAGTAAGTTAAGCCTAAGTATAATAGTATCATATTAAGAATTTAGAGCAATTAATTCATTAATCATTAGAACATAGCACAACTTTGCAGACTGAAGAAAAGGAAAGATCTTTTCTTTTTCTTTTTTCAAAGTCACAGAAATTCAATAGTTCCAGGTCAATAATAAAAACCACGCTGAAGGAAATAAGTAGTGTTTTAAAACAAAAAAGCAAGCAAATTGAGGGAATTTGATTTTAAGGATGGGAGTCAGGGGGTCGTGCGTCAATGCACTCCTTACTCAAATCTAAACTTCAGGCTCTGGGGGATGAGGCGCCTATGGGCTTCAGGTCCCAGTTGGTAAATTAACTGATAACTACAGGGAAGGCTACTTCAAACTTCCACAACACCAAGAAGCAAAACAAGAGCAAAAGGAAAAACAAAACATCCATAAAAACACACACCATAAATAACTTTTGCTTTTGAAATCCAGCTCTTCCCTGCTCCCCAATGGCTAAGCTTATCTCCCCATCCCCAAGTCCTGGCAGCGCTTCCTTCTCCTGTAAAATGCCCAGCCCCCTAAATTTAGCAAGGGGCACAGAGCAGATGGTCGATACATGTTAGCTTCATCATCAACCCTACCCTTCTCCTTTTTCCTTTTATCTCTTTTACTTCTTCTTCAGTTATGCTCCCTTCCTTCTCTCCCTCAAAAACCCTCGAGATGGCTTTCCTTAGTAGGCCAAAGTATAAAACTAAAATTAAATGTTGTGTGTGTATGAATGATGGTGCATATCCATCTATCCCTACTTTTAGAAAAATGATCATTGGATTGTCTATCACTAAAACAGCTACCCTGCATATTGAGGCAGGGTTTTTGTGTGGTTTTCTTTGTTTGTTGTGGTTGTGGCCCTCAGATCACCTGTTCATGTTTCCTGTGGTCAATGGCGCTTCACAGGGGTCACACCCAGGGCCCCTATGGGAAAACTTCTGCCTTTAAAACAGAACACCAGTGGGAATTCAGGAGGTAGAGGGCAAAGCTGCCAGGAGGAGGAAAGGCAAAAGAGCAAGCAAGCCAAGCCTGGTATGATGGTTTTCTCATTGTGTTTCAAATTAAACACAAACTGAAAACAACAAAAAAATGAAAGCTTATAACCTGGAGACTTAATTTGAATCCCAACTGCATGACCCTCCACCCATATGTTTCACATACCATGGCAACGTGGCATTTTTAAAGTAATTAGTTATCCTGAGAATATTTTCAGCAGAGATTAGCATAGCATTTCCTAGGGGTAGTCACCAATTGAGAGGTGTTCTCTAGATGGCTGGAGACTGCCCAACTGGTCTGACATACATTTCAGAATTTGAGGAGATTTCCAGAGGCTGAGGTAGTGTAGCCAACTCATGAGCCTGTCAGCTCACACTCCTTAAAGCCAGACAGACGAGAAAACAAATAGAGACCATGTCCAAAACCTGCCATGGATCTTTATTCTCTTCTCCAAACATCCTTACAGTCAAATGCTATGCTTATTCTTAACAGGCATACTAAAATGCAATAATTGCAAGTGACTAGCAAAAAGAATGAATCCATTCTAGATCTTCAGAGAACTCATATATGACATTTTAATTTTTCTTTCTAAAAATGCACTGAATAGATTTGTAATAAGTAGCCTCTTCCTCCAAATCAAGATAAAATTTGCTCTATAAATTGCATCAAGGTTTATAATCAAAGGAACAGTTCATTGTTATAGGCGGCAGCAGTAAGAGTTAATACCTGGCAGACACATTGTCTAAGAGAGTGTACAGATTCCAACCTGAAATGCAGAAGAGTGAGCAAGTTTATGGAGGAGATTTGTCAAGCTTGTGTGATAGAAGAGAGCATTCTTGTTTTTTGTTTTTTAAGATTTTATTTATTTATTTTAGAGAGAGAGAGGAAGAGCAGAGGGAGAGGGATAAGCAGACCCCCTGCTGAGCACAGAACCCGCCATGGGGCTCGATCCCATGACTGGAGATCACGACCTGAGCCGAAATCAAGAGTCAGGCAATTAACAGACTGGGTCACCCAGCGCCCTCAGAAGAGGGCATTCTAAACATTAAATTGATAGATGAAGCACAAAAAGTTAATTGACTTCCACTGTTGTATTTACACTCACTTGCAGTGGTGACTTCCCATAGACTGGACACTTGCCATGTTTTAGGCAGAGTGGGATAATAAAACTAGCCTCCATTTTTGTTTCTTTTGTTTTTGTTTTTTAGAGAGAGAGAGAGAGAGTAAGAGTGGGAGGGGGCGGTGGGGAAGGGCAGAGGGAGAAGGAGAGAGAGAATCTTAAGCAGGCTCCAAGCCCAGCGTGGAGCCCAACATGGGGCTGGATCCCATGACCAAGATCATGACCTGAGTTGAAATCAAGAGTTGGACTCTTAACAGGTGCCCCAAGCCTCCATTTTGAAGGGCTTGGATTCCAACTCTATCACTCACTATCTGTGTTCAATCATTCAACTGGTTCAACAAACACTTGGGCAACTCCTGTGTGCTAGGCACAGGAATTAGAGCAGGGAATAAGACAGGCAGCAACTTCGAACAAATTGCCTCGCCTTTCTGTGTCTATTATTGGCTGGGCAAAATGGGCTAACTAGTGGCTGGCCTTACCTACATCACAGGCGGTTGTAAGACTCAAATAAATAAATTCATGAAAGCATTCTGAAAACGGTCAAGGTTGATGTTATGCAAGTTCTCCTATTTAATTAGTTGACTTTTTGTCAAAATTTGTCAAAAGAGCCAAAAAGAAATTTTCTCTCCCAAGAGTTTCAAAAACAAGTAAAAACTTCTGTTGCTGATTTAAGTTTTAAAAAAATGCCTTTTTTTAACATTTAGAGCTAGTGGATTCATTTCTTTGGGAATAAATAAATACCCCTTCCTTTCATTCAGGAAGGCTTCTCTAGGCTTGTAGCATCTTAGGCAGTGCCTGGTACCAGTTCTCTAGCTCCAACAAGCCAAACAACTGAAATCCTAGTGATTCCAGACATTTTTTTTTAAGCAAGGGATCCTTTCTTCAAATCCTGCTTAGATCACAAATGTTAAGACAGGATGCTGGTGGGGCTGCTCTGGCCAAACGGGAGGGCTCCCCTTCACTGCTGACTCTGAGGCTCTTCCGGGAACCCTCAGGATCCCAGAATCAGTTTGAAAATCACTCTCCAATCCTAGCATACACCCGGACTCCTCTCTTTTTCCTCTTCTTCCAGAAGACACTATAGTGTAGTGGTTAAGAGGGGGGCTCTTGAGTTAGGCAGCCTAGTTTTGCATCTTGATCCCACCAATGAATAGTTTGCCTCCTCTAACCTTGTCCTCCTGCTCTGTAAAATGGGGATGATGATAGTACCATTCTTATAGGGTGGTTCATCCATGTGAAATGCTCAGCACAGAGTCTGGTGGATAAAATGAACTCATTAATCACTAGCAATTGTTTTCCCCTTCAAACCTACCCATATGGCAGAGCCAGATTAATTTTTATAAATTACTGCATTCCATGTGTCATCTCCCTGTTTCAAACTTCATAATGTTTTCTCTCCGAATAAATTATTAACCCCTTATCCTTGTATGTATGAGTCCATGTGTATAGATATATATCAATCTGTATCTATAACTATGTCCACATCTATATATTTTCTATCAACCTTCTCTTCTCTATCAACCTGCCTCATCTTTCACTCCACAGACCTGCCTTTTCTATGTCCATGCCCTTATATATTTGGAGCATAACTCTACATAGAGCACTGTGGAAGAAGCTAGGCATGAGGTATATTACAACATCTGATTTGGATTTCCTAAGTAAATAAGAAAGGGCAGAATACATAAAAGAAGAAATAGCAGGAATGTTGGGTAGAGTGTTCCAAAATGAAAGCAAGAACAAAAGCTTAAAGTAAATAGGCTGGGAGACCTGGAAGGAGTATTCCTGAGGAGACTGAATTAGGAATTAGAAGGAATATGAGCAATGTGGAGGATACGCATGGAAGTTGTGGAGGAACCCAATGAACTTTATAGAGGGGGGCTAATTAGAGACAAGCTTTAGGCAATGGAGGGCAAGGAGGATGACCATGGTTTGGGGGTTTTTAAAAAGATTTTATTTATTTATTTGACAGAGAGAGAGAGAGAGCACAAGTAGGCAGGACGGCAGGCAGAGGGAGAAGCAGGCTCTCTGCTGATCAGGGAGCCTGACGTGGGGCTCGATCCCAGGACCCTGAGATCATGATCTGAGCTGAAGGCAGCCACTCAACCGACCGAGCCACCCAGATCCCTGGCCATGGTTCTACACACAATGATTCATTGAAAGCTTCCTAAAAGGGGGATGATGTGGTCAAAATGGAGTTTGAGGGCCACTGATGTGGTCACCATGACCACTCACTTCTGCTTTTACACGCTTCTTAATCCTGTGCACTGCTCTCCAACAACCCAAGAAAGGTCACCAACATCCCTACAATGACCATCTTCAGTGTCAACTGGTCATATTCCGCATTCACTCTTGGGTCCTTCCATCCATTCTTCATCCACTCTGCTTCCAGAGAGATCTTCTAAAACTGTAAATAGGATCATGTCATACTCTGGTTCCTATTATTCCCAGGATGTTCCGAGCCATTAAAACTTGAGATTTAGAAGATATACCACAGCCTGGCCCCAAACTCACTTCCTGCCACTTTTGCTCTTCTTCCCTCCACTCCAGCCGTTCTGGATTTCTTTCCACTCCTCAAATCTGGTATTGAAACATGCTTTCTCTCCTCTTGAAATCACTCAATGTTACCACACCCCCACTCCCCCTCCCGACACCATACCACACCCACACACTCCACTGACTCATCCCCCTTGGTGGCCTGGCTGACATCTACTACTCCTTCAGGTTTCAGCTTCCCTTTGACAACCTCAGAGAAGCCTTTCCTAAACCCAGACCTTAGGTCTACACGGCACGGCCTCACAGCCCTTGTATTCCCCTTATCATAGTCCATATTGTTCCTATAGTTATTCATTTAATGTCTGTCCTTCACACTCAACTTTAAGTTCCCTCAGGCAAAGACCATGTCTGTTTTATGTAATATGGTAGCAGCACCTAGAACAGTGCCTGGCTCAAATGAGTGCTCAATGGATACTTGGTGAATGAATGAAGGGAGGAATAAAGATCTCTTAAGAGGCTCCTACAGTGCGACTCAGAGAATGAAAGAAGAATTTAAAGACATTTGGGAAGATACAGGGATAAAGTGGCCACTTTTGGAACTGGGAGAAAATAATATTCATGACAGCACCAGGCTTCTGGACTAGAAACTGATTTTTGGAATTGAATATGTTGGGTCAGAGGTAAAAATGAATAGAGGAATATTGTGCCCACCACCCTGAACGTTTCATATGACCTCATTAATGAAGATGAACTCTATCCACCAAAAAAGATTATCAAGGCTAGAAACCTTGCTCTGGCCTTGAAACACACAGCTGGAAGTTTTGTTTGTTTCTTCCAATAATGACTTGAGCTGAATCAAGCCTCATTTTCGAACTCTGTTTCTCTTAAGACCCATATGAAAAAAAGTGTCAGAAAAAAGGAATCACATTTTCAAAAGTAAGTACTCTGTACTGTAATTTCACAGCCTTGCACACATAAATATTTCTTAGGGTGATGGCAGCGTGTTTTACGTATCTTCTGCCTGTCATCTTCTGCGCCCGTATCACCCACGATCTCCTGGGGGAGAGGGATCATGTCCTCCAAACTCTCTGCACAGCACCAAACTCAGAGTTGAACATATAGCAGATGATCAATAAATATTCATCAGTTGGCTATCAGACACAGAACGGATCACTGACACGAAGTCAGATCTGGGTTCCGAATCTATTTCTTCGGCTGTACAACGTAACTAAAACCCTCCATCTCTACAGAAGGTTATGGTGAGGACCGCAGGAAGTAACACACGTAAAAGCCCTTCCCACGTTGTAAAAAACATAAAACTGCATGCCTTCCATTGTTATTAATACAGCATGGAACTTTAACACGGGAAGAGAATGGAAGGAGATGGAAGGAAATTGACATTCATTAGGCATTGATCCAGATCAAGGACTATGCCAAATGCCTGGTGTGTGTTACCTTTTATAATCCTCATAAAAACTCTATGAAGAAACGGGCTCTGAGCTGTTAGATACCTTCCCGAGGTCACACAGCCTCAAGTGGCCCAAGTGACCTCAAAGCCCATTGTCATCCCAGGGCACCTGGGATGTCTCAGCACACCGGCTGCTTTACACCTGCCTCATGGGACCGATACACAGGAGTGGAGCTCCAACACCAGACTTCAGAAATGGAAAACCCGGTCATCTTCCCTTTGTTCCTGAAAATGACGGGGCTTCTACACTGGCTCCTTAAAGGAGTGGAGTAACTGCTATCAATCGGGAACTTAAGAGAAGTGAACAGGTCAATGCGCCAGTAAATTAACCCGTGAAAGGCTGGAAAAGACTGTAGGAAGGTAAGGCAGCTTGGAAGATCACCCAAAGTTCTGCACTAAGATTGAAAAGAAATGTGAACAGATGAGGACAGCCAGGAAGGACCTTAGATAACGGGTCAAGGGTCCTGCATGGAGTCACACTCTAGTCTGCTTCAGAAAAGAACCTACACTCCTAAACCCAGCTCCAGAGTCGAGTCCAAGACGCCCCCAGCCTGACTATTACTCGACCTTTCCCCTGAGCTGTTTAAAGGGCATATGAGTCACCAGGAATACAGCCAGGACCTGGTGGGCTGCCCTGGGCCTGAGAAACATTATGGAGCAGGAGACAATCGATTCTGTGGGCGTCGGGACTCTTCCAAGAGAGCAATGGGGGGCAGAGAGGCTAGAAGACAAATGATAAAGCTGGTGGCACTAAACATAAACGACACAGGCTGGCTCAGCCCCCTGATTCACCAGTGAGTCACAGTCTGCGAGCAGGAAGCACAGCCTTGGATTGTGTTGTGGAAAAGGACAGTGAGGTATATTTCAGGTCTCTGAGTTCTCTTTGATCATCAGAAGCAAAAAGAACAATAATTAAACAGAGGCTACACCTTTATATTAATTAAAAGCCATGCAATAAATATCTTGGCCAATTTTTAAATCCCTGAGAGCTATAATTGATCCCAGTAAGAAAGGGCCTCACGGCAAAGACAATGTGTTATGGGGTGGGGGCAGACAGATCTGGACTCATATTCCAGTTCTGCCATATACTAACTGTGTGTTCTTGGGGAGGTTTTATAGTTTCTCCAACCCTCAAATTCCTCATTCCTATTCTTCTTGAGAAAATTAGAAATACCATAGATAAATGAATACATACTGCCTAGCACAATATTCATTCATTAAAGGGCAGCAAGTCCTTTATTATTAGCAGTAGTGGTAGCAATGATGTTTCGATGCCGTATGTTTCTATATGTGGCAATTGCTGAATTACGAGGGCATCAATGTGTTAGACAGAAGTCTCCTATTCCTGTCCCAGAAGGGTGCCAGTTCCGTGAAGAATGCCCTTGAAAGGCAGAAGAGACCCTCGGGGGTCTACTAATGCTTCACATTCCTGAGGGTTTTTGTGTCTAGGGTTCAACTCCTTGTAGATTAAGTAGCCAAGTGGTTATAGCTGGAGTGTTCTATCAGCATACCCTCTGTCTACTGCATTTGCTATTAGAGTGTTCTTCTAAGAAGCAGAAAAGTCTCACAAAAAGCTTATGAGGTACAGACTATTGTTAGCCATAACTTACAGAGGGGGAAACTGATGCACAGAGCTATTAAGCTAGTTTGGGTTGGAGCTGGGATTGAAACCAGTTAATCCAGCCCATGCCCATGCACTTAGCCACTGTGCTATTCTACCGCTAGCCTTTGACCTGGGAGGAAGCCTGTAGCATGAAGATACACACTCAAGACTACCTGTTTGTAAACTGACACTAGGGCTTTCTATCCATCCAATTCTGGTGGTAGTCAGGTAATGCTGATGTTAGAACATCATTTGAGCTGGTCCTGGGTTCAGTCCCTTTGAAGTCAAGTAGATTCAAATAGGGAGACCTCCGCACAGCCTACCCTAGTAGTCATCCTAGCAGTCATGCCAGTGCTTGGGCCACCTGCCACATAATACTGAACAAATCACCACCCCATGGCCATCACTTCTGGAAAACTGATTCCCAAATCTGTCTTCCTGTCTCCTTCAGGAAGCTGTATCACTTTGCTTTACAGGAGCAACATCACCAGGTGGCCAGGACATGGGAGCCCTTGTGTGGGGAGTGTCCATGGAAAAGAGGGCAGATATTGGCCCAGCAATGCTTATTCATCAGGATAGCACAGCCTTGCGTGCATGCTACTTGGTCAACACATTTCTCTTTATAATTACCACTAAGTCAGTAAAAGAGAAATGTTGATGGGACGGTCTTAGAAAATACTTTGAAAATAAATATACTTGAAATTTCCTTCTCTTTTAAAGTTACTTTCTTATTTCCCTTCCTCCTATCTTGTACTTACCCTCCACCAATAAGTACTCGCTTACAGAGTACCCACCATTTTTCTGTCCAGCCATTTACTCTACAGACAGTGAGTGGCCTGGGCTGTGTTACTGCTCATGAGCTCCTCAAGTAGACCAACAGGGATGTGAACAATTACAATCCAGTGTGACTGGGTCTCACACTTTGGAGCATCAAATGCCATAATAACACAAGAGACAGCCATGAGTGTCATGTCGAGGTTGGGGAGGTTCCAGGAGATTCCTCAGAGGTGGTCTCACTGCCCTGGCTCTTAAAGGATGACCAAAAATTCATAAGGTAGAGTGGGAGCGGGGAGCTAAGTGAACACCAGGGACAAGCATACAGAGGCCACATGCACAACAAGGGTCTGGTATGTCTGGGAAGTTGGGTGTAGAGAGGAGACTGGGGAAGGAGAAGTGAGCCACAAAGATAATAGTGCTTAGCACTGGGGAGCTAAAAGAGAGTATAAAATACTAGCCCCTTGGGGTGCTCGCCTGGCTCAGTCGGAAGAGCATGTGACTATTAATCTTGGGGTTGTGAGTTCGAGCCCCACATAGGGAGACTAAAAAAAAATACTAACCCCTTGCCTTCAAGAATATCACAATAAATTCAGGGAATCTTGATACTAACACTCAGAAGACAATGAGAGAAAAAGAAAAAGCAGAACAAATGTAGATGTTAGACCAGCCCCTGTTCTAACAAAAAGAGAGCACAATGTGGGCCAGGACAGTGCAAGAGGGGTCATAAGGAGGTGGGTATTCAGCCAGGTTTAAAATTACAGGCCCACACCCAAGTCCCCCACTCTTTACTTTAGTGTCACAGGTCGACTGCCTCTGACCCCCATCTCTTCCCACGTATACCCTCCTATCTTTCTAACGTGTCCATGACTTCTTGCCTTCAAAGCCCTCAGAGTATGCCACTGCTCCTTCTAGGGCAGGACTTCTATGTTTATATGGATAAACTCTAGAGTCTGATTAAAGTCTAGAGTTTCTGACATGAGGTAAGTAGAAGCAAAATCTTTTTTTTTTTTAAGGAATGGCTGTCCCAGAGTATCCAGGAGGTCACTACAAAGGCTTCTTGTCATGAAAACACCACCTAGATCAAGAGTTCTTGACCTGGATCCACGAATGAGTTCTGGGGATATATAACTTCTTGAAATTGAAGCTTTATAGGTATCAGCTGTGTGTGCGTGTGCGTACACCTGGCATGAAATGCTTATTTTTCTAGGATAGGGTCCATACCTCTCATTAAGTTCTCATGAAGGAGCATATTCCCCAGAAGACTAAACATCAATGATTTCAGACCAGGGTTCAGTGAACTACAGCCTGTAAGCCAAATCCAGCCCACAGCCTGTTCTTATAAAGTTTTCTTAGAATACAGCTAGACTCACGTGTTTACGTGGCTGCTTTCACACTACAATGGTAGAGCTGAAAAGCTGCAACAAAAAAGTATGGTTTGTTAAGCCTAAAATATTTATGGTCTGGCTCTTTGCAGACAAAGATGCTGACCCCCAGGGGTGCCTGCGTGGCTCAGTCGGTTCAGCGTCTGCCTTCGGCTCAGGTCATGATCCCAGGGTCCTGGGATCCAGCCCCACGTCAGGCTCCCTGCTCCGTGGGGAGCCTGCTTCTCCCTCTGTCTGCCGCTCCCCCTGGTTGTGCGCGCTCTCTCTCTGTCAAATAAATGAATAAAAATCTTTAAAAAAAAAGATTCTGACCCCCAATTTAGACAATATTTTTTAGAACCATCCACTACAATTGAGTGGTTGCTCGCTAATAATTCACCACCAAAAATGAAAAGCGAGCAAATAATTTTAGAATCAAAGTTTCCCTTGCCCTAACTGGCAACCTCATAGATGAGTGAATGTGCTAGAGGCTGGTCCTCCTTCTCTCCTCCTTGGAAGTCCACTAGACAGAGGAGTGGCTGAGAGACACCAGCTAGAATTCTTCCAAGGTGACCCTGCCACCGGCATCTTGGGCCCAGCTTCCTTTGCAAACTGCTAGAGAAGAGATAGTGAAGCAAGAAAATTAACATCACTCTAAATAATTCAGAGTCCTGCTGCTGGCTTCAAATCAAAGATGAGAAATTATATAATTAGCTGCAGCAGATTTAAAAGACTATATAAAATATGCTAATGCTAATTCTCTCACCATGTCAAGGCAAAGCTGCAGAAACGATGCCATCTATTAACTAGCCTATAGGATCAGTCCAAATAAAGAGAAACATCCTAAGGGTATTTTAAAAATCATGATATCTCTCAATTTGATAGGCTACTTTTCTTGGGCTGCAAAATAGGTTAAGAAAAAGTTTAGTACCATTCTAAAATGTATTTTAAGTTGCACATAGCCACGTTCAACACATTTTTTGATTAAAAGTACATTAATTTTTTATCATTAAGTCAAAAATAATTTTTTGCGTGTTTTTTGCTGTTGATGTTGTTTGGATAACTCTCAGCATTCTGTCATATTTGCCGGCAGTTCAGTTTATGTACATGAGCTGTAATTGTATGTGTGTGGAGAACAAAGCAAGCAGATACCATAGCATGTATGACTACACAGGAACCTCAAGCTATGCAGCCCTATTCTGAGTTAGTGTCTTCCATGCTAGAAACCTAAAGAATGGTATGCTTGACCTAAACTTGCAGTTTCTTTATGAAGCTAGGTATCTGGAGCTAGGAGAGAGAGCTGCATAAAATAATAGTCTCTTAGCCAGAGGGGAAGAACTATTTGCAAATCTAATCTTAATGTCAGGGAACCTCAAGAGTCTTATTCTATTCAAAAGTGCACCAACACATGCTTGAAGTCTGAGCCTTCCTCTTTGGGTTGCTACACAGACCTCATACGGTTTTCCAATCTGATTTGATTAAGTGCTACTGCCGACCGTGGACAGCCTCTTACCGTGAGTTAGTTGCTGGTGGTGAAATTTTTTAGCATAAATTGGCATCTTCCATATTCACTAACATTGTTCAGATAAATATTTTTAAGTAGTTCAAAATAAACATCTAAAATCTGTTCCACTTTCACCAAGAGATGAGGGTTTCTAAGCACCCAAGTAATAATGATAATACCACATCCTAACATTTTGCCCATTACGTTATAGCTTTGCAATGTGATTTTCACCCACATCATCTCATTTAATCCTCATGGCAACTTGTTCTGACTGGTACTACTTTTGTCTCCATTTTTTCCAATGGACACTGACTGTGAGAGGGTAAGTACTTTGTTCAGGATCACTCAGGTGATAAGGGCAGGACCCTCCTTCTCCAAGGTGCTCTTCTGAGGATGCTTTTTTTAGGCCGAGGTCAATGCGCTGACTAAGTAAGGCAAGCTCACACAATGGAACAAATCTAGGATTGGACATCAGCAACCTGGCTCCGAGCCTCCCTCAGCTCACTAGCATGCTGCTTGACTTAGGCCAGTCAACTTAATTCCCCTCAGCTTCCTCACATAGGAAATGGAGGAACTGAACAAGACACTCCCGAAGATTCTTTCAACTCTAACCATTAGGAATTTCACTAAGCAAAAGTAATCCAGTTCCCAAATATCTGTCTGAAGGGAATGTACAGAGTGTGAAATACAAAGTCCCCTCAACAAGAAGATGAAAGGGATTTTTGCACTATGCACATTTTTAGATGATTCATGTGACAAGTCCCTCTCAATTAACACGTTTCACCAAGAGTGGACCGTCCACACGGTTATTAAAACATTTCTATGACCCTTATACAGAAATCTACTTTTGAGATAGGAGTGTCCAATGAGAGGGGTCGGTCTGCCCCTTCTGGGTTGGAAGCTAGTCATTTGCCTTTCTCTGTTTGCAAAGATCCAAACTCTTTGATAAGTTCATTGCTTTTGTTACTCTTTGCTTGTTTTCTCCTCATTATAAGTGGTTGGTATGGTTATCATTACGTAATTAGCATGAATGTTTTCTGAGATCTTGACAGGGCCCGTGTTGTATAAAAAAATGTGTCTGGGATCGAGTCCTGCGTTGGGCTCCCTGCTTAGCAGGGAATCTGCTTCTTCCTCTCCCTCTGCCCCTCCCTCTGCTCATTCTCCTCTCTCTCTCTCTCAAATAAATAAATAAAATCTTAAAAAAATAATTTAAAAAAATATGTCTGGTTTCTTCCTGGATTCCTGGGAAGGAGCTTCTAAGCCCTTGGAATTTCCCAAGTGATAGGAATGTCCATGTTATTCATGGCAGGTCCCTCGAATCACATCTGAGTTTAAGCTATAAAGATGACCCGAGGTAGGCGTTGGTCATACCAAACCAACCAACCATGTGATGGGGGGCTGGTCCTCATTAGATCCTTTATAATAAAACTATAATCATAACTATAACATAGTGCTTTCCTGAGTTCTGTGAGTTGTTCCGCCACACTATTAAACCTGAGGAGATTGTGGGGAACCCCTGAATTTGTAGCCAGGTGGTCAGAAGTGTGGGCGGCCTGGGGACCCCCAAATTGGCAGCTAGCATCTGAAATGAGGGTGGTCTTGCTGGGGACCACGCCCTTAACATGTGAAGTCTGTGCTAACTCCGGTCGTTAGTGTCGGAATCCCAGTTCAGTCCTACAGACCACCGGCTACTAGAGAGCTCTTCTCAGCCGTACATCAGGCACCTGCCCACCTCAGGCTCTTTGCACTGTTAACCTTGGCCTGGAACACTCTTTCTCTGGAATCTTCATGGCTGGCTCCATCACCTCCTTCAAGCCTTTGCTCAAATGCTGCCTTCTTACTGAAGTCTTCTCCAACTACATTACTTACAATTGCACCACCCCCGGCCCCATCCTCCCACATCCCACCCCCCGACACTCCCCTTCTTCCCTATTTCATTCTCCTTCCTTTCACTTATCTTCTGATATACTATGTAATTTGCTTATGATTTTGCTTATTAAATATTTTCCTCCTCTAATAAGCTCCATGCAGGCAAGAATTTTCCTCTATTTAGTTCACTGTTAAATGCCTAGTGCTCAGAACAGTACCTAGCACATAGTAGGTATTCACCAAATATTAGCCAAATTGGGTAGAATCAGCACACACACACACACACACACACACACACACGCATGCACATATATCATAAGTGATACAATAAATTGAATTCATGTTGTCTATTAACTCTGCTACTTAGTATACTGATTTTCATATTTAGAAAACCCAATGCAAATAGGAAGATTTTATAGCTCACTTAAGGAAGAAGAAAGAACAGTACTCATTTTTCCATAGGTTTTTAAAACTAATCATAATGTAAACTAATCTTCTGACTTTTAACATTATTTTTAAAATAATTCTGTTGAAAGGCTATCAAGTATGAAATGAACACAAAAAAAGGTATTAAGATATAAGTTTAGCTAAGTTGACACAAAGGTTGAGAGGCAAACCTATAAAAGAAGAAATTTTGTGCCCCCCAAAGCTAACAAACTCAAAAGCCTTATAACCTCACTTCTCAATATCAGTGAGAACTGGTCATATCAGTGAGATGTCCCAGCTGTCACATCGGTGGGACACCCCACAAGCGAACAAAAGGCATTCACTGAATCAGTTGGCCCTCATGTACCTTAATAGCTAAACTAAATGCCAAGCTTGATTTTGTCTTTGATCAAGACGGTGCCAGTTTTCACCCTGACCTCCTGACAATGGTTTGCCTTTACTCACTTCCCTGCCCTGAGCTTACAGGTGTGGCTCTTTCAATTCCATCCCTGGCACTTCTTGACAAGGCCGCTGCTTTTCTTTGGCTTTGTTCTGATTATTTGATTAAGATTCATATGAATTTAGACAAATTCTTATTCAGATCGGTTTTAGGGCTCCAAGAAAAGTTGGACTCATGATTTCACAGTGATTCTGGCTATTAAAACATGAAGATAAGTCACCCGCATGATCATTTTTTTTACTAAAAGCTTTATCCATTTGTTTCTTTTCCAGAGCTATCATGAAAGAAAATCTAGTTTTAGGCAGCAGAGAGTCATAAACATCAGTATCTTATTATATTCCAGCTACTCAGAACATTTATAATAATGAAAATCTAGAGAGACAACCTATATCCACACACATATCAAATTATTACTCAAGCTTGGAACTAGATTTTAGAATTACCTTCACATCAAGTCTTTTTCCACAATAATGTTCACTTCATCTGCTTTTCCTAAGTAGATAATTTAGCTTTCCAGAACTTCTTTGTTTAAACCCCAGGAATGCCTGACATACAGTAGGCTCTTCACATGGGCTTGCTATGGGGAATTGAATTGGCAGATTTCAAACCGGCACAAAAACCTCGGTCCATAGGGCCCATGGATGCACATTAGGAGGAAAGTCCTATCTGTACTCTCCTGTACTGGGGGGTGGGGGGAGTGTGCAGGTCAGTGCAGGGGACAAAAGAACCTGTTGTCCTCTATGGGACTGCTACCTGGTGCAGGAAGAGAATGGCCCAGCCAAAGCTGGCCATTGGGCCTGAGGCTGCCCTGCCATTGTCCCTGAGGACACACAGAAAGGTTATTATAGCTTTTCATTTCTTTTCTTCTTGCCTGAGAGCTTTCAGGCAGCAATGCTACTGGTCTTTAGCTAGAGAGGTCCCTAGCAGCATAACTTAGTTGGGAAGAGCAAGGACCTGGAAATCAGAGAGACCTGATTTCAACTCTGTCCTCTACTGTTATTTGTCCTCAGGCAGAATTTGGATGCTTAAGGCCCTTTAATGGCCAGAATTAATGACTAAAATTAATAAGGTGCTCTCTGGCATGAATACAATTAAAGTACGGGATGGAGGTTTAGCTATGCATTTAAACAAGTAGAAACTGGCTTGACATCACATTAGAAAGCCCCAGAGAGTTCAGCTGACTGCAAGCTAACCATGAGCCCGCATTGCTTGGCTGGTGCTTACAGAAGGCATAATCACATTTCTGCTGCATTTGAACAAGTTCGATGCCTCTATTAAATAAATTTATATTCTCTATGCTATCGGAAGCCTTCAAGGAGTACTGCATTCAGTTCTGGGTTTATTTTGAGGAGGGTGTTGCTGACCGGAAAGTATTCAGAGAAAAGTAATCAGGAGAGTAGGTTGGTCTTAAGAGCAACAGTTGAAGGAACTTTCCTAACAAATGTGGAAAAACCAGCTCTGGGCAAATGTCGAGCCTCAGTCCTCAAGCGTCTACAAGGTTGACAGGTGGAGTAGATCCCTTCTGCATCCACTGACTCAGCTAACATCTCTTGGGCTTTTACTAGATTCAGAGCACTGTGATAGGTACTGTGGGATAGAGAGATTAATGATACAGAGGACCAGCTTCAAGGCACTAACAATTAAGTAAGAGGAAAGCAAAGAGTCTGGGATTTCCAGTTTTCATCCCAACCCTGTTACCCACTGGGTATGTGATCTTAAGCAGTTTCTTAACTCGTCTTAACTTGGTGTTCTTTATTTATAAAGCAACACCGCAGAGTTTTTCTGAGGATTAAATGAGATAACTATCTGTAAAAAGAATGAGAAATCAGTAATTTTTGGAGACCAACAAGATGGGGGAAGGCAACTTTTGAACTGAACTTCAAAGGGCAAAAGGGAGTTTGCCGGGTGGTGATGGGGAAAAGGAAGAAGAGCATTCCAGGTTGATGGGACAGTATGAGCAGAGACGGAGATACCAAAAATAAATGGTTTTGGGAGACCTGCAAATAATACTGTGGCTGGAGGGCAGAAGAGGAATAAAGCAGTGATAAGTCTGGAAGGATACAATGCTGAATTACAACTGTCCTAGAATGACATGCCAAGGAGTCTCTCAGTGGTGGAGAGCTATTCAGGTGAGTATAGGAGAATCACCCTGTGTACAAACGTGTGGAACAATTAACAACTGAAGCCAGGAAAGCAAGTTAAAGCATCACTGTAAGAGTCTAAGCAAGAGATTATGAGGAACTGATTTAAATAATGGTGGTGGCACTGAAAGCAGGCAACAAAATGTGGGATATGAGGAGTAAAGGTGAGGGGAAGTAAAAGACACCTCCATGTGTTGCAACGTTGGTGTTAAGGAGAATGCTGATGCCATGAACGAATACAGGAAACATAGAAGGAGGGATAAAATTGACTCAGGAGATGATGAGTTCACTTGTGGGATATGCTGAATTTCAAGTGGCTGTGGAATAACCCATAAGGAAATTCATACTAGCAAGTTGGAAAGATGGTTCTGGAGTGCCTGAGAAGAGTCAGGGTTAGAGATGGAGATGTGAGAGGAGGTGTACTTAGAGCGTAAGAGTGTATTGTCAAACATAAACAAACTTGGGTTTGAACTCTGCCTTCAACACTAACTAGCTGTGTGGCCTTGGACAAATTATTTATCATCAAAGCTTTAATTTCCTTAATTGTAAAATTGGGAAAATTATACATACTTCAAAGACTTTGCTTATTGCATACCATCTGGTTGCCATTTGTCACCGTCACTGTCTACCATAACCATCATTGCTGAAACCATTAAGGTAGATGAACTTGGCTAAGAATTGAAAGTAATTAAGTAGAAAAAAGGGTTGAGGAATGAATCTTCAGGAACAATTATTAAGGGATACATGGAAGAACAAAACTGAAAGGAGCTCAGGAGCAGTCATGAAGGGAGGCAGAAGACCAGAACAGCAAAACCCCATGAAGGACAAGAGAGGAGAATTTCAAGGAGGGAAGCCTCAAAAGTGTCAAATGCCACAAAGAAGTTGGGGAGGAAAAAGAGAAAAAAAGAGCATTGGATATAGTGATTTGAAGGTTATCCTTGTTTATGGAACTATTACCTATGTGGTAGGAGTGGAAGGCAGTCACAAATGTCACAGGATTCAAAATGGAGTTTTCGTCCAGACTGCAAGGGGATGTGTATCAGATACCAAAGTAAATTGCGAGGCTGATCACCTTCTAGAAATTTCAAAGTAGATCTGAACAAATTACATGCCTTAGTTTTCTTACCCATTTCAAAGGTATAAAAGGCATAACATTATCAGAGAGAAAAGGGATTTGTGAGAAGGCCTTCTTCAGAGAGTTGTGCTAAAAAAGAGGGGAGATACTTCTCTTCCTCTCAGTTAGGGCTTCACCGGGAGATCTGAAGGGACGGGTCAGTGTCATCTGCAGATGGAGGGGAATAACACACTGGTGGCTGAGTGTTTGGCTTTCACTGGAGAACCACGGGCAGCAGAGTAAAGGAGGCTTGGTTGCATGGGGTAGCCTGTTGTTGGGAGAAAGGACATGTGAGGGTGTTGATGGATCTGAGGGTGTGAGTTGACATGGAGCTAATTTAAATTCTTCCCAAGAGGATCATCTGAGGTCAACAGGGAGAGCTTTGGAAAACAAGGACTAACAGAGAAACACCCAAAACTGGAAGAAACTGAACTGACCACATCAAAGAAGAGTGGAATGTTCCCAGTGAAAGTCCCTGAAGAACATCCATAAGAGAAGTTGGCTTAATATAACATCTGCAGGCCCAGACAGCCTGAAGCCATCTTGCAACAGTGCTGTCATGTAGGGACTCCCCACCTCCCCTTTCTCATCCCCCCCTTTCTCTCCACTTTTCTCTATTCCAACCCTGAAAGGATCAAAAACAACAGGGAGGAGGTAAGTGAAAAAGGAGAACCCTACCTTTTTCCTTCAGAGAAGGGACTCACTACATTGGGCCCTGGGTGGGTACGGAAAAAGAATTCCAATTTTGAATGACTATTGCCTGGGGCTAGATACTTTTATTTCTGGATTGAGATGGTGATTTGTAGCTAGAAGAGTCCATAATACTTTTTACTACCTTAGGAGGGAAGAGAAAAGTCTTGAGATTTGTGCCTAAGTGTCATACAGTGGCAAAAGAAGAACTTCTACCATTTTTTTAGTAATTTTGCCTTTTAAAGCCGTTTGGCAGAGAAAGGGCACTATGGTTTGATTAGATGATAGAGATGACTGAAGGCCCTTTGAGGAGAGGAGAAATTTAGTCATGACTGCAGGTTGAGAAGAAAGAGACAGCGAAGATAGGGTAAAATAACAAATTCCCAAGAAGAATAGGAAAGGAACACTGATAGACAAGGTCACAAAGAAGAGAGAAGCCAAAATCAAGAACATTGCATTTGCCTTTAGAAAGAACAAGAGGCTCTTCTTCCTATGAAACATGAGAGAAGGAGGGAGGAATATACAGAGATATTTTGGTTTAGGAGGAAAGGCAAATAAAATAGTTCATAGTGAATGACTTTGATCAACCCAGTGGTCTATGACACCAGCTCATCTTCTGCAAATGAAGGCAATGGGCTGTATTTCTTACTCCATAGGGCAGAATCAGGACCTCTGTGTACAAGCTAGAGAGAGATTAATAGGGGCCCAAAATAAGAAAGAACTTATAAAAAAAATCAGCACCAGTGGACAGTGGGATTGGACTTATTACCTAGTTGTAAGCTGCAAGACAGAGGGTTCTAGCTGGGGATGGACGAGCAGCTGTCGCAATGCTGTGTGGGAGATTTCTGCACTGGGCAGGGCAGTGGGCTGATGGCCTCCAACACTCCTACTGTGTGGCACTCATTGCCAATGTTATATGTGTAGGGTATTTCCACCGTCAACAGTTCAGGTGTCATTGTGACTGAATACAAAAAAAAAAGAAGCCCGTGCGGAACAGAAGAGAAAGTGTAAAGGAAAGGCTGCGTGTGTTATACAATGTCTTGATTTCCTAAGTAGAAAATCATCTATTTGTAGCAAAGGAACTAGCTTGCACTGGAGTTAGAGCTTGTCTCCAAAGGATAATACTCTATAGGTCTCTGTAGCTTGGCAACTATGAAATTTGAAAATACCACTATGTTCTGGGGAACTTTATATTTATGCATGAGCTGAAGTGTAGCTATGGTGGAGAAAGTCTCAGAACCCCTCTGGCTTTACCACTGCTAAGAGGCGAATGGGAACTTGCTGACAAGAGCAAAGCACGTTACCAATGTGCTCTCTGGAACTCAAAACAAACAAAAACCTTAAAGCCCTCTACTTTAAGCATCGCACTGTATTCTATAAATCAATGCAGTCAAGATTATACCAGATTTTCTGCACGACAATGAAATGTCACAGAAACTTGGCAGTTATTCAACAAGACAGCTATCGGGTTTTTATTTTTTTTAAATAAGAACTATACATTCCTAGAATTAACATTTATTGAAACAATAAAATATTCCAGCATGAAGTACTACACATCTCAAAGAAATCTGCCCACAGATTCAATTTAAACTGGTCTTTAATCTGATTAAAATTTAAATCTATAAAGAGAAGTCAGTCTGTTGTGACCCCGTTAGTCATTTCCCACAATATTTTTCCAAAGGAATAAAATACACTACAGCAATAAGCACCAAGTAATATTTAGAGTCAAAGTTCAGTACCAGAGATCCTTTGACATCTTTAGACATACGCAATATTAAAAGTCACACGATGGGTCCTATTTCATGTAAGTGTTAAGGCTGACAGTTAGTTCTGACTACCATACTCCCTGGCACATGTTAAGTTAGCTTAGCCTATTGAATAAATGAATGGATACATGAAAGAACAAATGAATTTTGTTAGCGGTAGCTCAAAACCCACTGTGTGAGGAGGCCTGGTCTCTGTCCAGCCTCTGAGCATTTTCCTGGTGTTCACAATGACCTTGTGGTTTCCCAGCATCACCAGCCCCGGGACAGGGCGGCGGGCCATCAAAAATCCCTTTGACCCAAATCCATGCGGACATACAGCTGGGACCCCTGAATGTGGCCCATTTGAAAAGTCTGACTGGTTCTAAATGTGGTCGGTTTAATCTTCCAGAGATTCCCTCCAGAGAAGAGTGGGTATTTTCAAAGGTCCCTTAATTCCCTCTCACCTCCACCACAGGAATAAAAGTTGAGGGTGGGAAGAAAGCCATAGATAATTGCTTTTTGGTTCTAAAGAGCACCCAAACCAAATCTTGGTGACATCTGCCTCCAATTAAGCCCTGCAAATGAATCTATGTGGCTGAGTCCGGTTGCAGTTCCACTAGGAGGGATGTTTCAGCTGAGCTGTCACTCACTAACATCATTCACTAAGTAATAAGGAACACAGTTTTGAATGTGCTTTGACATTTATTGTCTCATTTGAGGTCCATTACAACCCAGGAAAAAAAAGATGTTTCACAGAATAGGAAGCAGGCCTGGAGATACAAAGACCACACAGCAAGTAGGACACAGAGCTTGGACTACCCCGGCCTTCTAATCCTAACCCCATACTGTTTCTACTATTCTAGGTTCTAACCCCATTTTCTCACTACCCAGAGTTGGGAAAAACACTCAGGGATCATTGCTTGGTAAATGGTGCCTAATGCAACTTCGGTTTCATCTCATTCAGGACATGGGTCCCTGGAACGTGGTCATGATGGAGTATTTCTAGAAATGTTTACCAAATGGATTCTGGGAACCCAACACCAGGGGGTCCGTAAGGGGAGCCAAGGAAATGTTCCTACTAGAATTACATACCCAGAAAAAACACTGCACTCCAGACAGGCGTGTCTAGTGCAGGGAGAAGCTGGATTGGCATTCCCCAGAAATAGGACGTTATGCACACTCATGGACACACACACACACACACACACACACGGTATCCCGAAAGTCTTAGGGCACTTTTAAACTTTCATGACTTTGAAAGTAGGAATGCTACCAACTTACAAAAATCATGTGAAAGCCCAATTATTTAAGTTTTGTCTATTCTTCTACACTATACTTCCTAGGCTTCTACAGTAATTTTGTGAATTTTGAAGACCATTTTTCATTTTAACTTTCTGCTTCAGTCAACATTTGCCATGTTCAATCAGAGAGGCTGAAAGGTTTTATCACATATGACATGCTTACTATCCAGACAGCAAATGAGCCACATCTCACAAGAAGCCTTCAGTCAACTAAAATGTTCACATGTTCTACTGTTAAAACTACATTACTCCTGACTAAGCTGGTAAAACTGGATTTCTTAAAAACAAAAAACCTAAAGCACTACTTTTGGTTAATACCAATTCAATTTTATCCTCGTGGATACAATCCATTCTGCTAAAATCCTGTGGATCCTTGTTTTCCTACCAGATAATTTCATCCGCACACCAACTGCGTTCTCAAATGGGCATTTCTAGCCACACTAAACTATACGGAATCCAAGGAAGAACCCTATTGGCATGACTCCCAGCGCACAAACACTCCCTCCCTTCAGGGACCTCATGGGCCAATTCTAATAGCGATCTCCTCCAACACAATGCCATCAATCTATAAATCGGTGCCCCTTGGACAGGACAGTTCTATCAAGTAAAAACACAACCACCTATGTCCTTCAGACGTTATATTTTTATCTTATTCAGAAGTATTTCAAGAGAGGTTCTGTCAAATGCGCTGCTGACCAACGCATTGCTCATACCATCTCAGGGCACTCTTCCGACCCATCCGGTGAGTGACCCGACCTACGAAAGGCCAGCAGAGGGGACAGTCTTCTCACAGCAGTCTTGTCTATTCATTCTACTGATTAGTACAAAGCTATCACTGCTCAAATTGAAAGACGGGTCAAAACAAACAAATAAAAATGGGTTTACTTGTAACTCAAGTTCAAATAAAATCCAGACAACCTCGAACATCTTTTTGCGGGTTGAACTGTGTCCCACAAAGATAGATTGAACTCCTAACCCTGGTACCTGTGAATGTGACCTCATTTGGAAATAGGGTCTTTGCGGATGTAACCATGTTAAGATGGAGTCATACTGGGTTGGGGTGGACCTTAATCCAATAACTGGTGTCCTTATAAGAACAGGGAAATTTGGACACATAGAGAAGTAGTCCCCGTGAGGTTGGAGGCAGAGACTAGAGTAATGGCGCGGTACTGGCCAAGGGATTCCAAGGACTGCCAACAACCCCCAGGAACTAGGATTATAGCTTAGAAGGATTCTTACCCAGAGCCTTCAGAGGGAGCCCAGATTTTCCCTATACCTTGAGTTTGGACTTTTGGCCTCCAGAACTATTAGAGAATCAATTTCTGTTGTTGGAAGCCACCCAATTCATGGTGCTTTCTTACAGCAGCCTTAGGAAATTCATACAACACCTATGCAAAAATGTGTAAGTTTGAAGTAATGCCTATTAATATCAGAATCAAGAGCGCTCTGGAACTGGTAAAAAGAGAGAGTGAGAGATATACTTAGATTCCTGAGCATGTGGCGGGCCCAGCAGGGGTGAGGTACATGGGTGAATAAACTGGCCAAGCAAGTTTGGGGGTGTTGGCTTGAGGCTGGGGGGCAGACAGAAGGTGATATCCTGTGACAGGCTCATCACCAAGGAGCTAACTGTCCCCCTGACCCCCCAACCAGGTGCGAGGTGGGCATTTCTCAACAAAATCCTGTCACTTTTTAATGGCAACAAAAATCACAAATTCGTCAGTTTATCATCAATATATAAGCAAAACTATGTTAAGCTTCTTGTCTCCAAGTTGGCATTTTCCTTGCCTGTGCTTCATCCTCTAAATGAGACAGCAGCCCATGCAGGGGAAGGAGCTGCTGGCCTGTCTGTCTCTATATATATAGTGCTGTATCCACCATTTTTCAAAGGTGCTAAGACTCCACTGATTGATGACGATATTGCTAAAAGGAGTTACATTTTAAGATGGAAAAAGGAAGGCTTTTTTTTTTTTTTTTTTTGGTTTTTCTTCCCATGTGAAAACTTAGGGGAGGAAGAATGCTCCCTCACAGTTTCTAATATGGATCTAGCTCTAATGTAGCCCATGAAATATAAGTCAATAATGGCAGAATTCCTCATTGGAAAGACCCCGGGAGCTTTCCCAGTAGTAATTAGGGGGATGTATTATTGCTAATCCTGAGCATACTGGGAGCTGGGTTAATTTTGAAAGATAGAATAAAAGTGCTGTCTGGTGGCAAAAGGCCACTTCTTGATGCCATTAAATCAAGCACAACCCTGCTTGAGTATTAATTCTGAAGATGTCTGAACCCCCCGCTGATACTCCTTTTAGGAAGCTACTATGGAACAGGCCAAATGAAGCCTCAATGTGCAAATACCATTTAGCAAGTACAGATAAGCTGGGATAAATCATCTCAGAGCACTTAAAAAAAGATTCAAATTTTAATACATTAGCACTAGAACATGCTGTACAAGCAACAGGGAAATTGCAGTTGTCAATGTGTGAATTTAGTCTCAGAGTAAGTTCATCCAAGGAAGTAAAATCTCAATTTAGATTCTTTTTCTACCCCCTTCCCCCAATCCACGTGTTTCTCTCAGGATGGGGGAGGACACTGTTACTCAGCAAATGGATTTCACACCAAGAAACGGTTAGGATATATTCATCAGGGCTAAGAACGTGAAGTTCTCACTTTCCCACTGAAATAGTTTGAAGTGGTCTTTCCAAGTGCCAAACTACATGTGATGGGCAAGGTGTTCTGATGCACGTGTGTGCACCATTATGCATGTATGTAGATATCAATCTGTCTGTCGTCTATCTGCCTGTATTCTTTTTAAGGAGGAAAATTCTAAAGGGAAATCACAATGGATTTTCTGGTATTTTTTTCTGTTGTACTTTCCAGAAAGCCTGTCTGCCTGCTGTCGCCAGGGAATAGGACAGGCTGCCGTGTCTAGTGTGAGAGCAGAGTGTAGGGAAGGGAAAGCCCAGCCCAGAGGTCTCACGGTGGGGGAGGGAGGGGCCTAGGTTGGGGAGAGGCCCCAAGTCTACCTGGAGGCTGGATAGAGGCTTTGGCAGCCCCAGGTCAACAGTGCTCATTTGAAACTGAACTGTATTCCAGTTGGAATCTGACAGGTTGTTTTCTATCAAAGCAACAAATGAAACCTTCAGAATGCATCTGTTCTTTCAGACTATTCTATCAGAAGCAGCTATTTTCTTTAAACTGAAAGTCAAGGCAGCTTATTTTTCTCAAAACTGTGCTGTGGGTTCCCTCCTGACTCCTAACATTCTTTTGTTTGACACAACGGCAAGGCTGTCTCATCCTGTAGAAGGAAGGGGTGGGTTGGGAAGAGCCCTCCCTGAGGGCTCCCCGTGCCTGGTGTATTTACATAAATCTTTGCCCCCAAAGGGCATTATCAACCAGAGATAAAGATGGAATGTATTTAGAGAAAACTTATTTAGAGAGAAAGAGATACCTTCCAGTTAAGTTCTTTGAACCAAAATAACTTAAATCTCTTCAAATGACACTTCTATCAGATTACCTATCTATCTATCTAACATATTATATCATATATGTACTTTCATTGGGCATTTGAAATTTTCACAATCGGGGGCAATCTCTTATTCCTATCCCTCCCCACACACCCTAAGTCATTTTTAAATGATGAAATAATCATACTAGGTTTAAATGCATAGAGATGATATGCATCCATATGTATTAATGTAGGCCCCGTATGTGACCGTGCATCAGCAGTGGGAGAGTGGGACCCCGACATCACATCACTTATCCTAACCTGTCAGTGCTCAAGTATTTTCCATCCCCTTAGTCAAAAGCTCACTGATTTGTTTCTGCATGCATTTAAGCAGAAAATTCATTACCACTTCAAAGAGCATTTCCAACTATCTAGTGTCTGAATTGTCCATAAATATGTGATATTCCCCTAATTAAATTAGAAGTAATATGATTAAGGAGAGGTCTCTTCTGTCAGTGCAATAATCTTCCCTGGGATGCTGTTAAGATTCTGAAATGACTTATAGCATCAGAAAAAAAGTCTTTCTTGAAGTCGCAACCTTTCATATTCACTTCGTGAGACATGTCTTTCCCTCTTAATCAACGGTCTTCTTCATCTATTATAAACAATCACATTTCAGTTTGAATTGAAGGACACTACCCTCCTTTGTGGTCCCTCACAGATGCTAATGACATACAAATTCTGTATGTGTTAAAGGAAAAGGAATGCCAGGCCACTCTCCCTCCCAGTTAGGAACCAGAAGAGGCTCGTGAAAGCTCCCCCTAGAAACACACTCAATAATTTTATGATTACAAATCTCTCAACTACACGTGTTGGCAAAAAATAGAGAATTAAAAATGTAGAAATCTGCCTCATGGTTTTCTATAGAACATCAATTTAGTTATTAAGTGGTTATAAATTAACCATTGGTAATTTACTCTTCTGAATGATTCAACCTTTCCAATTATCATTTCATCTGTTTTCTATATAAAAGAAAATCAAAGAAATTCGAGATATGGAAAAGACATGCTGGGTGAGGATCTGAAACTGATTTGGTAGCTTTGGGGTTGACATAATCTTGGCCTGGTGCGGCTCATTATGGAAAGCTGCCTCAAATTTTCCCTGGTTTTGAACTTTTTTTTTTTCCTTACCACTTTCATCTAGCAAGAAATCATCCTGGTAACGGAACTTCTCCGGTCCACATGCAATAAAAATGTCATCGTCACCAAAAAAGTCCTGAAGGCACATCACCTACAAGAGAAAAGCATGGCACTCAGCAAGGGGTCAGCAGAACAGCAATTACAACATTACATCCCTGCAAGCAGACATCTGCATAAAGCCACTTCCCACATCTAATGGAATCAACAGGACAGCGTCTCCAGAGGAATTTCAAAAGAAGGTTTCCAGCATCTGTTACTAGTAAGAAACATGTTACATTTCAGTTGTGCAGGAAGACGGGATAAGGAAAATAGAACCAGTAACTGTCACATTTATTACTTGACGTACCAATAGGTAAGAGCCCTTGATTTTTGTAATAGAGTGGATGCAGCAACATGTGGGAAAGGAACACCCCTTTATTCATTCGACTGTAATATTCCTCAACAGCAATAAAGGCGTATGATTTTAGCAACAAATACAGTATACACGCGGTGATCACTGGTACTTGGGGTAACTACTGAAGAAAATTATCTGTATCATAATATAAATATAATCATCTCCTTTAGACCCATTCTACCTCTAGTTGAAACAAAAGTAGAAGTCCTCGTGAAAGGAATAATAGAATAAGTATTTCTGAGATTCAGATACAGAGACTGGGCAACTGCGTGCTCACCACTCAAGTTATGCTAAACTTGAAAACTCCTGTGCTACCCAGCTTCTTGTAGTTATGCAAAAGTAAAGTTTTAAAACCACCTTTTGGTACTTATTCAACTTATCCTCCAATAAGAACTTTAAGAGAGCTAAATGTCGTTTTTCAAGTACATGTGGTCAAAAGGAATCATTTCCAGCACACTGCTCTCTGTCGTTGGATATGTGGTGTCATATTTTGTTCACAACATGTATGATGCCAACAGAAGGCACCGGGAACTCTGCTGATTTCTACTTCCAATTTCCTTTGCTTGAAGCACATCATGAAGCAGCCAATTGAAGGCACCCATTCAGAGCTATATGAAATAGACTTTCTAACAGAATTTTCCCTTGGATATCTGAGGCCCACAGACAACCCCCCCCGGAGTGTTAGATCCTTTTGGCCTGGGTTTACTATTAGATCCTCCCTCATTTGTTTGCAGTCATCTGCAGGGCGTCTCTGGGGTTCTGCTCTATGTCAATGCTTGGTAGCACTGTCCTGACACATCAAAGGTACTGTAAGACTTACAGTAGTAATTTGGGAGAACACAGCATTACTCAGAGGCCCCAAATACGATGATGTGTAGCCTTCAGATAGTTTTTCCAAATAAGCTCTCCTTTCCAAATAATCGCTTGGCTGAAATTTTAAGAATGATATTTCTAGAATAGTTTGATAATAAACATTAAGTGTAAGGGAGGTACATCCATGACATGTTTTGGAAAAGCTTGAAAATATAGGTGATTCAAGAGGGACATTGTAATGATCAAGGAAAATGGACTAAAAATCTTTAAGAGTGGTGTCAGAAGCTTCGGTCTTCTGCTTGGGATAAAAACAGGCCCTTTGTGGGCACCTGGGTGGCTCAGTCGGTTAAGTGTCTGCCTTCGGCTCAGGTCATGATCCCAGGGTCCTGGGATCGAGCCCCACATCAGGCTCCTTGCTCAGTGGGGACCCTGCCTTTCCCTCTCCTGCTTCTCCTGCTTGTGCTCTCTTTCTCTCTCTCTTTCTCTGTCAAATAAATAAATAAAATCTTTAAAACAAAACAAGATAAAAAAACAGGCCCTTTGAATTCAGAACCCACTCCATTTCACTCCTCCCCTTCTGTCTGATCCCAACTGTGACCCTGTCCATCTTTCTTTTTTTTTTTTTTTAAAGATTTTATTTATTTATTTGACAGAGAGAGACACAGTGAGAGAGGAAACACAAGCAGAGGGGAGTGGGAGAGGGAGAAGCAGGCTTCCCGCGGAGCAGGGAGCCCGATGTGGGACTCGATCCCAGGACCCTGGGACCATGACCTGAGCCGAAGGCAGTTGCTTAATGACTGAGCCACCCAGGCGCCCGTGACCCTGTCCATCTTTATCTTCATGACAAGCACCCCACCCAGCCTTCATGATCAGCGGTTGATGTCATCCCAACCAACCCCATACAGGCCATTTTCATCTTACACATGCAAGTCTTTATTGAGCCTACTATATGCCAATTAGCATGGAGCATATACACACAAAAATGAATAAAACACGGTCTCTCCCTCAGGCAAAAATGTGAACAATTAACCTTAAAAGGTAGTATTTCTTAGAGTGTGAATGGTTAATATGTTCTATGTAAAAAAATAAAAGGGGGGGGGGTTCTGTAACCAAATAGATTTGGTAAATACTGAGTTCATCCAATATAAACAGGTTTCTTTATTTCTGGTCCTTGCAAAACCCTTCACATGCTCATGTACATCACAACTCCAAAGAGGAGATAGGAAATACAGTATTTCCCAACCTTATTTGATTCTGGAACTCTCTTCTTCACACAGCATCATATGGACTAATGTGTGACAGGGCTCCCTTAGGTTCTGCACTGACAGCCAGAGGTGAAAAGAACTCCGGGAACACACAATGGAAAGTAACGATACGCACTCTCCTGGGCAGCCATATTTCTCTAGCTGATAAACATTTATGATGGGCCCGCTCTGGGCTACACTGTGTGCCAAACATGATGACAAGTCTCTAGTAGATGAAAAATATTATTTTCCAAAGGCAACTGTCCTTTCATTCCACACATTCCCAATATCTGTATTCTAGAACATCAGATTGCCAACCAGATCACATTCATCTATGTGTGCATGTTTTATGCTATTGCTAAGCAGGCAGATAACTATCATTAAAACTACAGCACATAATAAGCAGGTTGCCAGTTAACTAACTCCCTTCCTTCATATACCCATGACCGTCCTCTAAGGCCGAGACTCAAAGAACAGAACGGCCAATGATCCAGCTTGGACAGTTTAGGTTTAATTCTGTTGGCAAGTGGGAAATGAGACATGATGAACTTTTGATGTTGTTTCCAACTCCAGGATTCCAAGAACATAAAAGGAATGCAGCGATTGTTAAAGAAAAATAACTGTCATCACCCAACACAAAAAAACAGGGAAAAGTCATGTCAGTGCCAAGCAACATATATTCATTTACCTCCCAATCTTCAGTGACTAAAATCAAAGCATTTGTTGAACTATTAGAAACTGTAATGTCTTCTGTGCTCTCTGCTCTGGCATCATTTAGCCATTTCCCTGTTCACAACCTCCTACCACAGAAGGTATGTATGGTCAGGAGATCAAATTCAAAGTTATAAAACTGCTCCTTGTTAGAAGCCTTGATAAAACATTTGATAGAAAAGGAGGCTTAAACACAAGGTTACAATAAAGATGGATTTAGGATAACCTATGCACTTCAATTATCCATGCTTTCACTCTGTATCATTGATCTGGAGGTGGCTGTAATGTATTCCATCTAACAAAAAAGAGTAACAGAAGATGTATAACCTTCTTCTGTAGGCCAATATACTGTGAGGATTTTCCTTTAGCATTACCGGACACTCTAATATCAATGGATTACCAATGTTTTGCATAAAGATCTGATTTTATATATCTATACAGTGTTACTCCTTTTTAAATTTGAGGTTCTCAAAATTCAGTGTGATCACCAGCTGAAAAAGAACAAATTCCATTCATGGATTAACATCTCTCAAACCTAGGCCTTTTCCTGTCCTCCTTCTCTTTACCCCCATTACCACATCAGTCCAGAGCTTATCCTCTTACCTGTGGACGTTGGCATTTCCCTCTGGTGAGTTTTCTTACTCCTACCTCCTTTCTCTCCAATCCATCCTGTTTAATTCTGCTAATCTATTCTTTCTTTTAAACTTTCAAAATATCTCTCCATGACTCAGAAAAACATCAATGGCTTACCATCATCAAGTTAAAGTTCATCTTCTGAGTCTGGCATTCCATCTGGTTCCAGCCTACTTTTCAAGTCTACAGTAGTCATGCCATATACCTGATACTTAATAAGCATTTATCAGATGGATGGATGGATGGATGACTGGATGTTTGGATTGATGACTGGATGTTTGGATGGATGGATGGGTGGATGAATGGATGGATGACTGGATGTTTGGATGGATGGATGGATATGGATGGAAGGATGAATGGATATAAGGACAAACGCAAGGGCTATGGTCTAACCGAAAACATGTTCCAATTTATCTGCTTTACATATTCTTCTCAGAAAAGGGCTTCTTCTTTCCTACTTGCAAGGATTTTTATATGACTTTTTTTTCCCACTTGGTACCCCCTCCTACCTAACTCTTTGCCTATTCGAATCTCTCCCATGACTCAAGGCTCAGTTGAAGATTCAGGCCTTACCTTCGCTATCCACTCCAATCCAAAGTGATTTACCCCTTCCCTGAACCCTTAGTCATCATTCAATAAATGTTTATTAAACACACATTATTTACTAGCCATTGTGCTAGGCCTTGAGAATACAACTGCCTTCATTCTTCATCTCTTCTTTTCCAGTACATATGTGTATAGACTTACACTGCAAAGAATTCCTAACACACTGTTGTGAATTAGTAATTTAGCAGAAAGTAAACTGCATTGTCTATCAGTGGTTTATGTCATGGGCCTGGAGTCAGGTGGCTGAGTTGCTGTCTTTGGACTATGACCACCTCTGACTCGGGCAAGTCAGGAAATCCAAGTCAGCTATCTTGAAACACATCATATTTCTAAAGATCTCCATTTAGTCAGGGCAGAGGGAGTGGGATTCTTCATCACCACAGAGACATCTGCTCTGGCACAATTTCCCAAGAGCATACCCTGTCACCAAAGCCCAGGTTCTGAATTAACCCAACTCTGCCACTTAGATGTTCATCTCTTCATGCCTCAAATCAAATACGTTCATCATACTGGTTGCTTTAAAGATTAGATGAGTTAAGACTGTGAATCAAAGGAGAATAAGTCCTCAATCCATTTTAGTTATTTTTATGAGCTCAAATGCATTTTTACCTCCAAATAAGTATAAGCCAAATGTATACCTAATATAAACAAATAAAAAATAAAACATAGTAGGTAGCTCCTGGGCACTATACCAACAGGCTTCCTTCCTAAGTGAATCTGGCTAAAATACAGCATATAGGGGCCCCTTTTCACTTAGGGAATAGGAATTCTACTAGTATAATTATTTTGGTGAAAAGCACACTTTGAATTAGCATCAGAGAAATGGTGCAAGGCTGGTAAAAGTTGCTAACATAGAAGCTGGGATACAGTACACGCTTTCCATGAGGCTTCCACTGAAATGATGCTGTGAATGTCAGTAACGGGTATGGTCACCTGCCGGCACAGGTCTGGTTCTATAAGCCATGTCTGAACTCAGGACCCCTTGGGATCTGTCATGACTTCTAGTTTTCTGGGTTCCAGAGATCTGTATTCCTCTGAGAAAACCATCCTCTGTCAAAATACCCCTACACTAGAAAAGAAACTGTATGTGTATTATATGTAGTTCATAAAGGAGGTAATCAGTTTATGGTATACACTGCTTAATATTCTATCAATTAATTTTCCATTCTTACCCAGTGCTTTGGTTATTATATGAAACTCTAATCCCAAATAAAGACATCCCATTTGTTGCATCAGAGTTTATCTCTGATGGTGCTTAGCATAGTGCCACACACCCACTGTGCCTCAAAAAACACGGGTGGTTATAATTGCCAGATGTACTGGAAAAAGCCCTTTGAGAATCAGGATACCTGGGTTCTGAGCCTAGATTTGACATAAACATTGTACAAATTTGGAACAGTTCGTTAAGTTCTCTTGGTTCTCAGTTTCCACATTGGTTCTAATATGCTTCACCACAGTAATTTATATGATGAAGATATAAGGATAAGATGAAAATTCTTCTTGGTGTGATACAGCAACAAGAAGAGTTCTATAGGGGCGCCTGGGTGGCTCAGTTGGTTGGTCGTCTGCCTTCGGCTTGGGTCATGATCCCAGGGTCCTGGGATCGAGCCCCATGTTGGGCTCCTTGCTCAGTGGGGACTGTGCTTCTCCCTCTTCCTCTCTTTCTGCTCCTCACCCCCACTTGTGCTCTCCTTCACTCTCTCAAATAAATAAATAAATAAAAGAAATATGTACCCTTATATTTGTGTATTATAAATTTCCGTTAATAAAACCATTTTAATAATAGTTATCACATATATTGTACATTAATCGTTTCTAACACTAAAAAGTGTCTAACGCATTTTTTAAAAAGGAAGTTTGAATTATTTCTTTGATCCTAGGAAAACATATTCGGCTTTCTGACTCTTTTTATATGAAATCTGAATTTATATCTTTTCCATTAACTTGTCATTACGCACACTTGTCCCAGGAGACTGAGCTGCTTCCAGGGAGTAAAAAGCCACTACAGACAAATATGGACTTCCCCTCCTCTGAGCTTCCGGCTTGAGTTGCTGTGCACGGACAGAGATCCAAACAAAGGCAATAAAAGCATCTGCTATTTACACATTTCCAAAGCAGGACTGTGGAATCCAGTCCCCCTCACTGGAATGAGATCTCCATGGTGACGCTGACATCACCGAGCTGAGCGAGATTTTCAGCAGTCACTATATTTTCTTTACAAGAGCGCCCTCTACCAACAAAATGGAATATCGCTGCAGCCATGGCCTCATTTTTTTGAAGCCACGCAAGTCATTGTGTCCCCATCAGATGCCTCTCCTTGCGTGAAACACTAAAATATTTTAGCATCACCTACCTAATGTATTTTAAGTGAGATTACGATCACAGAAGTAAAAGCCAAGAAATGCAGTCCATTTATTGGAATCACTGTGTACAGCCTACCCTTTCTGTTTAAATTTTCTTTTTTAAATACTTATTTATAATTTCTCATTCTTCTTGATATCAGCTAAAGGGAACAGACCGAAAGGTTCAGTTTTAAGGAGATGCTCTTTTCCAAAAAGAAATGCTTATACCTGTGTTTTAAAAAAATTCCATCACCTGTGCTTCTAAATCACCAGAATCAATAACCTCCTTCTTTCTGCACAGTTCATAATGTGACCGTTATAATTAGTTTTCAGTTAAAACTTGGCACATGTGGGCCCCCTCATCCTGTCAAAACCTAATTTTGATAAGGTTTCTCTTCCAATTTCATTCCACACTTGGCTTCTTTTCTCTACTCTTAGCACTGAGCGTTGTTATGCACATGATATTATAAGTCAACCACTGTGAATTTTTCTGTTCTATAATCATGTAATTCCATACATTTCTGATTCTAAAATATGTCTATAATTTGTCTTATAGCCAAATATCAGGAATGTGTTATGTCATGTTATTGTCATTAAAAACACATTCTCCGCTGGACCTTTATCACCTTTTCATGTCTTTGATGATAAACTTATGCAAATGGTCATGTATTCTACAATTGTTCTTCTAGCAAGAAATTTCTGATAAAGAAAAATCTCTTAAAGAAACTCTGGTTCTTGCCCAGAGAAAGATAAAGCCATTAAGAAAAGAAATAAATTACTCAAATAATAACAGAGAGAGGAAAATAAAGATCCTCAAACTACTTTTCTCAAGTTTGAAGCTCTAAGACACTTTTTTTTTTTTTTGCAAAAGCAAATAATACTGTTGAAATTCTGAAATGGCTAGTAACACTGAAATAATATGCTGATGCTCAAAAAATAGAAAAAAAGAAAATGTCTTCTTTTGAAATGTAAGCAATTTAATTTGCTGAGTCAATTTAAAAAAACCCAACAATTATGAAATGGAAAGTACATTCATTCCTTGATCGTGTTCTCAGCTGCTAGTCTACATGAACATGCAGCTAGGGCAGCATGTTATGGGACATACTCTGACAGAATGTACTTTCCTTAGAGAAAAAGAGGCGCTAAAACACTAGTTAATGTAAGGTATGTGTTGGGGTTCTTGGCATGCAAGTAAAGTTAGGACACATGCATTACAAAGGTTGGGCTACAAACCCCGAAAAAGAAACCCAACCCACAAAACCTGTGTCAGGCCAACACCCTCAGATATAGTTTCTCTGGATCGGGAGTTGAAAACATTGTTAAAGCAACCAGTTGCTCTCTTGTGATGTTGTTAACTCTTACTCAACTCAGTACATGACCAGTGAATCACTGTGCTGTGAATTTCCCTTCTGATATTTTCGAAGGAGCCTGAGGCCAGCGCCAAGACCTCCAATGTGCCACGCCCCGAAGACACTTGACTCACATCGTTATATTGATTCCTCACCAGGACCCTTTGGTGAAACCTGGTTTTTAAAAAGTTTTGCAAGAAAAATCACAATCCAAAGAACAGGTATCTGGGGCTAAAAACATAAAGATAATCAAACTGTCTTTTCTATTCTTGCACACTGGCAGGCAACAAATGATATTCCCAAAGCTATGGAAGTATGTGTCTGCCAGGAACATTTGTAAATGTTGCTTGACATTGAAGAATGGAATCGGTTGCTTTAAATATTTCTATTTCTATTTCCAATCTACTTGCCTGGATGTATGGCTTGACATTAAAAGGGATTTTTTTTAAATATGATTCAGACTAGTCTTCTCAAGTAAATGATGTTTTCTAATGACAATCCCGTAAAGCGAAAATCTCCAAAATGGTTGTTAAACAACTATCAGCATCACCACCATGAGCATCAGCACTGCCCCCTGACCGTCAGCACTTGGCCACCATCACCATCACCACCTCCATGGTGGGAGCCCTCATAAAACTTTGGAAGTTTTTTTTTCCTTAAATAAGCTGAGGATAGAGCTTTTGTCTCCTGTGTGTTTGGTATTGGTCAGTGTTCTACTCATCAGATGCTTAACCACTTCTAATTGAGAATAACGATCCTAGGAGTATTTAGTACAAATGCAACCTAAAATTACATTCTAAAACTATTAAGTGAAAAAAAATTACTTTTTTTCTTTACCCAAACTCAAATGCAGCTAATAAAAACATTTATATAGCATCAAAAATATTACTGGAGAAAAGTACTTCTTCCAAAAATATACTTTAGAGTAAGTCGGCTTTTAAAATTGCCAATAAAAACATTCCCTGGAATTGTCCGAATAATAACACCATTTTTGCATAATCATATTAAGATCCAAGCACAGCTAATAAAAGGCTGAGAGAGCAAGAGATGGCAGTGGTAAGATAAAAAGTTTTGCCATCCAAACTGAAGGCTTGGTTTAAAACACTGTTTTTATAAATAAATGCTGATAGGGATTATACAACTATGAATACATACTTAGAGATATTCCTTACTCAATGGTCTTTCAGAAAATTATAGATGGTGACCAAAACACTCTAGGCCAACATTTCTTCTTTGTCTTCATCTTACACCATGTATATTGTTTCCGTAATTCTTTTTTTTATCTAAATTTAAAGTTGCGTGAATAACATAGGGCAGGTTGCCATTTCCCAACAATGCATGAGCTGTAAGTGTAAAACATAAGGACTTCAGATGCCTACAGGGGCCTGGAAGGTAACATAAACAGTGAAGTGGGCCAGGCATAATGAAACACAGTGCAAATGGGGCGATAAACGGTAATTAACATAGGCAGACGATAGGAAATTGGTAGAGAATGTAATAGACTGGAAGTTTCCCTTCACCTACATGGGATAGCAGCAGTTACTTGACATTTGTCATGCAACAAAGTAAGCCCAGGGCTGTTAGACTGATTGAGTTTTTAAGAAAAAGGGAAATCAGATTTTTATCTGAAAGTACCTGATTTTTAAAAGTTGGCAATAAATTCATTTTTTATATTAAAAAAATACAACTGTGCACTCCAAATAAAACACACCTGTGTCCTGGATTCAACCCGTGGGCAGGCAGTTTGCAGTCTCTGGGGGAGAATTCCACACTAAGTGGCCATTAGCCATGGTTAATGTGCTCAAGGCTGGTCTCCATGGCTGTGCCAAAGTCCCAAGGAAGGCAACCAGGCTTCCCAATAGACTCTGATTCCTATAATTCCCAAAGGTAGGGTAGGACATAGTCAAGACCAAACACATCTTGAAAATTAGAGCCTGTGAAAGACACAATACAACCTGTCTTGTGTGTGTGTGCGAGCACACTGTGGACATGTCCACATTCGCTTACACAGGTGTCCTGGGCAAAGGGTGGATTTGTCAGCTGAACTTGCTTCTTGTGTCCTTCCTCTCTCTTCGACCATCTCCCTTCCCTCTTCCTGGGAGAGAAGAGGAGTGAAATAGACAGCATGGAGAATCAGTAACATGAAATTTCAGAGTAAATGTTACCAGCTCAGTTGAGATGGAACCAAATTAATTCCCTGTAATAAAGAGCAGAAGCACATTTCACTTCTCTCTCCCACCCCTTATGTCATCTCCCAGCTACAAGGTCTAATCATAGTTTCAATAGCTACCAGCTTCATCTTAAAAATGAAAGGTCTCTTTTTAAAAAAAAAAGAAAGAAAGAAAAAGAAAATCAATCATAAGCAGTAATTTTCTTTTTGATCACATCTGCTCTGCCCAATTGCGAAAAACAACCATGGCTACTAAAAACTATTAGAAATGTTAGCTCTGGTTGGAAAGGGGCAGAGTAAATAAAACTCAACCATCTAGGGAAATAGATTTGGGGCCTAGCACATCAAAGTGAGAGGAAAAACTCAAGGCTTTTCACATATAATTTCTAATGGTTAGTTTCAATTTATTAGGTTTCTCACAAGTCAGGAGTAAGTTGGCATGATTCTTCCTTTCTTTCACAAACTTGTCTAATATTGCTGGCCTTCTCTCAAAGTGTGATGATTAGCTCCGAATATCCTTAATGGCATATAAAGGGTTAGGCCCATTTATACTAGCACAGGGAGATGTTTGGATGAGAACATACTCATGTTTACATTTTCTAATGTTCTAGTTCTCATTTAACAATGTACCAACGCAGAAGGGCGTACAACAGTAGCTTTCAGCGACTACCGTGGCCTTGAACAGCTTTGCATAGTAGCTCTGGAATCAGAGCAAGTCAGGTTTAAAACTCCGTTCCATTAATTACTAGCTGGGTGACTTGGGTCAGTTACTCAACATTTGGAAACCTCCTTTTCTTCATAGAGAGAATGAGGATAATATTGTATCCACCTCTCAGGAAGGCAGAAAGAATTTGCTGAGATAATGGACAGACATGTGTCAGGCAGAGGAAGTGTTCAGTAAAAGACAAAAAACAGTATATGGGCCTTAAGTTAATGTCGCTGAAGCATAAACTTCCAAGATTACTCTCAGAAAAGTCAATGATCATGGAACAGAAGGCAGAATAAATCAGCAGTTTCTCGTTTGTCCTCCCTCATACTGTGTTTCCAGTGAAAATGATTCCATCTAATGGCTGTCAGACATTAGACAACTGTAAGACATTAGAATTGCGATCAACACTAACCAAAGTGCATGAAAATAACATTTTCTTTCCCTCTGTGTATTATCCATTTTTCTTTCATATGTGAAGAATACAATGCAATAACTCTATTAATATAAGCTATCTCCTTACGTCCCCTGAAAATCATATTCAAGTGCCTGACAAGTAGATCACTAAACATTCCCTCCATGCTGAAACATTTGTCCATGCCAATCACAACTTCCTTGATGTTAAGGGAAATGAAATCTAAGCACGAACTCCCACGAAGAGCAGCCATTTACAGCTTTAAAACCATAAAAGAGGCATAACCATTCAACAGGAATCTCAACATTGAGGTCCTCTCCTTGTGTGTCATTTAGACAACTTCAAGTTTGAAATATGTCCCTATTATGAGGTCTTGTCAGATATAAATAAGGTTAAAATCACCATATACAACAGCTATTCTCATTAAATGTATTTAAACAAAACCATTATGATAATTTAATTTCTAAAGTAACTGAGCTAGAAACTTCTTTCTGCATTATTTGTAGCATTATACTGCCCTGCAGTGTCCAAACACATGAACTGTTAACAGTATTTTTTGAGCTCAAGAAATGTCTTTGTATGAACCTTTACAGTGAACAGTAGTTATTTTCTACAATATCTCAGTGAGGGGTGCTGCTATGGTTTAAACTGTGCCTCCCTCCTAGGCTCATATGTTGAAATCCTAATTCCCAGTACCTCAAAATGTGACTTTATTTGGAAATTATGGTCATTGCAGATGTAATTAGTTAAGATGAGGTCATGCTGGAATGGGGTGGGCCTCTAATCTGACTGTTGGCTTTATAAGAAGGGGACATTTGGAGACAGACATGCACGTAGGAAGAACACCATGTGATGATGAAGGCAGAGATCGGGGTGATGCTTCTAGAAGTCAAAGAATGCCAAAGATTCCCAGCAAACCACCAGAAACTAGGAGCAAGGCATGGAACAGATTCTCCCTCACAGCCCTCAGAAAGAATCAATCCTGCTTGAACCTCGATTTCAGATTTCTAGCCTCCAGAACTTTGAGAATAAATTTCAGTTGTTTAAGCCCCCCACACTTCATGGTACTTTGTTACAGCATCCCTAGCAAAGGATATATGGGTGTATATCCTTCATGCACACAAAAATATAGAATAACATAAACATTTCCCACAAAATGCACTCATCTCACTTTGACTACAAGGATAAGAAGGAAGGTTCAAACCATAACATTAGTGTTAAACTTTAACCTGAAGATTTTTTTTTTTTAGTAACATCAACTGTTAATGGCTTCATTTTTCTATTGTTAAGTTCTAGAGAGTTTTAGAGACAAACTCTAAAGCCTAGAACATTTTATTAAAATATTATAGATGTTGGGGCGCCTGGGTGGCTCAGTCGTTAAGCGTCTGCCTTCGGCTCAGGTCATGATCCCGGGGTCCTGGGATCGAGTCCCACATCGGGCTCCCTGCTCCGCGGGAAGCCTGCTTCTCCCTCTCCCACTCCCCCTGCTTGTGTTCCTGCTCTCACTATGTCTCTCTCTGTCAAATAAATAAATAAAATCTTTAAAAATAAATAAATAAATAAATAAATAAATAAATAAATAAATAAATAAAATAAAATATTATAGATGTTGTACTAACCTGAAAGAAAAGCAAACACATGGTTCTTATTCCTTTTTCATTTATGCCAGTTAGCTCTTAGGCCTCAACAACCAATTCTTCATTGTATAAGAGCTGTGCAGACTTTGGGCTATCTAGACTCTTATTTTCTCTTTGCCTTTTTTTTTTTTATTTTATTTTTTAATAATAATTTTTTATTTCCAAAAATATCTCCCATATTGTTTTTTACATTTCAGAATCTCCTGGGCATTTCCGTAAAATGTTTGAAACACGAAAGGATTTACACACAGCTTTTTTTTTTTATTTTATTTTTTAATAAAAAATAATTTTTTATTTCCAAAAATAATTCCCGTATTGTTTTTTACATTTCAGAATCTCCTGGGCATTTCCGTAAAATGTTTGAAACATGAAAGGATTTACACACAGCTTTTCAGGAGGGCTTGGAGAGCTCTGCTACTTTGCAAATAGAAGTCGAACCTCTCAGCATGACATGAAAGATGAGATCATGGTCTGCTGCCGGTTCTCCTTCCCGTCTCCTCACCGACTCCTTCCCCACCTCTAAAACTTCCCATTCTGGCCGCTAAGGTAACTCCTGACCATTTCTTAATGTCTTCTGCATCCCCACTGTCTAGCATGTAGTAGACGCTCAACAAACACTTTCTTATAAAACAAAACATGCACCTCACCCATGCCCGGGCAAAATCACGCCTGGGTGTTTGCCAAAAGAAATGAAAGCATGTGTCCATACAAAGATTAGTTCAAGAATTTTCACAGCAGCACTATTCTCTTTGCCTTTTCTGCTTTGCTCATTGTTAGCCAGTTGTTTTACGTTATATATGCACGATAGAGTATTAAGGACAGGAAAGCCTTTATGGGACACCTCCTTGACTTCTAGGACAGAAGCAGGGAGAGAGCGAGTCATGACAATTCCCCCAAGAACAAGTGGGTAACGGGCAGGACCCTGGACCGAGGTGAATCAGAACTGGATTGTCTTCATCCTGACTCTGAATCACTCTTGTGGGATCCTGATGTCTCTTGACTGCGATTTTGTCTCCTCCAAAGAGGGATTATACTAAATGAGTGGCAGCAATGCCTCTTTTAGCTCTTTCGTTTCATGATTTAGAAAGGACCACATGCAACAGAAAAACTGGGAAGGCAAATGTTGATTGCAAGCCTACTATGCCGAAGGTCTTAAAGATAAAATGCATGTTTATTACCAGACTGAGGGGCATCTACAGTTACAATAGTGGGGAACAATGAAAATACCATTGATTTTACCATTTATTAGATGCTCTTATTGAATGTTTTGGTAAGGTAGGATACCAATAGGAAGCTTTGTTTTGGGCATGTTTTATGAATAGGAAGACTGTGATTGTGAAGAATTGATTTTACGCTGAGAAGTGAAAGGTTATTACTAAATTTCTCGCATATTCTAGTCAATGATAACCTTAAAATTCAATGTTCCAAGTGTTTATAGGACCATGAAATAGTTAAATTATCACTGCAGCATTATAACAACTTGGGAAAAAACATTTTTTTTAAGATACGAAAATACTTCTAGAACTAGGAAATAGTTAAATTATGGCGACTGTTTTATAAAGTTAAATTTGGGGAAAACAGTCTTTTTTAAATTAAGAATTACTTTTTAGAATGCAGTAAAATCCTCTCATATTAAATTATGAGAAGATAATTGGGAATAATCGCGAATTATAATGAGTCTTTTTCTGTAAAGAACTTCTGAAAACGAATTAAATTTAGAATATAAGGGGGTGTGCAAAATTACAAAACTAAAGACATTCAAAGGAATAATGCCGTGAAGTGCCAGGTTTTAAGAATTTAAAATATAGGGTTGTGGAAAAAAAAAAAAAGAAACCACTTCCACTAACAATGAAACTATAAGAATTCCAGGAGCAAACATTTTGTAAAAGAGGAAATGAACATGCAAATTGCATGAATGCATGATTTAAGAATTCATAGACAGTGCCAGGGTTTTAAAACTCTCCACATTCCTCTCCTGTTTGGCTGGTTCACTTTGCTACCTAAATCTCTGCCTCCTTGAAGCCATTAAACGCAGCTAACCAAATTACACTGAGGCATGTGGCTGGAAATAATTATCTTCATATTGTAAATTTAAATCTTCATTAATGACTTGCCAGAACATACTTTTTAATGTTTTTGCGTCCAAGTTTTTCTACACATACAAAAATGTGAGCATCAAAAATAAACATTCTTACGACTTCCAAGGGGTTTGTAAACTGAGACTTGTGGGCCAAATCTGTCCCTGCTGCCTGTTTTTATAGAGTCCATGAGCTAAGAATGGTTTTTACATTTTAAAGTAATTGAAAAAAAATCGAAAGAATAACGTTTTGTGTCAGGTGAAATTCAGATTTTGGTGTTCACGAATAAAGTTTTATTGGAACACAGCCACCCTCATTTGTTTCCCTATAGTCTGTGCTACAATGGCAGAGTAGAGAGGCTACCTCAGAAACCATATGGCTCAGAAAGCCTAAAATATCTTCTGTCTGAATCTTTCCAGAAAAAGTTTGCTGACCTCTAATATAAGTCACAACTTAGGCTGCTTTGACATGAAATCAGCTAGTTCCTTTTTTTTTTTTTTAAGATTTTATTTATTTATTCATAAGAGACAGAGAGAGAGAGAGGCAGAGGGAGAAGCAGGCTCCCCCTGAGCAGGGAGCCCGATGCGGGACTCGATCCCAGGACCCTGGGATCATGACCTGAGCCGAAGGCAGATGCTTAACCATCTGAGCCACCCAGGCGCCCCAGCTAGTTCCTTTATATCATATAACCAGGTCTTAAGTCACCGGTGCAGTTTGTTAATCATTCTAAACCTAGCAGAATCCTCAACACAGGGTAGGAATTCATGAATGTGTCATTCATAATGCTAATAATTTTTTTAAAGATTTTACTTATTTATTTGACACAGAGAAGGGGGGGAGAGAGCAAGCACAAGCAGGGGGAGCGCCAGGCAGAGGGAGAAGCAGGCTCCCCACTGAGCAGGGAGCCCAATGCGGGACTCGATCCCAGGACCCTGAGATCATGACCTGAGCCGAAGGCAGCCGCTTAAGCGACTGAACCACCCAGGTGCCCGGGGCTAATAATTTTTAAAAATAAATACACACAACTGTCCTTCAGCGATCATTATAGGAATATTCCTGTAGATGATAATACCTTGCTACTCTGCTCAGGCCAATGATCCAGGCTAGGTGAGCACTGGCCATTTGTATCCATGAGACCAGCTGATCCAGCACTGCCGCTAATTCTTCGCTCTGACTCAAATTTAATTGAATTAACACCAGCATCTGGAGCTTCTGTACTGGGTACACACGGCCCTAATTCCATCTGATACTGACATGCTCTCTTTTAGCCAAATTTTATTCATTTGGTTGTAAGTGATGTTTCCATGTTAATACAGATAGACATAGATATAGATATATAGATATATAAGATATATAAGATAGATCTATATATACAATCTTATATAAGAAGATAGATGTATATATATAATCTTATATTCATATACATCTATATATCTCTTTATATATATTTATCTCTCTCTATATATCTTAGTCTACCAGTTGCTATGCAAAGCACAGAAAGAAAAATTCCTATTCAGTGAAACCTTAAAATTTCCTTCCATGAAGGAAAGTTCATCTGAGAGCAGCTAAGGACTAGTTCAAAAACCATACTGTTCTCTTTTTCTGTAAGGACCAACTGGAAGCCACTGAGAATCAACCCACACTTAATTCCTGTTTCCAAGGCTCCATCCACCTGTATGGGGTGCATTACTTGTGGGAATGTAGAATGATGCAGCCCTGGTGGAAAACAGTAAGGGGATTCCCCCCACATTTAAACATAGAATTACCATATGATCAGCAATTCCACTTCTGGGTATCTACTCAAAAGAAGTGAAAGCAGAGACCTGAAAAGATATTTGTACACTCATGGACATAGCCATTATTCACAACAGCCAAAAGGCGGAAGTAAGGCAAGCATCCATCAACAGAAGAATGAGTGAACAAATGTGGTATACCCATACAATGGAGAATAATCAGTCTTAAAAAGGAAAGACTGTCACATGCTACAACATGGGTGAGCCTTGAAGACATTATGCTAAGTGAAATAAGCCAGTTACAAAATCATAAAGATTGTGTGATTCCACTTACATGAGTAACTAGAATAGTCAAATTCCTAGAGCCAGAAAGTAGAATCTCGGCGGTTCCGTGGGCTGGGGGAGGGGAATACACAGCTACTGTTTAACAGGTACAGAATTTCAGTTGGAGAAGATGAAAAAGTTCAAGATGGGTGGTGGTACTGGTTACATAATAACATGAAGGTATTTAATGTCACTGAACCATACACTTAAAAATGGCTGAAATTGTAAATTTTATGTTACATATATTTTTACCAAAATAAGAAAAAATTGGCTTCCAAGGAATCATTAGTACACCCCACCTGCTGGACAAAATAGTGGTTATGCCCAGCAAGCAATATATACATAAGGAAAAATTTCACTGACTTATTTATGATTGAGAAAAGCAAAAAAAATAATAATAAAGAAAAAAAACTGTTTGTTAAGATGGTATATGTAAAAAAGTGACTGACTTTTCCCAGTTTCCCAGGAGAGAGGGCTGTTACTAGGTTTTGGCATTGAAAGTTCCATATCCCAAGAAACCCTCAAGTCCCGGGCTAACCTACATGGTTAGCTGCCAGTGAGTGAATTTTAAAATAAACATAATTCATAAAACAATTTTAACAACTGTTGGGCTTTCCTGCCCTGAAGGTCTCAAAGGAAGGAAAGGCGGTAGCATTGACTGAGTATCCGGTGTGATCAAGGGCACTGCGCTGTTTTATCTAATTCTACAGCTTTCCAACCCTGGTGTCAACATCTCCTTAATTCAGAATGTGACCACCAAGGCTCAGAGGTGCTGAATCACAGGGCTGGTCCATAGCAGAGCTGGAACCCAGGAGTGGAGGTGGGAGGGAGGAGAATGAGCAAAGTGTGGAAAAAGGGAAAGCATGGGAAGGGGAGGGGGAGGCGATGCGGGAGAGGGACAAAATGTATGAAGGGGAGCAGGGAGGAGAGGGGGACAGAGAGAAAACACGGAGTCTGATTCTTGTGACCAGTTCTCAGTGCCAGACCCCCTGATGCCAACCCACAGCTCCACAGTTGTGTTCTGAGTGATTTCCCTGTGTCTTAATAAGCTCCAAGTTGCATGAGCTAACAGGTATGGGATCCTGCTCCTGGCACCTTATGATACTGGACAATTAAGTGACCATGAGGCATGCCCTGATGGCCTTGAGCAGAGCTGCAGCCCTGCTAAACAACAGACACATTTTCACGGGGGCATCAGGGTCATCCCAAAGCCCCTTAGAATCCAGGTCTGTGAATACACCAGAAGAACTGATCCATGCTCTGGGGACAGGAACGTAGTCCCCTATGACAGGAGGGCAGAGGCCCACAGAACCTTCCACATTTCCTGGAGCGGCGGCTTACAAAGCTTTGACACAGGCATCTGAAATGGTATTCTTTTATAGGCTCCGCCAATCCCCAGAACCCCCTACCTCACCTCCAGTGCCCTGGCCTGGCCCATGTGATATTCCCGGGGCTCCCTTCAGGCACCTCTCAGTCAGGAAGGGAGGGCAGAAAACTGACTGGAAACATCTATCCTAAATGTGAATGTTCCTGTTCCCCTGCCTCTCGATCCCCTCCAGTGTCAGCCCTGTTAGAAAAGGAAGCTTATTAAGCTAAGCACATATTTCACTATGAAAGCTTCCCAGGCAACAAGGTGAAGTGAGGACAATTTGGAAGGAGGTGAGAAGACACTTCATGGCCCGGTGCTAATTCTGGCCGCCCTTGAGTCAACTCCAGACCGGCTCCCCAAGGCCATGAAATTGTACAGCTTCTTCCTGTCACAGATTCTCTAAAATGTGTATCAAAGTTTTCTGTGGATTCCTGGATAATGTCAGTTTCCTGTGCACTGTGCTGCCAAGTCACCATGTAGGATGGGGCCTGGGAATCAGCTCATTGTCTAGCTGGCTAAAGGACCCTTAGGCACAGAGGACCACAACCATTGCCCTGAGGTTTGAGCCTTGTTTTGTTGTTCTTGTTGTTTTTTAAACAAGAGTTTCAGGGACACCTGGGTGGCTCAGTCGGTTGAGCTTCTGCCTTTGGCTCAGGTCGTGATCCCAGGGTCCTGGGATCAAGTCCCGCATTGGGCTCCCTGCTCAGTGGGGAGCCTGCTTCTCCCTCTGCCTCTGCCCCTGCCCCTGCTTGTGTGCTCTCTCTCTCTCTCTCTCTGACGAATAAATAATTAAAATCTTTAAAAAAAAAAATTTACTGAAACAAAGGCTCCAGAATGAAATGCCACTGGCCCTGGAATGGGCTTAGGGATTTCTCCTCAGGGTTATGTATAAAGTGGGTCACTGACATCCAGCCAGGAGCTATAGAAAGCTGGATATAAGCTTTGAAGCTACTTTGTGACAGGTTCTTTCTGTTCTCACCCCGTCTCTGCACTCACTATTCTCTCTCTCTCTTAGATAAATTTTGTGCTACATTGTTTTGTTTCATGTTTAGTCACACGGTATTTCAGTCCTGCCACCAGACCCATAAAAGGTAAGATTTAGTGTGCACAATCTAGAATCTGTAATCGGCACTTTCACTTCAAAATCATGAAGCATATGAATAATAGTCTGAGTAGTCTTTTCAAGTGTGATCTCTAAGAAACAGAACCAGAAGGCTTGTACCCACATGCTGCTTTGGAAGCCTGCTAAACCGCACAACCTCTGGTCCTGGCCGGGGTCAGGGGGAACCGCTAAGTGGTAACTTGATCTACACCTCCCTACAGTTCTCTGAGAGATAACAGTCTTCTTACATTAAAATAGGAGTCTGAAAAAGAAGGAAAACAGATGCTTACAGCTTTCACAGGTCTGAATGATACAACTAGACAGACTGAACAAATACCTAACCATATAAAAATTGGGTGATAATACAACATTGCTATAGGATATGGGCAAGAAAACTCCAAAGAACGTAAAACCTTGACCTCAAAAGCAATTCCAGAACTGTAGTCAAAGCTGCAGAGTAAGTCCTCATAAGAAAACCATATGACATAGTTGTTAAGGTTTTATGAACTTTAAAAAGATATATATATATATATATATATAGTTGGAGGGAATGAAACATTTCTGTTTAAATCTCAAAAGCGAAATCACCCTTCCCCTTTTAAAGCGCCAGGCAATAAATTTGATGAACACCTCCCACAGTTCCCACAGAAGTGCCCCCACCACCGGGCTTGAAGGGGTCAGTCTGAAAGGAAAGAAGGGGGGATACAGTTTGTCCCGTGGGGAGCTTGGGGCCCTGAGCCATCTGCAAAGAGTGCCTTCATTCACAGCTTCCTCTGAAGATTGTTCCTTTGCTTTCCTTTCCTAAACACCAGATGAGGCTGCTCTTATTTGCGATGACCATTGTCTACAGTATTTGGTAGAAAGTCAAATTCACAATAACAGCTTGCCATACTGAACATAAAATGAGGGCATTTCTATTATGGCCCACATGGCTGTCAATCTATTGGAATTTCTCTGAAACTCAGGTATAATCGGGGACGCTAAAATGCTTCTCTCACGTAGGTGGGCAGCAAGTGGGGGTAGTGCCACACCCAGTTCCCGATTCCCAACTTAGTTTTTCAGTAGAGATTCTCAGCCTTCCTAAGAGAAAACAAGAGCAAAATAAGAAAGCAGAAAAACACCACCTTACTCACATCAAGCACAGAGGACATCTCTGCACGTAACTACCAAGCTTCTGTGTACACTGCAGAGAAAGGTGTTTTTTTTTTCAGAATGGTACAGAGCCTCCAAACCCCCGACCTTCTCCCAGCTACGGTCTTAACCAACCAGTCAGCCAACAAGAAACAAAACAGTCCTCACCAGTCCAAAACAAAGCAAACTCTCTAGTTTAAATTTCTCTGGGTCTAGAGTAAAATGCTACAAGTTAACAGAAAGCAAAAGTGGGGACATCATCACCCCAGGTAACAGACAAGCAGTGCCTCAAGGAATTTTCACCTCTCCTACGCCCGTAAGGAGCAGTGTTGGAATCAACATTCGGGACACATAATCTGAGTGTCCAAAGTCAAGACCGTGTTGTGGGTCGAATGGTGGCCCCCAAAAAGATATGTCCAAGTCCTAACCCTCAGTACTGTGCATGTGACACTATTTAGACCCATTACGGATCTTGAGATGAGATCACTCTGAATTAACTGGGATTATCTACCCTAAGTCCAGGGACAGGTGTCCTTATGAGAGACAGCAGAGAAGACAGAGAGGAGAGGCCACAGGAAGACGGAGGCAGAGGGGGGAGTGATGTGGCCATAAGCCAAGGAATGTGTGGAGTCACCAGAAGCTGGAAGAGGTGAGGAGAATTCTCTTCTAGAGCCTTTGGAGAAAGTGTGGCCCTACTGACATGTAGATTTCAGATGTCTGGCCTCCAGATTTGTGAGAGGGTGAATTTCTCTTGCTTGAAGCCAAGTCTGTGGTAACTGATGGCGGCAGCCCCGGAGAACGAACACAGTGTGGGCACCGGAACCCGCACACCTCCTCCCGGGGTCCCTCTTAGCTGCAGAAGTGTTTGCCTCCACCCAACACACACTCGCTCAGCTCTGACAGGAGCAAAACCGGTCATGACGTAACTGTCTAAGACCTGTCTCACCACCTACAGACCCCCTTTTCCTTTCCTTCAGGGGACCAAACCCTCACTTTTGTTTTCTTTAAAACTGCTTAGCTATCCTAGGTTTTGCTAATCTTCCTGGTGAATATAAAAAAAATTTCACCCATGGCCCCCACCAGAAATTAGTTGAGAGTAATATCAGACTAAAATGAACCCACATTCCCACATTTGAGACCATTTACCTCTCTTTAATGTGCGAACAGGCCTCTAAAGGTGTTTGCATTTTTTTGAAAGGTAGGAATTTCCTAAACAATCCTGCTTCTAATATTTTGCCCAAGGATACAAACAGTTAATTTCACAGGTATTTTGACTGGGCGAGAACTGGCAGAGTAGGGAAGCAGGAGGGGTAGCCCCATTTCAGGGCCCCAAATGTCACTGATGGGCCTCAGGCTACGTACAGGGTAGTAACAGAGCAGAGATGAAACTGGACAGTATTAGAACCTTCCAGGCCACGGGAATGGAACTACAATGAAAGGGCCCCCAAGTCACAGAGAAACAATTTATATTCTCACTAAGGTAACATACCTGGTCAAGAAAAGCAAATGTGCCAGGAGTACACTCAGTTCAGTTAAAAAGGAAAGTGGGTCAAATCCAGCTGTTCGGCATCATGTAGCTCAGACAGCCAACTGACGTGATAGGATTTCCACTCTTTCCACAATTTGTTGCACTATGTCTGCAATGAGGCAGGCAGGGAATAATCAACTGGCTGCAATGTAGCTGGAGCACTGACAGGGAGGGAGAGAAGCCAAAGGGGGTTCCTGGACCCCAGATGGGAGCTCTACCATTAGGAACAATACGCACACTCTCTCTCTCTCTCTCTCTCTCTCTCTCACACACACACACACACACTGAATGACAGGGCAGCGAAGCAGAGGCTCAGAGCTTGATGAAAGTCCCTGAGAGGTGAAGAGACAGGAGGAGACTTGTGCTTTGATCAAGAGTTCATAATAAAGGCGCTCTCTCAGGGGCCCAACGCTGGGCCATGGAGCTGCTAACACGACACAGGGATAAAATCCCATCCCTGCACCTTGTTTCCATTTGGCACCAGGACAGCGATCAAGGTACAAGCGACTCCTATCTTCTAATAATAGTCTTACCTCAGACTTCCTTTTGATGTCTAGACTAAATCCTTCCAGTTCTTCATTACTGCACTCCCAGGAGCTTCTCCTTTTTCATCCACATTATTAAAATTCTCATCCACAGACTGCTGACCACAGACTTGGACGCCTATCTCCTTCCCACTGCTCAAGTATTTCTACAGCCTTGCCCTCCACTTGGTTTGGCACCAGCAAACCTCTAGCCCAGTCCTGCCCACAACCTGGGCCACGTTCCTCTCCCCTTTCTTTCCCTTAGAACCTTTATGTGCTTCCCAAACATCTTTCAGCAAATTCTTCCTCCATGTAGATTCTCAATCATGCAAATCCATCACCCCTTGGACATGCGGTATTGACTGCCTACTAAGTGCTCAGCTTGTGTCTTGTGTGCGTGTGCGTGTGTATGTGTGTGTGTGTGTGGACAGGGAGGGAGGGAGGCAGGGAAGGCAAGAGAGGGAGAGAGAGAGAGAGAAAGGCCTTATGCTCAGAGCTACACACATAGTGCTCAATAAATATTTCTTAATGAATTTACAAGTAAATAATTAGGATGGGGCCAGGTTATGAAGGTTCATGAAAGCCTGGGAGAGGCATTCTGCCTTAATATGGTGTGGGCTGCAAAGTCACAAAGGTTGCCAAACACGAAGAAATGACTAGAAGCCTGTGGCATTTTAGAAGGACGTCAGGGAGGCCGGGGTTGGGGTGAGAAGGAGGCTACCACTGAAACAGATCTGGGAAGGAAGCAATAATGAATACTGCTGTGAAGATGGAAATGAGAAGGAAGCTTCAAAAGATGGCAAGAGTGCAAAAACAAAAGAACTTTGTGGTTAATTAGGCATAAGGGACAAAGTAAAGGGAGGCTGAGTGGTGGCTCAAGCACATCCTGTAAACTAATAACCTCCCACCTTCTGCTGTAGGTCTGACACCTTCCTTTCTCTCCTCTGTCCAGCAAATATTACCAGTCATGGGACTCGCAGTCCCCAAACTGAACAAATGCATGATTTTTCCCACCATCCAGGGCCTGCTCTTCCCCACCTTTTGGTAATATCATTACTAACCCACTTGCCCACATTGGTTCCCAAAATATCCATGAAGAACACAGAAAAAGAAAGATGTGAAAGGGTTGAGGACAGCCAAATGGGCATGGGGCCAAGGGAGAAGAGATGCTAGGAGGAGAGATGGTCAAGCAAGATAAAAACACAACAATGAAGGGAGGGGAAATCGGAGGGGGAGACGAACCATGAGAGACTATGGACTCTGAGAAACAAACTGAGGGTTCTAGAAGGGAGGGGAGTGGGGGGATGGGTTAGCCTGGTGATGGGTATTAAAGATGGCACGTACTGAATGGAGCACTGGGTGTTATACGCAAACAGTGAATCATGGAACACTACATCAAAAACTAATGATGTAATGTTTGGTGATTAACATAACATAATAAAATAAAATTTAAAAAAAAGCAAAGTGCAAAAAAAAAAAAAAACCACACACAACAAATCCTCTGGACTATGCAGTTGGGTCCAATGGGACCCCATGAAAATCACTTCAATGGAGTGGCATATGCACAAACCAGTGAGTTGAGGAGTAAATGGGAGGAGAGAAAACTCTACCCACCAAGAGGAACCCAAGTCCATTTGCTTGCAGGGAAGACTTCCCTTTCCCTTCATGCTCATGACCCACCTAATCCCTCTGGACTCAAGGCTCTCTTCTTCTGGAAAGCTCTCCCCAACACCTCTGCTACTCCCTGACTGGACTGGATGTGCCCATGTCTCCTACAGTGCTCATTGAGCATTTCTTTATCAGGGCACAAACCTCACAAAATTGTGATGATCTGTTTCCTTCTCTGTCTTGGGATTGTGAATAGGCATCTTTGTGTCCCCACCACCTCGCCCAGTGTGTGGCAAACAGAAGGTGCTCCACAAACGAATAAATAAATGAGGAACAGAAGAAAATGAATGTAGAAACTTTCTTCAAAGACTTGGATAAGAAAAGGAAGAGAGAGCTCAGCAGATAGGGGGCAGTGCCGAGGAAGCATGTTTGTGAAAGGAGGAACACGTTCAAAGGCTAAAATGAAGGAGAAGATGTCAAGAGGCTGAAGATACAAGGAAGAGGGAGCAATTGCTGGCCCAGGTCCCAGAGGAGAGGGACCAAGGGTACTCGGGTAGGAGCAAGCCTGGGGCAGGAAGAGCCACCCCTCACTTTCTGAGACTGTAAGGAAAGGAGGAAATGTACGTAAGGTTTTTGGAGGAGGGAGAATGAGGAACAGTCTGGAAGTTAAATGAGTTTATGCTCTGGTACCTCCGAGTAAAATAAAAGAAAAGGTCATACATCAAATAGCAAATTGAAACAGAAAAAATATTTTAAAATAACAAGTAGAAAAAGTGATGAAGTTCAGAATAATTACCCAGGAGAAAATATTTATTGAGCACATGGTATATGCTAGTGTCTCCTGTGTCTCCTGCCCCCAAATAGTATGTTGAAGTTCTAACTTCTTAGCACCTCAGAATGTGACTGTACTTGGAGACAGGGATTTATAGAGGCAGTTAAATTAAAATGAGGTCATTAGGGTGGGCCCTAATCCAATCTGACTTGTGTTCTTATAAGAAGAGGAAATTTGGACAGTCATACGGAGGGAAGACCATGTGAAGACAGAGAGAGAGAAGACGGCCATCTCCTAGCCAAGAAGAGGAGTCTCAGAAGAAACCAACCCTGCCAACACCTTGACCTGGGACTTTCAGCCTCCAGAACTATGAGAATATAAATTTTCAGTCTCCCGTACTTTGTTCCAGCTGCCCAAGGTCACGAATACACCAGGTATGGAGGTAAGAACTTGAGCGCAATTATCTAATTTAAATCAACAGTCCTATGAGGCAGGTGTTCTGCAGTGAGGTCTCCATCCTTACTAAGTGCTCCATGCCCAAAGGCTGGTTCAGGGCATATCTCAAGTCAACTTTGGTTGAAAACCACAGCTTTGAAAGGCATCATTCTCCACTATTAACTATTTCTCCAGCCAGGAACAGGAGCAGAGAAGGCAGATGGGGCTTATGGTGTGGACCAGGCAGGGGGCAAAGGTGTCAGAGATCAGGGGACGTGGGGCCATGTATGGGTAGGAACACATATGAGCCATGGTGGAGAGCTAGAGATGACTGAGGAGACAAGGGCTCTGACCTACATGGGGCCGAGACCCCAATGACTACGTCATCCGGCTCATCACGGCGCCAGCCTGGCATGCCGTAAACACAAGGGCACAGAGGTGCAGGGATGTGACATCAAGATGTCTACTCACCATTTCTAGACGAGTCCCACTCCACATAGTATGTGAAGGAGTTCCAGGGAGCCTATCTCATCAACAAACTCAAAGGTGAAGCCAGGGACACCTCCGAGCCGGCTGTCACTCTCACCCCTACCCCATTTTCTACCAGAGCTCTGACACTGTCACTTTGTATAAAATGGTTCTGAAACTGGAAAAAACGGGAAGGGAGGTCTATAACCCGTGAGCAAGAGGATGAGTTTGCTTTTTGAAATCCTGAATTTGAGCATCACACAGATCTGCTTATGTTTCTCCTCTTGCTTTCCACTGCTCTGGCCTAACTCAACTGAAATCACTTCATGGATTTCATACAAGGGCTGAGTGGAAACCCAGTGTCTAATGTCATTTGGGCCAACCTTTCTCAGCCCTTCTTGTGCCAACTCACAAGGGCAGGAAGCCCTATCTTCTCTGAGAGCCAGTGGCCATTTACTTGATGTGATTTGGAAATTTTCACAACAGACACTAGCCTCAAACCCAAAGTGCTCCTTCCTACAACATGGGGGGGGGGCCACATAAGTCCAGCCTGAGTTTCCCCACCCAGAGTGGCACCAGTAGATTAACTGGGACACTGTCTTGTCAATGACACAGGCAGAAGACAGCCTTCCAGGGAGCCCCTGTGGCACCCTATAGCATGAACTGTTTATCCAATTAAGCTAATCGTTTCCCTAGGCCCCAAAAGGAGGAGACACAGAAAAGGTTCTTTTTGAAGCACGGTAAGGGGTGGGTTTGGAGGCTGGAGTGGGAGAGGAGGGGCTGTCCTGACCAGCTCTGGTCAGTCCAGGATGACAGGAGGGGCCCAGTGGGAAAGGAAGGACTGCACAGATACGTCAGGCAGGTGGGTGGTGGCAGTAGACAGAGCCCAAAAGGAAGTTCTGGGATGCCTCTCCTATGTCAGCATCTTGCCAGGGCTAGCAGAGCGCTTACTTCCTCTCCCTCACAACCTCAGCGACACTTCTGTGCACTGTTATGGAGGAACCTTTAGCTAGGAGCTTGAGGCAAAATTCTGTGAGTGGTAATAAGAAAGCTCTCCCAGTACTTCAACTTTTCTTAGGTTCTGAATGAGGCTTTGTTGGAAACTGCACTAAATGACTCTTTCAGTCAGTTCCAACAAGTAGACCAATCATCAGTGCAATGTCCTAAAACAATGAACAAAGCTGGAGAAGCGTCCTTACCAATCTGGATACCGCTATTTAGAGTTGTGTTGGTAATATTCAACTTGTGAAACTCACACTTTCTCCAGATATTTACAAAATGACAAATATAAGGTGCTGTATTACATAAATATATATCAATTCAGATTATATTAGCTGTTCCAAATATATAAACTACTTCATGCATGCCAAGAAACTGGATGCAAAACTATGTTCTCTGTAACTTCCAGTTGATTCTGGTCCCCCTCAAAGTATCCAAGCAGATTGGACAAGTTTTCCCTCCGTACAACTTATGTACTCTCCTTCACTGGGGACGGGCTGGAGGGAAAGCTATGTTAGCCACTCACGGCCCACCCCAAATAAGTTACCGGAGAGCAAGCAAAGGGTTCATGTGTCTAAGGACCTCTTTCTGATAAACCATTTACACTTCGATGGAAGAGTGTTGCAAAACACTGGTGACTTGAGCATACTGCTGTGATTACCCAGTACTAAAATTGCTGATTAAAGTTTAGAAATGTATGCATTTAATACTGAGCACCACGTGTGTTCTGATGACCTATGTCTCTTTTATTCTCCAGGGCACCTAGAGTAACAAGAGAGAGGAAACACCCATGAGGTTGGAACACAGCTAGAGAAAGGTGTGGGCAGAGACAAGGTAAAAGGGGTTGAGAAGAACAAATGAGTGGGTTTAGAAGAGTCCGATTCACCCAAACTGGTCTGCTCTTCAGTAGCTAAAGCAATAATAAGCCCATGAGTACGGTTCCATGCTCAACGACTAACTCCACGCCCAGATGTCATCCTAGGCGTGTAGAAAAGACGGAGAGCTGCTCATTTCTCTTCCCCACGAGGAAGGTCAAGGAGGGAAGAAGGAATTTAGAAGCAACTCTGGGAACAGGGCTAACCTACCCTACACTGCGGGCCAACTGCACTGCCAATCATTCTGTGTGAGCTCAAGTACCAGCCCCATGCGCAGACTGGGTAGATAGTATGAAGCAGATAATATGAAATCTTAATGACTTGTTACTAATGATTCATAATAAATTGGTGTCCATTTCAGATATATCACTGTATTGACATGATATGAATAATACGTGAAGAAAATACTTGCCCACCTAAGAATGATTTTCTGCTTCCTACGATTCAGCATTCCCTCTCTCTCTTTAGTTAAATCTACATACGCTACTTTCCTAATCAGTTTTCTATTTTTTAACCTCAATCCTTAAAACAAGATTATAATTAAGAAGGAAAAAATTGTAAATGATACACAGCAAAATAATTTGCCATTTCACAATGCAATGTAATTTGAAAACGGTCAAAAGAAGGATCGACAGTGTATAACATACTTGTCCACATGGTGTCACTAGAACCCCAGGAAAGTCAAACATTCTCAGTCTGGGCCATTACATCAGACTTCTATGCCGGGGATTTTTTTTTTTTTCTTTAAATGCCCCCATTCCAGGCAAAACGATTACAAAGTGAGAATGGCATGAATTAGAAGAATAACAAATTGTCTTCTAAAAGAGTTCTAAAGTCAGATTAACTCCCAGATACCATTCACACCTATGACCTATAATATTTTTAAGTGTAATAACCATTATTTACTGATCACAAGGCACAGTACTAAAAGCTTTATGTTTATTGTCTTAGCTAAGCTTTATAAGACTGTCTTCTTTGCATGGTGGTTAGACTTGTTTTTAAAATGAGGAATCTGAGCCCTCCAGAGTTTGGATATTTACCGAACCGTCCCCAATGCCCAATCTTTGCTAAGCAATGAGGCCACAAAGAGGGGAAAGCCGTGTCTCGGGCCTGGAGGACTATAGTCCAGCTGAGAGACAGGCTCACCCATGAAAAGGCAGCGGTGAAAAAAAAGAAAAGGCAGCGGTCCAAGGGCTGTACACTAAGTGCCAAGAGGCTGATCAGTGACTGTTAAAACCCAGATAATTCATCCCATGATCTAGGAGACCTAAGGCGAATCACTGAGGCTTCCTGGAAGTCGAGGGATGCCAGGTGATCCTTACAGGGGGTTCAGAACTAAGACACCCAGACAGAATATGCCAGCGGGTGAGGGGCAGAAAGCTGGTGAACACCCAGCCACTGCCCTTGTTTGACAGATGCATAGCAACCCTTGCAGAAGTGATATTGTTCCCAGAGTTATCCTTTCCTGGTAGATCCCCAAAGGCCCACCCATTTCTCGTTGCTTTCCACTCCCGGGGCCAAAGTACTGACTCAGAGCATTTGGGGCTGAAAGAGAATGGACTGAATTCCCCGCCCCCCCCCCCCCAAAAGCTGCTGAGTTGGCTCCTCAGTCAAATGATGATGATTCACTGGGAACAAATGCTGGTGGCAAAAGGCCAATCATGGTCATTTACTTCATTGAAATCTTAACAGCTGGAGAGCCACAAGTTTCTGCAACGAGTTACCCGGCTGTAGGGCTGAAAATGACCTTTGTCTCCACAGAAGCAACCCCTTGTGGGCAGTGGGTTCCTCTCATGAGACGTGGAGGGTTCTCTGAGCAACTCTGGCAGCAAATCAGCTGTCTCCGGGCACACTGGGTCTCTTGTCCTGCTGGGTAAACCCTATCACAACCGAAAGTCTGCTATTGGGGATATAATGAAATCTCATATGTTTAGGACTAGTAGGAGAAACCTCTTCACGTATTTTTTTTTTTAATTCTGGCAAAAGACATGTAACATAAAATTTACCCTCTTAACCTTCTGCAAGTGTAGAGTCGGTGGTGTTAAGTACATTCACCCTGTTGTGCAACCATCACCATGATCCATCTCCAGAACTCTTCACCTTGTAAAACTGAAACCTCGTACCCATTAAACAAGAACTCCCCATTCTTCCCCTGCCCCTGGTGACCTCCGTTCTTTTTGTCTTCCAGAACTGGAATACACTAGATACCTCATATAAGTGGGGAAAAAAAGTATTTGTCTCTTCTTGACTGGCTTATTTCACTTAGCACCATGTTTACAAGGTCCATCCATATGGTAGGTGTTAAAAAGAAACAAAAAACCCAAAATAGAGTCACTTGTGCTACAGGCCATGTCACAAAGCTAAGGCTTAATCCCTAACCTAACTGCAGTTTCAACCTTCCCCAGGAATATAGTCTTAACTGGTCAGTCTGGAATTTTCCAGCAAGCACCAAGGAGGTAATCTGCCACATCGACCCTTCCCATCCCCCAAAGGAAGATGACGTAACCCACTCTTTCCTTATTCCTTCTCTCTTCTGCCCATAAAATCTTCTATTTTGTACAGCTCCTTGGAACTCTCTTCTACTTGCTGGATGGAATGCTGCCTGATTCATGAATCACGGAATAAAGCTAATTAACTCCTCAAATTTACTCAGGTAAATTTTTGTTATTTAACAGATTTGGTGGCAGCAGTGGCATCTGAAGCAAACTTGGGAAGGCCTTTGGGGGGGCAACAAGAACACAGGCATAGCACAGGACCTGCAAACGCCTTTTTGAGTTCTGTCTCTCTTGCTGTTTCTGAGGGCCATGGGTAAGTTCCTCTTGGTTCTGAACTCTGATCTCTTTGTGTCAAGCTCCCGATCTAATTGGCTTTCCAGTCAGCCCCCATTTGTTTAGAATCACTGGTTCCACATTGGAAGCTGCTAGTAGTCTGGGCCACAGTCCCTCATTTTATTGGAAACTCCAGCCGTTGGATTCCAAATTAGGAACTGCTGGCTACAGCTCCTCATTTGTTTGGAATCAGTCTGCAGTCCCCATTTGTGGAGGTCTGCTGGTTCAACCCATTCTGCAGCTCCATGCTGGGAATCTTTGGAAGGGAGCACAAGGCCTTTCATTGGCCAGGCCACAGTCACTGGTTACTGCTGGTGTGTTAAGGTGCATGTGTTTGTCTCGTTTTATGGAGATACGGGATAACTGCTAATGGGAACCTCCGAAGTAAAAAACCTGAAAACCTGACGGGCCCAGGTTGAGCATTTAAAAGCTGTGGGGGGGCGGGCACCTGGGTGGCTCAGTCAGTTGAGAGTCCAACTCTTGGTTTTGGCTCCGGTCATGATCTCAGGGTTGTGAGATCAAGCCCTGCATCAGGCTCCATGCTCAGCAGGGAGTCTGCTTGAGATTCTCTCCCTCTCCTTCTGCCCCTCCCCACACTTGCACACTCACGCTCTCTCTCTCTCGATCAAATAAATAAATAAATCTTTAAAAAAAAAAAAAGCTGTTGGAACACTCACTACCTAACCCAAGGACTCCTGTTAGGATAAGCTGGTCACAGAACGGGTCAACCGTCAACCTCAAGAAAATTTCTGTGCGAGGAGGTACACTGTAAAACACTGCACACTCTCTGACCCAGAAGCACGTCCTTGTTAGGTATTAGCTTGATTCCAAGAGAACCAAAGGCTTAGCTAAAAGAAATAGGATCCTTAAAATCTAAAGCGTTAATGGTACCACTTTCTGGTACACATGCTTATTTTATATCTAAGAAATATTGTCCTAGAAGTTATAAATATTTACAAAAATGGCAAAATCTTACTAAGTTTGTTCCGTGTCCTGAGAATTTGTCTTGATAAAGGTTAGGCTGGGCTCCCTAAAATATGGCCAGACAAATATGTGGATTGGACTCCATCTATGGCTAGACATGGATGGACAGAAATGTGAGTTGAACTCTATTTGCAGCTAGAGTCTCACCTGGCTGCTAGGCTTTAGTAGAATGACAATGGCCAGTAGAAGAAAGGTTCCAATTAGATAAGATCATTTAAGAGGTGCACTTAAAAGTGAGCATTCCCAAATTAAACAAACAGAATGGGATACCTATTTTCATCCGTATGCAGAAGCTTCCAAAAGTCTTCAGAATTCCAAAAGAGCTTCATGAAAGTTACATTGCAAAAAGGTAATGAAAAATTAAAGAGGTACCTCAAACAAGAGACTATAAGAGACACACAACCCCTACTGCCCCCCTCTATCCCCCTTTATTCAAGTACTCATCCTACTAATCCTCTCTCTGAATTGCCTTTACATGACCATAAACAAAAATTCATCAAGTTAATGCCTCACAGACACCCATGTATCTACCTTCAATGGAGGGCCCCTGTAGGAACCCTTCCCTGAGTTGACAAAATTCTGAGGGATTTTCTGGTAAACTGCTATGCTATTCCCTTAAGCAGTTAAGGGAAGCTGAAATTAAAGATAGAGTCTGTAGAGGGGATCCTGGGAAGACTAACAGAGGCCAGTGATGGGCAAGAATTCTTACCAGAGTCAGCTCTCCCAAACCTCTGTCCATAGTGCCCAGTCACGAAAGAAAAATAAAATTTCATGTTGTCCCTTCCTTTCCATAGCCAGACCCACTGGTTACTGTTCCTTTCTTTCCCAGGGACAGTTACTGCCTTCTTGCTTGTCTTGTTTTGGGTTCTAAGAGCTTGGCTTGGCTTTCTGCTTGCCCGGAACATACAGTCAGTTCTTTCCCTTGGCTATCTTTGGGAGTGACTCTGGATTTTGGGAAGGTAATAACCTTTACACGCTCTTTGAGGATGCCTCTTGGGTCCATGGAGTTTTTTCAAGACTGCCAGAAATATTTACTGCGAGTTCTGGCTGAAACCTGACAAGATATTTGAAAGGATTTAATAACTCTATGATCAGAAATTTGGCCCAACTGGAAACTGATATTCAAAGCCTGATGGGAATGTTTTTTAGGCCTTCTAAGCCAAATGTACCCAGAGGAAAAGAAAAACCTTCTAAACAAAAAGATTTATGGGTGGATCAACCTATGATGTCATTTACTTTGCAAACCAATTCTTTGAGGAATTAAGAGCAACTGTCCTCATCTTACAAATCTTTGCAAAACTAGAAATGCAGCTCTAGAGACAGTTCAAAGTTCACCTATTTCTTTTTACCAATCCCCCAAACTCCCCTATTTAATCTTACTTTTTTTTAAAGGTTTTATTTATTTATTTGACAGAGAGAAACACAGTGAGAGAGGGAACACAAGCAGGGGGAGCGGGAGAGGGAGAAGCTGGCTTCCCGCCGAGCAAGGAGCCCGACGCAGGGCTCGATCCCAGGACCCTGGGATCATGACCTGAGCTGAAGGCAGACGCTTGACTGACTGAACCACCCAGCCGCCCTGTCCCCAATTTAAACAGGCTTGTAACTTGCATTCTTCCCTGTGCCTTTGAGATTGTGTTAAAGTACAAACTTTAGAGAGGCAATTCTTATTAGAAGAAAAACAAGGGGGAAAGGTCATTTGGAATCTGGACTAATGGGAAATCTTAAGCATATGGAAGTTTTAAGGTCTTTGTTTACATCTGTGTATGTTTGTGTGTGTGTGTGTGTGTTTGTGTGTGTTATAAATGGGTGATATTTTCTACCTCTGGATGGTATTACCAAAATTAATTTGTAGAAGAGCTCTATTTAACTGGCTTAAAGAAAATCAAGCACTTATATAAATTAAGTATTCATAAAAATTCTCAAAAATAGGGGCGCCTGGGTGGCTCAGTCATTAAGCATCTGCCTTCAGCTCAGGTCATGATCCCAGGGTCCTGGAATGGAGCCCTGCATTGGGCTCCCTGCTCAGCGGGGAGCCTGCTTCTCCCTCTCCTCCCTGCTCATGCTCTCTCTGGCGCCCTCTCTCTTTCTCAAATAAATAAATAAAATCTTTTTTAAAAATTCTCAAAAATATAATAGAAACTAACCCAACCACTTTTCAGGTTCACATGATCTGGGATAATCTTTGGCAAAGAAAAGCTAGTTTAAGTTTGGCTTCATTAAAACAGGCCATGTCTTCAGAGTGACCAGCATTAAATATAATGCAGACATACAACTTTTATTCTGCCTGGGTTTATCAGTCAAATAAGCTCATGTTATCCCTGTTAAAATTTGCCAGAAAAATAACTTAGAATAATGGCTGACTTTGTCTGATGTCTCATGAAGGTTTTGTGGGTCATCTAAACAATTATTAAGAACAAGTAAATTAAATAGATGTAATAGGGGCGCCTGGGTGGCTCAGTTGGTTAAGCGACTGCCGTCGGCTCAGGTCATGATCCCGGAGTACCAGGATCGAGTCCTGCATCGGGCTCCCTGCTCAGTGGGGAGTCTGCTTCTCCCTCTGACCCTACCCCCTCTTGTGCTCTCTCTCTCTCTAATAAATAAAATAAAATCTTAAAAATAAATAAATAAATAGATAGATAGATAGATGTAATAGGATAAAAGAAATTTAGGTGAACTTTTTAAAAAAGTTTCCCCAAATATTTTTGGTAAACTGAAGCCTTAAGATTTTGCTAAGTTAAATTAAATGATGGATAGTCATTAAATACCTAGATCATTTCCAAATAAGACAGAATACTAAAACATTAATTACTGAACATGGGTTTCCTTTTACAGAGGAACTAAAGATATTTGTATCCATTAGTAAACACATCCTGTGCCATACTGAAAAATTTACTATGAGAAAATCTATTCCTAAAAATTATAAAAAGTATTTTTACATCTGTCAAGCTACAGAATGCTAATACAAAAGACAGTTTATAATTCTTCTTTATTTTCACTAAATATTAAGGGTTAAAATTCTAATATATACTTAAAGCTACTAGAAATAATAAGGGAAACATCTCTGTATGCAAGGAATGAAGGATGTGTGTTTTTGGTTAAAGAAAGCATGAGGAATGGAGATGGATCTTGTTGAGAAAAAAAGAAAGTTATAGATGATTTGTGGAAAATGAATCCTTGAAAAGGGATTTTCTCTCTGGTCAGCTCTGGCTAAGACTGGACTAGATTTAATTAAGTGAATGAGTTTTAGTACAAAAACAATTTTTAATTTTTTGAGTAACTGTCATACTGTTTTTCCTAACAGCGGCACCATATTATAACCCCACCAACAGTGCACAAGGGCTCCATTTTCTCCACATTCTCGACAATGCTTGTTATTTTCTGTTGTTTCCTTTGATAGCAGACATCCTAGTGGATGTGAGGTGGACCTTTTAAAACTCTTTTCAAGGTTGGAGCACCTGGGTGGCTTAGATGGTTAAGTGGCCAACTCTTGATTTTGGCTCAGGTTATGATCTCAGGGTTCTGGGATCGAGCCCTGCATCAGGCTCTACACTCAGCGAGGAGTCTGCCTAAAGATTCTCTCTCTCCCTCTACCCCTTCCCCCTGCTCTTCTCTCCCTCTCTCTAACATAAATAAATAAATCTTTAAAAAAAAAAAAAACCTTTTTCCAAGGTTGAAATTCTAGGAAAAATCCCTGATGATAAAACACTGCAGTAGTACTTAATGGTTACAGAAATGTATCACACATTTAAGATTTAAATCACTTATTGCCTCCAGATTCTACACACCACCTGGAAGGATGCTGGGTCCGAATGGAGGAGTGTTAGCATGGGTCCCAGCCCCCTATGAGCAGTTCTTACGAGGGAAAGAAGGAACCAGGAATCTGACTGCCTACATGAGGACAACCAGTTTATGTGAATTCCTGCTTAGTGAAGTCAGAATTCATAAAGTTCCACTAATTTCTAAGCCCAGAATGGGCCCACAATGAAAGCACAATGTGGATATGAACAAAACTTAACAAAAACCACTACAAATGACTCAACACAAATGAATGCTTTTTCATCAGTCTTCAAATTTGGAATACAATTTTTCAAAAATCTAAAACTGGATTGCTAAGTCATGTACTTTGCGGGAGATACAAATGATTCGGGACTGTTTGGTTTCCAAAGTCCATTCTTTAGGGTGTCCAGCTTCTTCATCTGTTTTATTATATCCAGCCTCCGGTAGGGTCCTGAAGTCATTTAAAAAGTCGAGAGATACAGGCAAAGACCCTCCCCCAAGAGCTTCTTTGCTAAGGTTGGTTGAGAGTTCATCTCTGGAAAGCACTTCTGCCAAGGAGCCAAGCCAAACCCATGCTGGGCCTGGTTCCCACCTCTTAGTCCTTCCATTACCAAGCCCATAAGTGGAACCAAGTCCAGTCAGTAGAGATTCCTTAGCCTGAATCCTTCCATCAGGAAGTTAAGGATTTGGAAAGAAGAACTAGCAAATGCAGGAAACAGCAATGAGCTGCAATCTGGAAATCTGGGTTTGACTTGACCTCCTTGACTGTGGGCAAAAACTCAACCTCTTTGAGCCTCTATATTCTCAACTGTAAAATGGGGTGCGGTGGATACCACTTACCCCCAGTGGTGCAGATCTCAGCATTATGTGAAAACTTCTGGCACACAACTGGTTGTCAAAAGATTCTCAAAAGTCAACCAGAGACTAGCCAAATAATCCCAGAAAGTTCCCTTTTGGCTGCTGACCCCTAGGGTGGATGTCTGTCTTTACCTGAAGAGATGGCTTCAGTCAATGTTCACAAAATAAATGCTAATATAATGTAATTCTCTGGACATCCTTTCAAGTTCTGTGATTAACAGTCATACCCCATGTGAGTTCTAGATGAAGCCATGACGTCATTCACTCAGACCCGGGTGAGACAGCTCTGGGTGTTCCCTACTTTGGTGGCCGTTGCTCCCACAGTGTTGGGGTGGTCAAGTAATAGGCTTCACATGTCCCCCCAGTCCTGCAGTGGGTGAAAGAGCAGCTCCCTCCTCTCCCTGTTGCACGGGTGGGGCTGGCAGCACCAAACCACTGACTCTGGTGTTCCAGAAACACGGACCTTCAAACCACCTGCACTGTCCGCCTCCGCCGGCTAAATTCGATCTTTCTCTTTTCCATCTTTACGTGGGATAATTCTGCCACCGTAACCATTTCAGAGGAAGGGGAAAATGCTCTGCTGAGACAGAGATTCTCCATTTGCATTTCCTTTTTCCATCTGTATTCACTTTCTTCTTTGATTTTCTAGAATTCCCCTGATCCAGGTATCACTTTTCTTCATCTCCCCGGGGCTGCTCAGTGAACCCCCCCACCCCATCTATCCAACTTTCCCAGTCCCCTCCTCCTTTGGCTCTCACATTTGACAGCACCCAGCCCCCACCCCCAGCCCCTCCCCCAACCCCCCCCACACACGGACGAGAAACCTCCCTGTGTGTCAGCACCCTGGTCCCAGCAGCACCATAATCGAGCCTCTGCAGTGCCATCCATCACCATGGAAACAGCACTTGCAGGCACCACAGACAGACACAGCCATTACGGAGGCTAATGCCTGTCAATCCACATGTGAGTGTGTGTGCTTAAAATAGAAGTTCTGCGAATAAAAACAGCAGTTAGGGAAATCTGGAAATCTTTGCTGCATACAGATTCATTGAGCCCTGCTGCCTGCTGACTTCCTGTTCACATCGTCTTTCTCCACCGTTGTTCCTTAGCAGAGGTGTGGAAAGCCAATCAGCCCGTTCTCCCTGGAAACAATGCCTCCTGCAAGGGTAAGGATTAGCCATCCTTAGGGATTTTTAGGTTATGAGGATCAACAATAGCAGGTGTAGCACCAGCAGTCCCTTTAGAAAATCTGACACTGATCCCTGTTCTCTGCTTCAAAAAAAAATTAGGACACTTAAAATACAAAATGGGGAGAAGAGACGGTATTTAGGAAATGATAAGGGAAATGCAATTCGAAAGAAGCTAAATCATAAATACCAGGGAAGTAGAGGAAGACGCTGGGAAAGAAAACTGACTGCAGGGTCTGTTTATGCTGCAATTAGCAAAGTGGTAAGTGACTAAAAGGTAATTGACAGCTCTCTAGGCACCAGTAAAGTGGTTACTGCAAGGACAGGGCACGGCAGCCTTGACCCCTGGGGTCAGGGACTTGGTGGCTTGCAGGCCCCAGGTCAGGTTGCCTGTGATGGGCAACCCCAAGCCCATGCGGCCTAGTCAGGCTGTCCACTCTTCTCTTTCCAGAATCTTCCTCCCCTCTGGCCTTGTGGCAATGCCAACTAGCAGAACACTAAGAGTTCATTCTAAAATGCATAGTTGACCCCAAAATAATCTACTGCAATGGAAAAAAAGAGATATTTTATCAGAAAGAAATTCACATCCTCAGCACAGAAGCATTAGTATTCATTATTTACGCCTAGGTTTAAAGAGAAGTAAAAAAAAAAAAAAAATCTGAAGAATTATAATCAGAGAGCTGGAGAAGATACCAAGGGTTCATAAGGTCTAGCTGTACTCAGAAGATGGATAAGGTACATTACTCCCGCTTTATAAGAGGAAGCAAGCAAGGGCCAGGAAGTTGAGCATTTATTCCTGAACTCTGCCTAGCAAGTGACCCCTTCCCTCCTCCTATAGTTTATTCCTATTACACCTTTTCAGAGGTATGCATTTGGCTTTCATTGCTATATTTCAGCCTGAATAGCCAGCTAAAGTCAAAAGCACATACTGGGGCAGAGTTGATCACTCCTTTCACAAAAACGGTAATTTTTTCTAATTTGGCTGAGATTCGCTTCTTGGGATGGTTTCTTGTGTAGATCACTACTGTCCTTCTCTAAGTAAATGACCGGGGATGGGGAGCTGGAGAAATACGACACCATTGGGACCCTTGTGATCTTAATACCAGACCAAGACCAAGATCCTTCCCTAAGCAACAGGTTGCCTTTGTAAGTAGACCTACCTCTTGGTTTTTCAGTACACAAACTAGCCAGTAATGACATGTTTAATGTGTGCTGAGCACAGGACACATGGTCAGAGAGGGGAGACCTACAGAGTAAAGGGAAACAAGGTAGGAAGGCAAGTTCTGCTGCCTCACGGAGGTCTGGGTAATCATTTTTAAAAAGTCATTTATGTTGGGCGCCTGGGTGGCTCAGTTGGTTAGGCGACTGCCTTCGGCTCAGGTCATGATCCTGGAGTCCCGGGATCGAGTCCCACATCGGGCTCCCTGCTCAGCGGGGAGTCTGTTTCTCCCTCTGACCCTCCCCCCTCTCATGTGCTCTCTCTCTCTCTTTCAAATAAATAAATAAAATCTTAAAAAAAAAAAAAAGTCATTTATGTTTACACTAAGAATGTTTCAGGTTTTTACGAAAGCTCCATTTGCCCATAGTATTTTATGTAGAAAAACCTTAAAAGTATTTGCCTTCCCTGTGTCCGCATTAACTGAGCAGAGAAAAGGGGTGGAGACTGGGCCAGGTTAGAGCTGGATGCTATCACAGGACAAAATACTGATGGTGACTTCTCCACAGAGGCGGTGGCATGCATGCACATGGCCAGCCAACAGCCACAGATCTCCAGGTGCCTGGACCCCGGGGCAGCTGGGCCAAGCCCCGCAGAAGGACTCGGACACGTCACTGAGAGACCAGGGTCAAAGCACCACCACCACTCCTTCCTCCACAAAGTAAGTCCCTGCAGAATCTGTCTGGTCCAGCACCAAACTGAGGTTCTTCCCTCGCCCCCTCTTCCAGGGAGGGGACCTATGCAGATGCTTTTTTTTTTTTCTCATAGCAGTCCGGTGCTAGACTCGGGGCTAAACCCTTTCGCACACATTGTGTCATTTCATACTTAAAATGACCCTGAGGAGGATCACTGCCCCATTTTTTTTCACACACCAAATGGTAAGAAACTGAGAGAAGACACCTAACCTACCCTGAGTGATGAAGCCAAAAGTGGGGGTGCCAAGACGGAATCTATGTCTGTAAAACTTGTTCTTTTCCCTCAGATCTTAGGTAACCTGATGCTATGTGCTCCAAAGGCCAAAAGTTCAGTGTGCAGAGCCGCTGTTCTAAGATATTACTCATGTCTGAACATTTCCAGATTTCTTAGTGCACGGTCTCCTCATTGTTTCCCACTTCTTTTCTCCTGGGGCCAAGGAGCACCCCCATCCCAGGGGGTCCCCGGTCTCCCCCACGCCCACTGCATACAGTGCTGGTGATGGCAGATTCACCTCCCACTGGATCAACTTCTGGGCCTTCCCTGCCCCTTCCCGTCACTGCTCACTTCCCGGCTCAGCCAGCCTCCTCCCTCCATGTCTCAGGGACTAGGGCACCGCTGTCCTCAGGGCTCTGCGACACGAGCCACCGCATCGGACCAGCCCCCAGTGTGAGAGCAGCAGACTGACATCCGCGCCTGACAAGGGCAGCCAGCCAGCGGCAGGCAAGGCGTGTCATTCACGCATGAAGCCGGGGGATGGTTCTGTACTGGCGCCCTGCGGCCATGAGCCCTCAGCATTCCTGCCACCCCTGCCAATCCACCCCCCCACCCCTGCCACATCCCAGGAGAGCCACCTGGAGGATGTCTGACACTCATTCACTCTGCAGCCCACCCAGATGCCAAGTCAAAGTGTTTGGGGGAAAAAAAGTATTAACTCATTTTTTGATTCACATTTAAGCTTAATATTTATTTTACCATTTATGAAAATCCGAAAGAACGGCCTGCCGATGGCTTTTTCTTTACACATTCTGGTCTCAATCTGTGGTTTGTACGTCTGTTTTTCAACAGCCGACCCGGAGTTATAGAAACTGCTTCCTCCTCACTGTCTGAAATACTAGCGGGTCTTGATAAATAGCAGTTTCCATGGAGATGACAGAGGAACATTACCCATTTTGCAGTGAGTTTCTGATTTTTCTCTCGAACCATTAGCTTTCACCACAGCTCATTCATTATTCACGTGCAGTAAGGAAATGATGGCAGCCCAAACATTTCAGGAGACCCGCATCCCAGTGGCCGCCCAGATCTACACACAGGTCATCGGCAGCACGTGGCCAGGAGGGAAGCCAAGTCCAGGACTGAAAGAGCCGTCGGAAATGACACACCAGCCCTCCATTGCCTGCAGTCACATCCTCCACCACGTAAATCGGGATTTTCAACAAATGATAAATTAGGAACTTTCCGCATTACCTCACCATTTAGAGGATAATGGGGTAAGGTCTCCATTCGATATTCGCCCTCTCCAATGGTGATTGCCTACTCTTCTTCCGAGTCAACCCTCCGCCCCCACAGGCTCCCTTACAATTTATGTTTACTGGAAAAGTTTACATGAACTTAATTTTTGTAAAAGATACACACTTTGGAATTTTAAAACATGACCCTTACCTTTTTCACCTTTGAAGAAAATCTTTAATCTTGAAAAAATAACTGATACGTGATAAACTAAGAGTGGATAGGTACCAGATATAATCATTGTACTTGAAAAGGGGAATAATGACATCATAAATTACCTTTTTTTTAAAAAGGAAGTAGAACTCTGAGGCATCCAGTTTTAATTATGTCCTTTTATATATGTCTAATAAAAATATGAAAATCATATCTGAAGGCAGCACAGTTGTGAAGAGACTGTAATAACCATAGAAACCACATTCATGGACTGAGGGCCAAGTTCCCAACAGCATCTCCCTTTTAAAACCGTTTTAATTGTCCCCAAAGATATAAAAATAGGTTTAATATCAGAGTATAATCTGTGCTAATACTAAATGCCAAAATACACAATTTTAAAAACCTAACATTTGTGTGTAAGTAACATGTTTTCTAACACGAAACTGAAAAATTATAGCATCTACTCATCACCTGTATTTTAAAACATCACAGCTCCACAGCCACCACTCTTTCTATTTTGGACTAATCTTTTCCATATCCTGCCCTGGAGAGTGCTAAAGGCTGCATGGCTTTTAACGGCAGCCTAAGATTTTCCAGAGCTCAGCAGCTTTGTCAATAAATCAAAGCCAGGGACTTTTTCTGAGTAATAAAGGGGCTTAAACTTCAGCAACATTTGTTAAAGTTTTGGAAGACAACAGAAAGGATTTGGCAACAGGTAAGAAAGGAAATGGGTCCCTTTTCTTACTGTTCATACCTGGGTAAGGTGGGAAAGTTGCCAGCATCCTGCAAAAAGCCTCCATATTTCCCAGGACTTGGGAAAGGTCGTGTCCCACAGAGGGACGTTCTTCCGTGGCCCCTTGAACATCAAGTGCATTTGGCTCCCTGGCCCCTGCTCTCCATCCTGCCTGAAGGGCCTCTGGTAGTTCCTCTCTTTACTTTCTCCTGAAGGGCCCCCAGGTTCTGTCTCCAGCCCAGGCCCTCCCTGGCTATTCCGACCACATGTTTTTATCCTTCTCGGAACTTGTCATGTATTCAGAGACAGTGGCTCTCAGTGTAATAGACACCTCTGCTCCCCCTGGTTCCTTGACCACAGTTCTGTAATGTCAAGCAAGTGTGAATTACTTAAGGCCAAGCTTGGACACCTCTGGATTCCTCACAGCACCTGGGTAGAGCTGTCCATGCTCACTGACCACCCCCGATTAAATCATGGCAGATGGTGTCTAAGCTCATTTTGAACTCCAAGCGAGCCTTCATATGTTGTAGCTGTTATTCTCATTTGCTGATTTTTAAACAGATAACCAATGCTGGAAATTTTTTTTTAGGGAGATACTTCTGAATATTCCAAGTTATTTCGAATTTGAAGGATTCTTATTCTACAAGGTAGGCCTGGAGAAAAAAAAAAAAACACTGACTATGGAGAATGACATTTTCAAATTCCTGCAATGTGTCGTGACTGCTTCTGTTTTCCTCGTGAGCTAGGCTCCTGAAGGTGGTGAGGACATATCCTCTCCTTGGCAAATCTAGGTCTAGGTTTGAGAAGTTTTTGTGAGTTTGAAACTGCCTTCCCTGCCCTAACATCATGTAACAAGCTACTGATCTATTTGGAAAGAACACTAAGATCTTAAACATGCCATTGATAAAGCTTTTTTAAATGCCTGGAAAGTGCCACACAAATCACCTAGAATGTCACACACACAAACACACACACACAAACACCTACAACAAACTCAACGATATTTCTAATGACGGAAATTATGTTTTAGAAGTTCACTGGCCTGAATATATGTTGGCTTAATTGTCACTCCGATAAGTCCCAAGGCAACTGATAACAAATGGCCAAATCCTTTCTGATCTGCAAATAAATCACAGACAATAACTTGGGTCCTACACCTACCTTTTTAGTTCACACTTGTTCCTCCTAAGAACCTCAACTGTTAACAGGTAGACAGTCAACATTCAATTCTGCTGTTTAGAAAGTCAAAGCTGTCTGAATCCACTTTGGAGACAAATAAGCCCCTTTGATATGGGAAAATGTGTGTGGTCGCGCTTTAGCAATCCAAAGCCTCGCACAGATGATGAGTTCCTGACAGGACATCGAAGCTCAATTTCTAAAATGAATTGCAGTGCAACATGTTGGCAGCATCAGGAAAAAGCCATCATTTCCGACTTCTCTTGTTTTAAGAGAAAATGCTCCTTTAGGTCTAGATCAAGGAGGAATGAAAGGTGAAACCGGAAGGATACACAACGTTTGTACATTTCTAACTTTCTACTGGCAATCTAAAACTGACATCCCATGGTCATCCCAAAGCTTCGACTCCAAGACCATTGGCCTTTCCACAAACCTAAGTCTCCTTGCTGACTTTCCTTTCCTGTCTCAAAACCTTAGCATCTTTCTTGCCCAGTATGAGCATAGGTCCAGTTTACCTGGGAGGTCCTGGTTTATGCCTGTCTCCTCAGCATCTGGACCAGTGTAAGCACGTGTCCAGGAAAAAGTTCCAGGTTGGACAACAAACTATATGATCACTCTATGTTTCCTCTTTTCCCCAAAAAATCTTATTGATTTTTCCTTGGCAACACCTGGTCATCCACTCCTTCATTTCAAATCCCCATTCTTAAGAAGTGTACTAATACTCCCTTGTGTATGGTCTCCAACCTCTAATCAATTATACACATGAATCGGCTGCTCTAAAATCCTCAACATCTTCGTATTATTTAATGGATGAAGTGCACACCCAGGCATTCCAGATCTTTCCCATTCTGGCCCTTAGGCTGTTTCTAATTACTTCTTTACATAACATGTGAGTCCAGCAAAAGGGCCTGCTCAGCTTTCACCCATCATATGGATCGGCTGCAGGGATCCCATTGCCAAAGCTGCCCCTGCTCTATCTATCTGAGACGGATTCTCCTTTTAAGCCCCAACTCAAATCTCATTGCTCCTTAAAGCTTTCTCTCCTGTCCCCTGCCTTCAGTCACCTCTCCTATATGACATTCCTGCAGCAAAGAACAACTCCATTAGCACTTAGCACGGCCCACCTTACACCCTTCTTGGTCTCTTTCGTGTCTCTATTCTGCCTCTCCAAGTAGATCTTAAGCTCAGCAAGCAGAGGGACCTTATAATCTTCTCTTCTCAACAGGCACCAAAGTCCGCTCAGCAGACAGGAGGCAATATGAAAACCAGGAAAAGCACAGGATCTAGCATGGTTGGTCTTAGATTTCTCGCTTACCAACCGTGACACCTCAGGAAAGGGGCATAAGCTCTCATCCTCAGATTCCACATCTATACAATGGGGATGGTGACCCTGACAATAATACCCACCTTGCCTTCATTACCAGGTTGTCATGAGGAAGCAGGTAAAGTGAACCTGTTATAAATTACAAAGTCCTATACACGTGAGGAATGAATCCAACGTTTTTTGATAATGGTAATGACACTGAACCACACCCTAATCAGAAGTCCAATCACATGATGCTACAGAGAGGGATCATTCGGATTTGAGCCGACTGCCTCCTGGGCAAGTATCACAGCACTTGAGTTCAATTGCTTTCTCTGAACACTCACGAGAGGCGCTAGGAAATGTGTCTGTCTTAAGGTTACCTTATCTCATTTCCTCTTTTCAATGCTGAAGTCTTTTAAGAGCTGATTGTGGAATATGAAAGGCAGGAAGAACGGGGGAAAGGGGCCGCCAGCTCACTTGTCAGTTCTTCTAGCATTTCAAACTACTTTCAAGTTTTTTTCTCTCATCTGCAAAATATCCTTTTGAGTTGTTGGAACCAGTACTATGAGCCCTTTGAAAAGAAGAAAGAGGGGTAAAAGTAGCATGCAGCTTCCAAAAAAAAAAAAAAAAAAAAAAACCAAAAACCCAACAAAAACCCCTAAGCCATTTGGTGGGGATAGATTGAGGGCATGGTAATTTTGGAATGAACCACACTTTATAATTTCAGCGCCATGTTTGGTTGAGGTATTCCAACTACATAGCTCTTCTGGAACATTCCATGTCGCATAAACCTGTGTATTGATGGATGTTTGTGGCACGAGTCAAGCAAATTAGTCAGATAAAATGCAAGCATGAAAGCAGGGAAGTGGTTCTTCTGAAGCTGCTTTTCTTTCTGTAAGCTTCCCACACCATTGAATCATCAATCACATTATGGCCCACAAGAAAAATCTTGAAAGAATAATGCTCAGCTGACCTCAAGCCACATATTCTTAACTAATAAAACAGCCTTGCATCAGCTTGCAAAGATACAGACTCTAAACTAATATAAGGTACCAATTTTGCAAGACAGTTTGCCCCTGGTAATTATATCAAAAATAAAAGAAGGCAGCCAACTGGCGAGTTGTCCGTTCTTTTAGAAAAGATATTTCATGTTCCTTCAAGCTTCATTATCAATGATTGGCTCAGATGAATGAGTGGCTCCCAGCAGCTTTTGCCCAAGACCAGGCTTGACAAATGTGGCATTATTTTGGCAGAGTTCAGAATCTGCTTCAGTCTTCAGATGTCTGGCACTGTACATGAACTTCTGAACCTGACCTGAAGCTATTACGGGCTTTAAAATTTTCAAGCAATTGCATCATTAAGCAACCAGCATGTGATGGCATTACTATCTTATCCACTGCCCAAACACCACAATGCATTTAAAGCCAGTGACATAAATCAGCAAAGAAAGGCACAGAAGATGGCAGTAAGAAATGGCCCATCATTCAGAGCCATTCAAAAGCACACAGGTTGTAAGTGTAGCACATTCAATTTGAAAACACAGATGTGCCACAAATTCAGAAAGCTTCTAAAGAGCAATTTGTGGATTTCCATCAAATAGCATATGCTCTGAGCAATTTTTTTCCAAGTACTTTCAAAGGTAGCTTGGTAGTAACAGGGTTTGTTCCTTATCTTTTTAAACCTCTGCTCCAATAGAATAAGATCAAGAAAATGGACAGCGCTTCTGTGTTCGGTTACAAGGGTTTTCTTTTTTACATCAAATTGCTGACATTCCCCGTTTTCCCAGTATCACCTTGGAAAGATAAAAAAAGTACCTGTATTTAAAGAATTAAATGAGGGAAATTACTTAATGTTTGAGTGAACTAAGTTCATTTTATTAGTAAATCTAATGCTATACATTTTCTTTTCTTTTTTTTTTAAAGATTTTATTTATTTATTTGACAGACAGAGACACAGCGAGAGAGGGAACACAAGCAGGGGGAGTGGGAGAGGGAGAAGCAGGCTTCCCGCAGAGCAGAGAGCCCGATGTGGGGCTCGATCCCAGGACCCTGAGATCATGACCTGAGCCGAAGGCAGACGCTTAACGACTGAGCTACCCAGGCGCCCCACATTTTCTTTTTTTTAAAAGGAATCTCCTTTTATTTATTTTTTAAAGTCAACTATTTTATTTTTTATTAAGTTTTTAATTTTAATTCCAGTATAGTTAACATACAGTGTTCTATTCGTTTCAGGTGTACCATACAGTGATTCAACAATTCTATTCATTACTCAGTGCTCATCACAAGTGTACTAATGCCATACATTTTTAACAACCTAGTTAATATGGGACAATCTTTTTAATGAGACATACATATCGAAATACACTGAGAGGAATGAAAAGAATTCAGGGAACAAAGAGGAGGAAACTAATCTGGTAACTTTATGAACAAAATCAGAATGAATAAGAACATTTTTGCTTTTATATAAATGTTCCTTTGTCTTCCTTTATTTTTACTGAGACCAATTCAAACACTGAGGACCAATCTGCAGGGCTCTTCCAGTTCATCAATGATTTACAGGAAATTATCATTTGTAATAAAAATTTCCCTTTTTCCTAAATCATTAGACAGAATACACTGGCTTTTCTGATGAAATCCCAGGTGGGCAAATAACAGAAGAAGATTGCTTATTTTTAGTGGCAGGCTGTGACAGACAACCTGAAAGAACATAAATTAACCCAGGTATGAGATCATACATATTTTCCATAAATCTTTGTTTCCTCGCTGGTATTATAAATGCAAACCTAGCAGAAATGTTTCAAACATGAGCAACCAGACTAAAACAGTTGGCCTAAAATATCTTCTAAATTAGACTTTTTCTTAAGGCCGACAGTATTTTTGATTGACTTGAAATGTAAATAAAGTCATCAGTGTTAGAAGTAGGAGAAATAGAGGAAGACTTCTCTTCCTTGAAATTCAGTTGCACCAGTATTGCAAAGAGCATCATGCACAGTGCCATCCATTCCCACTTGTAATGGTTAATTTCACTTGTTGTCCACTTGGCTGGGCCATGGTGACCAGATAGGTGGTCACACATTATTCTGGATATTTCTGTGATGAAGGTTTTGGATGAGATTAACATTTACATTGGCAACTCTCAGTAAAACAGATTGCCCTCTCTAATGCAGGTGGGCCTTATCCAACCAGTTGAAGGCTTGAAGAGAATACAAATGACCTCCCTGAGCAAGACAGAATTCTGCCATCCACAGCCTTTGACTTGAACTGCAGCAATGGTTCTGAGTCCCAAGCCTGCTGGCCTATCTTGGAAGATTCTGAACTTACCAGCCTCCATCAGCACGTGAGCCAATCCTTAGACTAAATCTCTTTCTCTCTATATATACTTATCCTATTGGTTCGGTTTCTCTGGGGAACCCTGACTAATACACCACTTATCTGAAGGGTTATTATCCACTCTGTATCTCCTCTATACACATCTTGCTTTCATCTATTTGGACAGCATAACTTTATTTTTGCACATTTAATACTGAGAATGAGGATTTAATTTCTTGGCCACAACGTTATATAGCTATGTACTTAGAGCTTCTATTTTTTTTTTTTTAACACTGTGATTCCTGTGCTATGTATTCTGTATGCAGTTAAATTCTTTAAAACCCCTTAACCATGTCCCTGCATTTCTTTGCACGAGGGAGAATAGTTTCCTTTCAGTTAGAAAAGGAATTTAATGAAGCTGTGAATGAATAAAAGGTAGGATGGAAAAAGCCAATCAGTTTCCATAGTGGCTTTTCTCTCCCGGGGTTACATCTCTGATTTGAAATTAATTCCAAGATCAGACTCATCCACATAAAATGCAAAGCCAAGGATAGCTGATCTCATGATCCACTCCATGAAGTATGAACACATATTGTCTAGATCAGGTTCCTCTTAATGACAAGGGAAAATGAGATGTATTATTGATGAAGACAGGCCTTAATCCAACCAAAACCTAGACAGATATGTTTATTTCTAATCTCTCCTCTAATCTTCCATTTTAAGGGGTAAAAAAAATCATGGTAGAACAGAAGGTTGAAAACCTGATTTGTGGATAAAGGACAGTTTCACTTTCCTGACTTTTTCCAGTGTGAATGGAATAAATATGGCTCTAATTTCAAGGGTTGATTTCATTCTGACAAAGCAAAACAGTTCAACTGCCAATGACATGTTTATATCTATCAATAGCATTTAATACCACTGGTCATGAGGTAGTGTTGGCTTGATTAGGTTTTCTGACTAGATTGAAAATTACTAGTTTGCAGTAAAAACATTCTTTCTAATACAAGAAGTTTCAAATAAGGTTATTAGTCATGAGGCTTGCAATGAAATAGTCTTTAAATCAGATTTAAAGCCACCCAGGCGCCTGGTCTGAGGTGTTCTGGTTAGCTAGGTGCAACAGTCTGAAGTTCAGCATTGTTGCTCCAAGCTTTACTACTAAAAACTTATCTAAAATACAGTCAGTGTGGGGGCACCTGGGTGGCTCAGTCAGTTAAGTGTCTGCCTTCGGCTCAAGTCATGATCCCAGGGTCCTGGAATCGAGCCCCACGTCGGGCTCCCAGCTGAGCACCGCTCTCCACCTCTCTTTGTCTGCCTGCCACCCACCCCTGCTCATGCTCACTCTCTCTGTTGCACTGTCTCTCCCTCTCTCTCAAATAAATAAATAAAATCTTAAAAAATAATAATAAATAAATAAATAATACAACCAGTCTATTTCCTTGCTAAGGATGATCAACAGTTTCTCTTGTTCCAATCTCTGATTCAGGCCATTGTTCTGGTAGCATCACTCAGTAAACTCTTCTTTTGACGTACTGTCCTCTCGCTGACTTTAGTCACTGACTGCCTCTTTGAGCATTTCTGTAGCCTATTCAAGTGCCCTAAAGCTAAATAAAATTTAAATAAAATTAAAAATTGTATGAAATTGTAGGAGTCTTAGAAGAAAAGTCGTCTTAAAATATCAAGATAAAGTTGAAAATATGACACAACATTAAAATACCAAACACTTTGATAAATAATTATTCAAGTGGAAGTGCTTTTGAAAACAGATTGATTTTGGGGTGCTTGGGTGGCTCAGTTGGTTAAGCGTCTGCCTTCGGCTCAGGTCATGATCCCAGGGTCCTGGGATCGAGCCCCACGTCAGGCTCTCTGCTCAGCAGGGAGTCTCCTTCTCCCTCTACCTCTCCCTCCGCCCATGCACGCTCGCTCTCTTTCTTTCTCAAATAAATAAAACATTTTTTTTAAAAAGAAGAAAAAGAAAACAGATTGATTTTTAACATCTTAAAACAAGAACCCTTTAGTAAGTGGCCAGGCCTCCTCTCCACTCAGGGTCTGATATGACTGCAGGCTCCTACATACCCATGTTGGTAGCTCTTCTTCCTCCTTGTGTTCTGGTTCTCCAGCCCTCTCAATTCTACCACTCTCCCTTTCACTCCACTTCAACCATCCTAATCATTAGACTTACTGGATACCAAACTCTGAGTTCCTCTCTGACCACAGGCTTCCATATTTCCGCCCACCCTCCTTGAGTCCTGCTTACTGGTCCTGAATCCTTATCATGGTTTCATCATGGCTTCTGTCTGGACCCACAATTGGCCATTTTAATCATATTTTCCACAGCAACTAGAGAATCCCCCATCTACTTAACCTTTTTTCATAACCTCTGGCTCTAGGTAAATGTCATCACCTTGAATTTCTGGCTGGAAAAATTTTTACTGGAAGAAATCAAAATTGGATATGCTCTCTCTCCTACAAATCTGTGAACCAAATCACATCTCAGCTGGGCCCCCATGGTCTTCATTTCTGAGTGACAACAAATTACTTTTCAGTAGCTACATTTGTCAGAGTTCTCCAGAAGAACAAAATCAATATGTATATGTATATGTGTATGTGTAGATATATCAGAGGAGATTTACTATAGGAGTTGGCTCATGCGGTTACAGAGGCCAAGAAGTTCCACCATCTGCCATGTGCAAGCTGGAGAATTAGGGAAGCCAATGGTATAATTCAGTGTGAGTCCAAAGGCCTAAGAGCCGGGGGCCACAGGTGTTAAGTCCTAAGTCAGAATGCCCAAGAGCCAGGAGTTCCAATGTCTGAGGGCAGAAGAAGATGGACTTCCAGCTCTAGAGGAGAGAGAGAGAATTTGCTCTTCCTTCACCTCTTTGTTCCATTCAGGGCCCCCATGGATTGGATGATGCCTGCTCCATAAGTCTACCAAACCAAATGCTAATCTCTTCCAGAAACACAAGCTATTTGGGCATCTCTTAGGCCAGTCAAGTTGATGCATAAAAATAACCATGACAGCAGCTGTTACCTACCCACAACAGGTAAGTCTGATGATTCAGCCTAATCTTCATAAATTTGCCTTCTCTCCTCCTAGAATTTCCTGGGATTGTAACTCATCCTATTCTCTCTTCTCCCTCCTTCTCATTTTTGAGACGACACGTCCCTCACCTTCCTAAAGTGAAATCCTTAGTCCATGTCTTAGACGTCCCTTTTTCTATTCACCAGGAGTCCTCTGTCTCTTCTCTCTCTTCTTCAGACAGTGAACTTGCTCACATCTCCCTTACCCTAAAGAAGAGCTCTACCCTCAACCTACCCTGTGCCTAAAGCTTCCTTCCATTTACCACCAAACCCTCAGGGCACACTGTCCATTCCCCTCATCTACATTCCACCTCTCAACCTCTAAAATTCGGGCTTCATTCTGCACTACTTTTCCTGCACCCTCATCAGCTAGAAGCCTTCCATCCAAGTGGCTAGTTGATTTGGGGAGGAACCCTCTTCCCCACCACGTGACAATTTAAAGTGCTCCCTGCCCCATTTCTTCCCAGCTATCCCTCTCCCAGGCTCTGCTCCGTATTCTTGGTTCCTTCAGGAGGCTGTCTGCTTTCTCCCCAAGCATTTTGTACAAAGATGTTACTGAATATCTAGGGGTCAAGGAAGGAAAGGTCTTCCTTGATCTTTTCTGGGCAACCAAAAAATATTCTTCCCTCTCTCTTTATCCTTTCAACTACAATTTCCCTTCTTCCTATAGAAACTAGGTGAGTAGTATGCACATTTTAGACATTAAATAAATATATGCTGAAGTAAAGTGAACATAGGTGTATTTTTAGTATGTTGATTAAGTATCTTGTGGGGCTTATATCAAATTATGAACATTAAAAATAATGACATTATTAAAATATTAGAAAACATTATTAAATATCGCATTAAAAAAATAGTATCATAGAGGGTAAAAAAATTCAATGTGCTCCATCATGATGAAGTAATTATAGAGTGAGGGGCTTCACCCCTGCAACTGCTTATACAGAATAGGGCCCAAGAGAGCATGTATTTAATGATTGTTGAATGAATGATACATTATCAAGTTTGCTTAAGAAAATCTCTCGGGCGCCTGGGTGGCTCAGTTGGTTAAGCGACTGACTGCCTTCGGCTCAGGTCATGATCCTGGAGTCCCGGGATCAAGTCCCACATCGGGCTCCCTGCTCAGTGGGGAGTCTGTTTCTCCCTCTGACCCTCCCCTTCTTGTGCTCTCTCTCTCTCAAATAAATAAAAAATTTAAAAAAAAAAAGAAAATCTCTCATAAGGTTTTAAAAAATCACTAATATTTTTATTAAATGTGCAGTGCACAAATTGAGAGATTATTCAATTTTTGTAGTTATGCTTTAAAAGAAAAGGTGTCTATAACTTTTAGGATACAGTGTGGAAATATTTCCAGATGAAATGAAAATTGCAGAAAGCGTTGCATTAAATGAAGTTGCAATTAGTAAAGGTTTCACTACTAAAGTGTCCTGCTCTGAAAAACAAACTGAGGGTTCTAGAGGGGAGGGGGGCGGGAGGATGGGTTAGCCTGGTGATGGGTATTAAAGAGGGCACGTTCTGCATGGAGCACTGGGTGTTATGCACAAGCAATAAATCATGGAACACTACATCAAAAACTAATGATGTAATGTATGGTGATTAACATAACAATAAAAATTTAAAAAGAAAAAAAACAAAAAAGTGTCCTGAACGTTTACCACTTTCTGGGCATTAAATCCAAAATATATGGGAACAAGGTAAGTACAAACTTTAATGGTGACCAAGGATTTTGATTTTCTGGTGTGATTTTTAAATTCCCCCAAATAAATCTCTGCTACCAAGATTAGACTTGTTTGTGGACACTGCATTCACTCAGCATAACAGAGAGTCTGGTCGTTATGCTCAGAGCTGTGGTGAGCTGGACCCAAACCTCCTGTCTCCTGAAAGTCAAAAACACTGTTTTGTGGGGTCAAGGTCAGTGGTGGTATTGGTGGCCTCAACCTGTTTTCCTTCTCTTCTCTGTCTTTCTCCCCTCAAGAACATTTTGAAATAGAAAAACACGGCCCTTTAGGGGCACCTGGGTGGCTCAGTTGTTAAGCATCTGCCTACAGCTCAGGTCATGGTCCCAGGGTCCTGGGATCGAGCCCTGCGTCGGGCTCTCTGTTTGGCGGGCAGCCTGCTTCCCCCTCTCCCACTCACCCTGCTTGTGTTCCCTCTCTCGCTGTGTCTCTCTCTGTCAAATAAATAAATAAATTCTTTAAAAAAAAAAAAGAAAGAAATAGAAAAACACTGCCCTTTAACCTCAGGCCCCACAGGAAAATGCCTTCCTTGCATCTGACCGAGCAAGGCCTTCCTTTCGCTCTCAGGGAGACGGAACCTTTATCCTGAGGCCTTTGACTTTCATTCTTTCTGGCTCTGTTTTTCTTGTCATAAACAGAGAACCACTCTGAGGCTGGAATTTAAAAACAGTAGTATTAAAATAAACTAAATTCCTTTCTCCTTGTGAATGATACCTCATGTCCTAGTACCAAAGTCTTCTTAAAGAAATTGGTAAAATGTCTCTTTGAAGGTCCTCTGGAATGATAATGATTCTGGGGGGTCCAGGACCTCCAGTCAGAGCTAATCCCAGAATGTTCCGTACAGAAGTGCCGACTTGTTTACAAAAGTAACAACAATAATTGCTGAAATCTCCCAATCTACCCCCCAAATGTCTTAAGCTCCAGGGAGCAAAGCTTTTATGTCTGGGACAGTGACGCTGGGAAGAGCAGCCGATTACTTGGTGCGGCTGACAAAGGAAGGACACCAGGGAACTGTTAGCCTCAAGTCAAGCAAGGTCTTTCCCCACTTCACTCCTAACCTTGACTAACATCCCTCCATTCCAGCAGTCTAGCCCACTCTGTTCCCTCAGTTCTTCCATTTAATCCTCAAGGCAAATCTTAAACCCCACATATACCCCCCACCCCCCATCCCAGTGATGACTTCCTCCTCCTAAAGCCCTCACTGGACACTTCCACTCTACCGGCATTTTTCTTTTTGCCTGGGACTCCCAGAGTTTCATGACTTGAGGGCAGAAACAAGTCAGCTTTCTTTGGTCCTAGCACAGACTCTGGCATGTCCCCATTGATGGCTGCCCCAGGGTGAGGATGAAGGAAGCCAGGCCTCTGGTCGGGCTTGATCTGACTGAGCCATACATCGGCAGCTACCAGACAATGCGGGGGACAAGCTCCGGAACTGAAGGCTGTTTGGTTTGTAAGAACTCTCATGTACGAAGCTGCACTAAGAGAAGGATGCCATATGCTGAAAAGAACTCATTTTTAAATATCATGATATAAATTAGCATTATATTCCATTTATATACCATTCTACACCATTACTGGAGTTACTGGAAATAACCTAACTTCAAAGTCTTTAAAAGGTCCTTTGAGGGGTGCCTGGGTGGCTCAGTCGGTTAAGCATCGGACTCTTGATTTTGGCTCAGGTTATGATCTCAGCGTCATGAGATCAAGCTTCATGCTAAGCGTGGAGCCTGCTTAAGATTCTCTTTCTCCCTCTCCCCCTGCCCTTTCCGCTCTAAGATAAATAAATAAATAAAAATAAGAGGCGATTTGAAACACATTGAGAAACTTAGACATTTATAAGTAAAATAAAGCCATCTAGAAAAATGACTAGAAAATCTAGAAAATCATGTTAACTATATTGTATTTTTTTATAGGAAATATATAAATATAGAAAAAAAACCTTTTTCCCTATAAAATATCTTTTTCCTCTATGTAAGTGCAGAGATCATCTGTTATTTGATTTGATATTGCTAGCACTTAGCACGCAGAGGACATTCAGTACATGTTAGTTATATGAATGAGCAAATATGAAGTTTATTCACATAACCCATATTTTCAAAAACAGTAAGTATGCTATACCTACACACTGCTATAAAAGTAAAGGTATACATCAGTGATGCTTTAGTAGCAGAACAAAACAATGTTGAAAGAAACATGACAGCAAAGACTAGTGCTACCGTTTGAATGGACAATGATTCTTTCAGCATCATCAAAGCAAGAGTTTAGTGGAAAACTGGGTTTAAAAGGAATCAGGAGACTGAATTTTAGTACCTTCTTGGTTTAATGTGATCTCGTGCTGGTCATGTCACTTCCCTGGGCCTCAGTCTCCCCATCTGGTCCTCTCTGTCTCTGACATTGTAAGACTGTCTTACTCCTTCAGCATGGATTACTAATAATGCACTCCTCGTTTGCAAAAAGACATCTCATTGACTTTGGGCTTTAAATGGAAAAGATGTGTGACATGGAATATGCTGTGTTTTCTACAAATGCCGAAGTTACAAGACATAGAAGAACTGTTTTGAGAAAACAGGATAAAAAAATATAAGACTCATCGCCCTGGAGAATCTCTCAACAAAGCCTTCCTTTTAGTTTGTTTTGATTTGCTGGGGTACATTTTTTTTTTTCTTGGAACATGAAAGGTCAGAACCCATGGTCTGGATCTTATTGAATCCCTCTTAATTAACTGGGAAAGAAAGCACATCATTGTACAGATCGAGCTAATTGGAAGCTTTGCTTGGTTTCTTTTCAGTATTAGCTAGATGAAGCTTGGATGCACTCTTGCCTTTTTGTTTTTTTACAAAGAACTAGTTTAGCTTTGATTATCTACCTTATCCCTTTTTAGAAGTATGATGAGTTTGGAGAAAAAAATCTCTTTAAAGACAAAAGCTGTACTCACAAGGCCAGATATAACGTGTGAAAAGAAATATCCAATTTTTATTCTTGGCAATGGACAACTCAAGGCTTAGTATAGGCAAGAACCAAAATACATAAGCACAGGCTTTTTGGTCTTTTCAAGATTCATCCTTTTTTTAGCAAGTGAGATAACAAATATTTTCTCCCAACCGTGTACAATATAGTTGATTAAATGTGCTGACAACTTTTAAACTTTTAAAATAGTTTTGAATTTCAATTTGGTATCATCCAACTTAAGTTACGGGATTTCTTTAGCAAAACCCAGCAACAAATATTGCTGGAATAATAGGTCCTAGAGAGTAAAATGAGCTTGAAACACATTCCAAAATAATCTGTATAGCTAAGCTTATTTTTTTTTAAGATTTTATTTATTTATTTGAGAGAGAGAGAGCAGACGAGCAGGGAGAGGGACAGAGGGAGGAGCAGAGTCTCCCACTGAGCAAGGAGCCCGCCCCGTGGGGCTCGATTCCAGGACCCTGGGATCATGACCTGAGCTGAAGGCAAATGCTTAATGAACTGAGCCACCCAAGTGTCCTGAAGTTTATTCTTCAGTGAAGAACCAACATTTTCCTTTGAAGAGATGGAAAACTACTTTTTTTAAGATTTGAAAAGTTATTAAAATGCTGATGCCACATCAAATTTTTTTTCCAATGAGGCATTTTAAGCAATAAACAAATAGGGAAAATTCAAGTGTAGTTTTATATTGGGGTGTAGAGGGGAAATTATACTGGCCGGAGGATTAGAAATGGCAAAATAAATATTGAGGCCAATAGAAAAATGCCATATTCTGTCAAATATGCCAAAAATGCAAATGCGTGTGTGCATGCATGCATATGTTTGTGTGCATGTGTGTCTGTGCATGCGAGTGTATGTGCACACATGTGTTCCTCCAGGATTGTTGCTCTTTTCAACAATCCACCATCCTTGTGGCAACTAACTTCATGATTTCATTGTCTATTGTTTTAAATCATGTGGGAAATTAACTGAATGAATTCTAAATTCTAAAAGATCCACAATTCTTAAGAAATCAAAAAAGGAACAATTCCAATTCTAAGAAAAGCTTTAGCTGTATCCTCAAGGGATACAGACCCCTGCTTGACAGATCCCTGCTGTGGCCTCTGCCCCTTCATACCCTTTCCTGGTCACCTCATGACCAAAGCTGGTGGGTATGGGCCATGGAGGCCAGGCTGGCCAGCACTGGGTCCTCTTCTGTTATCTGCCCAGATTTTCTGATCAATCTAATCTCAGCTGATATTGGAGAAGCAGTTGCATAAACTATGGAATGAATATTCTGATGCCAAACTGATTCCAATAAATCTCATGTGACTTTGGTGACCACGAGCTCAATTTTCCAGGTTCTGAATGTTCCCAGAGTTAAACCTTAGAGACCAGAGAGCAGAAAATGACCTTGAAGACTTTCATTTTGCCACAGACAGCCATGAAGAAAAAAATGCAGGATGAGGAAAAGCATAATGATAACTGCATCTCCCATTGTGTGTGTGTGTGTGTGTATACAGAAATTTTTAGAGAAACCATGGGTAAAGAACAAAGGCAAAGCTCAAAGGCAAGTGCATCTTCCATATATATATATATGGAATATATATATATGCCATTCCCCAAATTATTAAGGGTTGGGAGAAACATATTCTCCTACATTGCTGGAAAAATGTAAATGTTAAAAATCTGTGTGAAAAGCAATTTTGTGACACATGAGAAGAACCATAAACACATGTCCAATTTTACTTCTAATAATTTATTGGAAGGAAATATTTGAACATATATAAAATATTTACTATGAGACTAGAACTCATGGCAAGATTGCTTGTAAGAATGAAAAGACCTGGAAATAAATTCAACAGGTAACAAATATGATATTGACAAACTAAGTTAAGTTAGATCCATATAAAAATCTAAAGCCTATAAAAATTGTTAAACGATATCAGTTGTTGGCATGAAAAACTGCACAATACATCAATACGTGAAAAAGTTACAAAACAATACGTACATTATGATTCCATTTTTAAAAAAGAGATGTAGATGCACTGAAAATTGTTTAAGGATAAAATAGAGATTTTTGTATAAGTAGTTATGATTTTAAAAATGTAAATATCTGGGGGCGCCTGGGTGGTGCAGTTGGTTGAGCATCCAACTCTTAACTTCCACTCAGGTCATGATCTCAGGGTCCTGGGATCGAGCCCAGCTCCGCACTGAGCAAGGAGTCTGCTTCTCGGCCCCTCTCTCCCTCTCCCTCTGCCCCTCTCCCCACTCAAATGTGCACTCTCCCTCTAAATAAATAAATAAATAAATAAAATCTTTTAAAAAGGTAATTATCTGTATTTTCTAATGTTTCTAATCTTTTTAAATAATGAGCACATATTGCTTTGTAATTAAAAATTAAAGTCTTAAAAAATTAAAGTCTTTAAGTGAAATAAGTTAGGGAAAGACAGCTACTCTATGATTTCACTCATATGTGGAATTTAAGAAACAAAACAAAGAAAAAAAGAGACAAATAAAAAACAGTGGGTTCTTTAAAAGAACACAAAATACAGTCAGAAATGAACAAAACTGCTCATAAGTTTTAAACAGTAATAATAGCTATATTAATTAATTAATTAATTAATCTTTATTTAGTAGGCTCCATGCCCAGCGTGGAACCCAACTCGGAGCTTGAACTCATGACCCTGAGATCAAACTGAGCTGAGGCCAAGAGTCTGACACTCGACCAACTGAGCCACCCAGGCGCCCCTACACCTACTATTTATTGTCTACTGTACAGTAAGTGCTATATTTATTTTATCTAATTTAATGGTCACAACAACAACAACTCTGTTAAGTATTAATACCTTTACAGATGACAAAAACTATGGCACTGAAATATTGAAAACTAGCATAAAACTAATACAAAGAGACTGTTAAACCCAATGGAACTTAAGTGAAATACCACCACGTATGATTCTTTCAGTAGAAAAACAGAATATAAATTTCAAAAGCTACCTTGATTTAGAGACTCTAAATTAGATAACTATGGTATACATCATAAAACCTAAACAAGAAGTTTGAATGGTAGCTGATTTTAATAGATTATAATTTAGAAGTATTGGCTAAGAGTTAAGTATGTGAAAGGGTAACAAATATTGTGACAAAGGAGATCTATCTTTTTTAAGGATTTTTTTTTTTAAAGATTTTTTATTTATTTATTTGAGAGAGAGAGAGAGAAAGCACAAGCAGGGGGAGGTGCAGATGGAGAGGGAGAAGCAGGCTCCCCTCTGAGCAGAGAGCCCGACGTAGGGCTTGATCCCAGGACCCCGGGATCACGACCTGAACTGAAGGCAGACGCTTAACCAACTAAGCCACCCAGATGCCCCAAAGGAGATCTATCTAGAACGCCGTACTTTACGCTGCTTCACCATCCTGACTCACACGCACAGTCATGCTGAATGTAAAGAATAACAAATACAAATGTACATGCGAAAAGAACTCACAAAAAGCCGTTATTGCATATTAACCTTCCTATTGCAGAGACCAGGACACGGTGACATAATGATGATCACATACATTAAAAATTCAGTACTTAACCCTGCATCACAAGAAGCACATGTCAAACTACTAACAACTTCTTTTTAAAGGTCAAAGCAGAGGGGCGCCTGGGTGGCTCATTCGGTTAAGCGTTTAAGCGTCTGCCTTCAGCTCAAGTCATGATCCCGGGGTCCTGAGATCAAGCCCCACATCGGGCTCCCTGCTCAGTAGGGAGCCTGCTTCTCCCTCTCTCTCTGTGTCAAATAAATAAATAAAATCTTTTTAAAAAATAAAATAAAGGTCAAAGCAGAAACAATAGTAAAACACTAAAAAGACGGCAAGGTGCTTTTATAGGTTATCTGCTAACATTTTGTTAAGTACCCTTTGAAAATGTTATAAAAGGATGCAAGAAAATATGCTATTCAGTGGCAAAAGGTATAACTGTTAAAGCTAAGTTGCAGCAAAGAGTAGAAATGAATGACCCACAGCATTAGCAGCACACTTGCGAGGCTGGAGGAGAGAAAGGAAGTTTGAATGATGTAGAAACTTTTAGAGAAACCATGGGTAAAGAACAAGAAAGCCCAAAGGCAAGCGCATCTTCCAGGGAGCAGTACCAAGGAGCGGGGAGTCCAGTGAAGGGGGGGTGGAGGTGTGTAGACAGACACCCAATTTAGAGAAATTCTATGGAAACCTCTGGTTTAAACTGGCAAACAGAACAAGGAAAGCCCACAAAAACCATATCTACATGTGAAACTAGATCAAATCAAGCAAGAAACACGATACACTATGCCATGACATTACCAAATTTGTATATACGTTTACATTTATGTTTTAACAATGCATGGCTCTAGGGTGAAACCGTTTTTGCCTGCTGTGCAAAAACTGCTTTGCAGCTTCTCAGGTTTTAGGACACCAGAGGGCAGGGCTCCCCAGGAGAGGGCAAAGGAAAGGTCAGAATCCCCAAAGCAGGTGCTTCAGAGGAGAAATATATGACTTGACTTTGTTGTCTGAGAAATTGACTTGCAACCTCTTGAGTGAAAAACCTTGTATCTGAAGTGACCTGGATCCAGGAGCAATTGTGGAAGATAAAAGAGTAGGAATTTGGGAACCAGGGGACCCAGGTTTGGTGCATAAAGCTAGCTCACCCCAGTCAAGTAATTTATAGTCTCTTAGCTTAAGTTTCTTCATCTGTAAAGTGGAAAAATGGTAATACGATGAGAATCAGATAAGATCACATATATTCGAAAGAATGTCTCAGTACCCTTCACATTTAAATATTTGTAAATATGGAAATGTCTGATTTGCTGCTTCCTCTGCTTATATTCGTAACATTATTCTTTTCAACTTCCACAGTGATTTTTAATTCACTTGATGAGAAGTTAACACAAAGAAATCAAGTTTCTACCACTCAGAGAGAGTAACCTTACCTAAGAGGAGAACAATGTCTGGCATCCGGTGAGGCTCATTTGTCAACTGGGTGGCATGTGACAGCCTAGCCAAATCGTGGGCTGACTGCTCACCATTCCAGGTGCACCTCAAAGAAATTTTGAATTCCTATATATCAAGGGCCTTTGGGAACAGACTCAAACACCTGAGATCATAAATATCAAATCCATGAATGCCAGGAATGCCTTCTTATCAATGAAGCTTAATGGAAATTGCTTTTATTATTATTTCACAGGCAGAAGCTTCAGCCAGCAAATGCAATTTGAGTGTTTTAGAGTATTATGAGAGGGCTACACAGCTGTATTAATACACTTGAAGGTAGAATCATACGGTCTTGAATTTGCAAAATCTTTATCCAAACACTGCCTGTTCCCAGCAAACTCCCAGCCACATTCCTTCGGTGAAGCCTCGTTATGTCATGGGGCTGTGAGTAGAGATGGACACTGCATAATGAAAGGATCTAAATAGTCTTATAGAAGCATGGCAGGGGCGCCTGGGCGGCTCAGTCAGTTGAGCATCTGACTCTTGATTTCAGCTCAGGTCATGATCTCAGGGTCGTGAGATCGAGCCCCATGTTGGGCTCTGCTCTGGGCGTGGAGCCTTCTTGGGATTCTCCCTCTCCCTCTCCTTCTGCCTCACCGCCCCCCCCCCTTTCTCTCTCTCTAAGATAAATAAATCTTAAAAAAAAAAAAAAAAAAGAAGTGACAAACAAAGGCAGATGACCTTCATAAAAGGAACTGGAATATATTCTGTATTGGTAGGGTATCGAATATATTCTATTCTCTAAAGCCAGGCTTCCTTTAAAATACTTTCCAAAACCATTCTATTCATGGGTAAAGAAACCCTTGAAGAAAGAAAGAGCAAAAGAAAAAAACCCACTGAAACATAACTATAAGCAATTACTACCTTCAAATAACTAATGAAACAGATTTGTTCTAAAGAGCATGCATATCCAATCATTTTGGCATATATTAAAATACAATAAAATACTTAACTGTGTCATATTCAGTGTATTTTTGTTTGTCTTTGACTTGCAAGAAGTTGGAATAATTGTTTTGGGTGTCATTTGTAAACCCTGAATTTCTATACTATACAGGCAATCCTTCATGAGAAATTAATAAAATCATTATTTTATGAAAATCCATGTAGGCAGTTAGGATTCTTCTTATGAACTAATATATTTCCAATTATACTTATTTGCAATTCTGATCATTTCCAATCACCTAACCACTAACAGGGTACTATTTTTAACAGCAACCATCTCCCCAATATATTTTTTTTAAAGGTCTTTTATTTATTTATTTGAGAGAGAGAGAATGAGAGAGAGCAAGCACATGAGAGGGGGGAGGGTCAGAGGGAGAAGCAGACTCCCTGCCGAGCAGGGAGCCCGATGCGGGACTCGATCCAGGGACTCCAGGATCATGACCTGAGCCGAAGGCAGTCGCTTAACCAACTGAGCCACCCAGGCGCCCCATCTCCCCAATATTTTATAGCGAGTTCAAGGTCATAAAAACAAAATGCATGTTGGAAAGAATGAACAGCTTTGATTTTTGCCATTTGAAAGACATATCAAATAGGGTTTGTTTTGCATTCTTCTTCAGAGCCGTATTTCAGAGAGCAACTATTTTGCTGCAATTATAATTTTAAATTAAGCTGATAAGCTGTTTACCTTATTTTGTCACACCTGAAATGCTTGTAACCTAGGACCATAAGCTAATAACCTTTGAATGACTAATGAATCTAACAGAGAGAAAAGACCAATCCTGATTAACTGTTTTCCAAAAATTGATCTTGCAGGAGAAATGTAATCAAAGCATTTGCAGTCTCTTGGAGTTGTTGGGGGGGTGGGGGAGGAAAGCATCAGGTAAGTCAGGTATAAATTGACCATAATTCTCAATCTTTTACTATCCTGCAAAAAAAATACTCTTCCAGTAAGAACATGTATTACTGAGAAAAATATCAAATTACTCAGTATAACAGCATGTTCATCTATATTTTAAAAAGAAAATGGATGCTTAAATCTAAACTACAGACTCATCAGAATGGTTCTTTCAAGTAAAACTCACTGATTTTCAACCTTGCCCTATTTCAGTAACCCACAGAACAATGTCCCACACACTGATCTGCGAGCAGCTTCTTCATATCCCTCAGATGTTAGCTCAAACATCACTTCTTTCTACCAAGTTCTAATGTCCAATTATTCTCTCTCCCACCCCCCTTCTATACACACACACACACACACACATTTCTTTATTTGATTGTGTCTGATCCATGGGCCAGTGATCATGTTTGTTTCATTCACCAATATATTCTCAGCCCTTAGCATATAACAGATACTCAATATATTTATAGAGATTAATTATGCCAACATCCTCCAAATCTTCTTAGGAATATGAAATGCCACCTCTCATCTGCAGGGTGTTTGAAGCCTGTGTTTTCTAAAGATTTCCTGTTTAGCTGGAGGGCTAATGACTCCCCATGTATGATTCCTTCTTTACTGACAAGTCTCAGTGCTATAGGAAGGAAGGAGGGATCATGCAAAATTATTTTACAATAAAATCCCAGTTATCTAGCACTTTACTAAATGAAACCCTCAAATCACACAGCTTCCCCCTCTCCAAGGTGGATTCCAGTACCTGGCACAGAACTTTGGAAACAGGGCATTTAATATTTATTATATTAAGCTACCAATATGACCATAAGTTACTGAACTAGATAAACTTTAAGTATTCTTCCAACGCAGAGCTTCTGTGATTTTATAATCTCAACATGCCTAACACCAAGACTGTCACAAATCTCTCTCTAATCCTGCTCCCCCTAAAGCTGCCCTTACTCTGTAAAAGGCTCAGCATTCACCCTTGAGCCAATGTTACCAATCTGGGGCTTACCTGGGATTTAGTCTTTACTCTCAGCCTCTCACAGCTAATTGGTCCCAAAGTAGCTGACTCTACTCTCTAAGTGATTTTGATCCAACTACCCTTTCCATCCTTCTCACTGTCTAGTTTAGGACTTTGTTGTATTTACTCAGATCAGAAATGAAAAATATCAATTGGTTAGAAGACTGACCCTCATTAACATATAAATTCTGGCACACTTGTGAAAATCTAAATGGGTTTTGAAATCAGAATGTTAATATACTGAATACTTTTCATATATTTATTTGGGTAATACCTACATAGCAACCAGTAGACTAGAGCATGGACAGTTTATTTCTTTCAAATGCCTTCCCAACAGATAGTAATAGAAACAACCAGATCAGTTATGAGTAAAATTCATATTTCATGTTAAATGGCTAAAACTACTGATCTGGTCAAACTACTGTTTTCTACATTTAATATAATTCAACCTCATAGATACCATCATGCAAACTGCTACATGCTTTTTCTGTAAAGCAGGTTGACATGAGCGCCTGAGTGGCTCAGTCAGTTAAGCGTCTGCCTTTGGCTCAGGTCATGATCTCAGGGTCCTGGGATTGAGCCCTGCACTGGGCTCCCTGCTAAGTGGGGAGTCTGCTTCTTCTTCTCCCTCTGCCCCTCCCTCTGCTCATTCTCCTCTCTCTCTCCCTCTTTCTCTCAAAGAAATAAATAAAATCTTTTTTTGTTTTTTATTTTATTATGTTATGTTAATCACCATATATTACACCATTAGTTTTTGATGTAGTGTTCCATGATTCATTGTTTGCGTATAACACCCAGTGCTACATTCAATACGTGCCCTCTTTAATACCCATCACCAGACTAACCCATCCCCTTACCCCCATCCTCTCTAGAACCCTCAGTTTGTTTCTCAGAGTCCATAGTCTCATGGTTCGTCTCCCCCTCCGATTTCTCCCCGTTCATTTTTCCCTTCCTACTATCTTCTTCTTCTTTTTTTTTTTTTTTAACATATAATGTATTATTAGTTTCCGAGGTACAGGTCTGTGATTCAACAGTCTTACACAATTCACAGTGCTCACCATAGCACATACCCTCCCCAATGTCTATCACCCAGTCATCCTATCCCTCCCACCCCCCACCACTCCAGCAACCCTCAGTTTGTTTCCTGAGATTAAGAATTCCTCATATCAGTAAGGTCATATGATACATGTCTTTCTCTGATTGACTTATTTCACTCAGCATAATACCCTGCAGTTCCATCCACGTCGTTGCAAATGGCAAGACTTCATTCCTTTTGATGGCTGCATAATATTCCATTATATATATATATATATATATATACACACACACACACACACACACACACACACACACACACACACACACACCACATCTTTATCCATTCATCTGTCGATGGACGTCTTGGCTCTTTCCATAGTTTGGCTATTGTGGACATTGCTGCTATAACAGTTGACAAATTGAAATTCTATATAATACAACAAAATGTAGTGTATTTTACATTTGATTTAGCCATATTTTAATGCTAACCTGTATTCCTCTTCTGCTATCATGCTTCCCAGAGTCATATGAGTCAACCAGTCATGATCAAAAACTCAAAGGGTTATTATTAAAAGTAGCCCTAAAGAACCCAGAGATTCCACTCCCTCCTCTATAGAGCAGCTTTCCCAAGCCAGTAATTAAACAAAGCAGATCCTGGCCAAATATAACAGTAGAAAAGAAAGGAATGGCCAATAATTACCTTCTTTTACTAGGACTCCCTCCTCCCTAGCATTCATCTCACTGAAGGAGCCCGCCCGTGGAAGTGAGGTGAATCCATGAGTCTTATCGTGGTTTCCCTTAATAACCTGAATACATTTTTATTATTCTCTAAACCTGAGCTATTCAATAGAAATATAATATAAGCTACATATGTGATTTAAAATGTGATTTAATGAGGCTACTGAGCCTCATTAAAAAAGTAAAAATAAGTTGATGAAATCAATTTTGATCATATATTTTTATTTAACCAAATTTTATCATCATAACACATAATCAATAGAAAAAACATGGAAATGTTTTATATTCTTTTCTTATATTCTTTATTATATTGAAACCTTCTCTATTCCATTCGTGTACGAAGCCTTTGACATCTAGTCTATATATTGCACTTACAGTGCATTTCAATTCAGATGAGGTACAGTTTAAGTGTTCAGTAGCCACAAGTGACTAGTGGCCACCACATTAGAGAAGGAAAATTCTGAACAAAAACATCTGGCAAGGTGAGAAAAGCTGTTCTTTTTGCCTTACAGAAAAAAATACCACCAACTGCACAGTCCATTAAGAAGGTTAATATTAAGAAGCTGGATAAAATAACACACTCATACCTGTGAAAGAAAAGATAAATTCTTTTGGAAAGGTAATAAAAATTTCAGAATTAATAAAAAAAGGAAGAAGACAATTACCAATTACAATTTTTAATTGTATTTTCAGTCTTTGAAAATGGTCATAGTAATCTTTAATACAAAATTGGAGCTCTTGATATAAGAACTTATCTCCAAACTGCAGGTTCTACACATGGAGTGAAAGATTTCCACAACCTTTCAGAAAGAAGTAATCATATCCTTAGGTAACTGAAAGACAAAACTCCGGCTAGACATAGGAGAACGAATGTCATGAATAAAATGTCATTTCAGACAAATGAAGATTGAATGTAACACAATCAGGAAAGTCCACAGCCTTTGAAATTAAATAAAACCCAGCGCAGTAGATGGTTTGATATCCAGCTTTCTGGAAAACCAAAATTCTCTTTTAACCAATGCATCTATAAAAATGTGCCACTCAACAACTAATATTGTAGTGATTATTCTGAGGCATCATATGGGCCAAATGTGACTTTAGAATCATTTAATTTAATTTAAAAATGTAATCATGTTCACTGTCATTTTATGGTAGGTATTCAATTGTATTCTCAACCTCTGAAACTGGTCATTGGTATTTATGGTAATGTTTCACTAACCACAACAACAGATTACTAGAACTCCCTCTTACCTACCCTGCCAGGCACCAGAATTTACTGTTTACTCAGTTTTTTGTGTCCTATATACATAGCTGCTGTATTTTATTTCTTATACTTCACCACCTGAACATCCCCATCACACACACACACACACACACACACACACACACACATACTTAAAAAATCTTTGTCATAAGAAAAGACTTTAAACACTGACCCATCACTGATATCATCTCCCTGACTTAGGAGAGTTATTAGTAACTAGGAGATTCAGTTCCCAGGTATACTAGGTCAATGCTAGGATACTGGCAACTTTTACTCTATTTGCCACTAATAATGGAAGGGGGTGATTTATTTTTGGTCATTACTTCTGCCATGCCCAGGAAAATTTAATAACGTCTTCTGACACTTGAAAGTTTTTAAGTTCTATTTTTCAACAGAAGAATCTCGTGTATTTGAGCAACTACTCTAATACTTAAGGGTAGTTCTTCCGTTCCCATGATTTCTCTACACTACACAAGTATGATTATAAAATTACAACTAATTGTCATGTGTGCCCTATAAATTCAGTTAGCACATATCCCTACATATAAATCACATTTTGTAGATAACCTTTCTACTGATCCTATATTATTTTTCTTCAATTAAATATAAATAAAAACTTCTCTTTTAAGGGAACAAATTTGATCTATGGCTTAAATGTATAATTTATTTTCTTGTGGAGTCTGTAACTTTAACTAATAATTACTTTAAGCATTCCTAAGAAATCAGTTTAAAATATTTTTCTATGGGGGCATCTAGGTGGTTCAGTAGGTTGAGTGCCCAACTCTTGATTTGGGCTCAGGTCATGACCTCAAGGTCGTGGGCTCAGGCTCCATGACAGGCTCCATGCCCAGCAGGGAGTCTGCTTCTCTTTCTCTCTCCCCCTCTCCCTTTGCCCCTCCCCCTGCTCACGCTGTCTGTCTTCCCTCTAAAATAAATAAATAAATTTTTTAAAAAATATTTTTCTGTTATTAATCATATTTTAATAATCTCAAATTAAATCTGTTAAAGGTTTGTTTATTTTTTACATGGTTGCTCAACTGAACAATTTCACAAATCAAAATTTACACTTTCCTTTTATATACGACCAGATCTTTTCAATTTTGATTTCAAATATGCTAATTTACTACAGACATTTTTAAAGGCTGTATGTAGAAGTTTTCTCATGTGGAATTACTTATGGAAGAATATGATTTTTTAAAGGAAAAAAATAAGCTATCAATATTGAACAATTTTTTTAAGTTTTACCCCTTTCCCACCCACGTTTCTTTCTTATTCATCTTTAATTTACTCTCATATAAATTATAAGTGAACTTGCACAATCCTCCCCAAGTTCAGTTTAGTTCTTAGAATATTATTGATAGCACTTTCCATATGCCCTTGATTGAATGCGTTTCCTTTCACTAAAAATGCAGATAGCACATATTCAAATGGATATGTTCTAGAACATTATAATACCAATTGCTTCTTTCTGGATTTTAAATTTATCTTGAGGTATATGTAGTATCTTCTTATCTAATTGGCATGTAAATTTATTCTCACTTTGCTTTTTTCTAAATGCTCCGTGAAAAATGAGCTGCATATTTCCATGATTAATGTCAAGAATACCTTCTGAATTAATTTCTTTCTGTCATTTTCTCCAAACTTTTAATTAAGCTGCTTCTTTACCTTCTCAGATTGTGTTCTTTTTGCTATCAAAAGAACTGATGAGATGATTTCCGTGATTAAAAACAAACTGCTCTGTATTCTCAAGGTCCAGACCCATATATATAGTAAACTGAACTCAGTTTCCAAATATCTTGGCCACTGTCACCTTAAGCTTTGAAGTTTTCTATTGAAATATATCTTTTTCTAGTCTCAAATGCTAGGCCTGAATAAGTATAACTGATAGATGAACAGATAATTATCCTGAATCTTATCAAAAGTATTAAGTCAACCTATTTCTTTGCTTTACTACACAGTATATATGCATCACTAAATTATGCATCTATGCATTTAGGTTTATATAATAATGACCTCATTTCTTTGTTCACATTGCATCTCTTTTTCATATCTCTAAAGCACTCAAGCACCTGATAGCAGTTTCTCAAAATTCCAAACATGGCTAATAAAATTTCATGTAGAAACTGTGTCTGTATTACTCTAGAAATTTTCTTTTTCTACCTACTTCTTTACATTCCTCTTATTCAGTGCCTCCTCTTTCTTAATAATATACAAGGGCAACTATGAAAAGAATTAATGTAAGAAGTACCTAGTTTGAAAAGCCAGTGAAAGGCACACTGTAATCCTCAGCATCCAATATATGGCTTATAGTATTAGGCAATAAATAATTATTGAATAACTTACATAAAAGATGACCACAATCTTTAGATTGAGAGAATCATGAGAAGAGGCATTAAATCAAGTAAGTATATGGTGGGGAAGCACTTCTGGAATGTCTCCTCCATAACAAAGAAAAATAACAAAAATGATCAAAATCAACTTTTTCCCAGAAGCCTGGAAATGAACCAAAGGCTTGCAGGATTAAGGACAATTTGTTAGAGAAAATGGCTGACTCTCAGTAAGAACTGAGAGCTTTTATGGCATTTTTCTTGCCCTATTCCCATCCAATTTTCCCCAGGTCAACTGAGAAGATCCAGTCTGAAGAATAGAAAGGAAAGAGGAATGAAACAAAATGCTATACACATAGCAGGAGCCTGAGAAAAAGAGGAAGAGAGGGGCAGAAAGAATATTTGAAAAAATAATGGCTAAAAATCCCCAAAATTAATGAAAAGCTTTGATCTGCATATCCAGAAGGTCAATGAACCCCAAACTAGAATAAAATAAAAAAGTTCAACATCCAGATAGATCATAATAAATTGTCAGAAGCCAAACACAAAGAGAGAATTGAAAGCAGTAAGAAAAGAGTGACTCATCGTGTAACAGGGATCCTAAATAAGATTAACATCTCATCAGAAACAACAGAGACCAGAAGGCAGTGGGATGACATATTCAGAGTGTTAAAAAAAAACTATCAACTAAGAATTCTATATCCGGCAAACAATCTTCTAAAAACAAAAAGAGATAAACAAAAACCGAGAGAATCTATCACTAGTAGCCATGCTTTAAAAGACATACTAAGGGAGTCCCTCAGGCTGAAATGAAAGGACATAAAACATTAACTCAAATCTGCATGAAGAAATAAGGAGCACCAGCAAAGGTAAGTAAGTACATAGTTAAATATCAAAGTAGATAAATATAGAAGAGAGTTATAAATGTATTTTTGTTGCAACACTTTTCTTCTACCTGATTCAAAATATAACTGCATAAGCAATAATGATAAAACTGTCTTGATGAGGCCAATATGCATAAAGGTGTAATTTATATGACAATAACAGCACAAAGGCAGGAAAAGAGAAAAAAGATATATGGAAGCAAAATTTCTGCATAGAATTCAAATTAAATTGGCATTATACTAAATAAGATTGTTTTAAGTTAAAATAAGTATATTTTTTGAGGCACCCACTATAAAAATGACTAAAAACATAGTAAAAAAAAATGAGGAAATTAAAATGATTTATTAGAAAATATCTATTTCACACAAAAGAGGGCAGTAATGGATTAATAGAACCAAAAAAAGACAATGCATATATATAAAAATAGTAGACACAGTACTACTTTATCAGTAATTACATTAAATGTAAATGGACAAAACATTCCAATCGAAAAGCAGAGATTGGCAGAATGATTAATAACAAAAAATGATCCAATTATATCCTGTCTACAAGGGATACATTTTAGGGTCAAAGACACAAAAAAGTTTGAATGTAAAAGAATAAGAAAAGATATAATATGCCAACAGTAACCAAAAGAGAGCTGGAGTGGCTATGTTAATATCAGACAAAATAAACTTTAAGAGAAAAGTTGTTCCTAGAGCCAAAGAAGGATATTTTATAATGATAAAAGGGTCAATCCACCAAAAAGATATGCCAATTATAAACATACATACATGCATCTACCACCAGAGCCCCAAATTACATGAAGCAAACATGAACAGAATTGAAGGAAGAAATGGACAATTCAGCAAGAATCTTGGAGATTTCAATACTTCACATTCAATAATGGATAGAACTAGGCAGAAAATAAAAAAGGAAATGGAAAATTTGGACACTATAAAAGTTAGACCTGATAGGCATGTACCTAACAATACATTCCACCCAACAAAAGCAGAATAAACATATATGGACATGGAATATTCCCCAGGATAGACTATATCTAGGCCATAAAACAAGCCTCAATAAGTGTAAAAGCACTGAAATCATACAAAGTAGTTTCTCTGATCACACTGGAATAATATTTAAAAATTAATAAAGAAGGAAATTTATACATATGTGGAAATTAAATAATTCATTCCTAAATAACCAAAGAGTTAAAGATGAAATCACATAGGAAATTAGAAAATAGTTCAAGATGAATGAATATGATAACACAACATAAACCTATGGGATGGAGCTAAATTATTACTTAGGGAAAAATCACAGCCATGAAAGTCTATACTTAAAAAGAAGAAAGATCTCAAATCAATGACTTAACCATCCACTTAAAGAAAATGGAAAACAGAACAAAATAAACCCAAAGCAAAAAGGGAAGCAATAATAAAAATCAGAGTGGGGGCTCCTGGGTGGCTCAGATGGTTAAGCGTCTGCCTTCGGCTCAGGTCATGATCCCAGGGTCCTGGGATCGAGGCCCATATCAGGCTCCTGGCTCAGCAGGGAGCCTGCTTCTCCCCCTCCCTCTATCTCGCCCCCTGCTCATGCTCTCTCTCTCTCTGTATCTCTGTGTCTCAAATGAATAAATAAAATCTTTAAAAAATAAAAAATAATAGTCCAGGATGAAAGGTGCCCAAGTCATGAACCCGGTGAAAAGGAGTCAGAGGGCAACAAGGACGTGAATACGTAGTTAACAAGATTCATTGACTGACTACCAGTGGGGACAAGAGACAATAAATAAATAAATAAATAAATAAATAAATATAAAAATCAGAGTGGATATAAATGAAATAGAGAATTTCCCAAAATGTAGAAAATCAATGAAACCAAGTTGATTCTTTGAAAAGATCAATATAATTGACAAACCTCTAGTTAGAGTTACCAAAAAACAAGAAGCCTCAAATTTCTAAGTCATCACTTCCAGCCTTGCAGAAATAAAAAAGATTATAAGGGAATATTAAAAACAGTTACATGCTGATAAACTAGATGAAATGCACAAATTCCTAGAAAACCAAACTACCAAATAAATAGAAATTCTGATTAGACTTATAATAAGAGAATTAATTAGTGATAAAAAAATTTCCCCAAGGAAATCTCAGGATCACATGGCTTCATTAGTGAACAGTACCAAACAGAGAATTAATATCAATCCTTCACAAACTCTTTAAAAGAAATAGAGGAGGGAACACTTCCCAACTCATTCTATGAGGCCAGTATTAACTTGATCACAAAGCAAGACATAGATACCACAAGAAAACTACAATCTATAATCTCTTGTGAATATAAATACAATAATGCCAACAAAACACTAGCAAACTGAATCCAGCAACATATAAAAAGGACCGTATATCATGACTAAGTGCAATTATGCCCAGGAATGCAAGATTGGTTTAACAACATCAATCAATATAATACCATGTTAATAGAATAAGGGAAAAAAACCTACCTGATCATTTCAATATATGTAGGAAAAAAGCATTTGACAGAATCTAACTCCCTTTCATGATAAATATGCTAAAGAAAAAAAGACTAGAAGCAACTTTTAACAACCTAATAAAGGATTATCTACAAAAAACCCACTAAGAACATCATTAGGGAAAGACTAATAGCCTTCCCACTAAGATCAGGAACACAACAAAGATGTCTGCTCTTGCCATTTCTATTTAGTTGTTTGACTGGAGGTTCCAGCCAGGCCAATTAGAAAAAAAAAAAAAAAAAAAGATATGAAGGGCATCCAGAGTGGAAAGGAAGAAATGAAACTGTCTTTATTTGTAGGTGACATGATTTTGTACAGAGAAAATCCTAGGTCAAAAATCAACTGTATTTCTCTAAACTAGCAGCAAACAATCCAAAAATTAATTTAGGGAGACAATCCCATTTATAATTACACCAAAAAAACCAAAACAAAACAAAAAACAGAAGTAAAATTGTATACAATGTATACAAAATGTATACAATGAAAATTATAAAACATAATTGAAAGAAATTAAGGAAGACCTAGATAAGTGGAAAGACATACTGTGTTCATGAATTTGAAGACATACTATTGCTAAGATGGTAATATTCCCTCAAATTGATTTACAGATGCAGCACAATCCCCATAAACCTGTCTCTCTTATTTTTTTGCAGAAATTTCAAACAGATTCTAAAATTCTATGGAAACACAAGGAACCTAGAATAGACAAAACAATCTTGAAAAATGAGAATAAATTTGGAGACTCAGACTTCTAAATTTCAAAACTTACTATGAAGCTACAGCAATCAAGACATAAGGAGAGACATATAGATCAATGGAATGGAATTGAGAGTCTGGAAATAAACCCATACATTTGTGGTCAATTGATTTCTGATAAGGGTCCTGAGATAATTCATTGGGGGAAACAAATAGTCTTCTCAACAAATGGTTCTGGGACAACTGGATATCCACATGCAAAAGAATGAAGGTACATTCCCAAGAGGCCAGGGGCGCCTGCGTGGCTCAGTCCTTAAGCCTCTGTCTTTGGCTCAGGTCATGATCCCAGAGTCCTGGGATCGAGCCCCGCATTGGGCTCCCTGCTCGGCGGGAAGCCTGCTTCTCCCTCCCCCACCCCCCCCGCTTGTGTTCCCTCTCCCGCGGTGTCTCTCTCTGTCAAATAAATAAATAAAATCTTTAAAAAAATTTAAAAAATAAAATCCATGGCCATATAAAAGCATGCACATGAACAGTCACGATAGCATAATTCCTAATAGACAAAAGGTAGAATCAATCTAAACATCCATCAACCGATTAATGGATAAACAAAATGAGGTGAATTTATTCAATAGAATACTATTCAGCTATAAAAATTGAAGTACAGATATAGACTATAACATGAACAAACTGTGAAAATATTATGCCACATAAAAGAACCCAAAGGCCACATACTGCATAGCTCCATTTATATGAAATGTCCAGAAGAGACAAAAGTGTAAGGCATATTTGGGCAAACTATAGCATAGCTCATGCTAAGGATAATAAAGGGAGGGGTAGGGAAAGATAGGTGGGGACAAGCTTTAAACACCATGATTACAAACCTTTGATACTGTTCTAAAGAAAAACTGAATTGCTTTTAAAAATCGAAAGTGACATGATTTAATCTATATTTTCCAAAAAATCACTCTGGGAGTAACATGAAGGAGAATGAAGACAATTCTTACAATTTGAAAATCTAAATCAGAGATGATTAGGGCCTGTGCTAGGGTGGTAGCAGTGCAGACAGGAAAGGAATGAATTTGGAAATGTAGGTTTCCTTTTGTAGATTCCCACCAATTCTTTTTGATTGGTAAATTTGTCTAAATTTAATCACATTTAAATGAAACTATCATGTTACCTATACATCTGTTCATATTACATATATGATTACAAATAAAATATGAAGCCTATTAGATTGTGCTTGTGAACTAGGTATTTTGAGAATTCTCTGATGCTTTTGCCACTGGGCAGGAAATAATGTGCTGGTTTGGCATTATCCAAGTTAGAAATAACCTGACATTTGTCAGCTCCCTCTCTCTCTCTTTTTAAATATGCCTAGAGCCATAACTACTGAATACTAGCCATGCAAAAAAATATCTTCAAATATGTCAAGAACTTTACATTAACAAAGACATTCCATAACATAATGCAAAACAAATTATAACTCAGCCCACATCCAATTCTACAAATTTGAGACGAATTAGATTTCACTACATACAATGACATAATATATTTATTGGTAAAGAAAGCAAAAGTCTATAATCAATACTTCATTAGCAGATCAATACTACAGCTGTTAACTTTCAAAACTATGGATACAACCTAAAGGTGAATCATTTACTTTGTGCCATATAAATGTTTGTTTGAAATACATTTTATGATGAGTTTATTAAATGGAGTCAATTCTGCAAGAAATTTAAACCTCTTTTAATTGCTGCTTTAGGGTTGTGGGAGACATTTGAATTTACATTTTATAATAGATTTGATTACTTTTGACAAATATTTTTGCATTGCTTTGGGTGCATCTTTTCCTGACAATGAACAAGTTTCCTTGGAAATGAAACTACTCAAAATTCAATATGAGCAGGAATATCCTTAGTCAACAGCTTCTTGGGCATTATAATAAACTAGGACAATTCACTTGACTGTCAGAAATAATATATTACCTTATAATGTACTAATATGATGTTAGAGAAAATATATAAGCTTGCTTCATTAACCCAAAATAAGCTATATTTATATGAAAACCAAATCTACTTATTAAAAAACTTTAAGAGGTGTCCATCAGAGAAAGATAAGTATCATATGATCTCACATAGGAATTCTTAATCTCAGGAAACAAATTGAGGGTTGCTGGAGTGGTGGGGGTGGGAGGGATGGGGTGGCTGGGTGATAGACATTGGGGAGGGTATGTGCTATGGTGAGCGCTGTGAATTGTGTAAGACTGATAAATCACAGACCTGTATGTCTGAAACAAATAATACATTATATGTTTAAAAAAAAAAAAAGAAGATAGTAGGAAGGGAAAAACGAAGGGGGGGAAATCGGAGGGGGAAACGAACCATGAGAGACTATGGACTCTGAGAAACAAACTGAGGGTTCTAGAGGGGAGGTGGTTGGGGGGATGGGTTAGCCTGGTGATGGGTATTAAGGAGGGCACGTATTGAATGGAGCACGGGGTGTTATACGCAAACAATGAATCATGGAACAGTACATCAAAAACTAATGATGTAATGTACGGTGACTAACATAACATAATAAAATAAAATTTAAAAAATAAAATAAATAAAAATAAAAAACTTTAAGAGGTATTAAAATTATTTTACTGGTTTTCTAATTTTATACTTTCAAATACCAGCAAAAATAATAGGATTACGATCGAAGTCTTCAAACTATTTTCACACAGTGAGATTTTTCACTGCACCATCATTCTCTTTGATAACATTAAATGTAATGAGATTGGACATGTATTGCTAAGGCATGACCTCAGAAATATTACAGAGCTTTGGATGAGTGCATAAATTTGACAGCTTCAACATGTGCCCTTTGGGATGAATGTGTTGACTGCTGACCCTCCAGAATAATTACTGCAGTTCTGGGGTCCATGTAGAGCAGGTGAGTTAAATATTTAAAGTCCCACAGATTTCGTTTTTCTTTTTTAAAGATTTTATTTATTTATTTTAGAGAGAGTGCCTGTGTGAGCAGGGGGAGGAACAGGGCGGGAGGCGGAGGGAGGGGGAAAGAACCTCAAGCAGACTCTGTGCTGAGCGCAGAGCCCCACGGGGCTCAATCTCAGGACCCTGAGATCATGACCTGAGCTGAAGCCAAGAGTCCATGCTTAACAGACTGAGCCACCCAGGTGCCCCTGAAGTCCCACAAATTTCTATATGTGAAGAAAAATATTTCTTTACCTAATAAATTGGCCAGGACAATCAACTACCTATCTTTTTTTGCATGGATTGACATTTGATTTTTTATTTTTATTTATTTTTTTAAGATTCATTTATTTATTATTTTAGAGAGAGAGTGCAGGGGTGGGGGAGACAGAGGGAAAGAGAGACAGAGAATCTCAAACAGACTCCCACTGAGCACAGAACCTGAATTGGGGCTCAATCTCAGGACCCTGAGATCCCACAACCTGAGTGGAAATCAAGAGTCAGATGCTTAACCGACTGAGCCACATAGGCACTCCAGTTTTAAATAATGTTTTTAAAGATTTGTTTTCAATTTTCCAGGTTTTCTTAGATTATTATGAGATGTAATTGGCATTTCTTTGTGGACTTACCCACTGACTATAGAAATAGTTCAGTGGCTATTTGTAATGGATTAACCACATGCAATTCCGATTTGATTTCTCTCAATTCCAACTGCATGGTGGAATTATTATTTAATGTTTGGTTAATTTCAAAATATATTTTGCTATGATACTCCAAATGGCCCTAGTGTAAACTCCAGGTAGGTCTTCTAAAATGCTGATCTGACCACATCACTCATGAACTTAAAGACTCTCTGGCTTCCCTTTGCTCCTTCACAGGGCCGCTTACTGTCTGGCCTTTGCCCACCCCCAGATGCACGTGAGCACCCCCCCACACACACTCATCCTGCTCCACCCACTCTGCTGCATTTCCCCTTCCCTCTATGTGCCTCTGTTCCTCTTGCCTTCACACATGCTGTTCCCTTGGCTTGGGAAATGCTAGCCTTCTCTTCACCCAGTTGATTCCTACCCTTTTTTTAGTCCTCAGGTCAAGAATCCCCTCGCTGACCTCCCTGTGCATGTCCCTCTCCTCTGCACAGTCTGACAGCACCCGGTTTGTAGCTTTCATAACATCACTCTCAGTGACAGTTACACATTTATTTGTGTGGCTATTTAATGGATGTCCGTGCCATGGGCAGCAGAGTCTGGTGTGAAACTAAAGGAAGACCAATCAAATGAGAAAAGCAAAGACCATTTATCCTGGGCTTGCTATAGAAAAGATGTCAGCCATTGTCATTTGTGTTTTGGGAGAAACTCCCTGGCAGGCTGAAGAATGGGAAAGCTTTAGAGGGAAGCTTTTCTCTGATGAAAAGGTAGCTTTGGAATTTAACAATTCCTTTCCTCTAAGTGTAAACAAAGATACTATTCCCCTAATGGTTAAGCACTATCCAGATTCCCTTTGTTTAACAGAAACAAAGTAAAAGACTTTGGGTCACTTAATAACTCTTAAATGTTTGAATATGAACTCCGAGAGTTTGAAAGTATGATGCAGGCAAGTACATTCTTTTGATCTGAATGAGATGCTAAATTATTTTTTAAATCTAGTGATTGTTTAACTCTCTACTTCAGTCAATATTTGCAAGCGTTTGACTGGGCGACACCTCCTTTGAATGCATCCCATTTTCAACCACCTATTACTCATTAAAGAGCTCCCGGCCTCTGCATTTGTAGATCTGGGTCGATGCCTTAGTTCAGTGTAGTGCTAGCTGTGTTACCTTGAGCAAAGTACTTAGCCTTTCTGAACCACATCTTTAGAACTGGGTTAATCATTTTGGGTCCCAGATTATTGAGGGATTACATAAAATTTAACAATTTGTGTAAGCACCTGACAATGCCTAGCATGGAGGAGGCATTCCGACAATATTTCCCCAACAGGAAAACAGAATGTCGCCATCACTAAACACATGAATGCTTAAAAATGTTATCTGAAATGCAAATTCTATTTAGCAATTCTTGTTTTTCTGTTGTTTCCAATGCACAATGTAGATAAACTTAGAACTAAAATGTAGTGGCTCCAAATAGAGCTGGGGTCTCCTAACAGCTCTCTCTCAATCCCACTCTTTTATGCTTTTCTTTTTGTTATGGTCGTGGCTCAAAATCAGGTTCTTTGAAATAGCTGGAATTCTGCCTATATCTCAAATAAAAGTAATAGGCAGTTATTTGTTTAGTAGAGTCTAATGTTTAATATTAAAAGAACATTGAATTTACCTTGCATAATGCTGACAAAAAATTGAAGGTAGTAAACCACTTTAGATATACATATTCATTCAACAAGTATTGCCTGATTCAGCACCAGATACCGGGGAATGCAATGGAAGGAGACAGAGAGACCCAGTGGGAGACTGAATATACGGACAGATGTTGGTCAGAGCAAATATAAAAACAGAACTCTGACCCTGAGCCTGCAGCAGCCTGCCCAGGAGACCAACCCTTTATATACAATAACCAGACCAGGCAGCCAGCCAGCCTGCTACACATCAGACTTAAAGGAAGTCGGACTGCTTGCTAGCCTTAGGAACAATTCTTTCCACTTTTCTGCTTGCCCAGTAGAGTGCACATCCCTGGAAATCTCACCACTGAATCAGCTCACCCTATTAATTCATTCATGAGATCTCACCACACCAATCTTCTTATAATACCCTGATAGTACCTTATAATTTCAGACCTCTGTGTCTTTAGAGGTACTGTTCCCTTAGCACTTTGAAGAAAGAATATTACTCTGTGTTCTGCAAGTATAACTCAAAAGCCATAGGACTTACTTCTAAACAACTTATAAATATAAATATGCTATGATCTACACAAAACAGTCACCCCTATGCTTGCCCCAACACCACCATGACTGCTCAAACCTCATCTCTGAAGTTTTAGGCCTTCCTAGGCTGGGCTCATTTCCTCAAAACCCTAAAGAGTGGTGAGTCATCAGCCTTTAAATATGGATTTGACTTTGGAAAACAGTCAAAATCAAATTAGCAAATAATATGTGTGATCAAACTGGATAATTCCATTTAGGCTAAAGGAATAAAAATACGGAAGAGTAATTGTCTTGGGAGGCTCAAGGACGGCCTCCAATGTTAACCACCAAAAAGGAGGACCTTCAAAATTATTTTGCTTTTCTATAATATGGCTGCAAGAAGCTTGAATTCTGCAGTGGTGATGGTTTCAGAAGAATCAGGGCTCACTTAGACATATGTGTATGTGTGCATGTGTGTATGTTTATTATATATATGAATCATGTGTATATAGAATACATATTATATGTGTGTGTATACATACACATTCACACACACACATCATCAAATTTGTTTTTTAAAAATCAGACCTATGATTTTATTGCCACTATACCCTAAATTATTTCCCAATAATGAATTGATCATATAAGGAGGCTCCTTATTCTTACTAGACAATTAAGAGTATCATTTGTTAAGTTGCAAAAATGAATTTTGTCCCCATGGTGTTACTTGTAGTGACATATACAGATGATCATTTAATGGTAGGGTGCTGTTAACTGGATAGAATGAAACTGCATCACATGATGGTTTGGTTTCCCATGCGGTCTTTTGTTGTTGAAATCTGTAGCTGTCATGTTGCCCAGGGTAATGAACAGCTTTGCATGTGGCTTCTGAACAGCTTAGCTGCTCTTCCTTTCTAAAAGAACCACCCTGTTGGCTCCCTGCCAGGCCCACCTGTTAGACAGGAGGGGTTAGAAGCTGAGGATGAGGCTGGATGTGCAGCCCAACATGATAGGCGGAAGTAGAAGAGAACAAAAGGCAGAGGACGGGTCTGTGGGGGGCAGGCCCCGTCTAAACCACCAATTAATCCTTCTTCCACTGCTCTGGCTGGCTCAGAACCCCACAGTGAGTTGTCAACTAGAAATTAGGTACTATGTTTCTAATAATCAGTTTTTAAGCCCAAGTATCTACTACTATTTTTATAGTCTGAAAAAAAAAGTAAATCTGAAGATTCTTAGCGTGACGTTGAGTTCTGGCTCTCATAACTGCTTTTGCAACAAACGCCCCCATCAGCTGGGCAGTTCTGAGGCATATAGGCCAAGCAGATTCCGTCATGCTCCCTGGGAGAAACAGTCCCCTTTCCCAGTGTCCAGTGATCCCTTGATCCATGCCAGGAAAGGAAAGCAGAGAAGGGGCTCCTCTCAATTCAGCCCCACTAGGAGGACACCCTCTCGGCCAACACTCTTGATGTCTTATGCATTTTTGTCTCTACTTTCTTTTGTCACAAATGCAAGGTGTGAATTGGGGTGACTATAAATTCCTTGGGAACAGAGAATTCTTTTCAACTCCCTAAGAATAATCCCTTGTAATAAAAAGCAAAAATGAAATGTCTCACTTTCCTAAGGCAGTAGCGGGGGCCCAATAACAGGGGAGTGTGGATAGCTGAGAACTGAGTATTTCCCAGAAGGAACAGGATTGATGAACACAACACACCGTCTGCCAAACATACTCTGACTGAAGCAGGCAACCAACAACTAAAGACTTCTTTCTTGGCCTACACACTTGCTTTTGAAATAGGAACCACTTAAAGACATTTATATGTGGTTTGTACTCATCCAGAAGAAGCTTTTATGAGTCTGAAATAATGTCCTACTAAAGTTTCACATCAAGTTAGATATGATGACCTCATTCTAATTTTGTTATTGCTCTTGTAATTTTGTCCATGTGGGGAGGAGCACCGGAAGAGAGTCAGAAGACCTTTCTAGCTTTCTCGTTTTAAGTCACTTGTTGCCTCTAAGCCTTTGTAAAAACTTAATCTATAAAACAGTGATAATACCGGCTCTGTATTCTTCACAAGGTATTAGGAAGATTAAGATCACATACTACACGGGACACGGCCTGGTATAGTGCCAAGAATTTAAGCTTTAGAATTTAAACCACTTAAACTTACTGTGGGTGTGACCCTAAGCAAGTAACTCTCCTTTCTGGGGATGGAAAAGGGGGTAATAATACCTACCATATGGGATTGCTGTGAAGTTTTGTAAAGACAAAAACTAAATGAAGTGCAGGCTACAGCCTGTTAAGAGTTAGCAGTCAATAACTATTAGGTCTATTTTAAAATATAAAACTTCATCAAATATAAAGTATTTTGAACATTTCCTGAAAATAATATAAGCATAATAAGTAAATGAGCAAACTAGTCATCCTTTATATCTATGTGACACATCATGGAAAAAAGCAGAGAGCCAGAAGGTGAAAGTCCTGATTCAGGCATGTCCACTAGTGAACAAGATATTTTAAAGCCAACTCAAAATGTTATCATTAAAGTCATGAGTATAAAAAATGTGAAACAAACTCCAGTTGAAAGAAGTATCATGTGTATTAATGCAACTATAAGAAGGAACAAACAGGACGCCTGGGTGGCTCAGTCAGTTAAGTGGCCGCCTTCAGCTCTGGTCATGATCCCAGTGTCCTGGGATTGAGTCCCGCGTCGGACTCCCTGCTGAGCAGGGAGCCTGCAGTTCTCCCTCTACTCTTCTCCCCTGCTCATGATCTCTCTCTCTCTCTCTCTCTCAAATAAATGAATTAAAAAAAAAAAAAAAGAATGAACAAACAAATGCAAGACTTCTCGGGGCTTTTCTCCCAAATGGAATCAATAATAATTAAATCAGAATTTTTAAGTTATTGCCTATCAACATTAGCATTTTGAGTTAGATTTAAAAATGAGTAAGTCTTCTTTGGCTTTATTGAGGTATAACTGATACACAAAACATTACATATATTTAATGTACATATCTTGATGAGTTTGGACGTATGCATACACCCATAATACCATCACCACAACCAAGGTACTAAATATATCCTCACATCAAAATAAATATGAATAACTCTTGTACAATATATTTTTCTTGTACTTCTGTTTTTATTTCTGAAATAACAAAAGTCAGTTTTCCTCAATTTATCCAGTTTTCTTTGAGATGATCTCCTGGAAGTGATGATAAGTATGCCTCTAATGTTAATCCTAACTGCAGATGTTGGAGCCTTGGATTTGCATACTGTTTTAAATTATAAAATTGGCCCAAAGATCAATTCTATCCCCTAAATTTTGAAGGATGTAAGTCTTGACATCAATCACACATACAAATGAGCAGGAAAATAAAATGAATTTCATGCAAATTTTATCTAGCCAAGTCCTCCTCTAATTGGTATGCTAATACACTGGCCCTCCAGGGAAAAAAAAAAAAAAAAAAGTTTTCATTTGCCAATTTCCAAGGTGTAAATTCTCCCACCTGGGCTGATTCCAAACTACTAAAAATTTAATGACCAGATCACAAAATGTCTGCATATTTAACATGGGCCAGGGACAAGCACACCACTACCACTTGCCATTTAAAATAAAAGGTGTTGCTAAGGTGCAAGTATAGGAAAATATGAAAATATCAGCCAAATGTCAAGGGGCACCACAAAACTCTGCCATCTTCAAGCACTTCTGCTCACCAAAGTCAGCTGCTCTCCATCTCTGCCTCTTTCCCCATTACAGTGTGAATCTAGTTCATTGTTTCCCCGTCCATCGGCCCACCTTCACTCATTTCTCTCTGTGTGTCCATCTTTGACTTTCTTTCCTCTCCCTTTCTACCTCTGTCTCTCTGTCTCTGTCTCTCTCTGGGTTCTGTCCTTCTCTTCCTTGCCCAGTCTCTACTCACACTGCTCCCCTCACTCCTTTTTGATAACATCTATTACACAATATTTATATAGTCACACTTTGAGTATCTTTTCAGGACTCTCCTGGCCTCCCAAGATTTGAAAATTTAACTTAGAACAGAAACCTAAGTCTTATTACTTACATAAAATATCTGATAACTAGTTTCTTTTTAATTATCCTGTTCTGGCTCTCCCAGCATTTTTCATTGATAGGGCTCCTAAGTAGTACTGAGGGCTCCAAATAATTTAAAGCTTGAATCTAATGGTTTATTTAACATTCAGTCTGTGCTTTTATCATTTTGTTGCAAAAGGAAATCAGGTCGCTACTTATGCCACTGACTACTTTTATGTATCCTTTTAATTCCTAGAAAAGCAGTAGTCAACTATGGTCAGCATGGATTTTAGGGCAATTTGAGTTACATACTACATAAAAGTGGTAAAGCAAGACTATGGATCACTTCTCTCCTTGGCTATATGCTGACACTTATATATATATATATATATATATATATATATATATATAATAATATTGTCCAAATAGATATTGTCCATTATACCCATTGGTAATAAAATGTTGTTTCTTTGAAATTCTTGAACGGCAAACCTAATAATATCTTGATTTTCTACAAAACACTGTAACACCATCTGCTACAGATTTTAATAACAATGACTCCTTATATTTTTATGTGTTTTTGAAACAAAAAGGGTTTGTGTGTGTGTGCAGAATCATATTTCATTTACATGTTAAGCTATTAGATTCCATATGTTAAACATTACATACTATGTAGAATTATTAATTTTAATGAATAAGTTCATCTTCAATGTCATTTTGGTAAAGTTCCTTAGGGAGGTTAAAAAAAAAAAAGTTATCCCTTCCCTTAAAGAACTTCTAGTGTTGCTGAGGAAATACAGCTCACATGCATAAAACAACTAGAGAAATGAAATATACACTGAAAGTACAAAATTGTGTATCACAGATTAAGAATTTGAGATACAGTGACCTGTAGCCTGGAATGGCAGAGAAAGGAAGGTTTCATGGAGACAGAAAGCCTCTTGAAGGTCGCTGATCATGCCATTTAGTTTTACTTAATAGAAGTCTGATAATTTACTGAACCTGAAGAATGACAGCGAGGCCAGAGGCCATCAAGATTATCTTTTGCAGCCTTCTCATCTTTCAAAGGAGGAAGCCAAGTCCAAGAAAAGCTCAGTGGCTTGCCTAAGGTGACCTTGCTAAGCCAGGCCTTAGGGACAGGTGTGGCTCAGAGAGGTAGGGGAGGGCTCTGTGCACCAAGCAGCAAGAGCGAAGGTGGTGGGTGATGTGCATGGGTCCACTCCCGCCCCCTGAGGCTTGTGCTAGGGCCCATGGTTGAGCCTGTTTGCTCAGTGGCTAAAGGAATAAGGGCTTCCTGGCACGAATCCCAAGATCCAAACACAGTGGGGCAAGAGCTCCAGAGCCTGGTTCTAATTGGGAAAGAGAAGTGAAAATACTGAGGGCCTCTGGGGCAGAACTTTCTTGTAAGCCAAGAACCAAAGAAACACTGGCATTTCTTGACACATTTTTTCTTTTAATCAAACACAGAATCTCGGAGGTTTTTGTAGTATGCATTCTTTTTTTTTTTTTTAAGATTTTATTTATTTATTTAATTGACAGAGAGAGAGAGAGAGACATCAAGAGGGGGAACACAAGTAGGGGGAGTGGGAGAGGGAGAAGCGGGCTTCCCGCGGAGCAGGGAGCCCGATGCGGGGCTTGATCCCAGGACCTTGGGATCATGACCTGAGCCGAAGGCAGTCGCTTAACCAACTGAGCCACACAGGCGCCCCTGTAGTATGCATTCTTAAGCAACTTATACACAACTGATCTTTTAGAGGCCATATACTTGGTGGCACTATTCAGGTAGGTCCTGGTGTGTTTTCCATAAATGCCAGCATAATAATGAAAATGGCTGACATTTACTTAATTTTTACTGGGTACTGCGAGAAGCACAGTACTACCCGTTTAACACTAAAAACTAACCCAGGGCGTTAGATGCTATTTTTTCTTTCCACCCTGCAAATGAGGAAACTGAAGTGTAGAGAAGTGAAGGAGAAGGTGCCCAAGTCCACGTAGCTAGGAAGTGGCAGTTTTGAAACTTGAATGAAGTTTCTCTGACTCCAGAGCCAATGATCTCTGTCATCCATTTTGGAAAGTAAAGCCCTGTGGGCAGAATTTATGTCTAACATTTTACAATTCACATCCCATATTCCACGCAGAAAGAAGGTACTTTACGTGACTTGGCACCAGTCATTAGACCAGGTGCCTACGAAAGGAGAACCCTTTCAGATGCTCAGCTGGCTTTCTGGTCTTTGTTTCTAGCAAATGCAGTTTTCAACCTTAAAAAGTGACTTAAAAAAGATACAAATATCTCACTTCAGGTAAGGAGTGACTAGGGGATTGACTTAGGAACACAGAGAATCTCAAAAACATTCAGGCTTTAAAAGAAAATTCCAGAAATAACTCTTGGCCAACCATGGCTTTCTGAAGTGTGAAACTGCCACCCATTGCCAAATCTTCTGAATAAAATCTGTGAAAATCAAAGGACATAATCTGGTAGGATTTCTTCTGCCATTAGAACTATACTGAGATGCAGACGATTCTGGATGAAATGTTTCACTCTTCCAAAAAGCAGCATCTGGCCTCTGGTATAAAAAGCAAAATGGTGAATAAAATTCACACTCTTCAAAATGTGCGAACATTGGTGATTTTTTTTCGGCACTGCTTTCTTCTAAAGCTGAACTAGGGAGGCAAACACGGTCTTTTTAAATTCCTTTCAAATTTACATTTCTGTCATTTTTCTTGGTAAAATGTTGTATTTACAGTGAGGCATAGTCAAGGTTGGTATGCATGTGTGTACACACACATGGGCACACACAGATACACTGCCCTTCTAGCTCCAAAACAAGCTACAAGTCCAAAAAATGATCTTCGACTCAGTTAAATAAAGACCTAACTTCATCACAAAATTCTGAAGGTATGCCTGAGAGCCATTTATATATTGCTGCATAAAGTAAATCCTTTACTGGCAAAATGCTTCTGAACTCAGTGTCGAATAATGTATATATTATTGCCCTAAATTTAAAATTGAGGTGGCTCATCAAAAACTAATGATGTAATGTATGGTGATTAACATAACATAATAATAAAAAAAATAAATAAAAATAAATAAAAAATTAAAATTAAAATTGAGGTGGCTCTACTAAGTAACATTTATATAACACAAATAACTTTCCTTTTCCTTAAATTTATCAGATTATCAGTTAGATTCAGGCACCAAAGTGAATTTCATAAAACGCAATACTCTTCCAGCCCCTTGGTTCAGCAAAATGACAACACTGAAATCACATCTATTGTACTGAGAGTATCTTCAGAAAAGTGAGTATCTGGAAGGGATTTCCATCTATTGGCATCTATAGGATTTTTAAGATGAGATTTCCCCCAATATTCGTTAACAGCGTTTCCTAGTTTTATTTTTTAAAGTTGTTTTTTTTTAATTTATTCATTTGAGAGGGAGTGGGGAGAAGCAGAGGGAGAGGGAGAGAGAGAATCCCAGGCAGACTCCGCACTGAGTATGGAGCCCGACTCGGGGCTCGATCCCACAACCCTGAGATCATGACCTGAGCCGAAATCAAGAGTCAGCCTTAGTCAACTGACTGAGCCACCCAGGCACCCCAACTTTTTCTAGCTTTAAATGAGAGAGAGTCTTGGATGTAAACTACACATGTATACCATTGTTTATTAGTTTGACTTTTGCTATGAGCATCCAAACACCTACTTTTTATTTTTTATTTTTTTAAAGATTTTATTTATTTATTTGACAGAGAGTGAGCACAAGTAGGGGGAGGGGCAGAGGGAGAGAGAGAAGCAGGCTCCCCACCGAGCAGGGATCCCAACGCAGGGCCCGATCCCAGGACCCTGGGATCATGACCCGAGTCAAAGGCAGATGCTTAGCGACTGAGCCACCTAGGCACCCCCAAACACCTACTTTTTTAAAAAAATAAACTTCAGAGGCACCTGGTGGCTCAGTCGGTTGAGCATCTGCCTTAGGCTTAGGTCATGATCTCGGGATCCTGGGATGGGGCACCAAGTTGGGCTTCCTTGCCCTCTGCTGCTCTCCCCACTCATGCTCTCTCTCTCTCTCAAATAAATAAATAAAACCTTTAAAAAAATAAATAAACTTCATTTTTAGAACAGTTTTAGATTTTCGGAAAACAATGCAAAGATAATACAGAGTTCCTATATGCCCCACTCTCAGTTTCCCCTATTATTAATATTCTGTATTAGTGTTGCATTAGTACTGGTATTATGTCTTGTAGTATACAATGAATGCACCAAACTTTTTAAACTAAAGTGCACACTTTATTCAGATTTCCTTAGTTTTTACCTTATCCATTTTTTCTTTTCTAAGATCTCTGTCATGATACCACATTATATTTAGTCATTATGTCTCTTAAAGGCTTCTCTTGGATAGGACAGTTAATTAGATTTTCCCTGCTTTTGATGACCTTGAAAGTTTTGAGGAACACTAGCCAGATATTCGTAGAATAGCCCTCAATTGGGATTTGCTTGATGTTTTTCTGGTGTTTAGACTGGGGAATGGGTTTTCGGGGGAGGAAGACCACAGCAGTTGAGTTATCACATTATATTAAGAGTACATACTATCAACATGACTTACCACTGTTGATGTTGACCCTGATCACCTGGCTGAGGTAGTGTTTGTCAGGTTTCTCAACCATAAAGTTAATCTTTTATTCTTCTTTCCATACTGTCCTCTTTAAACAGAAGTTACTATTTGCAGCCCACACTTAAAGGACTGGGGAGTTAAGCTCCATCTTCTTGAGGGCAGAATATCCACATAAGTTTTTTTAGAATCCTTTTGCATGAAAGATTTGTCTCTGCTATTAATTTGTTTGTTCAGTCAATTACTTATATCAGTATGGACTCATGGATATTTATACATTTGGTTATAATCCAATACTACTCTATTTAATGTATTGCTCAAATTGTTCCAGTTTGGCCATTGGGAGCTCTTCCAGTTGGCGCCTGTGTTCCTCTGACATTGTGGATTTGTTTTGTTTTTAAAGCACTTCCTTGTTTCTGGCACTACAAGATGCTCCAAATTCATCTTGTGAATATTCTGTTCCAGTCCTAGAATCAGCCTCTTCTGTTTCCTTTTATTGGACAATGGTATTAAAAACCAAGACTGGGCAGTAGATGTACTCATTGTTACTGGGGTGTTGTTGCTTCTAAGCCTTCTTAACTGATAGAGCAAGGACATATATGTGTGCATACTATCCCATGTAAATACACATATTTTAAAATATTTCTATATGTAATATCTGTATCTATATTAAGTTCAACGTGAGTCATACTGATGTCTCCAACTCTAATCCATAAGTCCTTGGGTCATTTTAGCCTTCTCCCCTTGTTTATCTGTGAAATTTCACTCCAATAGTGAGAACCCTGGCTTTCACCATCTGCCTTCCATTTACCTAATTGTTCGATTCCACTACATATGTATAGCCGTATCAGAATTCTTAACCCTACTCCAATAGGAAACAATTTTATCAGGGCACCCGGGTGGCTCAGTCAATTAAATGTCTGCCTTCGGCTCAGGTCATGATCTCAGGGTCCTGGGATCGAGCCCCACATCGGGCTCCCTGCTCAGCAGGGAGCCTGCTTCTCCCTCTCCTCCCCACTCCTGTTCTCTCTCACTACCTCTGTCATTATCTCTGTCTCTCTCAAATAAATAAAATCTTTAAAAGAAAAAAAAAGGAAGCCATTTTATCAACTACAGGACAGTGTTTCTGCACTATTTCTTTTGCCTTCAGTCCTACAGACTCCCTCATTCCTAAAGTCGTTTAGGTCAGCACCTTTCCCCCACTTCCTGCAGTGAGGTTGTTCCACACATTCGTAATACAGTTAGATTGTTTTGTCATATCCATTGTCCTTTACAAAGAAAAGGAAGATAAATATATTAAGCTGTTTTATTTTATTCTAGATGCCAGAATATTTAAAATAGAATTATACTTTATTCTAGGTTCCCAGGTATTTTGAACACTATGTTTAATGTCTCCAGCCACTAAGTTTATTCATGGTGCTTATCTCACACACACACACACACACACACACACCCCTAAACCTAAACCCAGATACTATAATAAATTTTATATAAATCTACATGTTGGAACATTTCACATTTTAGCTTCTAGGGAGATAAACTGTATCTTTAAGAAAATAATTCTGCATTAGAAAGAATCTAAGTTTATAAACACACTCTCTCAGAGATGGCTCCATCTATAACGATTTTCATTATTTTCTCTCCTCTTCTTTCCCTACTTTTAAAAATAAGAGCAGGGGAAACGTTGCCTTGACTACTCCATTCCCTTCATTGCTGGAACAAATTGAATTGAAGACTGGACAGATAGGGACTGTGAACAAAGTGCAAAGCCAGAGCTTTGCTTCAGTGGCCCAGGTCTGCACCCCCAGAAGGGATGGTGACATACAAGATAAGCACAGGCCACACAGGACATCTGGCACTTGGTCCAGTTTTATATACTGAAGACAGTGATTTCTGAGACTGTGTCACAGGCTATTTCCAAACATATCCAAAGTTTCCAAACATAAATGTTAAATTATGTCTGTCTACCTATGTCTCACATAATAAAGTATGCCTAAAATTACTTTCATGTTTCCTTTTTTTAAAATTGTAACCTGGGGACGCCTGGGTGGCTCAGTCATTGAGCGTCTGCCTTCGGCTCAGGTCATGATCCCAAGGTCCTGGGATCAAGCCCCGCATTGGGCTCCCTGCTCGGCAGGAAGCCTGCTTCTCCCTCTCCCACTCCCCCTGCTTGTGTTCCCTCTCTCACTGTCTCTCTCTCGCTGTCAAATAAATAAATAAATAAAATCTTAAAATAAAAATAAAATTGTAACCTGATTCAAAGAAAGGATATTTGCTGATTAATGTGGTTGAGAAACCAGCGGCCAGATTTGTAACCACCACCACCTAGCCTTAGAAAGTCACAATTACCCATCCTCAGCCAACAGTCTCTACCTCCCATGAAAGTACTATCCATTGTTCTATATATGCACTTAGCTTTATCAAGAACTGATAAAGGTAGGGTGGCTCCCGAAGCCTCTCTAAAACACTGAAGAGAGAGAATGTTCAAATAACAATGCTGTGACCAGGGCTTACCAAAGGGCATAAATAGCCACGAGTCCATAAAACAACCAAATGTTAAGGACAACACCACTAAGCCAGAGGCTTTCCAATGAATTCCCTCATAAAAGAGGCCTCAAAGAGGCACCTAGTGGGACCACTAAATAAAAGTTGTGCCTCATGCATTCTGCATCTTGAAGAAGCAAAGGGGATCATAAGGAAACTCAGAGTCATTCATTTTAAATGAAGTCAAAGAAATGTTTTGTTGATTCTATTCCATCTTCATTAACTTCTTCTCCCAATGAGTTCTGGTAGAAAACATCTAAATACATTTAATGTATTTAATATTCAATTATTGAGATTAGTTAAGTACTTTATTCCATAAAAGCATATATTTGTTAACTCATATTAAATTTGTAGTCAATTTAAAATTCAGATGGAGAGGGGCACCTGGGTGGCCCAGTCAGTTGAGCATCCAACTTTTGATTTTGGCTCAGGTCATGATCTCAGGGTCCTGGGATCCAGTCCTGAGTCAGGCCCCATGCTCAGCACAGAGTTTGCTTGGCGTTCTCTCTCTCCCTCTGCCTCCCCCACCCAAATAAATAAATAAAACCGTTAAAAAAATTCAAATGGAGTAACATAGCCATGCTTAATATTTAGGTAGTTAAGTTTGTTTTACATCCCCTTTCACTATAGAGCAGTTGAAAGGTCAAAATGAGGGTCTCAAGAAAATGGTGAAGGGAAAGATGGTTGTGCAGAAGGCCAAAGTTCAATGCAATAATGAATAGGAGAATGGAGGCTTTCAAGAAATGTTTCCAAAAGAAATATAATTAGTGGATACTTTGATGCATTTAAGCATATGAAAATCATTTGATTAGTGTTTGACATATCTCAGAAGTATGTATGGGGATAGGTACACAGAAAACTAGGCAAATTTTTTAAAATGAAGCCATTAATAACTCCAAACAAGAAAAGGAATATGTGTAAGAAATGAAACAGTGATAGTATACTTCTTGACTCAGGAATAAAATGTAAATGCTGACCACTGACTTAATAAACATTTGTGATGTGGATGCTTCAGGGGGAGGGAGGGAAATTAAGGGAAATATAATGAAAATAAATCTTCATTTATCAAAAAAGTAAAAAATAATGTAAAAACTTGATAAATGAAGAAATAGCAGAATAAACACATTTTTAAAAGAAATATGGAGGTAAATACCCAAAATAGCTTTAAAAAAAAGTCTATGGCACCACATTTGTACAGTAAGGTGGGCTAAGCAAACCTTTGCTTTGTAATAAATCTTTTAGCACCATTTGATTTCTAAGTACATGTATTTACTACTTTGTCACAAATAAAAATAAATATATCCCTTATAGTAAAATTAAACTGGCTTCAGACGCAGGAATCATATTCTCCTCCTTAAGCTGAATAGGGGTAGAGATCGTCTTTTTTCAAAATTGTATTTTGGAAATTTTCAAACATACAGTAAAGTTGAAAGAATTTTTACAGTGAACAACTGTATACCCAACACCCAGATTCTGCCATTGGCATTTTCTCCTACTTGTCTCATAAATATCTATCCATCTATACATTGTTCTATTGGTCCAAAATCCATCTTCTTTTTTGATTCATTTCAAAGTAAGTTGCAGACATGGCGCCTGGATGGCTCAGTCGTTAAGCATGTGCCTTCAGCTCAGGTCATGATCCCAGGGTCCTGGGATCAAGCCCTGCATCGGGCTCCCTGCTCCACGGGAAGCCTGCTTCTCCTTCTCCCACTCCCCCTGCTTGTGTTCCCTCTCTCGCTCTCTCTCTCTCTGTCAAATAAATAAAATCTTTAAAAAAAAAAAAAAAGTAAGTTGCCGACATCAGTAGACTTCCCCTAAGCATTTCAGCGTACATATATGTTTTTAGAAAAGAAATTTTTAAAAATTTAAAAATCAAGCAAATTAATGAACAAAGTAGAGATTAACGAGAATACAATAAAGTACCAATCTTCTCAGTCAAAACCTGACTTTGCATATTTCAGCTTTAAACTTTTTGCCATCCAGTAAATGTTCCTCAGAGTCAAATGCAATGCTCAGTAAAGGTGCCCAGTAAATGTATACTGAAGGAAATTGAAATTTCAACTGTCTGAGCACAGTTTAGTTAATTCATAGCCCAATTCTAGGACAGATGAATAGCTTCCATTTTGCAGTGTGGCATTTTTAAACAAACCCTATGTTTATAATTAAATAATAAGGTTCCTCCAGTGTCATCACAAAAACCTAAACATCAGTTCAGTAAAAGAAGTTACCAGAACTGGCTGGGATGAATATTTACTTACTTTTCTAACATTTCCCTCCTTGCCTAGTAAGCTTGCAATAGCAAACACACAATTTTTTTGTGGCCTAACATTTAGTTAGAAACATGTGACTAATTTGAATGTCACAATGCAAACTGCTGAAGTAATTTTAATGGCACTTTATGGTTCTCTAATCATTCAATAGTGTCTAAATTAATGCAAATTATAACATACAGAGCCAAAGAGCGCCTGAACAGTGATAATTTTATGACGATGGCTTAATAGACAATGCTAAATCTAGCACATCCCTTAAAATACTTCCATGACTTTGTGGCATTGCCCAGATCCATAAATCACATCCTCTAAGAAGCCAAAAAGTAAATCAGTAGTTTGAAATTTCATTAACCCTTTGCTCTGAAATCTGATGGCTTTGCCAGGATAGAGCACATGAGGGACAAGTGATGGCAAAGAAAATTAAGTGGGACATCCTACAAAGTGGCTGCATCAAATCTTTTAACAGAAATCCAAGACTCACAGCCCTCAGGGGAGTGTGTGATGACCCCATTCCTTTCAAGTTAATGATTTTTCATTTTCTATTTTTAGTAACTCCTGACTTAAAATATAAAATAACTAACTTCAGGGAGAAGGACTGGGGCTAATGAAACCAGACCAACAGAATGAAACTGAAACTTGAAACTCCAAACCCATCAACATGTCATAAAAAGGCCAGCAGTGGCGGTAAAGTGAGAATCAAGTTTACACGCAGAAAAATCAGCTCTCAGAAGGAGAAGGCAATTGCATCTGTCCAGGGAGGGGGCTGTCAGATCCACAGGCATTTTGCATGGGCAGCTCAACTCCATGCCTCACTGCTAAACTCACACTTTTCTCTGGCTAAATATTCCATGGTAGCTGAGCTGGAGCCAACTGTTATATTCAGCACTGGATAGGGGCTAAAACTGGAAACCATGAACCAGGGAAGAAGCATTTATTGACAAAGTTCTTGAGAATATTTTACATTTTAGTCTAGGAAACAAACAACTAAAAAAATTAAAACATTCTTTTAATATTGCTTAGGGAATCAACAACTATTATATATCTCAATATATACTTGAAGACAATATTATTTTACTTTATGTGGAGTAATTCTCTTTATATTTCCCTTTGCATGGTTATGGCATGTAGATTATATTTCGACTTCCTGACTCCGAATATTGCCCTGTGGATAAAGACTGTATATTCTCAGTCTTGTCTTTCCCTCACAGTAGTGAACTTCTAAACCGGTAAGAGCCATTTGACAGAGTGTTTCACTCAACTCAAAAACAATTTCCAGGGTATTTGTAGACTCTGTGTGTAGAGCTGTGTGTTCTTGGGAAAGTCAATGTCTCTCTTTCTTTGTCTGTGATGGCCAAGAGCCCTCACAGTGTTCAAGTTTACAACTTTTATTATTCTTGAGCATTTGTAAGCCAGGGGTCACACAGCACCTGTGAGCAATCACTTCAAAGTTCTCAGAGCTCCCTTCTCTGCCTCCTTCTGCTGTGGAAATAGCCTTGGCTTTGTAAATCTATTCAGCAGGGCTGGAAGTGGAGGGGGCTGGAAGCGGATTCACATAATACTTCCTACTCATAATTATTTACTCTCTCTTCTCCTCTTACCCCATTCTGTTTCTCCCCCTCCCTTTAAACTATATCTCATAGCTTCCATGCACTTTGCATCTTATCCTCCTCTACACCACTTTCCAAAGACAATAGTGAAATACAAGAAAACGTAACAAAGCACTGCAGAAAAAGGAAGCCATTATGTCTGGACTGGCTGATTATAAGATGCTGGGCTGAAGAGACTGAATTATTTTAGACTGGTTTGTACTGTACCTGACCATTTGGGGCAAGTGTGGCTGCATAAGAAACATGAGCCATATTCTGATTATTTTCTAAGAATTTGCCAATCTGTGCCCAAACCCTAATGACCTGAAAGAGTAGATGCGTATCTGAAAGCATCTAGCAAACTTTCAGGACACATTTAATGCACTGTGAGAATCTGATTGTTGCTAGACCCCTTCCGTTAAAGTATTATTTTCTAAAATAAACTTTCCAATTCTTTGTCCATCCTACTTTCTAGTGCTCTGTTCCCCTAACACAGCTCCCTGGCTGTCCCATGTGGTCTAACAGAACTCTTTGCCAATTTCTATCTAAAAAATTAAATCAAAATTCACATTTTTATACCTTCATCATCTATTGCCTTTGTATATGACTTTTTGTGTACCAGATTTTATCTCTTGAAAATTTTATCTTAGGCTAACGATGCTTTAAAAGATCTACTAAATTATTCAGTTTTATAACTGAATTTTCTTTAAGATCATATTTGTGGTTTTTAAAAAGTATTTTTCAAAAAATGTATAAGCTATTACCTTGAAGAAATTGGTTATAGAAAGATAGCAAACGTGGCAATAATTGTAGAGTTGTCATGATGAAAATAAAGAATAAGCGCTCTAACATACTATGCTTGATTTAAAAATCATTTAATAAAAATGGGACTTAACTACCAGTGGAGGGCTAGTAAATGTTTAACAACTTGCTTTCCAGGTAGGGGTGGGTGAGCGAAGGGTCTTGATTTGTGGTCACTGCTGATCTCCATGATGTAAATACTCCCACCATGAAATCTATGGCCAATTTCAAGCTACCAAATGTTTAACAACTAGCTCAGAAAATCCTTGAAATTTTAACAATCAGCTCAAGCAAGCTGGTACAAGCCAGCTCTACTATATAATTGGTGCTTATTGTGTTAAAGCATCATTCAACTTTCACTGTATCACGGAACAAAAATTTACCACGTGTCTGGTGTCATCATTAGACTCTTTTAGCCCATTAGTAGTTGATTCTTTAATGATAACTTTTAAATAATTAAATCTGTGGAGTAGAGAAAAGTAGGACTTCTTGGTCAACCTGAAATATTTTCCTATACTAAAAAGCTACTTGAGAACACACAAGTTAAATAAGCACATCATCGAATAGAAGTCTCAACACAGGCATAGCATATGTATCTGATGTTCGCGTTTGGAAGTTAAATTCTTTGTGGACTTGAACAGCAACAATGATGGAGAAGAAATTAAATTCAACAGTGAGAATCAGGGAGAGTTTATTTCAGTTTTAATACTCCTTCTAAACCATTGAGTAATGACCAACCAATTTCAGAAAATGCCAAAATCATAATTTCCTTCTCAACATTTAAGAATCCCAGTGCCAATTCCTTTATCTGCCATAAAATCTACACATTCAGACAGTCTTGACATGTGAGGATTAGACCCCATTATTTCATTTGTCTTTTAAATGTGCTTTCCCTTTATTTCCAAGGATTAAGTTAATCCCTTCCTCCATTATGCATGAGGTTTGAGTTTTCCTTCAAATTATGGGATTTGCCCTGGCACACACCATCTTGACCAGTGTCCCTTGTGATTAAACCAACTCAGTTCATTTCTACATTTACTGAGTGTCTTCTGCCTGTTAAGAACTGTATCACGTTCTGAGAATTGAAGGATGATAGAGGACAGATAATCTGTTGTATGGAGGTCTAGTGAACCAGGTGAGCCAGTCAGAGTGAGAAATGCCAATGGGATCATATAAAAAAACACAAAACATTAAACCTCCAGATTCTGCCTGTGAGCACGGTGACATTTCACGAGTCATCCACAACAATGATACCTCAGTGAACTCGGGATGATGCTACAGAGGCAGAAACACATTTTACTCCACCCAAAATACTACCTGTGTTTAATGAGAAAGCACCAGTTATTTCCTTTCATATCATTTACTACAAAATAAATAGATACTTCAGAAATTTAGAAAATGGGGAAAAATAATATCCTCTCCTTATACACTAATCCTTCTAGCTCATGTTTGCATAATCTTTAAGGATTCATTTTTTGCCTATCCGGTTATCAGGGTCTCCAGAGAATCCTCAGTTCTTCAACACATCAGAATGAAAAGCACCAATGATTCCTCAATTACCAAACCTCACCAATCACCCCACTTGAATAACTAACCTCACTGCTCAACCATATTCACAGCTTCAGGTAACAAAAGATTATTTCCCTTTATGGACAAGTAAATGTCTTTTTCTTTAACAACACATACGTACATTTGTCTCACTCGATTCTTGCCAGTTTAGGTCATAAAAGCCTCTGTATAGTATATTAGTCTCCATCCCTAATCTCAAGTGCAGTCTTATTTGTTAATAATTATGATAATTTTTTGAAATTCACTGTTCTTTTCATTCTGCTCATTCATTCACCAAATCTCAACCAGCACATGTTTTTTCCTCTGAAATTACTCAGATGTGAGCAGAAGAAAGAGAGCTTGCTTTATAGAAGTGAAAAATCAAAGTAACATTGAGAATGAACACTAAGGTACTGTTCACCTTCATCTTTCTTCAGACTAAAAGTACAATGCCCCCTTTTTCTCAATAGCAGCTTTCTGAATTTCAATACTGTCCTTATTATAGTGATAGCCATCTAGAGAGCTATGTTTACAGATTAATTTTTTTAAAAAAGAACCTTAGAAGGGAATTAATCTGTTCAAAAAAAGACCCTATCTTACATAAGAGGAAAAGACCTTTAATGAAAGTTCATTACCTCCACAGAATTAAAGGTTGCTGTTCTCAGGGAGCTTGAGTCTCCTAGGTGATTCAGAATGCAACTCCACCTGCTATTCCATTCCTATCACCTTAAAGGTAGCCAATGCAATTGCTATTCATTTTGTAAATATCCCCCCACCACTCATAGCCATTTAAGATGCTTCCTTTTATTGAATGTCCTTATTTGATCTGACGACAGAACTATTCTTCTCTTTGAAAAGCATTACTACTAGCAGAAAAAAAATCATCATCATCCTAAAGAGAGTCAAGGATGAATTCATTTTAGAACAGCAAAGTAGTGGGGATAACATTTGGGAAAGAAAGGCAATATTTCTGGGTCACACAACAAGTCCAGATAGCAAAAATAGTGCTCAAAAACTTGAATATCAATGATAGAGAACGTGCGAACCTCAGAATGATTATTCAGTCCTTCTTTAAAAATCCAATGAGCCCCAATTAAGACTCTAGGTCAGATAAAAGGAATAGGAATTTAAATAGGACATGGTTTTCACTCTTAAGGGGTACATGGTTTCCTAGAAAGACAGACATCTAAACAAATACTGAAATAAAAGGAGAGAAGTTTAAGAGATATATTCAAAGTGTTGCGGGATTTAAAAGACAAAAGAATTGAAGCCCCACCTAAAGGATGGAAAAGCAACTGTCCTCCTGGTTCAGAACATGCTGTTCCATATCCTTATGTGATGGATGGGTAAATTATATGCACATAGAAGTCATAGAATCTAAACTGTGGAAGGGATGTCCTCGAACACCCTAGTCAAACCATATCCCACTCCCCAGACCCAGTTCTGTACTTAAATCTGCTGTCAGCCTCCTGCTAAGCAGTCACCTAGCCTGAGTTCTGTGACAGAACATATTCAGGGACATTCAGGTGGCTCTGAGGCAGTCACTACTTTTGGAAAATTCCATTTGTTTTATATTCAGCTAAAACCTCTTTTCCCTTAGTTTCTACCAACTGACATCAGTTATTTCCTCTAACTTCTGTTAGAGAGTACATTCCAATTACCCAAGACATATAGCTAAGTAAGCCAGGATCAAAAGGAGTGCTATATTTTGGGCAACTCGGTCTCCTCACTTACAATGAAATGCCATGCACAATTATTGAGTGCCTACTATATTAAAAGGAAGGACTGTGTGAGGTACTAAGAAGCTACTCAAATAACAGTCTGATAGAGAATAAATATCTATAACGAGAGGCAGAAAAAGATCATCATCACAGAGAAGAATGAGTGAGATAGAATTAAGGTTCAGCGGACAGAGAGATCACATTCCACTTAGCAAACCTGGAAAAAGCTATGGAGAAAATGAAATACAAAACCAACTCAAAGAATCAACCAATTGTTATTTACCACCTACTATGTGTCAAGTACTGTCTAGCGGGGGCCACGGGGGTCGGGGGGCTGAGGTTGTAGCAGAATACCAAACATTCAAAGTCTTTATTTTCAAGGAGCTTAGATTCTTGATGGGGAAGACAGATCACAAACAAGGGAATGTATGTCACAGAACAATAATGGTAAAGAGGATTGTGCTGCTGGGCAGGGGCAGGCTTCTATTTTAAGTAAGGTAAACTCCTCTCTGTTATTAAGGGGGCTTTTAAGCACAGACCTTCAGGAAGCAAACAGGCAGGCTATGCAGATATTAGGGGAATAGATGGATCTTAAAGAAGAGACTAGGTTTCACCTGGAAGAACTTAGAAGGAAAAATCTACACACAGGCATAAAGCAAGGAGACCACATAATCCAAAAAAAAAAAAAAGGCATGTGCTGAGGTTTGGTGTAATACGGGAGAAATGTGAGAGTCACGGAAGATAAGTATAGAAAGGGAGAATTGGGGAGCAATTCTCTATGACATTTCTACCCATCTGTTTAGTCCTAAACTATCTTTCCAAAAATATGCATATAGGCAAACCAGTCTTGGAAGATACAGGTGATGTCTTACAGGGTAGAGGGCAGATTTGTTTCTGATCAGCATATTAAATGTGTTCTCTCTCTGGGGCAAGGATTTGGTAGCAGCCCTATTATAAGATTGGGGGGTTTTCTAATCTTGGGATTTCTCAGCAGCGACACAACGCCACTGCACACCCAGCATTCACCTGGGCCACTTCAGATCACCTCCACGGAACTGGTGGGAAACTAATGAGAACATGAAGCTCATGTTGTTGTGATGGGAATAACAATCTTTGCCTCAGACTCAGAAGACTCATGTCTCCAGCCAGCCTCTACGAAACTGCTGCAGGCTAACTTGTTAGCTTGCAAGTAGGGTAAAATCTCAGAACCTCACAGCATAGCTGAGTCCTTATTATAGTGAAAGTTGGACACTGAGCTGAAGAACATTCACCCAACCTGGGAGAGGGCAAGGGGAGGTCAGTGATGGACTTTCAGCAGAGCAATGTTTGGTAAGATTATCAGGGTCATTCAGGATCACCTAGAGGAGAAAATGATAATGAGGACTGTGAAAGGTAATCCTCATTACTTTCTGGGTAATGCACTTTGATACATGATCTCAATTAATACTTACAATAGACTGTATATTTATTTAGTCATTCATTCAACATGCAATTATTGAGTACCTACTATCTCCTGAGAATTCTTTAGGCATTGAGCTAGAACCATGAACAAAATCATAGGCAAGATATCTGTGTCCATGGAACTCACATTCTGGGGGTGAATATAGACAGACAACCAACCAGCCAAAGAGTTGAGAGAATGTCCAGCGGTCATAAATGTTATAAAGCAAAATAAAGTGAGGCGAAGGGACAGAGTGATGGGGATGTTATCTTAGATAGGAGAGTCAGAGAAAACCTCTCAGAAGAGGTGAGCATGAGAAGAGACCTGAGAAAAAATGAGATAACTACAATCATTATGTCTATTTGAGAGCTGCGGACACTGAAGCTAGGAAAGTCTCTATCAAATCCTTACTACTGAGTAGTGGGGTGGGGATATGAACCTAGGAATCTGGATGCAGCCCCAGCATTTCTACTGCCACACTATTCTCCCTGGTGTGGGGACCAGGTGAGAGACTACTCATCTCTGTAAGAGTAATAAGGGCCAGAGCCATGGGAAATGCAGTAGGAATTATGAGAAGGGGTAGATATGAGAGACAGATTTCACAAAACTGGCCACTAGGGCTACTTGAAAGGCAAACACAGAGAGAGGTTTGAGAGGAATTGAAGGCTTTGAGCTTGAATGGCCAGGAGAACAACCATTACCAGACATAAGGGGCTCAAGGAGGAGGGGCCGGGCTGGAGATGGGAAAATGGAGAAATAATGATTCGGTTTCTGACATAGCAAGCCTGATGCACTAGCAGAATAGGCTTTGAAATTTCACCTCAGATTTGAGGTATCACGGACTTTGTTTTTCTGCTCTCTACTGCTACTTTTATCACGTTCAAACTCTAGCTGTATCCCAGCCACAGGACCCTATTAGAAAACCAGCAGGAGCAAAATAGCTGCCCCATACAGGTTGTTCCTCATCAGCCTCCTCCCCTTCTTTCAACAAACTGAGGTATGAACTCAGTGTCTATTTTTTACTAGCATTTACATTTTTCTTTCCCTTTGGAACTGAATAATAATAAGGGGGGTAAAACATAATTTTCTCAGCACTTCACAGGTTCCTAAAAACACCAATGTGCTAGTGTTTGATTTATCTCCTCTACTTCTGTTAGGCCTAACAAATTCAGACACCACATTGTTGTAAATCCACGTCACATGCTATTTCTTTGTGTCAGCTGTAGGACTATCTCACTTCATTTTAACTTCAGTAGAGCTTGCCAGATCACACTGGGGTTAAAGTCGGGTAAGCAGTATTTCATTTCTATTTTAAAACAGTTCTAGTTTATCACAGAATTTTGAAAACAGGGAATATCATAAATATAAGAATATATAAGCTTTTTTAAATTGACTGTTGAATAGGTAATAAAATTATATCATCCAAACCTCAAAGTGCACTCAAAAATATATAATACAAGTGTGTATATATATATATATATATACTTACATACATGTGTATGTATGTATGCTTATGTGGGTATATATTCTCCCTTTTTACATAAATGGCAGCATATTATTCAAACCTTGAGGACCAAAACATACTACTTTAGAACCATTTCCACGGATCACCCCCAAGTAGGTGTGTGCACATGGGCACACACACACTCAGATACGTATGTGTGAAATATGGTCAGTGTTTAAATTTTTAATATTGTTTTAAAATAGTTCTCTCTTATTATCTATTCTCACCATCATCACCATTATTATTACTCTGTCAACTACTATCAGTGGTGTGTTTGACAAATGAATCTATCTTCTCTTGCAACATGAATCAGAACCATGGACAGCAACATAACTCTTCCCACCCCTTTTCCTTCACTTCAAAGATTTATTCTTTCACAGGAGTGACTGCACTCCAATCTGCACTTTCCTTTAAAAACAAAACAAAACAAAAAGACCTGCATATATAGGCAAGGTTAAAGAGGTTCCAGAGAGGTGAATCCTGAATATTAGCAATTGCTTACTTAAATGTATGCATGGCATATACATTTATTTATGCATATAAACCATACACATTGGAAATGAACATGATTTAAGGCAGGCCTCAATTATTCAATCAGGTTGGTAAATACGGTGTAAAAATTCCACTCATAAAGCCCCTGGTATAGGCAAAATGAGCTACAACATTTTCTGCATTAAAGAGATCTAAATCTTTGCTCAGGCCTTGCTTTATGTGAGGCACCCATGAAAAATTATTTGCCCATGAAGAGTTCAGATGAGGACTAGACTGAATTTATTCAATATTACTATATTGGATTTATGGAATGAATTAAAGCCACGCTCTTTAGCCAGCATGGGTTTTAGTTTGCAGAATAAAGCATGAGGGAAAAAGAGATTTCAAAGCTCTGTATTCAGGCTGAGCTTATCTTTCTTCCTGTGACCACTTGGCTTTGTCAGTCAGTCATGAATATCTGTCTGTTAGAAGTATAGCCTTGTGATAAAGGCTATATAGAATGTGAAGATGCACAGCATGCCTTCTGCCCTCCAGATGTGTATAGATTGGGGGAGGGGGTAAAACAAGCTGTATATAAATAGTCACTTCATTTTGTCCTTGTATCTAGACATATCCTAAGCGGTAGCAGTAAACACCAATAGAATAGGACAGTTCATAAACTGTCCTTCGGAGGAGAGAGGAAAGTTGTGGGCTGGCTGGTGGTACTGAGAAAGTTAATGGAGCAGGTGGGATTTGAACTAGGTTTTTAAAGAATACAATTTATACAAGAGCACATGGGGTAGGGGCATCTCTGTGGAGGGCAATAAAGTCCAGTTTCCATTCAGTGGACAGAGCCAAACTCCTTGTAATACTGGCCACAAATGTCTGAGCTGGGACAGGTTCTAGGAGCCCGAGGAACTGAGGAAGTAAACTTCTCCCAGAGTAGCCAAGAGCAGGGCTATGTGAGAAGCAAGAATGAGTTTTAGTAGGAGATAAAAGCTAGAGATCAGTGCCAAAGGCAGTGTCAGGACTCAGGGCTGAGAGAAGGATAAAACCAGAAGGCAAATTAACAAATGTGATGCTAATATCTGAAATTAGTCTGGAGTGAGGCATGAATCGAGAAAGGGTGAAGCAATTCTAGACATAGGCTGAGAATAAGGTGAGGATGTTAGAGGTCCACGGGTATAAGAAACGACTAAAATGGGGTGATGGCAGCCAGGAGAAACTTAAGCAATCTAGTAGATCCCTCAATTAGCACCCATGGCAATAATGGTAATATTTGATTGATTCCATTACTTTTCTAAAAAAATTTCCACCCCCAAAACTCTGCCTACACAGGAAGACCACCCTGTGAGTTTAGAATTATTGGAATGATCTCTCCAAATCAGATGGCATATCACATTTTGCAAAACCCATCACTAAAATCCATCAGTCATGGTGTTATGGCCATACAGCCCCCTTTGCTGGTAAGAAACCAAATAAAATTAGGGGCTAAACCCCAGAATGATGTCATTGTATGCTTGGGGTGATTTGTATAGAAATATTCTTTAAGTCAGATGAGGATAAAAACTGGGAACGCTCTCTCCTTCTAATTCCCTGTGGCACTGCTCCACTTTCTCATCCATGCTCCCTTCACACAGTAATACAAATACACACTTTATTGCTGCACAGAGAAATCTTAATGTTAGAAACTTGGCATTTAAATAACACCTTTCTCCCAAAAAGCCAAGAGCAGTTTATAAGCCAGTATTCTGTGAAATCATCACAGTAGGCCTGGAAATAAAATCAAGGTCTTCATCCTTCCAGGAAACTGTTTTCTCCAGTAGACCCTGGTGGTCAGCTGCCAGCTTCAGGGGAAAGAAATATAAACACAAAAGATAACCCTTCATCTTTATTTGTGGGATTTAAGTCTGGAATATAGAGAGCTTGACCGGAAGTAGGGAAGAAGAACTGAAGGTGAGTTCTGACAGGTTTACCAGTGTAATCCTTAACTCCACTCACCATACGAAGTGGTTATATAGATGGACTGCAAGTAGTTGGAATAAGGGGGAAATTCTTGCTTCTATTGTGCTAACCCAGGTATTCCCTGATTTTCAGAATACCCCACAGCCTGAAGAAGTACTCCATATTTGTACATAAGGTTTTCCATAACGAAGAGGACTTAATTTTAAAATTCTATCTAGAGGTAGAATAGCAATATTCAATTCACATGAGGTATCTAATGTGTTTCTGGTGAATTCCAGTATTTTAATAATAAAATGCCTATTAATCAACAATGTATTCAACCATTGATTAATTACTCTGTATCAGGTTACTCTGACACAGCCCCACCGTTGACTGCCTTTTAAAAACAAACTTCCCACTTTCAGTGATACAGTAACCAGAAAGCATATTTTTTTCCTATTTTATCAGCCTTATATATCAGAGCAATTAATCATTGAGCTCTCCCTGAGTATGCAAATCCAGACTTCTGGATGTTCATCAAACACAGACACTCCATATTTTACTTGATAGGATGCCAATCAAAGAAATATGTAGCTGTGGCCATAGCTCAGCCAGCCAAGAATGCAGGCAGGAAAACATAGAGAGTATTTACTTTGAGTCCAGCAAATACCAGGATATAATGACTGCAAGGACTGGCAGAAATGGTCCACAGGCTAGATGATGAAGTAATCATTACATCAGTTGTGATTAATGCAACACCTGCTTAGAAATCAGGTGTAGAACCGTACAAAACCAAGAAAAAGCACGTGGGAATGGTCATGGTGGTGGGGTTGAGGGAGGGCATACAGGGCAAGGAGGCTGGATAGAAGTCTTGAAACTGAGGTCACCAGCATACAGCAACAGCTAACTAGTTCCACCCTGACATTCCTGAACTCAGAACTGAAATTTCTTCTCATCTATGGCCAGTTGCAAGATCTAATCTTAAAATAAGTCTTAGCACATTAAAAAAAAAAAAGAATACCCTGTTACACATGTTTTTTTGTTATAATAAGTAAAGAGGCACCTAAAGACAAATGCTTACTCTTTTTTCTGAAATTAGATTAAATAGCTAGTTGTTCATACCATGCAGTCTGATGACTGAGAAAGCACTTAAACTATAACCAAAATATTTTGAAGTCCCAATGCTCCACAAATTTCCAGTTGGATTGTTTTGTTTGTTTGTTTGTTTTGGGTTTTTGTTGTTGTTGTTGTTAGCTACTGTCTCTCCATCTCTCCTTCCAACTGAAAAGTGACTGACAAATAATTCTAGTAGGTATAGCAGTCCACAGGACTCTTAATAAGAATGATATTATATCTGGAAGAACTGGCAGAGACCATTTCTAGTTTAAATGCCACAACACAGACAGAAGTAAAGTGATGATGTGTGAATGTTTGTCTCAATTTAGTGCTTGACAGGAAGCCCAACATATCATTATTCCAAACAACCAAACATTTAATACAGTAACATAGCATCTACTCAAAACTAAGTGGTAGCCAGAGATTTTTTTGCCACTAAATCATACCATAGTATATTTCAAAGTCCCCCATCAATGTGTCATCTTTCATAAAATACCATTTAAGTCACCACAATGCCTTGGAATCCCAAAAGTCCTATTTTTCAGACTTTTCATCTATTAAGCAGCCCTCTGAGAACTCTGTCTAAATTTGGAATGTTTCTGTCAGGTACAATTCTGATCAAGTCCTGGTTGTGATTCCCACTTTAGTTGAGCTCCCTGTCATCTTAAAATGTCATTCTTGTCTGGAAACACCCCAGTTCTTTCAACCACACTTATTTATATGGTGGCTTTGATGTTTAAGAAACACTATACTTAATTCTAAGAAGCCCAGGGGTTACAGAATTGTTTTTAAATTTCACTCATCAATGATCTATATAGAAAGATTCAGACAACCCTAAATCATGCCCCCTTGCCCAAGCCTTCCTATGGCTAACTGGGTGTTGCCTGGCGTCCACTGAAATGTGGATACCCATACTGGGGTCAGGGACATGCTGTCTTGTTTATTGCTCTACTGTCAATGCTGAGAATAGTACCCAATAAATCACTGCTAAATGACTCAATAAATGGATCATTTCTGAACTCACAGAGGAAGAGACAGGGTTCACAAGCAAACACAAAGCCAGGAGAGAACAATACAGGGAAGCGTGAGGAAGCCCCATCTGTGCTGGAATGAGAGGGACATGGGTGCTATGTCCTGACAGTTGGAGTCTCAACTATTACTTAATATGTCCCTTTGAAAATTAAACCTATTGGTTGATTGTTAAAATGGAAATAATAACACCTTGCAGCAGAGCTTCTGTGAGAATTAGAGATAATTACATAAAGTGCCTGCCTGACACCCAAAGACACCCAAATAATAGCTGTGAGGATGATGCTGTTGACAGTGATTAATGGCAAATGCACACTCTGATGGCTCAGATTAAAAAGCAACAGAGAAGAGAACTGGCCACAGACAGGAGTCCACGTGGAAACTGCTTTGGGATGAGCCTTGGTCTACTTTAAATAAAAGTTGAAGATACAAACCATCATTCACATTTGACATTCCAATTTCACAATACGTTCACTCTGACATCTTCTAATATCAAAAATCAATAACCTTGACCCAACTGTTACCTACACACTTAAAGAGTACATTTCCTCAGATGACCACAAACAATGCAAGGTCTTCATTCATGCGTTTGTTTGCTGATGTCTGCATCTGATGTCCTTTGGTTGCCTGTCTGTAACAATGCGGCCAATAGTGTAAGAACAGGGCCCGTGTCTGTTTAATTTGACTTGCCTGGAGCCAATACAGCACCGTGTGCATGTGGAAACAAAATTATTTTGATATTGATCGTGATTTCCATCATCTAAGCTAAGCTAAAAATTATTAACTTTTAACAGAGAGGTCCTCCAATGTCACCAGGATACTGCAAAGTACATTTAGATTTGACTCTTAGATACCTTGGAAGGTTCTAGATGATACCTCAAGCTGGAGGTTCAGTGCCCCCAGATGTCCCAGAGACATTATAAAGGGTAGGGGGGAAAAATAGGAAAAGCCAAAGGCGATTCAGAATCTTCTTCCTTTCAAATGACTTCTCTGCCTCTTGAGGAAGTTAGATCACTAGATTATGGCTTTGGTTGGGCTCCAACCATTTTTGAAATATATGAAAGAAAAATTATGCACAGTTACTCTGCTTCCCAGCAATTTCGATGCCCTGAGACTCTTATTTTCAGAGAAGCTGTGGCATAGGTCAAGGGGCAAGGAGGTCTAAGAAGCGTACAGGCATGCCCGATATTTCAGAAGTTACCATCCCTGCCGAAGTGCCCACCTTGCTAGATGGGAGTTAGAGAAATGGTCAGTATAAAGGGGATTTGTTTCTTTTCACTATAAGAGGAAGGGCTGCCGGTACCCCCTTTTGAAAAAAAAAAATGTGGAAAGAGCTGAAAAGAACTGTTCTCCTTTTGGACAATAATATCTGGTGTATTTTCAGAATACCTAGTTAGCAATTCCACCTTTTAAAAGGCTTCCAAGTTACAGGCTATTCATTAACATAGACCCAGTTCCTAGCACTCACCTTGGCACGTAAAACACAAGCAGTAAATCTTTATTGCATGAATACGTGAAATGATTAGTGGATGTTGTTGGAAGAAATCCCCAGAAAGAGTTTCATAAATCCATTAAACAGATGATTACATTTTTAAAACATGACTTATAGGGTAGGTTTTGGTGCTTCGACAGCTATAATTAATCTGTAATAATCAAGTAAAATGAAAAGTAATAAACGTATGCCAAACAGTTCTCACAAAAAAAAAGGAAGAGGGTGTTGGGAAGAGCTCTGCATTATTTGATAAATTCTACTCATATATCATCACATTCCTGCTGTAACAAGACTGACTAGAGGTATTCACTGGGTTTAGCAAGTAAGGTAAAATAATGCAGCCGCTCATCTGAAAACCTACAAAGCTTTAAGCATCATTGAGTATATTGCAGTCAAGCAAGTGGCCAGAGGGAAACATGTATAGCAAATTGTTCATCATAAATTTGCTCTTGCTCAATACTAATACCGCCGAGTTGCAAATAAGACAAAGGTCCACTGAACTTTAGTTTATAAGAAGGCAGAAAACAGCAAAGGAAAGGGGTAACTTCCTCCTTACTCTGGACAAGGAATAACAGGGTCTATTGTACCAAAAAAAAAAAAAAAGTAATGAAACATGAAAATTCTGTGTAAAATCTTCATATTTATTGCATAACAGTAAACTTAACTCCAATCATGATAATTTTTTCTTTTTTTTTAAAAGATTTTATTTATTTATTTGAGATAGAAAGAGAGGCAGGAACAGGGGAACAGAGGGAGAGGGAGAAGCAGGCTCCTGGCTGAGCAGGGAGCCCGATGTGGGGCTCGATCCCAGGACCCCGGGATCACGACCTGAGCCAAAGGCAGATGCTTAACCGACTGAGCCACCTAGGCACCCCAAGAATTTTATTTTCAAGTAAAACCAGGATTGCAACACCATTACTTTGAGTTCATTACCTTCCTTCAAATGTGATTAAATCAGGAAAGGCAATGGTCATCATGATTCATCCACTTTCCTAAATAATGCTGGAAATGTTTTCCAAACACTTACTCTTCCATAAAAAAATGCTGTCTCTGGAATTCCTGACCTTAGACATATTGTAAATATGTAATAGCTGAACAAAATATATAGGTCGTGTTTCTCAGCTACCTGTGTCATGTAATGCTAAGGACTTCCCAGAGAAGATACCTAAGTTTAAACCCTAGCTTCAAAATTCACTCACTATGTGATCTTAGCTAAGTTACTTAACCACTGTGTGCCTCAGTTTACTCATCTATACAATGGGGATAATAATAGCACCTATGTTAGTGTTCTTGTGATGATTAAAACAGCTATTACATGTTAAACGTGTGCTGGGCCCAGAATAAGCATGCAATAAATGCTAGCTAGTATTCATTCCTACAACTTGGAATCTGGGTTGTTCTTCCTATATAAGAGCGAAAAGAAAATACGAAAGGAAGAATGGTTTGGAAGACAACCTTCAATGACTGATGTAGAGACTCAACACCACCACCACCGCCCTTGCCCAGCCTCTAAGAATCTATGATAAGACTTAAGACAATTAGGTAAAGACCCATCTGGATAGTATGACACATCCTTTTAAAAATTTTGCAAACTCTAAACTGCCAACAATTAAATAACCATTGAAATTACATTGTAACACAGAAAAATATATATGCCATTATATTGTGGAAAAGGAACAGATATCAAATTGAATATATAGAAGGATATCTATGTACAGTCTTCATCATTTATATATGACTATATCAAAATGCTAATAGCAATAGGTAAAGGTCTGAGGTATACAACTATAGCTGTTTTAAAATGTTTCCTCTTTTACCAAATGCTATATTTGCACAGAAAAAAAAAGACACTAAAAAAAAGTAAGTCCCAGATATTAGAATAACAACAACAACAACAACATCATCACTTCTAGTTTGAGTAGCGATTTACAATTTTCCAATGGTTATATTATACATGGTGTCATCTGCACCTCAAATAACCTCATGAAGTATGTTGAACACAGTATTTCATCAGACCAGGCACCTAAAAGTTAGAAAGGTCAAATCCTTTTCCACAATAAAGCAGTAAGGAGGGGGGGCCTGAGGTCAACCCAGGGCTTTCCCACCCAAGTTACAGTTCTTCCCACGAGGGCATTCTGGACCAGACTGGACCCGGAATACTAGAATCCACAGCTGTAGCTGCCTTGTCAATCATTGGGAACAACATTACTTTCCTGGACTGTAAAACGAGAGTAAATGGCACCACTTTCCCAAACACATCTTGTCATAATAAGAAACAAGATACTGTACTAGCCTTTGAAGTAACCACTAGTACATTCCTCTCTGAATGAGCTCAGCCTGGCTCAAATAAATCAGGCATCTACATTTTCTTCCATCATAAATTGGGAGGTCTGGAAGGAATCTGTGCTAATAACAGGCTTCTTTTCTTTTTCTCTCTTCTTTCTCCTCCCATCCTTCCCTCCTTTTCTTCCTTTCTTTCCTTCTTCCTTCCGTCCTTCCTTTCTCTCTCTCGTTCTCCTTCCTTCATAACCTTTCTTTCGTTCCTTCTTTCCCTTTCTCCTCCCTCCCTTCCTTCCTTCCTGTCGTTTTTCTTTCTTTCTTTCTTTCTTTCTTTCTTTCTTTCTTTCTTTCTTTCTTTCTTTCTTTTTCTTTCTTTTCTTTCTCTCTTTCTTTCTCTCTCTATTTTTTCTTCCTTCATACCCTCTTTCTTTCATTCCTTCTTTCCCTTTCTCCTCCCTTCCTTCTCCCCCCCACTTTCCTTCCATTCTTTCTTTCTTTTTGGCATAATTCAGCAAGTAAGGCTAATAGCTTTGAAGAATGTGAGCTCTGGTACCATACCACAGCTCTATCTCCTAGGGACAGCCAAAATGCCAGGGCTCTGTCTTTCCATTAGATTTCCAATCTGCTTCTCTTAGGCTGTCCCTTCTGCCCTAGGAGATGACAACATGAAACATTCTCTGCTACCTCGTCCGAAACCACTCTACTAAATGAGAAGAGCTCCCTCCCCCACCTCACTCCCCAAAATCAGTTTTGTTCTTCAGTCAGAGGTAGGGGTGCTGGGCATATGCTTTAGTGGAAAACAAAAAGTTACCAGTCTAAACATTAGGGAGCACAGAAGAACTACACACATAAAAAGTGTTCATATTTTTAAAGTGTAGAAAGAAAAAAATTAGGTATTCAGAAGAACATAATTAGAAAGTATGACCAAACTGATGAGCATTTAAAAAATCCACAATACCAAGTTTGGATTCCAGCATTTTATATTTATATTTTATATTTTTGAAAATTTATGGTATAAAAAAGCACAACCAAATGTGCTAAGCCTATAAAAGCATACTGTTCCTATTATTTTGGCAACAGATGACCTGGTTAGTTTCATGCTGGGCAACAAAGATGAATTTCACTGTGTCTAGTTAAAATGCTTTTGACACTGCACATCACTTTGGCTGGCTACACTGTCTTGGTCTCAGGTTATAAATAAGAGGCCATGTAAATCAATCCTAAACTCTTTAAACAAAGCCACAATAAAAAGAACTGTTTGGTATTCAGTGAATATAAGCCTCTCTAAATAAATCTTCAACTCAGCTTTGAATGACTTCTATGTAAAACTCATATAACACAGTTTTTACAGGCCAAAAATCAAATCCTTAGATTTTTTTTTTAATTCTACTATTTAGCTTTGCTTTGTCTGAATCTTGGCAGAGCAGTCTTTTATACAAACTTTCATAATTCTTTTACAAAGAAATCTCCAATATTTAATAAATAGTTAACTTGATCAACAAAGAAAGCTTTAAAAAAACTCCTCATGACAGGGCCTAAGACACAATAATTCAAATTAAATGTGTTCTCTACAATAACCTTCCAGAGTGCTTTTTTAAAAGATGCAGGAAAAAAATCCATAATTCATTTCAAATCCTCTTTCTAAGAGCATGAGTAATGGATGCTATGAGGTACATGGTCTTTCAAAACACACTAACCTAGTTTGCATAAACTAAAAACTTCAGGATTATGTGAAGATAAGCTAAGACAAAGGGAAAAAATAATAATAAAATGCATGTTACTATTTCCAAAGACAGCAATCAAATAAAAGTATAGCGGGGCACCTGCGTGGCTCAGATGGTTAAGTATCTGCCTTCAGCTCAGGTCATGATCCCAGGGTCCTGGGATCAAGCCCCGCATCGGGCTCCCCCTGAGCAGGGAGCCTGCTTCTCCCGCTCCTTCTCCCGCTCCCTCTGCTTGTGCTCTCTCACTTTCTCTGTCAAATAAATAAATAAAATCTTAAAAAAAAAATTAAAAAATAAAAGTATAGCTTTCATTTGACTTACATTTAAAAATATAATATCACTTTAGGGTAGTAGAGTCAAATACAGCAGTCAGGTCAAAGTTATAGATATAGTATCATTTTAGGGTAATCTAAAGCACTTTCCAGTGTACACGATTTGCACATGACATCATAATAATTGCATCCTCTTACTCACATGTGATACTTAGCATTAATTTCCATTTGTTGGAAGAAACTGAGGTACTATAAGAATTGAGCAGTGATGGAGAAAGAAACCAAGCACAAAGTTTTGTTGGAAAAGCAGGGTCCAGAAAAATCATTCTTGGAAAATGCTATTTTGAACCGTAATTAAAATGGAGGTAAAAGCTTCAACGGATTTTGATTCTTTCAAAACACAATCCTCTTCCTGAACCCAAATGATAGTAGATTGACTTCAAATTAAGCTACATAACTCTGCCAGAAATAGACAAGAAATGAAGAAACCAAGAATGCTCTTCAAGGCTCTTTCTTCAATGAGAATATGACTTAATTTGTTAAAATGTATTTTGGTTATCACCAAGTTATTAGGTCACGTAAAGCCACAGAGCTTGCTCCTGAGGTGACACCGAGTCACTGAGAAAGTGACAGGAAATGACTTGCATGACCTCCACCAAGATGGCCTTACCTCCCTTTCCCACTTTCACTGGCACCACTGCTTTCCCTGTCCCCTTCCCCTGAAACGCCCTTTCTCTTCCTCTCCACCCATCAACTTTGACTCCCCGTCCAAGAAACAGGTCCAGCCTCCTATCTCTCAACCATCCACCTGTTCCCACTATGACCTTGCATTTACTCAGGTTGTGTCACAAGTTCAATGCTTATGTTGAAGTTGCTTTGGAATTACCATCTAGCTGTCTTCTTGTTCCCTCTCTATCCCTCTCAGAGTAGCGATAGTATTTAACTTGTTGTGTATGTTCCATAGTGCCCTGCAAGATATACGATCTCAAAGAATTTAAATGCTAGAATCTGGTGTTATTCCTTTAAAACGAGTGCTGAGCCTCAGGAGCAGCAATGAACTAGAATTATCACCTGGGCTCCAAGAGAATACTGCAATCAGCTAGTCAGCAAAGAGTTCTTGAGGGCGAACTGTGTGTCTGGTGAAAAGAGAGGGAGTTTAGATATAATTTTGACTCAAGAGACTTGTGTTATTGAGAAGAATTAAATCCTCGGGTCTCCAAGGAAGCTCAGAACTTTACAATTCCCATTTGTCGCATAGCGTCTGAAAAGGTGAAACAAGAGCCTGTAGGTCACCAACTTCCTCAAGTGGCCTCAGTCCCAGCTCTGACCCAAAGACAATAATGTCATCTCCCATAGAAACCAGTTTGCTTCTTCTTAAAATGGATATAAGGCTAACTCCAAAACTGATCTCATGAGATGGTTCTGAGAATTACGGGCAACAAAGCCCAGGGAAGTGTTTTTGAAAAGATCTGAGTGCTACACAAACATGAACTTGTGGTAACAGCACTAGTATTAGCTCTTCTACATTCCTGAAAGATGACCAAGAGGGGTCAAAAGTGAGTTGAGTCACTTCAGTTTTCAATCATAGAATTTGTATGAAATTGGGACAGATTTTTACCAAACAAGGCCACACGAACCTCTTTTTTTCCCATTAGGTTATTCTTACTTGGAAGGTTTCTTAGATGATTGGCTGACCTCACTTACAGTATCTTTGGGTTTTTTTTACCAGCTGTTATGTATCATTTTTCTCCATCTTTATAAAGAGACCTAAGGGATGTAGTGTTCTGGTGGAAAGATAAAAGACAACCTGCTTGGCTCCTGGTAGGCTAGGCCACTTGAGCCAATCCATATGGAAAATAAATTTTATATAATTGCATATATGTGTAATAGGGTGCACATTTCTATTCTTCTCTTTTGTAGCATCTTTAACATTTCAAAATTTTTTTACCATAAATAATGTTAACATATTTTCTTACATTGCCATTGGATACCTTCATTCTCTTTGGAACCCAAACCTCCCCTGAAATTAAACACTTAAAACTGCAGAAATGTGTTAAGATTTATTCTTTCTTAATATATAAATCGACTGTAAGAAGCCTAACACATTGAAAAGACAATCTCATTTAAAATAAGTGAAATTAATATTTGTACAGCACTTTATAAGATACCATGTGCTTATAAACATATTATTTAATCCCCTAAGTATCATCATCATCATCATCATCAGACATAAGGAAACAAATTCAACAATGTGAAGTAACACACACAGATGGTGGATGACGAAATGGGGTAGAAACCCAAGGATGGCCAATTCCAAATCCTGCGATCTTTCTACTTCATTACAGTACTTCCTGTTAAAATATAAATTAATAGCCATAGTAACAGCTAGCCTTTCCTGGGAAGTTTATACAGGTGCTACTGTGGGCCTAAGCACTTTAACTACATTATTTTATGTCAGTTCACAAAACTCTACAAGGTAAGAATTTCTGCCACCCCAATTTTACAGATGAGGAAGCCAAGCCTTAGAACAACTAAACTAATTTCCTGGCTCACACAGCCAAGAGGGAGCAGAACAGAGACTCAAATCCCGGGCTGAATGACATAAGGTGAATGGACTCAAACACTAGATTATACTGCTTTTTGGTTGTGGGGAATATTTACATTAATTAACCCACACACAACGTGGTAACTTGAATTTTATTGTAGAAACTGACAACTTGCAAATTGAAACTCAAAAAATACTAGTGATTGTGTATAATCGAGATAGGCATAACAAAGAAATTATTATCTAAATTAGTCCACGTAGATCAAATGGTCAATGTTTACAGATCCAAATATCTGATTAAAGCCATCCATATTACATAACTTCCTTCACCAGCTTCCTCCTCATTCCTTCCAGAAAGAGTTGTCTCTGTTTTTCCAATTTCTCCCCTCTCGCTTCTTCCTAGACTCTCTACCTACATCAGGCTTCGGCCCCCCCTTTCTATCCACACTGCTCTTATCAAGATCGTCAATGTCCCTCGGTTATTATATTCAGTCATCTGTTCTCAGGACTCATCTTCCCTTAGCCATTGGCAGCATACGTCCAGGTGCCACTGCCCTCTGGGTACTGCCTTCACTCAGCTTCCAGCATCTGCTGATGCCCTCATCTAGCTGGTCACCCCTCCTCAGTCCTGTATGTGGCGTCTTGTCTTTTCCTTGATCTGCTGTTTCCGGAGCACGGCAAAATTAAGGTTCTTCCTTGGAACTCTTCTCTTGTGACTCTCATTTCCTTGGCGAGCTCATCCGTTTTTTCACGGCTTTAAATATTATCTGCTAACTCTTCCTAATTTATATCTTCAGCCCACATCTCTCTCCTGAATTCCAGACTTGAATGAACTGCCCTTTCAGCATCTCTCCTTGTAGGACTAGCACAGAGGTCTTAAACTTAGCACATCTAAAGCTGAATTTCTATCTTCTTCACAGCTCTACCCACAACATCCAGAAAATCACTGACACGTATTAGGCATGCAATAAAATGGTTGCACTGAATAAATACATACAGCCCAGTCAAATGAACACGAGTCTCAAAAGCAGAATAACAGTGAGATACTCTGCAACTAACAGCTCTACTGCTTTAAAAGGATTTGATCTGGGTCAGTTATAAAAACACAGTAATTATTTTGCTACCTTCACACCGTCATGAAAAGTCAAGGTTTCCAGATAACTAGAAATTCTGTAAGATCATCATGAAAGTAATTATGTTCTGTTGTGGCATAATATGTACACGTACAATAGAATTTCATTATTATCCATGCTCATCATTACATGGATTCTGGAATATTCTGGCTTAAATAATATCCTCTAAGATATTACTAGTACATCAAAGACAGCCTATGAGAAACAAATTATGGCACAGCGAAGACCTCCCACTGTGTGAGGATATCATTCACAGACACACCTACTTATCCCTTCACACCAGGAAGTAACTTGCCTTATCGAGGTGACTTATTTTAAAAGTTAATAAGAACTTGGTCAACTTAAAATGCTTTAATTGTTTCTCATCTTGGGATTAGCATGGTTGGAGAAATACAAACATACTCAAATTCATTTTTATATATGCACACATTAAAATTCATTCAAAAATCAATGTACATGCCATCTCCATTTAAATTACATTTAAATAATCTCAAGTTAAGCAACAAATAATTTATGAGAAAAGGAAGGGGAAAACAGATCTGCTATTACTTATAGCTACTACTTTTTTAAACAGCTTTATTAAGGTATAATTTTCACATGATAAAATCCACCCATTTGAAGGGTACAGTTCAATAACTTTTAGTCACAAAATTCACCCATGGTAAGTGTACGATGATTTTTAGTCAATATATATACAGTGTGCAACCATTACCATGATCCAGTTTGAGAACACTTTTACCAACCCAGAAAGATTCCTCATGTCAGTGAGCAGTCATCCTCTGCTCCCAACTCCAGCCCCAGACAACCACTAATCTACTTTCTATGTGTATAGATTTGCCTCTTCTGGAGAACAGATACTATTTTTAAGGGCCTCGTATGGCCTAGATACCTAACTAAACATTTCACATGTATCATCTCACTTAGTCCTATGATGACCTACAATCAATATATTACTATTTGCCCAACATTATAGATAATGAACTTGAGGTTGAGAGGGTAACTAATATGTCCAATGAGGAACAATAGTCTCAATTATTTGGGGCCACAAAATAACCTGCTTATATTTGAGCATCTCCAATAGATAATTAATGCAATATGAGGAATTTACAGAATGCTATCAACCAAAACCAAGCAAGGAGGGTGGATGGTGCTCAGTCAGGGTTTAATTGCATCACCACCTGCTGTAACGCAAATCAGCCCTCCAGGCCCGACAGCCAAGGGCTCTGGCTGACTCACACCTGAGATACGGAAATGGAGCTTGCACTTGTCCTTAGCATCTACTTTAAAAATAAGAACCTTTCTACTTCTGACCTCAAAGACTCACACATCACTGACGTCCTAATGCATCACGCACCCATGAAGTAGACAAGGACGTGGACATGACAGGCAGATCTGCACCTGAATTACTATGCCTAAAATAGCTTATAAAATCATAGTCAAAAAACTGTATGAGCCGAGTTAAGAAATTATCTCTAGAAGAACTACAATATCTGTTGTACATAAATACAGAAAAAGGTCGGTTACAGTTTCTAGGTTATTTTTTTTTTAATTGGGAAAGTGGTGCATGCACTATAATTTATACCACTTCCAACTGGAATATTAGAAAATGTAGATCATACACAATCCAATATCAGTATCATACGATCACACTGATTTACAAAGACGACCAGTTGACTTCCTTTCATGAGGGCCCAATGCTAAATTTAAGGAAGAAGACCGTAAAGCTTCTTTGGTGTCTTGTAACTGTAGCAATAGGTTCTCTTTTGTTGAATAAGTCATTGACATCAAGTGATTGATGAAGCAGAGATGAGAGCTTAGATGCTCTGGATACTACACAATTGTCAGTTCCCATAAGCACCTATACCTAAGCCTAACTGTCAGGCTAAGAAAGGTCAGGAAAATCCATCGGGATCCTTCAGGCTGAAAATCAAGATGGAGGCCTCCCTCGTACAAGTACTAAGATTCCCACTGCCTGTCACTGCCAAGAATGAAGTCACTCGGTAGCAGACTCACAGCTCCTTATGCTTTGTGCAGCAAAGGCTGCTCCTTAGCAACCCATGTCGACAATTGGGTTTCCACGGAAACCGGAAAGCTCAATTTATAAAACTAGGAAACAAAGCAACTATAAAGGCAATATTAGACACAGAAGGTAACTCTATTCTTATCATTGCTGCTGAATTCCTACCAGTGGAATGGCACAACTACTTTATTTTTAAATGTTTAAGGGGAAAAAATTCAAGTATGCCACATTACCCCATCCACTGCCTCTTTCTGAAGAAAGGGTGGCAAACACATTTTTAGAATTCAAATGAGGAATAGCATAAAAAATTTGTGTTTAAAAAAAAAAACAGATGGTTTTTGAAGGTAAAGAATATTTTTAGAGGGGCGCCTGGGTGGCTCAGTCGTTAAGTGTCTGCCTTCGGCTCAGATCATGATCCCAGGGTCCTGGGATCGAGCCCTGTATCGGGTTCCCTGCTCTGCAGGAAGCCTGCTTCTCCCTCTCCCACTCCCCCTGCTTGTGTTCCCTCTCTCGCCATGTCTCTCTTTCTGTCAAATAAATAAATAAAATCTTTAAAAAGAAAAGAATATTTTTAGAATCACCTGCAAAATATAAATTCCTTCCAGATCACAAGGAGAGTTCTATAGACTTCACTCCTGTATAAAACAAGGAGATATATATTGTCAGGTTTGTTTCCATTATTTCTTGTACACTATTACTATGGCTTCCTGAATAACACATTTTTCTCATGTAGAGAGTAGTATATGGGAGCACAGAATGAGGGGAAATATGAGCGAGGATGAAACCAATAAACATAAGCATTATTTATAAGCTACATCTGACAATTCTGGGAAATCAAGCATATGTCACATGCCCCCAACTGCCTTATAACTTAGAGCTCCCAAACAATTTTATAAAGGCAAAGGAATGGACCATTTGTATGAAAAATTTCTCTCTATTGTCTGCCTCTTAAGATAGATCAGGACTTCTTTATTGCAAAGCCTTGAGTTATTTAACCTGTGAGCCTCAAATCCTCAGACATAAAATATGGATGGAATTAATAAGAATTAAATGAGATTGTATGAATAACAGCTGAAGCACAGCGTAAATAATAAATGCTTAATAATGCTTAATAAACGCTAGTGTTGTCTTACTGACTTCCTTTCAATGTATCTTGTATTTCTTACCCCTATCACACTTTTTTTTAAATCCGTAAGACTACTTACTTTTTCTTAAGGAAATAGAGTAAACAGAAATTGGTGCATGGAAAATCTGTGTTTAACAGAGAGAAAATTATGTTTTGAAATTTATGCAAAGAAATGCCAACTGACAGGCACCTGAGCTGCTCAGTCGGTTAAGTGTCTGCCTTGGGCTCAGATCATGATCCCAGGGTCCTGGGATCGAGTGGTGACTCTGCTTCTCCCTTCCCTTTGCCCCTTTCCTCTCACTCGTGCTCTCTCTCTTTCTTTCTCTCCCAAATAAATAAAATCTTAAAAAAAAAAAAAAAAAGAAGTGCTGACTGACATAGGGTTACCAATTCAGTATGTCAGTAACATAAAAGATGTCAAATTTCTGTTGTCTCTTTGGAATAGGTAGAACTTACACTAATATTTATGGGCACATTCACAACTGTCACATACCTTATTTTCAAATATCATCTTCACTTCCCTAGTCTTCCTTATTGAATGGAACCAGTGCCTGAAAACTGCAGATGGCTCAATTCTCAAAAACAATCTGAGAATTAATGCAAATAGTCATTTGCTGGATTCCTGAAAAGCTCTAATTGCATTTGTGTTCTCCTTCCATCTCTGCTATTGTGTGCAATTCTCATTCTATAGTCCTGAGAATTCTTCTTCCACATATTTTAAGAGAACAATTTTTCAAACCTGGTTCTCCCTGGCAGAATATAAAAAGACCTTGGTTCCTGTATCAGTACTGAAATTATACTAATTCAATGATTTGCTGATTCCTTGTCATCTGCACAGTGCCATTCCAGATGCAAGGGAAAGAGAAAGACATAAGAAGAGTATAGGTTTAAATTCAGAAGGGACTTAGAGGCATCTAGTATGGTTCTCTGCCCCAGTGGGTAAATTACCTCGTTCCAGCCCTGTTAACTATTATTCTGCTTCCCCACTTACTGCACGTACACTTTCCTAACAACAGGAAATTCATGATTCTAACAGCTCCAATGGTTAGAAATTCAGATTGCACCTGCTGCCCTATACCTCACCTGGGTAACACCTACCCATTAGTCCTTGCTCTGCCCTTCGAAGCAGCACGCTCTAACTTGTCTCCATTTTTTACATGATACTCTGATATCTGAAGGTGGTCATCCTGTCCAAGAAAGAATGGACGGGGGTGCCTGGGTGGCTCAGTCAGCGAAGCATCCAACTCTTGATTTGGCTCAGCTCATGATCTCAGGGTCATGAGATTGAGCCCTGCATCAGGCTCCACACTGGGTATGGAGCCTGCTTAAGATTCTCTTCCTCTCTCTCTGCTCCTCCCCCTCCCTCTCTAAAAAAAATTTTTTTAAAAAGAAAGAATGGACCAACACCTAGACTATAGTTCCTTCTTTCACATCTTCCTAAGAAATTTCAAACAAATCATTAAACCCTTCTAACCTTATCTTTCTTGCCTATAAAACAGATATAATAATCCTCCTATCGAGGGCTAAAGAGAAGGGGGAAAGAGAAAGAGAGGGGAAAGAGGAAAAGTAGGCAGAGAAGTAGAGAAAGTGGCGCCATTTACTGAGCACTTGGTACCAGGACTTCTCCAAGTGCTAAGTACTTCTCAACCAGCCAGTGAGGTGCTCACTGTGTTCTGCCCCATTTTACAAATGGTTACACCTAGACTTGCCTAGAGTCACACTGCTATTAACTCTTAACCACTGTGCTTTATGTCCTTTCGGCAGCTCATGGTCTTTGTTCCCCTAATTGTAACATATTGAGTACTCATAATTATTTTCCAGACCAAACAATCCCAGTTCACCAAATACTTCTTATGTAATTTGGATTCAAGAATTTTTGGCAATCTACTTGCCCCCCTCTAGATGCACACTGGCTTGCCAACATCCCCCTGGAAATGGGTCACTGAGACATTTCCATAACTGTGTACTAAGAGGGTATTAAGTACTAACCACTCTGCTAGTGCTGGAGAAAGCAGAATGAATAGACAGTGCTAGTCCTCAGGCAGCTGAAAGTCTATTAGAGTAAAAGACATGTAAATAGGAAGAAATAATATTTTTTAAAATGCTGTATTAAAGCCGTGAAGAAGGTGTAATGGAAGAAAGTGGAAGGAGAACCAGATGCAGTCAGCATTGTAAACACAGACTTACACTTGGAAGAATGCAGTGAGACAGTCAACCCCCTAGGGCCACATACTCTGCTTCATGTCTCCTCTGGGTTTGCCTTAGCAAATAATAATATATGGTTGGTCCGTTCTGGTTAACAAAATCCGTGTCATTTCCCCATAAATTAATGTCAAGCTATTGCCCTGACCAATACTTACATAACTGATATTGGGGACATAAATGGAGAGATTACAATATCACAAACATTAATATGGTTTTGTGTGACCCATCATCTGATTCTCTCACTAACTTGTAACTTAGTAAAATAAGTACTATGGACTGAATGCCTGTGCTTCCCCAAAATTCATTATGTTGAAGCCCTAATTCCCATTGTAGTGGTATCTGGAGGTGAAGCCTTTGGGAGATAATTAGGTTTAGAGGAAATTATGAGGGTAAAGCTCCATGAAGGGATTAGTACATTATAGGAAGAGAAAGAAACCCTGGAGCATCCTCTCTGCCATACAGTGTGAAGGTGGACATCTACAAGACAACAAGAGGGCTCTCACCAGACACCAAATCTGCTGGCCCCTTGATCTGGGACTTTCCAGCCTCTAGAACTGGGGGAAATAAATGTTTGTTGTTCCACCCACCTAGTCGATGATATTTTGTTATAGTAGTCTAACTGACTAAGAAAATAAGTCTACCAATTATGTCTTCTTGAGCACACAGACCGAAGTGTGTTAAGAGCATCTAAATAACTTGGTGATGCAACTGAAACCCCTCCAAGTTGGCAATGATCTGTCATTTGCACTAGTTGGTTAGAGTCCTTAAAGGGTAGAAACCCTCCCACTAGTCTTTCATCTCAGCCACAAGAAAACCATGATATTTTATCAAATTATTATTAAAAGTGATTTACAAGCTGAATATCCCGAAAATTTTTCGGGGTGTTTGGAGGATGAGCTATGTGTAAATGAAGTATCTGTGTACTAGAGTAAGGTGGATGGTAAAACACTGCAAACTACAAGCAAAGTGCTGATGGAAATACAGTCAGGTTAGTTTTTGGTAGAGTTCCCAAATGGCCTTATTTTTTTTAAGATTGATTAATTGATTGATTGATTTGACAGAGAGAGAGCACAGCGTGCACAAGCATGAGCAGGAGGAGGGGCAGAAAGAGAGGGAGAAGGAGAGAAGCAGACTCCCCACTGAGCACAGATCCCAACATGGGGCTCAATCTCAAGACCCTGAGCTCAAATCAAGAACTGGATGCTTAACCGACAGAACCACCCAGGTGCCCCCAAATGTCCTTATTTTATATAGACTTCAAATTTTGATATAAAATATTAATAATGCTGTCCATTTATGCATACAAGGAAATCAGGCTTGAATTTGATGACTCTGCCCTTTTCCTAGGTCTTCAGGAATGCATCCCTCTCTACATTGTGACTCATCACACTGAAGGAGTGTGATCATCATTTAGAGAAGATGAAACTGCAGGGCATGATGGACACTGATTCTGAGAGAAACGGCAATTCTGTCAGTGAGAGAAAGTAAACAAAAAACAGGATACAGCCCCCAAACACAGGACATTAAAGGGTGTGTGTTTCTTGCTGGAGCAGAGGAGCCCAGGTGCCCGAGGGTTGGAGCTAAGCCCAGGTGTGGACGGTTGTGGTGACCCCACCGCTATTACTCTGTGGACTCACAACAGGTCCCTGAAGTAGAAAAGGACCATGCGCAAAATGGAGGCTGCTGTGGCAGCTCAAGACTAAAATCACTGATCACGATAATGGAAATGAAAAGAAACTTGTGCATGAGGACCTAGAAAGGCTTAGGAATTGAACAGGCAGGGTAAGTAGAGAAAAGGAGACATTAAGACAATCCCAGGTTTTGAGGACAGGAGTACTCAGTAGCAACAAGACCAACAGGAACAGCGTTTCCTAAAGCAAGGAAAATGAATTGCCATAATTTTAAATACATTATTTCAAGCATTGAAAAAAGGCTCCATTAATAGCTGGAGTTACACAAAAGGCAAGCAAGAGATCATTAATGAGGGATAGGGGTGGGTGAAATGGGCCAAGGAGGTCAAAAGGTACAAACGTCCTGTTACAAAATAAATAAGTCCCAGGAATGTAACATACAGGCTGGTGACTACTATCAACAATACTGTATTTTATATTTGAAAGCTGCTAATGGAGTAAATATTAAAAGTTCTCATCACAAGAAAAAAAATTATAGGGGCGCTGGGGTGGCTCAGTCGTTAAGCGTCTGCCTTCAGCTCAGGTCATGATCTCAGGGTCCTGGAATCAAGCCCGGCATCGGGCTCCCTGCTCTGCGGGAAGCCTGCTTCTCCCTCTGCCACTCCCCCTGCTTGTGTTCCCTCTCTCGCTGTCTCTCTCTCTGTCAAATAAATAAAATAAAATCTTAAAAAAAAAGAAAAAAATTATAACAATATGTGGCGATAGATATTAACAAGACTTACTATGGTGATCGTTTCTCAATATATACATTTATCAAATTATTATGTTGTACATCTAAAACTAATAGAATGTTCTATCAATTGTATCTCAATTTAAAAATACACTAAAGAAGCTTACTATCTAAAGGGAGATTAGTATGAATGATTTTGTAAAATAAATAATCACTGATTTTCCTTACAACCACATCTGGATTTGCAGATCCTGAATTTATATAAAATAGGGCACAAGGTTAAGTAGCTTTGAAGAAAGGAGTCAGTTAAAACAGAACTTCTTCTTGGGTTCTAGAACTAAAAATAAGCCTACATTTATCAGTAGAATGAATGACTGTCTTAGCTTTTTCAGGTATAAGATGCTCTTGGCAAGCTTTGACTTGCAATCTTACTCCTTGGTAAATAAAATATCTTTCTTCATTTTGTGAATATCAATTCTTAATCATTTAAATGAGTCATACATCTCTAGTAAGTTGCTTATCTGGTACTACTCCATGTCATCTGGTGCACATTTGTTAATGGACCTATCAACCAAAATTTCCATTCTACTCATTCAAAGGATATGGTCCAAAATTAGTTTAGTGAGATCTGGCATGAACAAAAAGAGAGAGTGCATTAAAAGCTACTGATTTGTGATATTCCACATGAAAATAATACAGTCATACCTTATCCAATGCTTGGGGAACCAGCAGCATTTGAAAATCCTGAATTTTTCAGATTTTAGAAAAAAATAGTACAGTACATATATCACATATTACTTGTCCCTGCCAGTGGAATCTGAGGCAGCTTCCCATGATAAGCATATTAATCAGTCTGCAGTGACATGTATATACATTCACATTGGATGGGAGAAATAGGACTATAAAATAGCCTCACATGAACTGGAGTTAAGTTTTGCCAACAAATGAGTAATGACAAAAATTCCTGTTTCCACAGCTTTTGGGGACTGGGACTAGCAGAAAACGGATCATGGGCCTGCATTTAAAAACTGAGATTAATGAAGAAGGAAGAAAGAAAAAGGAGACCAGGACTAACTAGCCTGTGGGGGACAGCCCGTAGTAGGGTGGAGAGGCAGAAAGGAAAACAAACAGATCAAAGGAACAGCATAAAAACCAAGAGAATTTGGCATCAATGAACATCAAAGCAGGAAGATCAAGGTAGAAATATCTGTTAATGTCAAAAATCAAAACGTGGAAATTAGGAACAAAACAAGAAGCTTCTTGTCCATCATGGATTCTCCTACTTATGTCTAAGATATTATAAGGAAATAGTCATCAAGGTCAATAGCATTTTGAATCTGATGTGTCAGTTTTCTTTAGCAGTCTAAAGTTCAACTACAGTTGACCCTTGAACAATGAGGGGGTTAGAGGCACTGATCCCATGCACAGCCAAAAAAACTCCATATAACTTTTGACTCCCCAAAAACTTAACTACAAATAGCCTACAGTCGACCAAAAGCCTTACTAATAACATAAACTGTCAATTAGCACATATTTTGTATGTTATATGTATTGTATATTATATTCTTACAATAAAGTAAACTAGAGAAAAGAATATGTTACTAAGAAAATCATAAGGAAGAGAAAACACACAGTGCTATACTATATTTATCAATACTTTATGTTGCCTGTTTACAAGATGAATCATCTGTCAGTACCTACATCAATAGTCTTATATAATACAAAATGCTGTAGACGTTATATATATTACTAACATTAGTCATCGAAAATGAAAAGATAATATGAAAAAGAAATTCGTATTTATTTACAGGTATAACAATTTGTGCACTGATAATGAAGAAGCAGGAATATGTTTGCTTTACGACAGCCTAGAGTAATCAATACAATTGCCTCATGGTAGCCTAGCCTATACACTAATAATTGTTATAAAATTTTTATGGCGTACAGTATTACAGTCAAATTCATAATACAGTTTTGGAAACACTGTTATATTTTTTGCAAAAACCACTTACCTGTGAAGATAGGCCAATACCCAATCTCTCCAGTTCGGAGAGAGGCATACTGTAAGGTAAGGTAGCAAAATTTTAAAACAGTAAGAACACTAACACATTATTGGCTTTATACTAAGTATCATTCACCTTACACCTACCTAATAATAGGCTGTCCACTTCCATACAAGTCTTGCACACAATGTTCTACATGATGAATAACTTAGGCAATGATGATGATGATGACACAAAAATGTCTCATACAGGTTTTTGTCGTACAGTTATTAGATGTTCACACAAACACACTCACACACATCCACAAACAGGTAAGTTTATTCACTGTACAGCATGATGACTATTATTCATTAAGTGGAAGTGGATCATCATAAAGGTCTTCATCGTTGTCATCCTCATGTTGAGTAGGCTGAGGAGAAGGAGGAAGAGGGGAAGCTAGTCTTGCTGTCTCGGGAGGCAGAGGTGGGAGAAGGAGGCAGATGGGGAGGCGGTGGGGGGGCAGGCACACTCAATGAAACTTCATGGAAATACGCCATAATTTCTGTCTGACTTACTTGATTTTTCATTTCTCTGAGAATGTTTCTACATGGCACCAATCCTTCTTCCACTGTTTGCTTTAGTTTCAGTGCCCATATCAGAGAAGGGTCCATGTCACAAAAGAAGTCGAAAGTGGTCTTGAGTCATCAGAACCCTTCTGCCAGATGGCTCTAATGTCAATTTGTTTTCTGGCTCTGCTTCTTCTGCGCCTTCTTCCTCATCGTCTGGCACTGGTTCCGAAGCATTCATCTCCACCAAGTGGCCTTCTGTTCATTCCTCTGGTGTGATGTCTATTAGCATTTGAATTTCTCCATGATCCATATACTGAAACCCTTCACCCCCCCACCCAACCTTGTCTGCTATATCCACAATCTCTTTCATGACTTCCTTGATTGGCTCTGTCATAAAGCCTGCGAAGTCATGCACAACATCTGAACACAGTTTTCTCCAGCGGGAATTTATGGTTTCAGGCTTGATAGCTCTCACAGCTTTTTCTGTAACAACCATTGTTACAGAAACATCTTCAATGGTGTAATCCTTCTAGACTTTCACAGTGGTCTCTCTATTGGGGTTCTGTTCCACAGGGTTGACAATCCTCTCCATAAAGCACAGTGTGTCCTTATGACCCCCTGAGCTATAGGCTGAGTTAGAGACACTGTGTTTGGGGGGCAAGTAGACCACTTTGATGACACCTTCAGTGTTGAACTCATGGAGTCTTGTGTGGCCAGAGGCATTATCCAATATCAAAAGAACTACAAGCGGCAGTTCCTTACTGGCAGGGTAGTTCCTGACTTCAGGAACCAAGCATCAATGGAACCAATGCAGAAGAAGAGTTCCTGTTGTCCAGGCCCTCTTGTTGTACAACCAAAAGACTGGCAGCTGGTGTTTATCTTTTCCCTTCAAGGCTCAGGCGTTAGCAGCTTTATAAATAAGGGCAGTGCTGATCATAAACCTAACTGCACTGGCACAAAACACTAGAGCCAGACTCTCCCTTCCTGCCTCAAATCCTGCTGCTCGCTTCTCTTCCTTTAACAAATACCATTTGTGGTAATATTTTCCAGAATCGGGCACTTTCATTTGCATTAAAAACTGTTCAGGCTGGGGCGCCTGGGTGGCTCACTCGCTGGGCGTCTGCCTTCAGCTCAGGTCATGATCCCAGGGTCCTGGGATCGAGCCCCACATCGGGCTCCCTGCCCGGCGGGAAGCCTGCTTCTCCTTCTCCCACTCTCCCTGCTTGTGTTCCCTCTCTAGCTGTGTCTCTCTCTGTCAAATAAATAAATAAATAAATAATCTTAAAAAAAAAAAACAAACCTGTTCAGGCAGACATCCTTTCTCCTCAGTGATTTCCTTAATGATATCTGGGAACTCTTCTGCTGCCTCTTGGTCTACAGAAGCTGCTTCTCCTGTCATCTTGACATTTTTTAAGCCAAACTCCTTTCTAAAATTACCAAACTGTCCTTTGGTAGCATTAGATCCTTCACCTTCCTTCTGCTTTAAGTTATCATATAATGACTTCACTTTGTCTCAAATCATATTAGAGTTTATTGATATGCCTTTCTTACAGTAATCCTGCACCCACATAGAAGCTGCATTTTCAATACAAGATAAAAAGACATTTCACAAGAAGGGCAAGGTTTTAGTGCCTACTGGTGTAGCCGCCATGAGGACTCCACGAATTTCCTTTTCTTTTCTTACTACATTGGGCAGAGATGGTGAATACTGGCAAACATCCTACAAAGCATACAGCAGCCCCCTACAACAAAGACTTACCTGGCCCAAAATGTCAATTGTGCAGGGTCAAGAAACCGTACTTTAAATTTAGAGACTTTTGATAGAAGCTTTGTGTATCATTCATATCACAAAATAAGTATTTCAATGCATATAAAAATTTAGTGTAACATTAATTAAATGGTTAAAATGAAAGCAATATTTTTTATTTTTAAGAGAAAAAATAGAATTAAATAATTGTTAATATAATGAAACCAACACTCAATTTGACTCAAGTATATTTTCCTTCAAATTAGTCCTTTTTTCCTAACACCTCATTAATATAGTCTAATATCATAAAGCCTTATGGAAATAATGTGAATTCTGAAGACACAGTCATTACTTAGTGCTTTATTAAAGAACTTTTTGGCCAGATTATAAAAAGATCAAATGAAGCAGAAAAAAATTCAAAGTCACATATTATAAAAAATTAAGTATGCTGAAATCTACTTAAGAAGACCACCAACAGTTCAAAAGTATACAAGGCTAATGGGTGGCTTTGAAATGCAAATTTTCCTAGTTCCAATTTAAAAGTCATATGCGGAAAATGTGGCCTTAAAAAGTAGGTCCTCACTTCACAGCAATGGCCTTCTTGGCAAGTTTCATTGTTCTAGACTACTAACCTATGTGTGGGTAGAAAGCACTAGGAACCACCGTCTCTACTTCTTGTTCCCATCCTCACCACACAAGCACACAAAGGTCTTACAGTGTACAAAGGATAGCATCAAGCCACTGTTGGACTATGCTCTCACCTCTTCCAGGAAAAATAATACTCATTCAACTTAAGCAGAAATATTGTAGAAATTAAGCAGAGACTGACTTAGACAGGCATCCCTTAGAGAAAACTTGGTTTTCCTTTAACATTCCATTTGCTCCAGTCATCTGGAGTCAGGAACAACAATGCTATCAGATCAAAATGATGTGAAGAGAACTGGCAGCATCCTACCGAGAGCAAGCACTGGATAAGCGTTAGCTACTGAGCGTGGAGAGGCTTACAATCTGCCCTCTCTAGATAATCTTATCTCCAGCGTTGCTATTTTAGCAATTACTTAGACTTGTCATTTGTCACTTAAATTCTCTATAAAGTGCACATAGACAAGCCATTTCCCCAGACTCCCTGCATCAAGAAGGCCTGACGATGTCATCAAATGCCTCCTCTCCAAGACAGTTCTTGGTTAGACTACCCTAAGAGAGCATAGTTTTCAAACCTCACTACAAGGGTAACTGGCAGAAGCACTAAAATTACTAAAATATTTTCATATAAAAAAGAGTCATTAGGCGTCTGCCTTTGGCTCGGGTCATGATCCCAGGATTCTGGGATCGAGCCCCACATCGGGCTCCCTGCTCCACAGAAAGCCTGCTTCTCCCTCTCCCACTCCCCCTGCTTGCGTTCCCTCTCTCGCTGTGTCTCTCTCTATCAAATAAATAAATAAAATCTTAAAAAAAAAAAAGAGTCAAATTCATGCACTAGATTAGATGAAAACCTGAGCCAGATGAACCCTAGCTACCCATCTAGCATTTTCTCTTCTGCATCCCTCACTTTGTTTCCTTGCTCCCATGTGGACAGAAGGGAATACAAGTAGATGGCCATGGTTAGAAAAAGACAACAGTTGCCTCAGAAACCTTAATGAGTCAGAGTTATAAGGAATGGGCTCTGACCACAAAAGCTGTTTCTTTAAAAACCTTTTGAGCATAAGAATCTCTGAAATCTCAGTTGAATTCCCCAACCACCTGTTCAATGTTCAAAAATGTACCCACACATTCCAAAGTGATTATTTAGAAAGTCTTTATGGAAGGGTAGTTCAAAGAGTGAACAATCCGTTCTTCACTAGGCCATAAGGAAGCATCTTATTTAAGGAGGAAAAGGCTAGGTTATTGTAACAGACCATGATGGTGGCCTCTAGCCCTAAATGGTCTCCATCAGAGCCTTTAAGTCCTAGGTCATTGACCTGAAAGGGTGAGAAAATTACCTAAAATATACTGAAAAATTCTAGTGTGTTTTCAACTGTCCCACGTGTTCCAGTCTCTGCAACTTTTCTGCCATCTTATGATTAAAGACTCTGCTGGACCCCTTGTCAGTTCAACTCCAGTCCCCTAGTCTGAAAGACCAGCCTATAGGACAGAGAGGGATTCACTATCCATGATGATAATAAAAATATAAATGGCTGTAATAAAATGTCGATTGCCTATGCTGTCAATTAATGACCATGCAATAATCTAAACATAGGTGCTATAAACTTTACAAATGCAACTCAACAGGATTGAACATGGAATAGATTCTAAGAAACGTACAATTGTGTTATTCACATTCTAGCCAACTCTGCAATATCACCACAGAGCAAGTAGATGATCCATGAAACTCCTCAAGGAACAGTATTTTCCCTTGCATTTTCTTATTCCTTTTTTTCTAATTCAACAGATATTTATGTGCCATCCACTATGGTATTTAGTATCTGGGCTTCTTATCCCTACTCTTGGTCTTCTAAAGTGGGGATGGGAAACTTGTTTCTTTAAGACGCTCTGTGCATTCTATTAAGCACAGGATTAGTGAGATGTATCTGCTGTCTCCAAGTCAACAAGTTCATTTCCTCCTGGATTTCTCTAAATTTCTGTGTTGTTATTTTTGTACCTAATTAGAATGTGCTAGAAAAGCATAGAGATAGGTCAAATTGAGACTCCCCTTTCTCAAACAACCATTTTTATCAAAAGGAAAATAAATTTGTCTCTTGACATTAAAAATAGACTAAGGCAAACATACACTTGGGATTAGACTATCATAAAGGAAAAGTCAAGTGATTCCAGAGGCTTTCAAAAACTTATGCAGAAATGTTGATAAACATTTATGAATGATTTTTCCCCGGCAGAATGAAAAGCATGAGGAAAAAGAATCCATGCAAGAATCACCAGATAGTAGCTAGGAACATCTCCTTCCATCTCCTTTATTCCCTTACAGTTAATGATTTAGAAATTGGACTCCAAAGGACAACAGCTGGATGTTTGATTTTTCAAGCGGCTGATATACATCACTGGGTGCACAGGAATCAGAACTTGCAGAAATCTTTTTAAAAATTCTTATGTATAGTCTGCTGAAAGAAATGGTTAAAAAGAAGAGGCAAGAAAGCAAGTTAAGGTTCTGGAAGTCTTCTCAGAAGAATCGCTAAGCTGACAGCATAGAGGTGGGAGGAACTTATAAAGGCTGAGGATAAAAGCCCAGATCTGGAAATAGTTATTCTATTTCAAGATTTGTCCTGCAGAACTGTACTTTACAAGAAGTTAATTACACTTGTGAAAGCTACAATCACTCTGCGATTATCTATGGTCCCACTAAATCCTTATTAGAACAAGGGATCAGTGTGTCACACGAAGAAAGATGTAAACCAAGCAAGGTATAAAAGCTGATATGAAAGCAACAAGCCAATGCACAACAGTCTTCACTACTATTGATTATATGGTATCTAGTTTAATTTTTTTTTAACTACTCCTAGGTTAGATTTACATAGACCACTTTCCCATCAAAAATTAAATCAAATTACCATTCCATTCTCAAAAAACGTTACGTGATTCTATAAGTCAAGATAAGACTTTGAAGCCCAAACTACCCTACAAATATATACCACCTGTCAGGGAAAACAAATGTCTTATTATCACCTTATTGCCAAAGATAAATTATTAATAACTGATGTTTTCTTTAAGTATCCACTTTTAGATAAACTTAGATATTATAAATATGCCTGAGGACTCCCAAAGCAGTATTTGTTATCAATATTTTAAAATAATGATTTTTACCTCAAAATTACGTCAGTGAAATGTACCGATTTTCCCCCCTTGGAAAAGTCTGAAACAAAAGCCTATGTGCTCTAAAAGTTGTTTTTGGAGACTTTTATCTTTTATACTTAAAACACATGTATATTGTGAACAAATCAAATGATGCAAAACAAATGAACCCTTTATAGACTTCAGTCCCACTGTCTTTCTCAGAGGTAACATCTCATCCAATTGTTGTGGTGTCTTCTAAACCTTCTTCCGCATGGATACACTTCCTAGGGGTTTTTATTATGATTATGATTATTATTATTATGATGATGATGATGATGATGAAGGAAACCATACTGCACAGATTCTGCAAACTGCTCTAAAAGGTAAAGATTACTAATGGTAAACAGAGGCTAGACGCCAGCTCTGTGCCACCTTCCCCAACAGGGGAGAAGTCCATCTATAACAATCTGTCAAACTTCCACCGTAAAATTCCCAGGCCTGCCGCTGTTTGCCACCATTTACCCTCACGCTGTCCATCAGAAATCAAGCCCCAAATTGCCTGCACACTGTTCTTTGTAACTGAGGGGACAACTACCAATATCCTTAGTGTTATCAAGTGAAATGACGGTTGGGATACACCAAGAAAGCTACCGTCTGCCATGAAGCACAGTAAGCTTGCTTGTTGCTAATGAAGCCTTGGAAAGGGCAAACCGAGAGTGCGACAGGCCCAGTGGGCAACTCAGGAGCGCTTGGCACTAACTCCGGAAGCTGCCCCCTCATTCTTCCTTTGGATTCCTATTTTCTCGGTGTTCTGGCAATGCTGAATAGACAGGAAGCGGAAACAGAGTATTTCATTTGCACATTGTTTATTTTCAGTTAGTTACCCAGTTATAAAATACTTTTGTGAAGAAACACCTAAAGAAAAATCTTGACACAAACCAACTCTGTGGCATTCACATCAAGGGCAGACAATTTTAATAAAAAATTCCTATTATCACTCTACATTAGGTAGAAAACGCTCCTCCTTCACCAGCTACAACTAGATCCTCTTCCTGTGTTTGTTTTGTTCCCCATTCAGCTCAACAGCCAGGGTCACTGTTCACCCATCCGACATTACTGTTTGCCAGTTATGAGCATTATTTAATTAGTTCCTTCAACAAACTGACTCAGTGTCGGGAGCTGTGACTTAAAACACTACCTGCGCTAGCCCTCTGGAGTTCACCTCTGTACAACCCAGGATCCCCTGAGTTCCAGAATACCTCAGGTGTTGGGACAAAGCACAGGGGAGAGAGAATCAGTCCCCAGACAAGTCTGCATAAGAAGATTTCAAAGCTTCACACTTCAGCTGGAAATAAACTGTTTTCTGGACAGCTTTTAAAACACTCTAAGTGATAGAGATTGCTTGCAGATCTACCCAAATGGGATGCAAAGTGTGCAACAGAACAGGGCATTGATCTTCCAGCAAAGGTGTTGCCACAAAGAAAACAAGCTCTTGTAAAGGGACCTGTGATTTCTTCACCCATGCTGCAATTAAGTGTTAGGTAACGGTGTGAGGTAATAATTGGGTAACCGATTTCTGAGCATCTCCTATAGGAAAGCATTGGTGGGCACAGAAACATGAAAAGACCCATCTTCTGACTGTAAGAAATTTGCAGCCTAACGACAGATAGCAATGTGGAGAGGTGTGACTGGAGGACGAGGCCATGTGGCCTGCTGGTGCCCAGAAGGAGCTCCGTGGATATCGATGCCTTTGTCTCACTGAGAAGCCTCCTGGAGGCCGACATTTGCTCCTCTCTTGTCCTGACTCTCTTCCAACATGAGAAGGGCTTGGCTGGGGGTTGGCCGGGTGAAGTGGATACTTAATATTAGCACACCGATGTCCAGCTGTGGACACATCCTTCTCCCAGGGCTCCAACAGGGCCGATGACAAAGGTCCTCCGGAAAATAAGGAGAAGGCGATGAAGGTGGTTAGAGACCAGAGAGCAAGAGACACAACCTGTGGTTTTTTGTTTTTAGCAAAAATGGTAGGGTAGCCCTTGGGTAGGACCAGGATGCCCGTGCATATAGCATGCTGTGGCTGGGTCTGAATGACAGGGTTTTTTTTTTTAAAGATGTTATTCATTTGTTTGAGAGAGAGTGAGAGCAAGAGAGAGAGCCAGAGAGAGAGAGAGCACGAAAAGGGGGGAGGGGTAGAGGCAGAGGGAGAAGCAGACTCCACGCTGAGCAGGGAGCCCGACGTGGGACTCGATCCCAGGACCCTGAGATCATGATCCGAGCCAAAGGCAAATGCTTAACCCACTGAGCCACCCAAGCACCCCACAATTTTTTTTTTTAATCTGATGCAGTAAAATGATAAAGTTAGGTGTTTCTTCAGAATTAAAGATCCAAATTCACCTTCGGAGACCGATCACTGACATGTGACAGAAAATACTTTAAGGGCCTGCGGCTGTGCAAAGGTAAAGCCAATATTCTATCCTGAAAGACGGTTCAAGACTGGAAGGAGTGAGCAGCCCTGCATAGTAACTAAAGGGTGTCAGGTGAGGGGCAGCCCTGCACACAGCATTTGCTTTTAGGGAAATTTCCTTCTTATTTGCGGGGGAGGGTCTGCAGGCAGGGGCCTGCATCTCGGGAGGAATGGGCAGACAGACGGAGGGCATTCCCACTTCGGGCAGGTGAGCAGGTGCTCCCACCACGCTAGAGAGGAACTTGGCTCTGGACTTCAGGGGCAGTCCCGTGGAGGGTCCAGTTTGAAGGCTTTTCCCTCACCATTGTTTCATGTAAAAGCCTTCCAGAAAGTTTTGTTAAATATCATAATGTGGCCTTCGCTCTGCTGCGGGGAATGAAAGAATGGGCTCTTTTCCACGCTGGGGAAGAAGTGGTGTGGGGCAGAGAACCACAGTCTGGGGAAGCAGGTGGTGAGATGGTGAGCCACGGCCTGCAGGAGAGCAGAGCGGCAGGACACGCAGAAGGCGGCCGAGGTGGGGAGAGAAAGCCAGGGGGCCTGCACGACGTGGGAGGGTTCCCAGGGGTACCTGGATATACTGAGGGAATGGAATCTTAACACCAGTGCTAGGAAAATATCTGTATCTCTCGACAAACCCAAATACTTCATTCTGTTGCTAATGAGCCCCATGACAACCACGTTTCCATTTACGTCTTAGCTCATAATAACTGGAGAACTCAAACTATTCTTAGCCCAGCTTTCCAGTGCAACCATTTCCTCGGCACATTATATTCCTTCTCACCTCTAATCTCTATTCCCATGTTCATATGGATTCTACATTTTTCTGAACACTTTTTAAAAAAACACAAATACCAGTCACCAATAAAAGACATAAAATTTTAGTCTGTATTTTTGAAAAACATTCCCAATTTACTTACCATCACTGGTGCTATTTATAGCTGCAAGTTTGAAAGAAAAAAGTCTAAAATCAGTTTAAATGACTTTTACCAGCATCATTAATATGAATTAGAGTAGATTTATATATATATATATTTTTTTTCTAATACTATCTTCAATAGTCCTGCTTGCTGGTCCACTTCAAATCACTCTTCCTCTGCGTAATCTCCTATTATTTATGAATAAATAGGTAAGCTCCTCCCTGCTTGACTGGAAAAACCCACATTATAAATAGTTGGGTGACCCAGGAGAAACAGGCCCAGTGGCCCAGGACCCATTGGCCTGGTAGCCCCCGACAGAAACACAGGCCTTTCCCCAGCATACGTTACACAGTTGATATAACTCGAACTACTACTGGAAACAGAATCTGTATGTTTCTTCCCTGTGCAACGCTCTCCAGTTATTCCTCTCCCTCAATACCTTCTCCACAGCACTATCTTCCAAGGGGAGCACCAGGCTGTCCATTTGTGAAACATTCCTTTTTGCTTCAAGTTTCCCATCACCCTCCTCTTTCCGCTGCAATTCTCTGGCAAAGGCACCTTCTTTTTTCTTGTTTTTTTCTTTTTTTTTCCCTCTCTGTACAAAGAAACCTACAACTGGCAGTGCTGGTCACTTATTTCTCTACCGTCCTTTTTGTTTCTGAGGCACCGGCTCTTCCCACACACCAATAATACCTATAACCCAATTTGATTTTTTTTTTCTCTCCAACAGTTAAGCTATGAAACAAGACAAAATCTTATTTCCTCTGGTACCAGAGTGACTCCCACAATAGCTAGTGGGAAAGGCTGATGACACTTTGATCTCCATTTACCAGCATGAAAGAACCAAAGCTTTTTACTCTGCTGGTGACTAATCATTACTGCAGTCCAACGGGAGAGGATTAACAAATTTTAGTAATCCAGATTGTGTTTTTTCAATTACCATAGTACCCAAATGTGCTGCATGCTTTGTGGGAATGAACATCATACTGACAACCTATTAAGGAAATGGAACGCACTCTATCTTGATAAACTATCAGATGCCCTACAGCTGACCTAACAGTTGTAGGTTTACTGATGTGGGAAGGAAAGGCATTTGGGCTTTACCGGTCTGGTGAAGGATAGAGACAAAAAGGAAAATACTTATCTTTGGGTCTGGACATTCAGGGCTTTCTGGATGAAAACTCTCACAGCTGGAGATGTTGGACCTATCGCCCGACAGAGCTGCTCACTCTCTATGTACAGAGATGTCTAAATGCTCCAGTAGAGCTTGTCTTAAGAGAGGAGTCACCAGGAAAACCAGGGGGAGGGCATTTCAGTAAGAGGGACTGGGGATCTACAGACCATTGGGGTTTTTAGAGAACTGGGATTTAGGGTGTGCATGGAGAAATGGCAAGAAATGGGAGAAGGGGGCCCCCACCTTGAGGGAGGAGCTCTGTCTTACTTATCTTTGCATCCTCGATGCCTGGTGCATAATATCTTCTTATGTGACAACTGCCTCATCTTCAACTTTGAATCCACGTTTGGCCATAAACATGGAAAATGCCAACCCAAACTTCAGAGAAACATCTTCTGTTTGCTTCTCTGTGTGTTTGTAAAGTTAATCTAGAAAAGTTCTTTCAGTCGCAACATGCCCCAGGTACAAATATGTATGAAATGAGGTACATAAAGAAAACAGTCACTTCTCCTAGTGTGAAATGTTCCGCATGATGAAGCACTCTACGTAGACACTAAGAAAGCTGCCGTGTCTTATTAACCCCGATCTCCCTTCCCATTCTCACCACTACGTACCCATTCCTCCCCGCACTGCTATCACTTTCCACCTATTTATCTATCCTCCTATTTCCTGTACTTGCTACCAACACTCCCCAAATCCAATACATCCATCATCATTCTAGGCCAATCCCCTTGCTTCCCTACCCCAGGCCTTTACCATATGCTGTTCCTTTTGCCTAGAATGTTCTCTATATGTGCTTCTTGCCAATATTCTGCAGACTTTTATTTTGTTTAATTGCTTGGCAGCATGTGATCCTGTTGAACTCTACACAACTCCAAACCCGCTTCATTTTCCCCACTGGAAGGGAAGAGTACATAAGAGTTCTGGCTTTTAAATTATTTTCTAGCTGTGTTACATTGAATGTATTACAAACCCATCCAAAGTTCAGTTTCCTCAGCTGTTCTAAAGAGAAAAAAAAAAAAAAAAGAACTTACCTCATAAGATTAGCATGAGATTTAGGTTAATAACGGGTATGAAGCATGTAACACAGACCCTAGCACATAGCAGATTGCTGAATATGCATCAGCATATTCTATTATTTAACTTTTAATACCACCTCTCTCTACCCTCCTGCCTAAAGCAGAGCCTTCATTCACCTGAGATGCATTTTCTTTCCTTTTCCTTTTCTTCACTTCTCTCTCTCCTTGCCCACATCTAATCAGACCCGAAATTCTATAAATTCTACCTTCTAAACAACCTATGAATACTAGTCAGGAGTCCAGGCCACACAAAATAGGCATGAACTGAGTAAAAGAGACCTTGAAAATAAGACAAGTCAAGGATAAAAGTGGCTACAGATAGGAAGGTACTGTTAACATCCTTGAGAATTAGGCCTTATTGACCAAGGGACAGAAACAATAACAGTGCTTCAAAACTATTCACACAATGGGTCATGAAGAGTTCTTGAAATTCTTACTTCTATATCAAACCTTAAATATGTAATTGGTTCACGTTACTATTACTTGAAGACAGGGGAAGGCAGGAGTGCTCACATAGCTGACTTCTAAAAAGTTGGCAAGGTACCTTATTTGGAAGAGATTGGCAAATTATTTATGAAGTCTCCTGGAATAATAAAGTAGGCATATTTTTCCCTTAGACTGAAAGAAGTCACCATGTGTGTAAAACCAACACCTCGTTTAGCAGTATGAGGTCTTGGGATCTGTGAAAGGATATCTTGCTATCACGAGTCTTGTAGTTGAGGGTTCCCATATTGGCTCCAAGCCACCTGGTTAACTTTCCTTGTATTGTAGTATGACTTGCATATTTTAAATGAAAATGGTACTATATGATTAAAGCACCAAATGTTAAACGTAAATTCCTTTCATGAATAAACATTTACCAAACATCTGATAAAATCAAAGTACCATGTTAGAGACACCGAGGTTCAAGATATTCCCACGGCACTGTTAGCTTCCTGACATTCGATCACCCCTTTATAATGCATTACCATGTACCCACCCTTTTATCCCCAAGAATCCCTTTCTAAAACTATTCAACTCTTTGAACATCCTAAGAACGTGTTAAATAATTTTGACATTTTTGAATGATGGTTTTTTTAAATAAAATGTTTTAATGTAAATAAGAAATAACAAAAGAATTTGGATAATATATGAAATATTAAGACAAAGTTTGTTCTTCCCAATCAACCTTTGTTACGTTTCTAAGTGATTTTTAATTTATGAGGCAAATACATAATTGATCACCAAAAAAATGACAATATCTTATTTGGTATTAGAGTCAACTCTATATTAAAATGTAGACAAATTAAAATACCCGTTACAAACCCCCCCCAAAAAACCCTGCCTTTGTGACCTGATTTACATTTTGCACCAAAAAATATCACCCTGTTTAGTAATGTTCAAAGTCAATAGTTTTAACCTCAGTAAATAAAAATTAAATTGGATAAAATTATCATTACATTTTCTCAAGTACTAGAAACACCTTAATGTTACTATATAAAAAGTGGTATTATCATCACTTTATATTCTGCTCCTTATTAACTTCCTATTCTTAACCAGTGGTTCATTACGAATATAAATTTCACAATATATGGTTTAGAATAAAGCCAGTTTAAAGTTATATAATGGTCAAAACCATGCTATTCACTTGTAGCATTTCACTCAATCAGAGGCCAACTCAGAAACAGGTCCTGGGAACTCTCACCTGATCTCCACTCACTGCTATGCAAGGCTTCTTGACACACCCTAAAATTGATTCCTTTTTAAGTGTAAAGTTTTTAAGGGGCGCCTGGGTGGCTCAGTCGGTTAAGCGTCTGCCTTCGGCTCAGGTCATGATCCCAGGGTCCTGGGATTGAGCCCCACGTCGGGCTCCTTGCTCCATGGAGAGAGCCTGCTTCTCCCTCTCCCTCTGCCTGCCACTCATCCTGCTTGTGCTCTCTCTCTCTCTCTCTCTGTCAAATAAATAAAATCTTTAAAAAAAAAAAAAAGGGTAAAGTTTTTAAGCAGCAAATATGTTTGCAGTTTTTTTAAGATACTAAAACAAACGCCATTACTGGAACACATTTATGGGTCCCCTAAGGACTTCCAGAACCATCAGCTGGGAAGCACTTAACCATTTTGAAAATGTGTTGTCCAGAACAAAATGATGAAGAGCCCTGGTGAGCATCTGTTGTAAAAGAAAGTCCAATTTAAAGCCAGAAATGCGATTTCCTAGAAGTGCAAGAATTAGATGAGAACAAAAATGAGATGATCTCACACAAACTAAAGGCTCAAAAGAAAGGAAAAAAATTTAAGTGTGAAGGAAAATGGACAAGAAAAAACATAGCGGAGGGGTGCCAGGGTGGCTCAGTGGGTTAAGCATCTGCCTTGGGCTCAGGTCATGATCCCGGGGTCCTGGGATTGAGCCCCACATCCAGCTCCCAGGTCAGCAGGGAATCTGCCTCTCCCTCTCCCTCTGCCCCTCCACCCCCACTTGCGCTCCTTCTCTCAAATAAATAAATAAATAAATAAAATAAAATCTTTATAAAGGAAAAAACAAAGTGGAGATAGTCTGAAGAAGGACCCTCCATTTGTGTCTTCCTTTGTACTGAAGCATGAGACTTTTTGTTTTGATAAAGAGGCAAGTGAAAGAAAGCAAACCCCTGCCCAACTGAATTCAGTAATCCCTCCATGAAAAGGAAATAAAATTCTTGGGGTGCCTAGGTGGCTCAGTTGGTTAAGCATCTGCCTTCATCTCAGGTCATGAATCCAGGGTCCTGGGATTGAGTCCCACATCAGGCTCCCTGTTCAGCGGGGAGCCTGCTTCTCCCTGTGCCTCTGCCTCTCTCTCTCTGTCTGTCTCTCATGAATAAATAAATAAAATCTTAAAAAAAAAGAATACACGTGGCACAATTTACCCTCTCATCTCTTTCTGGGCTCAAGCTCCTAGCTGTATCAAGAAAATCACTATTAAATGCAAGGAAATTAAAAGTAATCTAAAATAAGATTTGATTTATATCAATCACTGGATCAGTAAATACCAAAGACATATAAATCCCCCCAAAAGGATACAAGAATAAAAGACTGAACACTAATAAGCACATAATAGAAAAATTAAATGCCACCTCACCTGGGAAGTGCAACTCTCTTGGGGCTAGTATTCCCAGGTCACGGCATTCATGAGACTCTCAAAGGGGAAGGTAATCCCCCAAATTTAAGAGCCACTGTTGTAGATAAAACAAGAAAACCTCAGCTAAAGATACAGGGTTTTGGTTTGCTTTAAATCATTGGATTAGGGCGCCTGGGTGGCTCAGTTGGTTAAGCGACTGCCTTCGGCTCAGGTCATGATCCTGGAGTCCCTGGATCGAGTCCCGCATCGGGCTCCCTGCTCGGCAGGGAGCCTGCTTCTCCCTATCACCCTCACCCCTCTCATGTGCTCTCTCTCTCTCATTCTCTCTGTCTCAAATAAATAAATAAAATTAAAAAAAAAAAATAAAAAAAAAAAATAAATCATTGGATTAGTCCATTTTTTTTTCCATTTTATTATTGTTATTCTTTGTTGTCAGCTTTAGCTAAAGGGAGTTATAATAAAGACCATTCATCTTAGTAATAGACCTAGCCAAAAGGGGGGGCCTTAAAAACTGTAAACGAGTTATAAAGAGTTTCTATACATGATTCTTTCCAATGTAGCCACCCACCACCATAAATCCTTTGGTTCTGTGGATGGGCAGATCACCAAGAAGGTAAGAAAGTGAGAAAATCCTGGATAGCAATCTGAACATCTCGTCAACCTCAAAATCATGCCTAGAAATGAGCCCAGGGCCTTTGGATCTTGGCCAGAGACCAGCTTCTCTTCCCCACCCTGTGGGAAGTCTCACAGGGGAGACTCAGTCTTGTTTTGGGTTTAGAGACGGCCTTGAACAGCAAGAAAGACGATATAGGAGATAAATATATGTACATAAATATTGAATATTACAGTGAATATACAAGCCTCTCTGGACTCCAAAAGCCAGCAGCAGCTGAACCCTGGATTGCAATGATGATGGTTCAATGAACAGAATCCTGCCCCACCCCCACCCCCCAGGTGCAGCTTTATTATACGGCAACATATTGGAATTCACAATGAAGTCTCCTTCCTTGAGAAGAGAGAACTAGGTAATAAAAAAGCTCTCAAAGATCTTAAATAGTAAAGTGATGAAAGGACAAGTGGGAAAACCGCCATGAAGAGGGGAAGACAGAGATTACAAAATAATTGGATCTCACCCAGGAAAAAGACAAAGCACATGGAAAGCATATTTTAACTATGAAAAGCAAAAAGATATACAGCTTGAAATATGTTAATATAATTTGAAATCTAATCAGCCTATAAATGGTATTTTGGACTGTAGCGAAGTATTGCCAAATGGAGCGTGCAGAACGCAAGAGTGCAGACCAGACCTCGGAGGAGCACCCATGGGGCATCAGAGGACAACAAGTATTATTCCATCCTGCCACAAACATTCAATGTTTTCCTCTTAGTTGCCTAAGTTTGGAATTAATTCAGAAATGCCATATGTGCAAGGAGTGCAAAGATAATAAGTGGTTCACTGTGCTAAAGCTGGCTGCATAATCTTCTCTGCTGTAAGTTGCTTATAAAACTCAGTGAAACCCAGGGCTCTTCACACGGAGCTGCAGACGATGAAGATCATAGTAAAGGTTAAAGCATGATGTACTTAGTAAATCCGTAATTATACACATGACTTCAAAGGCAAAAAAGGGTCTTTTCTATAAAGGCATATTGAAAGGTGAGGTCAATACTTAAAAGCTGAGGCAATTTAAATTTTTTTAAAGATTTTATTTATTCATTTGAGACACAGAGATACAGAGAGAGAAAGCATGAGCAGGGAGAGAGGCAGAGGGAAAGGGAGAAGCAGGCTCCTCGCTGAGCCAGGAGCCCGATGCGGGGCTCGATCCCAGGACCCTGGGATCATGACCTGAGCCGAAGGCAGACGCTTAACCATCTGAGCCACCTGGGAGCCCCAAAGCTGAGGCAATTTAAAAGCAGCTCAGTGGTTGCTGGGCTGGGAGGTGGGAGTGAGAAATGATTGCCAGTGGGCATATGAGGAACCTTCTGTGGTGAAAGCATCCGAACACTGGATTGTGGTGACGGCTGCACTACTTTCGAAATTTCTTAAAATCATGAGAGAGGATGGACTCTGAGAAACAAACGGAGGGTTCTAGAGGGGAGGGGGGGTGGGGGGATGGGTTAGCCTGGTGATGGGCATTAAAGAGGGCATGTTCTGCATGGAGCACTGGGTGTTATATGCAAACAATGAATCATGGAACACTACATCAAAAACTAATGATGTAAGGTATGGTGATTAACATAATAATAAAAAAATCATTTAAAAGTACGCTTACAGTGGATAAATGTTATGGTATAAAAGTTATACCTTGGGCGCCTGGGTGGCTCAGTCGTTAAGCATCTGCCTTCGGCTCAGGTCATGATCCCAGGGTCCTGGGATCGAGCCCCGCATCAGGATCCCTGCTCCGTGGGAAGCCTGCTTCTCCCTCTCCCACTCCCCCTGCTTGTGTTCCCTCTCTCACTGTCTCTATCTATGTCAAATAAATAAAATCTTTAAAAAAAAAAAAAGTTATACCTTAATAAAGCTATAAATATTTTTTAAAGTTGACATGTTTGGAGCTCCTGGGTGACCCAGTTGGTTAAGCGTCTGCCTTTGGCTCAGGTCATGATTTCAGGGTCCCGGGATCAAGCCCCATGTCAGGCTCCCTGCTCAGCTTCTCCCTCTCTCTCTGCTGCTCCCCCTGCTTGTGCCCTCTCTCTCTCTCTCTGTCAAATAAATAAATAAAATCCTTAAAGTTGACATGTTTAAAAGTTCAACCATATTCCCGTTCTATAAAATAGTTGTATTTCTTGGTGATGAGTTACATTAAGAACATTCTTTTTCCATTGTTGGGAATAAAAATCTTTATGACAACTTAAAAAAAAAAAAGATTCCTCGATGATTTTTAAAATTACTGGAAATGGATTAATTTCATAACCAACAATCAAAATAGGAAGAAAAACTGAGAAGAAATCAAAGCAAGACACTTCAGTAGCTTTCTCAACATTTACTACTCTTTTGGCAACCCACTCAAGCTTTCATATTGACAGATCACTAGAATTTGATAATTTCAGAAGGGATGTATTTTAAAACTCCAATGGGTAAAGTAGATAAAACAGCACCGAATCATGAGCATTCTTACCAAAAAATGGATGCCTGTGAATTTTATATACTCAAAACATTTTCAAAACACCATATAAAGCCAGGTTTGGCACTGTGGTTGTGAGTGTAGGTTGGCCTCAATCACGTACTAACCACATGGGTAGGCTTGTTACTTTCCCCTCCCTGGTTCCTGCGCCCGTAACATGGAGATAACAGTGGTGTCCATCACACGATTTTGTTGAAATGGAAAAAGGGAAATCTCTAGTGAGGGCCTGGGATAAAGTAGGCATTCAAGAAATCCTAGCTGCTGAGCGAAATAAGTCAAACAGAGAAAGACATGTATCATATGACCTCACTGATATGAGGAATTCTTAATCTCAGGAAACAAACTGAGGGTTGCTGGAGTGGGGGGTGGGGTGGGAGGGATGGGGTGACTGGGTGATGGACACTGGGGAGGGTATGTGTTCTGATAAGCGCTGTGAATTGTGCAAGACTGTTGAATCTCAGATCTGTACCTCTGAAACAAATAATGCAATATATGTTAAGAAAGAAAAAAAGAAGAAGAAGAATGTAGCAGGAGGGGAAGAATGAAGGGGGGGAAATCGGAGGGGGAGAAGAACCATGAGAGATGATGGACTCTGAAAAACAAACTGAGGGTTCTAGAGGGGAGGGGGGTGGGAGGATGGGTTAGCCTGGTGATGGGTATTGAGGAGGGCACGTTCTGCATGGAGCACTGGGTGTTATGCACAAACAATGAATCATGGAACACTACATCTAAAACTAATGATGTAATGTATGGGGATTAACATAACAATTAAAAAAATTAAAAAAAAAAAAGAAATCCTAGCTGCTGTTCTGTTCTTGCTGATGCTATTATCCCTGCGTTGGGTTCGATGTACAGACGATTTTGTTCTCTTTCCTACAAAGCCTCGCACCCAGGGACAGCTCCAGTCCTGTACCTCACTGGAGGACCAATTACTCAGCAATGCTCATGCCAACTGTTTCCAGAGAAATATCTTCCAACTTTTGATTCATTACACAATGTGACAGTGCTCATCTGCTGGCACAGAGCCAAGGTGACATCCCAGAACGGGTCTGACACACTTTCTTCAGCTGGTGTTAAACCAAAGTATAAGGCAAACAGGACAAAAGAAAGGTCAGACAGACAGAATCCATTTACAGTAAGGTCCTTCTAAGTGAGAGGAACACCAGAGAATTTCTATCTATATTCTATTTCTATATTCTATTTCTATATTCTATTTCTAATATAATCATTTAAATATACAGGGTAAGGCCTCATTTTTCCTTTTAAAAAAAAGTTATTTTAAAACCTTGAGAACACAGTATTATTACTGTTGGTGATTCTCAAAACATATTAACACTTCCCCTACTTCTTCCCCTTATCCTTTTGTGCCCCAAAATGTATGAATGTCCAGGTAAAAACCCCCAAGTCAATTTCCCATACATTTTGATAATCTTGTAAAGTCTTGATAACTTCCATCTCATTTTGACAGAGGAAATAAATAGTCATTTTACAGACCTGACTGCCAGTACACATCACTAGGAAAGTACAGGCTGGTGAAACTGAGGGCTAAGACATTATTATATTTTCAAGGCTTCTAAAAATATGCCACAAGCTCTCAGCACAGGAACTAATTTAAAAGTAAAGCCATTTACTAGCATGCTGGTTCACAAAAATAGGCTTTTAATATTATTTATAATCTGAATGCACTGGAAGTGTTATTAATTATAGTATAAAATAGAATATATCCTTTAGTTATTTAAAATACAGAGGTAACATTGCTTAAGAGTGGTTTTTGACAGTCACATTTCCAAATAATACAAGGATATCCTCAAATAAAATTAACTATGTCAGTCATCTTCTACTTATATGAACACACAAATATGGAAATGCAAGTTTCTCAAGCAGTGAATTCAGAAAGTCCTAAAAGGACTCCACCTCTTATGACCCCATCATGAGAAATTCTTCCAAGTGTTCACACTACCCGGTGAAAGAAAACTGTGATATTCCCAACACCTGGCACAGAGCCCATGCTCAACAGATGTCTACTGATCTCACCAATCTACAAGAACATGCACATTCTTAATATTAGAAGGCACTTAAAATAAAACATTAAAGCATGACCATCTCAACAGAACCCATGTGAAACTCTTGATCCAATTTTGCAAAATCAAAGATTACTCTGTCAATAATCGGTTCACCTAACACACTTTGCCACAGGTCTTCACTTCTTTGACCACTATTAACAATGGGCACTACACAATAAAATAATGTATGAGATTAGATTTCCTCCACCTGAGAGTATCACAGAGGCATGAGTATATGCCATGAGATCTTCTCTTTTCCTATAAGGTTAATAACTTGTAGCCAATTCCAACAAGAATTTAATAAAGAGATGTATTTTTCATTTTTTTTAAAGATTTTATTTAGAGAGAGGGAGGCACAAGCAGAGGGAGGGGCAGAAGGAGTGGAAAAGAGAGAATCTCAAGCCAACTCCATGCTGAGCACGAGCCCGACATGAGGCTCGATCTCACAACCCTGAGACCATAACCTGAGCCAAAATCAAGAGTCGGACACTCAACTGACTGAGCACCCCAGACACCCCTAAAGAGATGTATTTTTTAAATACAGGGTGGCCTAATCTACCAATTTGTCATGAAAGGTAGATAAAAGAGAAAAGGAATTTTTGCTATAGAAGAAAATAATGATGTTACTAAAAGACAAAATGGCCAACATGCCCATGCTATCCCTTTCACAGCACATCAATTCCAGAAAAGTCTTGAGAAATATGTAATTTTACTTTTCCCAGAGCCATTTAAATATACAGAGTCAGCCAATGGCAAAAATCAACTTTCTATTGGTTCTGTATAGAGACTCCATTTATTTCTAGAGCTTATTTTTTCCCCCAATTTGGAGCCATAACCCCAGAGATAGAGTTGACCTTCCCATTCAAAGAAGTCCTTGTTGATGGGGTCACTGGGCATTGTGTGGCTGTTTGCAAAGCCATATCTGCCTAAGTGGTTTGCACTCATTGCCAGCCGACAGCTGAATTAAGTAGGGTACATCACCTCCAGCTCTTAACCTCCCAGGCTGCATTATAAGAAAACCACTACAATTTTGATTGCTAGGTGATTACTTCACACCAGTTTACCCCATCCATTGTTGTTCTCAGCAGCAGCATCTGTGATACAGAAGACTCTTGGCCATTAAATCCCTAGGCATGCTAGCCAGAAATTATTTTCAAAAGTTACCCCTCTATTCCCGGTGCATATTAAAAATTTCCCCATGTTCTTCTGGACATCTTCCATGTTGAGAATTTTCCCATGCATAGAGATTCTGCCTGACAACAGTTAGGAGATCTAAAATCAACTCTCAGGAAGAGTTTTAATGACTTCCAATCATCCCCATGGAAGATACTCAGAAAAACCATGAGGAAAATATTAAATCTGTGCAGCCTATTGAGGGGAGCATAAAGATAACTTCTAACAGCATGCATATGGACTCTGTGGCAACCATGTGCATTAATATCTCATCAGGATCAGCATTTCCACAGTAATTGCTCAGCCTTCCCTGAATCTCTTAACTTTCATTTATTCTCCATAGAGGAAGTGATCCATCCCCCACACACCGGCAGCCCATTGAGGCTGGATTGCAGTGGGCACGCATTTCATACTAATGGAATGGTGCTTTCCACACCATTGTGGGTGGTGGTCATATCTTGCTAGTTGATGTTAACATTGATGTTCACAGTATGCAAATAAAACTGCTAAATAAGCTAAAATTAATGTTATTCCATCTACCAAGTAACAGCCTGGATTTACCATCCTTAGGTCTTTGGATTAATGTTCCATTAGTACTGCTTAGTTGCCTAAGCACTGCTTCCTCATCTTTAAAGAAAATACGGATCCCCTTAAGATCTCGTTAAAAATGCATATTCTGCTTCGGTAAATCTAGTTTGGGGCCTGAGAGTCTGCATTTCTACAGACTCTCTGGTGGCATTACTGCCACTGTCCTCAGGCCACTCTTGGTAGCAAGGCTTTTAAGAATGTGGCTGAAGCATTTACCTGAGCATACAGCAGGACTTTTTACAACTTGTTTCTGGTATGTAACTAGTTACCAGTTCTCATACTATTACTCTGAAAGCAGACACCAGTTCCCATGCTATTATTTTGAAAATACATTCAATGTCTACCTTTTTTTTAAAAAAAAGATAATGCTTACCTTGAGTTATCTTCTTCCTACGAGATTTTCTAAAAATAAAATATTGATTTTATCTTACTACCTGCCAAGGTAAGTTTAGTTTATGGTCTTCCAAGTAGAGAAAAAGAAAGAGCAGAACAATCTCTTGTCAGGGCAGTCCAGGCCCTAAAGTTCTGTAATACTACATACATATCAGACTCTGAGCCACAAGTTAAAATCAAGAACAAACAAGCCAAGGGAGAAAGAAAGAAAGAGAGAGAGGGAGGGAGGGAGGGAGGGAGGCAAACCAAGAAACAGATTCTTAACTATAGAGAACAAACATGGCTACCAGAGGGGAGATGGGTGGGGGGGGGGGGCAATGGGTGAACTAGGTGATGGCGATGAAGGAGTGCACTCACTGTGATGAGCACCAGGTGTTGTATAGAAGTGTTGAATCACTATACTACACCTGAAACTAATATTACACTATGTGTTAACTAACTGGGATTTAAATAAAAACAACAAAAAAAGAAATGTCATTTAATAAATATTAAGCATCTCACAAGGGTAGCCAAGAATACAGAAGTCAATAAAGCATTGTCTTCTTTCCCTAGGCTGTTCCTGTCTTACACAACTGCACAAATGGTTATAACACAAAGCAGAAATGATTTGGCACAGAAAGAAAACTACCTTGTGCTTTTTCCTTCAGGAAAGACTCATAAAGGATCATGGTTATTGTCCTCCCATTGCCCTTATAAGCCTAAGTTATCTGGTATTCATGGAAACTACCAGACTTATTTCATCAGGCAGGTTTTGGAAAATGTCTATAGTTTTTTTCCAAGATGGTTCTAGACCATGTGGATGAATTCTGAGATACTTTTAACCTCCACTAACTGATTATATTGAACAACATCTCAAGAGTCACTATTCTGTGTTCGCTTTTCAGTCTGACTTTAGAACACTATTATTCTCAGCCATAAGTCAGAACACAGAAGTTCTGCAGATGAGTTACTAAAGGGGAAAGCATATTAGACAACTTGCCTTCCAAGGATCTTACACTGGGCAATAACAAAGTTAGAGAGGAAATGGCTTATTAATTTCAAGACATTTCCCTACATGAATGTGCATAATATCACATGAAATTACAAGCAAGAGACCAAATTATATACAGAGTAGGATCAGAATTTTTTTTTAAAACAAAGGAAATAAAGCCAATATATTAATGAGTGCCACCTCATCAATGAGACTGAGTCATTTTATCTTAATATTTTCTCACTTACTTTAATATTCTTTACTATGATCTATATTAATCCTATAATAGAAAAAGCCAATTAAAACATAAATCTCCCATCTGTCCCTTTGTTTCTATGGCATGTTGTTTACAACATAGTTCAGATTTAAAATTGGATATTTTAAGTTCCATTTAATTTCTGAAACTGCCTTCTTTCATATAACTTAGTTTCAAGGATTTAAACTAATCAGAAAAATCTGCTGTAACATATTGTCCTCGACCACCACAAACACCCTTGAACACTGTAGGTCTGCATCTCTGCAATAATTGGGCCAGATGCTATTCATGCAAATCTCTTATTGGCCCGATTTTTAAATCCATACGACATATTGATTAGCTCTTCTCTTTATTCACTGGATGGCTGAGGCAATGTCAGGAAGATTTAGAGCAATTCTCCTGGCTCAGACAGTGAAAATGTTCTAACAGAATATTGTTTTCCCATAGAATAAAAGTTCTTTCAATAGAGGAAATGCTCTAAAATTGGCAGATGAATTTTTTTTTAAATTATCCTAGCGTCTTTAATGAAGCAGGAGCCTGAGCTAGAAAACAAGCACCGTGATGAGCACCTTACAAGCTGTGGTTCACTACAGAGAGCACCATCGTGGCTGACAGCTACACACGACCACAGTCTGCGGTAACCATGGAGTTCCTAAATGGCCATGACCTGTACTTCACAGAACCCCTGGAAGCAATGCACTAATGCCAAATGCGTGGCGCATGGCCAACTGGTCAATCATCCATTTAGTCATTTATTGAACAAGCATTTACCACGTTAGGCCCTTGAGATTCAGAGGCCAAGAAGACACCTTCCTTAGCCTCATCCTCTAAATTCTAAAGGGGGAGGCATGGCACGATGACCGTCAACAGGCCAGCATAATCAAGAATTGCAGGACTATCTACAATGGACAGGAATGGAGCCCTCTGAGCTGTCAGTTCTACATGGGCAAGTCAAGAAATGTTTTGTAGACGAGGCCACCTTTGAACTGAATCCTGACAAATGAGAAGGTTCTTGCTTTCTGCAGAGCTGTGGTGATGATTCAATGAGATAAATATTCATATAGCAACTAGCTCAGAGCACCAGGCATACTGGTGTTCAACCAGTGATAGTAATAATAATGTTAATATCACTATATTGGTATAATGGGTCACCAATAAGATACCCTTAAGGAATAACAACTAAATTACATTCACAACTGAATGACAATTAATGGAATGATAAAAATAGAGTCATTAGTAGTTTTAGTTATAGAACAGGAAATGGAAACAATGCAAGATGATCAAATCTACACTGACAAACTTATGCAACTATAAATGTCCTATACTTTTAAGAAAGCCTGGACTAGGAAAGCAGAAGGGAGAAGGACTAATATTTATAGAGGAACTACCATAGGTCAAGCCAGGGCCTTTATGTACATATTTTCTTTTTAAAGATTTATTTATTTGGGTAAGGAGGGGAAGAGGCAGAGGGAGAGGGAGAGAATCTCCAGCAGACTCCCTGCTGAGCACGGAGCCCAATGCAGGGCTCCATCACATGACCCTGAGATCATGACCTGAGCTGAAATCAAGAGATGAACGCTTAACCAACTGAGCTACCCAGGCGCCCCTATGTATTTTCTTAATTAATTATCCCACCAATATTATGAGGTATATATTATCATTTTAAAGAGGAAACTGAAATTCAGAGAATGTTATTGACTTGCAAAAGACCACACAGCTAATGAGTAAAAAGTCAGAATTTGATCTTATAAGCATTTTATCTCAAATTCCATGCTGTTCTCATTGCACTACGAAGTATTTTCATGTGAAAAGCCACATTTACAAAGGTAGATATGATTAATCATTATTAAAAGATAATTTTATTTTATTTTTTTTTAAGTAGACTCCACGTCCAGCGTGGAGCCCAACGTGGGCCCGAACTCACGACTCTGAGATCAAGACCTGACCTGAGATCAAGAGCTGGATGTTTAACCGACGGAGCCATCCAGGTGCCCCAAAAGATCATTTTAAATAGTTCATCCCCTCAGCACATAAAATATGATTTATTTTTCAAAAACAATTTATCCTGAGCTTTTCAGGTATAATAAATACTGATAATTCAGTACCTACACCACAGTCCTGAGTTTTGTCATGTGGACTGGTTCATTTAATCCTCATGACAATTAATAAAGCAGTATTGTTACTATTCTCATTGTACAGATGAGAAAACTGAGTATCATAGACTTAATTCTCTCCAATGGAAGAATAGATTCCACTATGTCTAGGGGTAAAGGACAGACAACTAGGTGTTTGAAACTAGTTTATAAAAACTGGTGTTCTTGGGCGCCTGGGTGGCTCAGTCGTTAAGTGTCTGCCTTTGGCTCAGGTCATGATCCCAAGGTCCTGGGATCAAGCCCTGCATCAGGCTCCCTGCTCCGTGGGGATCCTGCTTCTCCCTCTCCCACTCCCCCTGCTTGTGTTCCCTCTCTCTCTGTGTCTCTCTCTGTCAAATAAATAAATAAAATCTTAAAAAAAAAATAATAATAATAATAAAAACTAGTGTTCTTCCTCTATCTTATGTTACTTCACATACCCATGTTTAAATTACAGCATACCAAAGCAAATTCCCTCATTATAAGTAGATTCGATATACAGAATTTTTGAACTTAAGTAATCAGTTAAGTGGGGAACTAAGTTAATTTTTCAGATCAAGGGAGATTTCTCAGACAGAAATCTGAGCGCAGGCCCAGCTGACTCTAAAGTCCAAGTTCTTCATAGCATTCCAGCATGCTCCCTCAGGGTACAGGAGACTCAGGGGCCAAATCAGGGCTCTCGGCCTTTGCAAGGCAGAAGTCACCATTAGGAGATGACCCCAAGCCCAGCGTCCTGTCAAAGTGCCCAAAGCACCCTCAGCATATTAGAGAGAGGGCTCAGGGAACACATCTCCAGTCCTAGAGTGGGACACAGAGGAACTCAGAATTCATGTTATAGCAAATCAGTATTCAATTTACAGAAAACTGACTTTTGCTGAGACTAAGCCTTAAAATATATACCACCGCAGGGATACATAATTAATTACATTATCAGAGTTGCTCAGACTGGAACAAAAGGACTTAACTTTTCTCTATTTGGGGGAATTAATATCTATGTAAGGACAGGTGTAGCTTATAAATCCTGAATATCAACATAAAGTATGTAACCTAAAATAGCCCATTCTATCCCAGACACTTTAATTCTCTAAGTGAAATATCATGATTACTCTTAAGCTCCTTTTTCTTTGAAAACAGCTAAGACTTCCCATCAATTCAGAGCTCTAACAAATCATGAGGATGCCTTAACATGTGCTCTGAGATTTTGCAGGAAATTTTAATTTGACATTTTAAAATGTAAGCTAAATTATTTGTATCAACTGTGTTTTTATATCAATTGCAAACAAAACTAAAAGGTGTTACATTCACTTTCACAACATAGATAATATATCAAATCATATAGTAAAAAAAATCTGTCGACCAAGAACGAAGGCTTTAAATATGCTTGAAGAAGTTAATTAGAGCTGTCACAAAAGTTTTATTTAAAAAAAAAAAAAAAAAAGGGAAAAAGCCACTATTACCAACAGCGACAGAAAATCTCATTTTCTAGTCCAACCAAATCCTGACACATCCTAAATTCCTTCCTTTCCACTTGAAAACGTCCGACTTCCACATTTTCTATGCTCGTTAATTGCTAATAGCCAAGGTAAAGGCAGTAGCTACATGTACCACTTGGTTTTAAGGTGTGAGGGGAAGAAACGTTCTAAGGTCTCTAAACTCAAGGTTGAACCAAATCGTTCTTACTTCAGATTAGAAATAGGTGTTAAAAACCAAAAGAGGAGGGGTGCCTGGATGGCTCAGTCGGTTAAGCGGCCGACTCTTAGTTTTGGATCAGGTCATGATCTCAGGGTCGTGGGATCAAGCCCCACATTGGGCTCTGCACTCAGTGGGGAGTCTGCTTGCGCTTCTCTCCCTCTCCCTCTGTCCCTCCCCCAACTCCCTCACATGCACACAAGCGCTCTCTCTCTCTCACTCAAATAAATAAATAATCTTTAAAAAAAAAAAAAAAGCCAAAAGGAAAAAATCAAAGACCATCTTGTGATATCTGATTGATAGATTCCTATCGATCAGATTACCATTTCCTGAATTCCAATAAGCTTATATACCAATTACCTAAAATAAATGGCTGCAATTATTATGATTCATTTACAAGCATCTTTCGAGCTTTGTGTTTATAATAGACAAGGGGATTCAGTGATCAAAAGACACCGAGAAGACTGATGAACATACTGACAGCTACTGGGATTTCCTTTACACAGCACTATAGTCTGAATGTCTGTGTCCCCCCAGAATCCATATAATGAGATCTAACCCCTAAGGGGATGGCGTTAAGACGTGGGGCTTCTGGGAGGTGATTAGGACATATGGGCGAAGCTCTCAGGTATGGGATTAGTACCCTTATAAAAGAGGCCCAAGGGCACCTTAGCCCCTCCTGCCATGTGAAGACACTGCAAAAGGCATTTTTTCTGAACCAGGAAGTGGGTTCTCACCAGACCAGGTCTGCTGGCACACCAATATTGGACTTCAGCCTCCAGAACTGTGAGAAATAAATTTTTGTTGTATATAAGCCACCCAAACTGTGGTATTTTGTTATAGCCACCCAAACAGAGGAAGGCAGCAGTTATGATGCCTGTTCTCACGGTTTACCGGTCTAAATCAGTTTATGAGTACCTTTACTTTAGCTCAGTGACTCCTAGTGTGTCCTGTATTAGGAAAACAATAAGCCGTTCGCTCATTCTAGCACGCTAGCAGTGGTGGATTTTACAAAATGCATGATCTACGTGACATGTCTGCAAGATAAAAATATAACCTCTTTGAGTGAGTTTCTCCTCTGCTACTAATGGATGCCGCTATTTTGTATGGATCTACAATACTGACGAATAGATACCATGGGGATGTGCATACCTTTTCTACTTAAAGAGCAATTGAGCTTGTCGTTGCTCTATTTCAGTGGGGAAGGGGAGGTCATTGGGAAGTGCCTTATCTGTGATTTTTATAGTATAAATTGCCTGCTTAGGCACTAGCTATTCTAGGATTTGCTGTTGTTTGTATTTCTAAGCAAGGATTCAGTAATCACAGAATTAGAAGATTCAACAGCTCAAGACAGCCAGATTAGCTGTTCCAAAAAAGGAGTCAGGAGATATACAAGTGTATCTTTTGCAGCAAATCTTGTACCTTTTGGGTTTATTTCAATCACTTAAAAAATAGTCATACACTAAACGACCTCTGGGAGTGGCTGCTTGGCAGGGTGAGTGAATAACCCACAGAAAAATCCCAACATCCAGTGCCTGGACTAGGGCAAGAGGAAAAGATCCTCACAGCCTGCAAAAGCTCCCTTCGGATATGGAGAAAAGGAACGTGATTATAAGCTTCAGCTAGAAAATGCCCTCTTTCCTTCTTTGAGGGCCCTTAATCGAGGCCCAGATAAATAATGCATCACTGAAATGAAGACAAGGCAAGCATTTCCTTGACCTCCCAGCCTTGCTGGTGAAAGTGCCTGATCACACAGTGAGCAGAGGCCCCCTGAAAGGTGTGAGGAGGAGGCAAGGCTGCAGCAACCTTTTACTGAAGCTTCAATGCCCCTAACTAAGAGTTGAAAGGGTTAGAAAGGGTCTGCTCACCAGTAGGCTGCTTAGGAACCTCAACAGTCACCTGCGGAAACTGCAGCTTCCTGCAAAATGTTTTCTACATGGTGCAGGATCCAGTATGTTGATTTCCTTATCTGGGCCTAAAAACCTCAACAACAACAATGAAAGCACTGTATAATGAACTCTTGGTTAGGGCTTAAAGCACACCCAAAGGCAACTGAGCAAGGAGGCCGAGTGGTAGGAGGAACACGTGAGAAGGGCATGTGGCCTCCGCCCTCCAGCGCCATCCCTTCGCTGCCCATGTAACAGCAGGCACGTGCTCACGGTTCATTTGTCACTGTTCTGTTGTCAAAAAGCCCGGAGTCACCAGTCTCCAGCCCAGGGATACATCCACAAGCTGCCTGAAGGCAATCTGAAAAGCCATCCCTGCCTTACGTGTCACTTGCTCTCAACTCATTTACTCAACGCACTCAACCTATTAATTTTTTAAGCAATTCTGTTTCCTCAATACAAAAAAAAAAAATTACCTTTAAAATCTTTACTGAGCATTGGATTTTTGGAGTTGTTACGAGAGTTGTTACACGATCAAAACAAATAAACAAAGAGGTGAGACGAGTGATCTCAAGGATAATGTCCTGTTGACAGCACGTGGACCCCGATGCCACAGTGGGCAGGGTAAAATGGTGGCGGCATGGGCTGCCAGTCCACCTGGCAGAGCATCATGCCGCAGGAAGGCTTGGAGGAAAGTGGTTCATTCTCAGAGGCTTATCAAGCCTTGGTCTCTGCCAAGGCTGTCAAAGCACTCTACTCTAACAAACCTCTCATGGGGGCAGATTTCTCTTATGAGCAGAAATGCTTCTAAAGACTCCTGGGGTCCATGAGGAAGCATCTTTGTTCCTACTGGGAACCCAAGCAAAAAGTCTTTATATTCCTTCCACTCTGTCTTCCAATGCCTCTGCAGCTTTTCACCACTATGAAGAGAACATGCCACAACAGAGGAAATGCCACAACAGCAAATCGAATGCTACACACACACACACACACACACACACACACACACACACACAAAGCTGAATAAAACCATTAGCAGAATGACTGCAGGAAAACAATACAAAGCAGAAAACTTTCAGATGATATTCCCTGGACAAATTACTCACTTGAAAATTCTTTCTCAGTATATGTACATCCCTTTAGTGTTTTAATATAATCTTCTGTGGTACAGTGGTTAAGAGCAATGAGCTCTGGAGAGAGACAGGTTCAAATCCCAACTCTGCCATTTATATCTGTGTGGTCTTGGACATGTTTTGTTTTTTTTAACAAGTTCTGTGCCTTAGCATTCTCCTCTGTTCCTCTGTTAAACAGAGATAGTAATCGAGCTGTTATGAGGATTAAACATGTTAATACATGCAAGACATTTAGAATAATGTAAATAAAGCTGTGATCATTATTATAGTTCAAAATTGCTTTCACGTGTATTATTATAGTTGTCCCCACAAGCACTCTATGAAACAGAAGTGATCATTTTATCTATGTTTTACTGCTGAGTACGAGGCTCAGTGAAGTGATTTGCTAAAAACATAAATAATCTGGCCAAACCAAGACTTGAATTGTGGTCTTTTGACAATAAACCTTGGATTATTTTCCATTACATTGTATTATTTACATGTAAACAACAGCAAAAACAGCTATTACAAAATACAAACATTAAATTCCTAAAAAGAAGAAAAATATTGAGAACATCATAGTACCTAATCTAGGAATTCATTCTTGGAATAAACAAATGATGAGTTGATGGCAGAATTTAGCTAACATAACTAAAGCTCATTTTTAGATTCAGTGTGTAGCAATTTGGAACCCCCAAAATTCTGAAGTGAGCGGGGGAGGAAGATATATCAATTTGTATTCGTTGTTGTAAATTTTACTTTTTGTGAAAATAGGTAAGCTGTCATCTTGAGAAAATCCAATACACAAAAATGCAGAACTACAAGATGGTTGAGTGACTTATTACAAAAGGAGCCACCGAAGGGCTCAAATGTTTAAATGTGAGCCCTGCCATCTTATGTTGCTATAATTCGCAAGCTAGCAATGGACTTTTGATCAGTGACATTCAGGCTACACCCTCTTAGATCTAGAAGATTGAGAATTTCATCCCTCAGAATTCTTCTCCACATGACACTTAGAGGAGACAAGTTTTATGAGACAAGCAGAAGATTGGTGAATATAAATGAACAACTGGCAGATATTCCTTCTTGCCTAATGAATTTTGTAATTTAGAGCATTTGAATGGATCCCTAGGGGAGGAATTCTTTCATGACTAACACTCTTTCTAGTAATTGCATCTATTTCTAATTCATAAAATTTGAATGTGTGTTAGCCTTCAAGAACTTGTCTTCTATTTAATAAAGATTAACCATTAATTTTTTTAAAGATTAACCTTTTAATTTATGAATCTAGTTTTGATTTTTAATATGCACTCTACATACAAATTATCCCTCAAAATAATTTTTAAAAACTATGTGGACAGATGCACATTAAAAACTAAATTTCAAGCAAGGATTGTACGCTAAAAATTATCATCTTAAATAAAAAGACACATAAACTCTGAATGACCAGCAAATTGCACTGTACATATATCAGTATATATCCAGTGATATATATATATATTCAGCTCACTATCAGGGCTCTGTCGAACCTTTACAAAAGTCCACACAAGACTTCCCTTTAAGTTCACCTGAGCAACTCACATTTAATGTCCTCTCATCCAAGTCAACCAATGTCCATTCCATAGCTAAAAAACACCTCCCTCTTCACTGTTAATTCTGAAATTATGTTTTCAATACAAGTTGTATAATATTCTAGAAATATGCCTTTTAAAGCCATTCAGATGGAAATATTTCATCCCTTTGATATGTACTTAAAAATCTATAAAATTTAAATAAATCTCACTAGTGAACATCACTGAGACATAAAGTATTATTTAGGCCAAAGAAAGGAAATTAGATTTTTCTCTAATGGTCAGAGTTCACATCTCAGTCATGCTTAAGGCTATAAGACATTACCACGTAAAAAATTGAAAACAGATGGCAAAAAAGCACTTTTATGTTAAGCAATTAATAACTGAAAACACAGAAATCTGTGAGTAATCATTTAAGCTTCAGAGACAGGTATTTTACTTTATTCCTATGGTTAATCCTGTCTACCTCTATCTTTGGTCTGGTTTGAGGCCAACAGCTACGTATTTGTTGACCACATGACCCAACTCCCTCAACTTCAGCAAAAGGCGTGTTTCACATTCCCTCCTCCACCCCACCACCCCCATGCCACACAGATGCCCCAACTCCCTGGTTCTTTCCTATAAAGTCAGAGTCATACCAGGACACCTCTCTTACCTGTTTCCCATCCAGGGTGTACAGGCGTTTCACCACTCCCGAGTCCAGCTTGATGGCGTCAGTTATATCAGTGAGAACCTGCTCAAAGGAATGGGCGGTTTTCTTGTTCAGCAGAATCCTGACAGCTTTCCGTGGCTTCACCCCACTTCGGATGATGGTGACCAGCTTGGGCCGAATGAAATCCTTATTCTCCCGCACCTCCGAAGGGCTCCCTTTGGCAGTGGCCAGTGAGGACACCGCCCGGGAAGCCGACGTGGTCTTGACATTCACGGACCAGTTGGGGTTCACGTTCTTGGTGTACTCCAGCTTCTTGAAGGGCTCTATTGAGCCACACACATAGCTCTCTCCTAAGGAAGAGAGAAATACATTTAAATTTACACTGAGGTAAACTCATTTCCTTTTCCCTAGTCTTTGATGTTTCCTTTTCTACCAGAAGTGAGAGCGAGGTGTGACTTCTTAAACAATGGAAGCATGATCACATTTAAGGAAAAGAAAGATTTTTTTTACTTCTAATCTGGCTCTGTCAACAACAGATTGATATCCTAGAGGGGGAAAATGATCATTCTTCCCTTTCTTTGTTTTCCGACTGCTTTTTTCTGACAGAAATACTGATACTGAGTCGACCTCAGGAATAAAATTGAATTCAAAAAAGAAAGTATTCTTTGGGATTTGGGGGTATTTATATTTGCAGAAAACTTCAAAATCAGAGGTACCTACATTTAGTAATAATGTAAATAATAACATAATTTGAAAACCTAAATTGGATCAGAAAACAGCTTCTTATAACAGTTCGGGACTTGACTGTATGGTAACAGCCGGTAGCTACAGTTGTGCTGAGCACAGCATAACAAAGGTACAGAGGAGTTGAATCACTGTGTTGTACACCTGACAGTAATGTAACATTGTGTGTCAGCTATACTCAAATTAAAAAAAAAAAAAAAACACAACTATGTAACTTATAACTTTGATGGGAGTGTGTGCTGAACATTTTGTAAAGTCAAGTAAAATTCCAAAAGCAAGCAAAATAACTGTCACCAGCTAGACCCCAAGACTTGACCTTTGCTGATCACCTGCTTGGACCCACCAACCTCTGTCCCACAGTTTTCCTGAAGCTCTTTTTTCCAGCTTATCTCTTAATCAGGCAAAAGCCCCAAGGGGCATAGCATCCCCGGAAGGAAACCAAAACTACCCCTCAAGCAATAATGACTTCCTGGAGGAAGGCTCTGGTCACCCAAACCACCCAGACCAGCTGGAGTTTTGATCGCTAAGTCAGGGCCCCTCAGATGGACCATGGTGAGGCCAACAGTTACCTTTCCCTCACTGCAATGCTAAAAATCACACCCCGAGGTGGAGACTTAACACGCAAAGGAAACAGGGTGTTTGGAGCCGCATGTCTGTCAACTGCGCCTGCGCGCCCAATTCCCGTATTTCCCGCCCTACACGCTTGAACAGGGCTCCTTTCCCGCCTGGGCTCCTTTAAAACTCTCCCTGGCTGTTGTTGCGGGAGTCAGTCTGACACCTTCAGCTGCAGCTGTTGCCCCAATAAAGCCTGGCCTGTGCTTTTAAATACTGGGTCCAGCCTCGTTTCTACCGTTGCTGGGTCCAAGGACCCGGGTCCTGTAACAACCACGCTGCCTTTCCTCCCATCTACACGGGGCCAAGCACAGGGATCCACATACACTAGTAAGCCAATTCATATTTGTTTTCAGATAAAAGATTTTGAGAATGGTTAACTTATAAACTGTAGCTTCAGAAACTGACTCTAAAATCAATGTAATTACATAAGATGAATAAGGTCCGAGGATCTAATGAATAACATGGTGACTATATACTGTGGTATAACTGAAATTTGCTGAGAGTAGAACTTAAATGAAAAAAGATAAATGCATGAGGTAAATAAAGAATGTGTTAATTAATGATGGAGGGAATCTTTCACAATATATACATATATCAAATCGTCATGAGGTATGCTTTAAATATCTTACAATTTTGTCAGTTATAACCCAGTAAAGCTGGGGTTAAGAAAAAAGGAAAAGAAATTAATCAATTAAATTAGATTTTATTAAAAATGACTCTTTAACACAGAATCGTTTAATGAAAAAACTCAGACCACAAGTAGATGTGGCTCACACAAAAAAGAAAGTAACACATGTACCAAGTGATGATAAATCATAAAACGAATGATCCCATATATATATATATTTCATAAAGTTAGGTCAATGCATTTTGAAGTTAAAGATTTTATAATGGCTTTTTTTGTGTTAGTCTTTGTAACAGGGAATAGTTAAAATGCTAAAAAGCTTTCATAATTGCAGGTGAAGTGACCTAGGACTAATCCTACACAGCCCATTTACTTTTATCTAAATCCTTGTCCTATTTTTAAATTAATAGTGCAAGCATCCAAGGCCACCGTATCCACATAAAAATAATTGAACCAGTGTTTCAAAAATAGAAAAGCACAGCTATACATGTTATCAAACATTTACTCTGTAAGTGCTTTTAGAATATACTCTAGTGTGTGTTTATACACCATGTCTCACTAGAAGTTGTACAAATAGTAAATTTAGCAAACCCTTTTTTTATTCACCTAACAGATTATTACTGGTCCCAACTATGCTTTTCTTAAGATGTATGTAGATACCAAAAACATATGCATGGGGATCCCCACCACAGCGGTGCTTCTGAGGCTTTGTGGAGAGACTGTGCGAATGCTCTGGTGGGAAGAGAAATGGAAGTCTGAGCTCTGGCCTCTCCAAGCATGTGACCTTGGGCAAGTCCCTTAGTCTTCTCAGTGGTAGTTTATCCATCCATCAGATGAAGCCTATTCCAGTGGTGACTCAGCTCACCCGGTTCTTTGTGAAGAACAGACTAGATAACAGAGGTCAGAGTGATCTCAAATACAAAACTGCTACACAAGTGAAAAACCCCCTCTAAGGCTGCATTACCCTGATTGTGCAGTCAGCCTGAAAGGAATATTAAAAAAGAAAATCACTAGAAATCAGTGAGCCGGTCGTACATTATAAGGTGTTAATTGTTTCTAACTAGTTACCAGTAGACGTCACTTTGGGTCCATCTCAATATGAGGATGCCCCAAATGGTCCTCAACAAGGCACACACAGCCCAAAATAGAGCAGGCAAAACCCGTCTGTCAGAATTCTGTGTTAATCGGAGATAGGCACTTGTCTGATTATTTGTAAGTTTATATCCTAAGCTAAAAATTAAAATAAAAACAAAGTGAGTGGTTTACACTCCAACAACAACAAAAAACCTTTTTAACTTTAAAAAAAGTATATAATTAGGAAAGTGAGGAATTTTAAGGTACTCACATTAACAATGTGGAGTGGGTTTGTTAAACAAGAAACTAAACGCCTTTTTTTACGTCTTCTTAAAGAACACTGAAAAAATTTTGAAGCATGACAACTTTGAGAAGGTAATGCTGATTCGGTTCAAGCAACAAGAGTGGGAAGAAACTTAGTTAAATCTGTGCTCACTTAGTGGTTCCTCTGCCTGGTTCACCAGATTCAAAGACCCCAAAGGAATCTTGGGGGAAGGGTGTGAGACTCCAATAAAGAGCCATCTTGTGCTACAAGGAAAGTGACAGCACTTTGAGGAGAGGACAGAGCTGGCCACCAAACCCAAGATCACACACCACTCACTGATGCCGTTTCGGATCTACTACACTATTCAGGAATTCAGTAAGGCAAGATGGGTTTCCTTATGCTAAAAAAGTTTCTATTAAATTGTGCAAATATATTTACATTAAAGGCTTATTTGACCCCACATTCTGAAAACTTTTATTTATTTATTTTCTAAAGATTTTATTTATTTATTTATTTGACAGAGAGTGAGAGAGCACAAGCAGGGGAAGCGGCAGGAAGAGGCAGAGGGAGAAACAGGCTCCCCACTGAACAGAGAGCCCAATGCAGGGCTGGATCCCAGGACCCTGGGATCATGACCTGAGCTGAAGGCAGCCTCTTAACCCACTGAGCCAGCCAGGCGCCCCTGAAAACTTTTCTTTTAATAAAAATTCTGAACTGCTTCCCACCACTAGAGTTACTGCCTTGTCTTAATTCAATTTAAAGTTGATTTTCTGACTTTGTTAGAAAATAACTTTTCAATTAATGTGCTAATATCATTGACAACTGTAAGTTAGCAAATGTAATTGTTCTGAATGGAAAGAATACATAGTCTTAATTTGGTCAAATAGCTGAGTCTCCAGTGTTTAATCTCTCCTTAAATGGGGCCAAGACTTAAGAGATATGTTATATTCTTTTTTTTTTTTTAAGATTTTATTTATTTATTTGACAGAGAGAGGCAGCACGAGAGAGGGAACACAAGCAGGGGGAGTGGGAGAGGGAGAAGCAGGCTTTCCTCCAAGCAGGGAGCCCGATGAGGGGCTCAATCCCAGGACCCTGGGATCATGACCTGAGCTGAAGACAGACACTTAACCAACTAAGCCACCCAGGCGCCCCTATGTTATATTCTTGATTAGAGAATCATCAATAGGTTGCATTCAAGTCCTGACAGAGGTATGGGTATTACAGGCTATTGAAAAATAAATAAAGCAATACTTGTAGTTACTGTAATAAACTTTTCATACACACTAAGCCGTCCCAAAGTTTTATGGTGTAATTTATATTGCAACAATAAAATAAAAGGTAATTTAGCAAAACCAAAGTATATTTGAGCAAAATGGTCTGATGCTGTGATTTATAATAAAAAATATATACTTGGTCTTCAAACTATTTCTGGCACAGAGCTGCTAAAACCCTTGGAATTTCCTAAGTGATTAGAGCAATAAAGATATCTTGATATGCATAACAAGTCCCCTTTCAACCACACTTTAGTTTATGTTAATGAGGAGCCTGCAGCAAGCACCTGAGGATGGGGGCTGGATGCCAGGGGAACAATCAGTGTGATGAGAGGGTAGAAGATTTCAGTCCACCTCCCTGACTTTAGAGGGAGGCTCTAGTAGTTGAATCCAGTGATTTTTTTTTTTTTAAAGATTTTATTTATTTATTTGACAGAGAGAGAGACAGTGAGAGAGGGAACACAAGCAGGGGGAGTGGGAGAGGGAGAAGCAGCTTCCCACCAAGAGGGAGCCCGATGTGGGGCTCGATCCCAGGACCCTGGAACCATGACCTGAGCAGAAGGCAGACGCTTAACGACTGAGCCACCAAGGCGCCCCGAATCCAGTGATTTTTTATCAATTGTGCCTATGTAATGGAGCATCCATTAAAAAAAAAGGACAGTGTTCAGAGGGCTTCCAGTTGGTGAACATATTAAGATTGAATGGGAGTGGTGAGCTCAGAGAACATGGAAGCTCCAAGCCTTTTCCACAGTCCTTGCCTGATGCATCTCTTCCATCTGGCTCTTCCTAAATTATATACTATTATAATAAACTGGTAATCCCAGAAGTAAAATGTTCCCCTGAGTTCTGTGAGCCACTCTAGCAAATTAATTGAACCAAAGGAGGGGGTCATGGGAACCTCTTATCTTTTGGCCAATCCAAGTCGGTGACAACTTGGATTTGATTGGGGGATGTATGGGGAAAACCCACACACAGGTTAGAATTCGTGACCAGCATTTTAGGACCCCTAATTTGCTTTGAAAGTTTGGGATTATTTACTCTAGGTGAACCTTAAAAAGGATGGCAAGACGGGAAAGATCATTGATGGTTTAAAGGAAATGGTATAACAGTCTATTTAGACGTAGAGCTGGGAATTACCAAACATAATGACTTGCTGGTTGGTTATCATACTGCTGGTTTTGTTCCAGTGTATTCAAGCCAAAAATCTTTGTGTTAAGACTGATCCTCAACTTGAAATTTAATATTCTGGGTGTCCAAGGCACCCCAACAAATAGCAAGAGCTGCAGAAGCAGCATCTGTCTGGATTGCTATGGCATTTACAAAAGCCAAAAAAACTAACATTTGCTTTTAAGCAAAGATAAAGATAAAGAAAATGACAGTTAAAAGAAAAAAAAGTAAGGAAATAAAACATGATATCATGTTTGGATCTGACCAATGCCTACTAAAATACAGAATATGGTAATTTCTTCCCTGAGAGATCTAGGTATTTTGGGGATCTTGGAAAAATGGAATGATTTCTGTGTAAGCATATTAGATTATTTTTGAGATACTGAAGGTTCTATGTTTTATTTGTTTTCAAAAAATCACACATGCATTTGTAAATTTATTATATTGCTGTTATTCAAAGTATGGAAATAAATGTTCTCTAACAAAGTTTATTATTTAAAAATCTGTAAAGTTAATTCTCCTTGGCCATCAGCTCCCATTATGAAATTAAAGGATTTCCACTTAAAAGAAATAATCTAAGTCACTACTGAAAACTTCCAGGAATGTGGTACCAGCTTCCTGATTAACCAGGCCTGTGATGAATGAGCTAGAAAGGTATCCCTCCACAAGATCCCATATTAGGAGATTCTAGAAGTTTGCTCTATTTCCCCTTACTGCTGGAGCTTTTTCATTGGTTCAGGGTGCGACTTGTAAATGTCATATGTAACATCACTTGACCTCAGTCTGAAAATGACCTAATCTCTGGTTGCTACCTCCTCTAGGACTTCTTTAAGTTCCAAATGTGGCATATTCAAAAGTATCTTAGGTGAGAGATGCCTATAAAAATTTCATTTTTCCAGAGAATAAAGTTTCTCATTAAAAACTCTAGCAATTAAAATTTACTAGTGTGAATTGTAGTAAAAACTGGGAAAGACTCAAATATGTATTGAGACCTCTAAAAATAAACTGAGTAAAACTACATGAAGATATTATTTACAGAACAAAATATAAAGTTGCCTTCTGGATATTATATTTTATGAGCTTACCTCAAATAAACATGGCAACATTTCATAATCTATCAAAAGGCCCTGATTTAAGAAGAGGATTTTGATAGTGTTATTAAAGGCAAGAGAAAAGTTTCCCCAAAGGTTCTTTGGGTCATTCTTCCATGGAAGTCTTTCATAATATAAGAGTACATAAAAATAAGCTTCCAGAAAATAAAATTTGAATGTGTATGCAGTCCTGTGGAAAATGTCAAGTTCTCAAATTCAATGCAACAGAAAAATAAAGAAAAAAAAAAGATCCAAAATTTTAAATTTAAAAGTGTTCTGAAAAGTAGAGAAACTAAAATAAAAAGGGGAAAACAGACTGAGGATCTATACAGAACAATGGGTTACTATACTGGGCAAAGCTTATTAAAATTTACAAAAATACAGAGTACCAAAATATATGACAAAGGATAAAGACAAAATACACAGAAATTAGAAAACACCACTAGGGCCATTATAAATCGATAACAACCCTTTTTGAAAGCAACATGGCTGGCCAATTGTATTTGGAACCATGAAAATGTATATACTCATTGCTAAAAATTTCTCCTAAAAACAGAATAACAAATAACAAAACTGCAAAAAATAAAAAAATTTTCAATTTAAAAAAAAATTTAAAAATAAAATAAAATAAAAACCAACAAAACTGCAACAAGCACATACAGTAGTAGCCATGAAAACTAAAAATTAACTACAAACTCCTAAATTTCCAATAAGAGGTACAAAATCTGAATTTGCCACTCTGGGGAGTAAAAAGACTCCTAAGTCATGAGCTTGTCTTCTAAAGAGCTTAGAAAGCAAGATGCATATATGAAAAGAATTCATCACAAGGCAGGAAGCGATAATTGCCAAATAAGTGGTCCAGGCAACCCTAACTCAGGAGAGAAGGAAATCACTTCCCACGTCCCACTTCAATAAAGAAGAAATGGAATTCATGCTGGCCTTGGAAATGAGGGTAAGATTTTCCACAGCAGAAAAGAAAGAGGACAGCATTTCAGATAAAAATAAAATAATAATATTCTCTACTACACTGCACAGTAAGGGGACAGTCTGTGAGATATTACCATGTCTTTCTCAAAAAATAAAAATTGTTTTATGGACAAACAAGTTAGAGTAAGATTGTGGTAGGGTCCAAGGTCAAAGTTTTTGTGCATGATCAGACCCAAGTTTCAGAAAGCTCGCACTGGCTTCAATGTAAAGGGAGGGCTGAAGGTAGGACGTGGGAAGAGAGAAGTTGAGAAAGCTGGTATAACAGACCAAGAGAGGAGACGGAGAATTGAACTTTACACATCTGCACTAGGGGCAGAGAGGAGTGGGTGCAATGAGGAGAACTTAGCAGATAGAATCAGTTGACTAGATGGTAGAATTGGCAACTGTCTGGATGTGGGAACCAAGGGAATCTGAGTCAAAATGACAAAAATGAAATGATGACACTAGAACTTCCATTTTGGTTGACTTCCCATATACCACCATAGGTAAAGTAAGAAGGGAACCAGGTTTGGATGTGATGGTAAGGAAAGATATTAATTTGGCTGTGCACATACTAAATTTAAAGTTCCTAGGAGCCAACTAGTTGGAGATTTTTAGCAAGCAGTTAGAAATAAAAGCCTGGAGTTTGGAGGGTGATGCATATGGCAGCTACAGAGATGGAACTGAAGAAAACACTCCAGGGGAGACCATGCCCGACTGGACAAGAAGAAATCCAGGGCAACACCAGTCTCTAAAGAGTGCCCAGAGATGGAGGAGCCACTGAAGGGAATGAAGAGAAATCAGGTGCCTTGGAGCCATGGAAAATGAAAGGCGGTAAGTGTGTGACTGGAAGAGACCCAGACATGACTGGAAGAGACCCAGACATGAGCATCCAATGCTCCAGGGACAGCATTGAGGATAAGAATTCCTTAGAGATCCCTGGCCTAGCCACTAAAAGGCCACATGTGGCCCTATAATGGCCACTTCAGTTGGGTAGTGATGCTGGCTTCCTTTCATTCATTCATTCATTCATTCATCCATTCTTCCATCCATTCATTCTCTTTCCTCTTTCTTCCCATAATATTTATTGAGTACTTAAAACTACCATGCTAGGCAGTGAGGACTCCAATGGCAGAGACTTTGGTATAAAATAAATAAGTATATTACAGTATCATGATGCTAATCAAGGAGTTGAAGTATGACTGGAAGCTGAGCAACTATAGACAGCATATACAGATATTTCTTATCACAGGACACCTCTGGGTTTGAGAGGTCAGAAAGACCAGGCAAGAATTTTTTTAGATTGTGGGAGATTTGCATATCTGCAGGCTGAGGGATGAGTATGGAGACAGCATTGGCAGAAGAGGTTATGTGAATGTCTGCCATGTAGCAGATCCTGTTCTAACCCATGCTGTTTAACCTGTAATCCTCAACACAACCCTATGAGCTAAGTATTAACACACCACTTATCACAGGGCACAATGAGGCACAGAGAGATAGACAGCCGGCTCAAGGTCACATGGCTAGCAAAAGTAGAGCCAGGACTCAAATGCAGGTGGTCTGACTCCAGAGCCATAACTTAACCATGACATTACACACCCTCGGGAGAGCACCATCCTATCGCCCTTGCAGGAGAGAAGGGAAGCCTGGGGATGGGAGAGCACAAGCAAAGAGCCCAGTCAAACTCACTGCTAAGTGTATCAATGGGTAATAGGAGACACGGACAGAAAGGAAGGGGCAGGAGCAGGGTCACTGAGAGAAATCCATTAAAGACTGTGGGCTGTATTCTACATCTAAGTGGAGAGCCATTATGAAGCAAAGGTATAGCACAAAGTGGTCTGTCTGTGGCCAGGTTTATAGGCAGGAAAACTGGTTTAAAGACTACTGTATGGCACAGACCTGTATCTTTGAAACAAATAATACATTATATGTTTAAAAAAAAAAAAAAAGAAGAGGATAGTAGGAAGGGAAAAATGAAGGGGGGGAATCAGAGGGGGAGATGAACCATGACAGACTATGGACTCTGAGAAACAAACTGAGGGTTTTAGAGGGGAAGGGGGTGGGGGGATGGGTTAGCCAGGTGATGGGTATTAAGGAGGGCACGTATTGAATGGAATACTGGGTGTTATACGCAAACAAGGAATCATGGAACACTACATCAGAAACTAATGATGTAATGTATGGTGACTAACATAACATAATAAAATTAAATTAAAAAAAAAAAGACTACTGTCTGGGACACATGTGTGTCCTAAAGGATCTGACCTAAGAGAGGCTCTGGAATGGAAAAGCAGGGACAAATACAGATTCCATAAAGAGGAGAAAACTAATTGCAAAAGAGAAACTAAGATATGTATTTTCAGCTTATGAGCCCATTGTAATAGTGCTGGGAAGAGACAACAAGACTCAAGTGGTAGGAATATGAAGAGTTATTATTTAATTTTTTTAAATGTTTTTGCATCTTTCAAATTTTCTACAATGCTCAGTGTATAAGAATGTATCGCTCCTGCAGTAAAAAAACAGCAATACTGTTAAAACAGTGATGAGACTTGAAAACTATAATACTGATGTTGACACCATTTCACAAGATCTAGAATATGAGAAGAGGAATGAATTCTGGGTAGTGGAAAAGAATGAGGTCACATGTATGCAGGCTGAGTTTGAAAGGACTAACAACTGAAGTATCAGTTAAGTATATCCAGGTGGTAGGAGTGAAGAAGAAAGGTTTTATTATTATTTGGAAGAAATGGGCCTTAAAAGAGTGGTTAACCTCCTACACTGTTGGTGGGAATGCAAGCTGGTGCAGCCACTCTGGAAAACAGTATGGAGGTTCCTCAAAAAGTTGAAAAGGGAGCTACCCTATGACCCAGCAATTGCACTACTGGGTATTTACCCCAAAGATACAAATGTAGGGATCCGAAGGGGTATGTGCACCCCAATGTTTATAGCAGCAATGTCCACAATAGCCAAACTATGGAAAGAGCCAAGATGTCCATCAACAGATGAATGGATGAAGAAGATGTGGTGTATATATATACAATGGAATATTATGCAGCCACCAAAAAAGTGAAATCTTGCCATTTGCAACAATGTGGCTGGAACTAGAGGGTATTATGCTAAGCGAAATAAGTCAATCAGAGAAAGACAAGTATCATATGATCTCACTGATATGAGGAATTTGAGAAACAAGACAGAGGATCATAGGGGAAGGGAGGAAAAAATGAAACAAGATGAAACCAGAGAGGGAGAAAAACCATAAGAGACTCTTAATCTCAGGAAACAAACCGAGGGTTGCTGGAGTGGAGGGGGGTGGGAGGGTTGGGGTGGCTGGGTGATGGACATTGGGGAGGGTATGTGCTAGGGTGAGCGCTGTGAATTGTGTAAGATTGATGAATCACAGACCTGTACCCCTGAAACAAATAATACATTATATGTTAAAAAAAAAAAAAAAAAGAAGATAGTAGGAAGGGAAAAATGAAGGAGGGGAAATCGGAGGGAGAGATGAACCATGACAGACTATGGACTCTGAGAAACAAACTGAGGGTTTTAGAGGGGAGGGGGGTGAGGGGATGGGTTAGCCCGGTGATGGGTATTAAGGAGGGCACGTTCTGCATGGAGCACTGGGTGTTATACTCAAACAAGGAATCATGGAACACTACATCAAAAACTAATGATGTAATGTATGGTGACTAACATAACATAATAAAATAAAATTTAAAAAAAGAGTGGTTAAAATAATAAGAGTTGATGACATCACAGTAGACCCAAAGACAGGAAAAGTAGAGGACACCTACGTTTAAGGGTAAGACAAGTAAAGAGGGAAATAGAAATTCACCATTTGAACACCACCGCAACAGTTGCTGTAGGCAAATCCACCAGTAAATGCCAAAATTCATGGGCAAAATTTAAGGAGAAACAAGAGATTCACATAGCCCAAAGTTTCTCCCCCAAATATGTATTCATTGCAAAGGGGGGAAAAGAGTAACTTTAGAGTGAAGGTAACTGGCAGACACCACTTTACCAATTGATCATGGCTAATCGCACCAGTAACAAGACACAGCAACATCCTGGACCCCGAAATGATGCACCAAAAGGAACACAGCATCATTTCTGTAGAATTCCCGCCACAAATACCTAACTTCAATCTAACCATCAGCTACACCCAAATTGAAGGACATTCTATGACTGACCAGTACTCTTCAAAATGGCCATAGAGACAAGGAAAGACTGAAGAACTGTCAAAGCTTGGCAGAGATGAAGAAGACGTTAACAACTGAATGCAACATGTGATTCTGGAACCAAAAATAAAAGGCCAGTAAGGGGAAAATTGATGAAATCTGAAAAAAACCTGTAGTTACTAGCATAACTAGTATCCAAGGATATCCAAAGATAACTTTTATTTTTAATCATTGTGCCATGGTTGTGTATGATGTTCCACTGTGGGAAGGGCATATGAAAGGGCATATGAAAACTATTTTTATGACACTTCTAATAAGTCTACATTAGTTTCAAAATAAAAACTTTTAAAAATGAGGATGTATCCTAGAAAAAGGTTAAATTGAACCCCTACCTCCCACACTGTATGAATATGACATCCATTACAATACTTTTTTAAATGAAAACATAAAAATACTAGCAGAAAATGAGGGAAACAGCTTTATAATCTCAGAGTACAACCCAAGAGGCATGAAAATCATGCCATAAATGAAAAGGCTGATACTTTTGATTATTTCAATTTTTTTCAATCTGCATGGCAAAGAACATAATAAGCAACATCACCACATAAAGGACAATCCAGGAAAAAAACTTTCAATTAATATCCCAAAAGGCTAATAGCTCTAAAATAAAAAAGTCTTACAAGTCAATAAAAAAAAGACCCCAACCTGGTAGAAAAAAGGTCAAAAGCTATGAAGAAACAACACATAGAAAAAGAAATACAAATGCATTTTTAATCATATGAAAAGATGAAAATTAAAACTATAAGTGGATACGTGCTTTTCTTTTTATAATAGGTTGGCAAGTAGCAAAACATTAAATAAAACACTGTCTTGTTGAGGGTATAGGAAAACAGTCAGTCTCATATGTTACCGATGGGAGTATAAACTGGTACCACATCTATGAAAATCTGCAACAGCTCTTAAGAGTCTAATGCTCGTACCTCTCTACCCAGCAGTATGACTTCTAGGAATTTATCCTACAAAGATTCTCCTACATGGGATAGAAAACTTAAATCCAAGGATATTCACTGCAAAACTGTGTCTGATAACAAAGGATTGGTCAAAACCTATCAATACAAGCCCATCAATAAAAGACTGGTTAAATAAATGAGGGTACATTTGTATAAAGGAATACTATGAAGTCAGTAAAAAGGACACAGTAGTTCTAGCTGTATGATATGATGTACTGCTAAGCGCACAAAGCGAGGGGCAGAGCCGCAAGCACATAAGTTACCTTCTGGGCAAATGATATGTATATCCTTAACCTGGTATCTCTGACATGATACTCAAAAACAAAAACAAAAACAACAACCACAACCACAACAGAACTAGTAAGCCATTTGCTGGAGGGGAATTTTAGAGACAGTACGCTTTACAGCCATCCCAGGATTCATTTAAAACTTTTACTCTAGCAGGGAGAGGCAAAGAAGAAGCCAGTGAATTACAGAAAGAAATCGATGACACCACATCAAGGGGAAGAAAAATTGTCAAGAGAACTGGGTGACCGGAAATCGTGGTTAGAGATTCCCTAACTGTGGGGCGAAGTGTGGGCTTGTTCTTGAGAAGTTAACTCTGATGGGGACTTGGGAACAGCCCTAACACTCCAGCTCCGGAGTCAGACAGTGTCCATGGTGAAGTGGGGGATCAAGGTGCATAAGAGAGCTGAGAAAGAAGGGGACTCATTTCTAATACATACAGAACTGATGTACAAATTAACTTACTTATATCCAGGAGACAACATACCTGAATAGCGTTTATGTTAATGCTTACAGGAAATGCCCTGGCCCTCTTATATCTACATTCACATAAGATGTTAGAAGAATGCCTATTTAAGACAGCAAATAGATTAACGGTTGCCAGGGGTTGGGGAGGATGAAAAGGTGGAGCACAGAGGATTTTTAGGGCAGTAAAACTATTCTGGATGATGCTACAATGGTGCACACATGTCATTACAGTGTTGTCAAAATCCATAGAACACACAACACCAAGAGTGAGCCCTAGTGTAAACCCTGGACTTTTGGTGCTAAAGAGGTGTCAGTGTAGATTCATCAATTATAACAAATGCACCACTCTGATGACAATGGGAGAGACTGGTCATGTGCTGAGGGAAGGGGACATATGGGAAATCTCTGTACCTTCTGCCCAATTTTGCTGTGAACCTAAAACTAAACTAAAAATAAAGCCTATTTAAAAGTAGGGGGGGTGGATGGTTCACCCCCAACACATGTATACATCAGTGAAGCTTGAGCATCTGATAAAGAACAGAATCAATCAGTCAATGTTTGGGATTTATATTACATCTTTCTCCTAAGAGTTTAAAGGTTTTAAATGTTATTTCTTCATTTACCTTCACAACATTTACACACCTACGGTGGAACACAAATCGTGTAAAATTGGGGGAAAAGAGGCAATATTGGGAAAATGAGGCCACGTCTCAAGGTGAACCACTTGCAGAAATAGGACTGCAATTCCACTTTCCTTATTAATTATCCTGATTTTTTTAATGTATTACGGCCATTTGGAAAGCAAACAATTAAAACTGCTATCCATTGTGTGCTCTTACATACGTGTGTGCATGTGTGTGTGGGTATATAAAACATGCATAAAGAGACACACTTACAATCATACACACCCAGACACACACAAACTCACTCATACATTTATACTTGAGGCAAAGAGTCAGCTCTGTCAATGCACTTAAACCAAATTTAGGCATAATAATCTGTGGATAATAATAACAGAACAGTGCCAGTGACCATGAGACTGTTATAAATAAAGAAACTCACATATGTCATCGTAATTCAGAATTCTGAGTCTGAGGTAAGTGAGAAAGAACAAACTTAAAAAAAAAATTACAAGTCAAATACACTTGTCACTGCATCCACTAAAAGGATTTAATTTAAAACTCAAACATCAGCATATTGGAAAAGGAAATGAGAAGCTAATAACATGCATTGACGTTTACATAAAATTAGTATGTAAAGTGACAGATATGAACCTAATGATGAATATGAAGCAACCGTTTGCATTTTAACAGACTAAGCAAAAATGTAATTGACAAAGAGGCCGATCTAAATGAATTTCCAGCTACTTCAACACTAAGGGCAGCTGCATGCTGTCAGAATTATAAACGAGAAAAAAATCTGTTTAAACTGGATTTCTTTAAAAAACACAGCCGATATGTGAACGTACACACTGTCCTGAAGTTATCATTCATTCAATCAGAAAAAAGCATTTTTTTTTTCCAAAAGGTCATTTTTTAACATCAGAGTAGTCAATATGCGGTTGCTTCATATTGATTGGAGAGCAAAGTATTTGGAGGTAAATGAAAATATTAAGGTGTTTCTGGGAGCCGTAGCTGTCATTCCTGGAATTAAGTCAAGGTTAAAAACATTTGTTTTCAAGAATAATCTACCACAATAAAAGTTCATTTCAAAGCCACTAAGATTACCCCACTTGGTATCTTATTAGTGGCAGTTATGAGTTCAAGCTCTGGCACCAGCCTTCCTGGGTTCAAATCCTAACGCTACCATTTCTTGCTGTGTGACTTTGAGCAGGTCACTTAACCACACTGTGCCTCACTTTTCTCATCGTAGCGTAAGGATGGTCACCGTTCCTAGCTCCTAGGATCACTGTGTGAATGAAACGTATTCATACATGCAAGACACACGCTCCATAACTGTGAGCTGTCATTATTATCCTCGAGACGGCGGTCTCTTAGGGCAGGCATTATTTGGTGTTAAAAAACCAACAAAGAAGATGGTGGCAAGCAAGCCATGATGTTGCCGCTCCTTGTATGTAAAGAACCCTTGTTTCCTCCCACCCCTCACACTCTCTCCTGGGTGGACAGGAACCCTGGGAATATCTCTGGCCACTTCTCAGTAAAGATCCGCTCTGGGTGGACAACTGACTGAAGGACACCGCCCCACCCCATAGATGCTACGCAAGTGATTCTAGAACAGAGTGAGAAGCCCAGCCCGGCCGCCTCACAATGTGCCTGGGGATCTTGGCATATTTTGTCTCTACTACCATCAGTCCTCAAAGGGATGGTTTGGTGACTGATCGTGCACCTGACTTTGCATTTCACCTTTATCCAGGTCCCTTAGAATAGCCCACCAAATGTTTTATTTATCCCTGTATTTTCCAAGGTCAGGAAAAGGGCAGAGCACAAAAATCAAAGCTGATGCAGAGAGATTTCATGTTCAGTCTTCCCCTTTAATTTACTGAAAGTGCCAACATCTGAATAGAAGGAAAAAGGCCAAGTCTACAGGCATCTTGGCAGGGTGACGAGTCATTGAAAAGAGATGTGAATTCCCACATAATAAACACACCAAAGCCAGGCTCTCCACACCCTCTCAAGTCCCGTCATACTGTGACCGGACTGGCATCCCTGCCAAGGGATAAAGGGAAGGAAAATGGGAGAAAGAGACAGACTCGCTCAGCCCTGAATCACGTACAGATCCTGGTTCCACAGGAGGACAAGAGGGCTCGCCTGTGTGTGGTCAGGGCTGAGGAACCCCAAACTCTGCAGGCCCCTGAAAGGGATGCTTCCTGCTACCTGCACGAGAGAGGGAGGACATGACGTGCATGGCATTCCTCCAGGATCCAGGAAGACAAGAGGCCCAGGCAAATGTATCTGGAGTGAATAGGAACTCAGGGTGAAGTCAAGCACTTCCCAAACTCTGAACTTCCCTTTCCATGCTCCTCTGTGCTGAGTGCTGCTTCGTCGTGACCCGAACACCTCAGACTTAGGAACTCCTACTGTCCAAAGAGGATCAGCCATCCTCATTTGCACCTTAGCATGAATTTAACCCATTATCTCTCTCCACGTCCTTTTACTTTGCTTATGATTTCTAAGGTGATTAGAGGCTTTCTGTGCTGTTCAAATGGGGTTGGTACTGAAGCGAGTCTACCTACTTTGCTGGCACAAGATACCAGGTCTCACGTGAGGACTCAAACAGTCCTCTTTCCACATGAAATGTCTACAACAGATAATGACTTTTAACCTAAATTCGACTTTGGAAAACAATACACTGAACAGACTAATGCCTTTATAGCTTCAAATACCAGAGAAAGACAACAATCCTTTAAACGTAAAAGGAAGCACCATATGGGAAAGAAATGCCAGAAAACCTAATTGCTAGTCCAGTATGAACACGACCTCACCATGTAACCACAGATACGGCACTCGAAGTTTCTGGGCCCCAGTCTCTGGTGACAGAATTAATGGGTTCAATACCTATGTAAGGTTCCTTTCCACTCAAAAATCTCACAATCCATTGGTTATTTTCAGTTCAAGTAATTTCAGACATCATGACAGCAAAAGTTCATTTGCATCCAGAAATGAATATGAACAATGTGATTAAAGATATAAAAAGGGACTTTTAAAATGTAGCATGAGAATGACAAAAGGAACAGAAAATGCTGGAGAATTAAGACACTTTTCCCTTCAGTCCATTATTATAAGATGCCTGACCTAATACCATTAGTGGGTTGTTTTTTTTTCTTTTTACACCACAGTACAGCAAAGTGAACTCCCAAATGTGTGAACAATAAGGATCACAGGCTTGGGCTGAATGCTACCTCTTAGAGATCAATCAAGTGCAGGTGCCCAGAACAACGTGGAAACATGAGAGAACGCATCCTCTAGGGTCACTTGGGAGTGAGCGCTCACCTTCCACCAGCTGGTCCAGGCTGGAAATCTTCTTGAGCCCATCAATGGTGTAGATTGTTCTCACTCCCTGGGGCAAATTCACGTTATCCGACAGAGTTCGGGTCAAGTCAGCCAGCAGGGCCTCAAAAGATCGGAAGCGGTCTGGGGAGATGGCATACACAATCCCTTTGAAGTATCTGTCTCCATTTCGATAGAAACGAACTTTCTTGGCCTTCTTCTCTGAGCTGAGGGTCTGCAGCGTGCGGGTTCGGTAGAAGCTGCAGTGGGCGCTGTGCGTTGGGCTGGGCAGCCCGTTCACCCGCGAGCCTCTACTGTATCTCTGAGCCTTATCCCGCTCATCAAAGTGTTCCAGCTCCATGTCTCTGCCGAAGGACATGACGGGGTTAAAGTGGAACCTGGGAGGCACAGAAGGAAAAGAAAAAAAAACAAACAGAGACACATACTGATGTTATTTTAAGACCACGGTTTGAAAGGCTCAGCGCAAGAGCAGCTGGTGGAACTACTGCTGTAATTGATGATATATTTAATATGAGTTATCGAGTTGGAAGAGAAGGAAGACAAGGAAGAAGCAGAAGAGGCAGCCCCTGTGGAAAGAGCTTATCAATCAACCCCGGTTTAGTTAGAAACAGCTCCTATGGAGTGACCACCTCCCCCTTTCAGGCTTTGAACAGCTGTTATTTCCAAGTCACAACAAACCATTCAGAGTAGTAGTATCCCTATCTACAGATGAAGAAAACGAGGCACAGAAAAATTTCTCCGAAATGCTCGAACCAAGTCCTCCCACCCAGGTTTGCTTGACTCCAAAGCCCAGACCTCCCTACAGGGTGATCACTCTGGTGGCAGATGGAAGATAAGCTTGCATATTACCATAGGGCTGATGATAAGAAGTGGTGCTGGGCCGGGAACCAAAAGGAGGGGGTCAGCATTTAACAGGTTATAAATAAGTTCACGAAGTTTTGTGCTCCCCCTGGCCAGATAGAGAGCAAACTGAATCAATCCCCAGCTTCTACCAGCTTAAGAATGTCCAACATATTCACATATTCCATAGCAGCTTTTTTAAAAGTGATTTCACCATAACTCATTTGCTTACATTTCGTGCTTCGGATAAGTTGGGTTAAAAAAAGCAGAAAAAGTTTGTGGAGGAAGAGGAAAAAGAACAGCAGGGATAAAAGTTACTTTTGGGAGGGCTCTGCCTTTCTTTCCACTCTGTTTTCGTGGTTGAGGGAATTGAGGCTTAGAGATGTTGATCAAGTACTTCTCAAGATTGGTACAGGATCAAGTTTGGATCAACATCTTTAAAGCCTTGCTTCCTCAACTACACATAGGAATGCCAATCATACCTACCTCATAATTAATATTAAGTACGAATACATGAAGCACTTGGGAGGCTGTCTAGCATGTGATAAGTATTAATGTTTTTTATTAATAAAATCTGCTTTTCTGTTCTTAACTCTGTCACAGAAAGAACTAGTAGGAATAGAATCCCCCCCTTCTGGTAAGGAAAGCTCCTTGGGAGTCTGCCTGATTTTCCTCTCATGACCTTCTGAAAGATATGCTTGCACCCCCATGGTCCCCATTTTACTTTCTATGGAGCGCCGTCACCAGCAAGCTGCCTGTGAGATCAATTCATCCTTGCTAAGGGGTTAGGTGATAAAGGCTTGTGATGTTGACCCTTGCAGGGGATCAGGATTTTAAAGGTCAATCTAGAAAACATTCAAAGGAAAGAAGTTTCGATGACAAAATTTCAGGCATGTTGAAATACAATAATATAGGGAAATGGAAAATCTGGGGCAAGAACCTTACGAGTGCTCCCCAAATCCCACCACATAGATGATGTTGCCTGTCTGAAGGTCAGTCCAAACTAACCAAAAGTACTGCCAAGCCTCCCCGACCTTTCCTTGACCCTGAGTAGACAACCTCTGATCCATTCAGAGTAGCTCAAAATTCATGTTTAAAAGCATTGCTAGAGATTGTGGACTCCTGAAATGAAGTGGAAAAAGCTAGGGTTTATTGAATGTCTATGATGTGCCTGACACTACTATTCAGCAATCAATTGCATAATATGCTAAAAATTCCCTTCTAAACCTCACAGCAATCCAATGAGGTCGGTAATATTATTATGACTGAAGGCAAGTACGGGATAGATCCAGGGTCCCAGAGTCATAATTGAGGGAGTTGGGATTTGAACCTAGGTTTACTCTGACTCTGAAGCTGGTGCTCCCTCCTTTCTGCCCCATGCGCTGTGTCTTAGAGGCCAGGCCCCCTGAGAGCCTCCCTAGAGGGTCACCTATAAAAATAGGGGTTTTTAAAGCCCTCACTCTTAACTAGGTCTGTGACCTTGGGGAGGCCACTTAACTGAGGAAAGTCCTCTGCAGGCAGAGGGGGCAGTGGTCACCTGGCCGCTAATGTCATCACCTGCTCATCATTCTACTGCTGACCCGGAGGGGTCGGGGGGGCAGAGTGGGACTCAAACCTGGACCGATCATTAGTTCAGTGTATTTTTTTCCTCCAAACATGAAAACTACCTCATGTCTCTTAATAACTCATAATAGCCTAAATTTGTATTTTCCAGAAAAAGTGATACCATACATAGGTATATATGAACCAGTTTCATTGATTTTGAAGTTGGATAACTTCAAAACAGTGATCCAGTTCTTGAGGCAGCTATTAACTAACAGAACCAATATTAACTAAGTAACAGAACCAACCATTGCCCATGGTATCATTGCTCCTACTTTTTTTTAATCTCCTCTCAAAATGAGCTCTTTTGTATTCCAAAAGGGGTGTGTGGTCGGTGGCGGGGGGAGTACTCATACCACCTCACTAAGCTCTTCAAACTTCGCTTATTATAAAGGCCAGGTTGGCTTTTGAAGCTTCTGTTTTATTTTTAAAGGCAGTAATCCATCTTCCAACCCGAGGGGTTTCCTCCCAAATCTATATGAACCGAGAGACAACAAGCAGGACCACAGCAAAGGATGACACAATTGTGTCACCAGAGAGTGCTGATGTAGTCTGAAGGGGATTTTACCGATCTACAATTTGCAAAAGGCAAATAATTTAGCAACTGTTGGAATTCCCTAGAGGAATCAGGCTTTTAGACCCAAGAGTTCTACACCAAATGAAAAAAAAAGTCAATTTTAAAATAGACAAAAGTTGATTTTGTTTTATTTGTGTATTTCTTCACACTTGATCGTGTATGTTCAACCAGGACAAGCACATCTCTGACTTCCCTTCTGAGCCTGCCCAAAAGGAAGCAATGATGTTGGTGACGAAGAAAAACCACACTCAAAGTGGAATCATTTTCAAGGCTACAGCTACCACTAAATGAATGTCAAAAACCACACTACACACCCTAATGTTCCCATAATTATGTGCAACATCAAAATAGGTGATCCTTCTCTTGCCTGGGCTGGCTCAGCTCTGCAGTTGGCTTACTTATATAGCTGAACCACGAGCTCCTGGAGATTCCCTGGGCTTCCACAGGTTCTTGCTTCCTGCCCAGGAAACCACTAAGGCACAGAGACACACATTCACAGCCCATCGATGGCCAGGACCCTGGGCACACATGTGTCATGGTACCAAGAAGGTAACCGCACGGCCGGAGCCACAGAGATCACAGACACTGGGAGGGGAAGAAGGGGGCCTGGCTCTTATCAGAGATTTTCCTATAAACACCTCCATGCCAAGAATCCTCAATTGTCTTCTGTGGGATTTCTCACCATTTTGAGGAACCTCTGTGTTCATCATTCTCTAGATAAGGATATGAGTTCCTGCTTCAGAGATTTCCACAAACACACACACACACCCCAAGAAATAATTCATCATAAAGATTACCACATCGAAACAGATGCTGGACCTGGAAGTCCCAAGGGATATTTTGCCAGTGGGATTAAGATGCAGGTGGATGGGCAGGGGTGGAATAAGAGGCGCGCGCGCGCACACACACACACATACACACACACACACCCCTTCAGAGGGCATGCACCACCTCGGACACAGATATCACAGGATGTGTGCCAATCTTTTATAAGGTTCCTACATATAACCCCTCTTAAAATCCCTTCTGACCACCTTCATGTGACATTTCATACTTTAAAGCTTGTCCTACTTTCCTTTCCAGTGGAAAGGCGATATATTTAGGAACATTCATAAAGCGTATTCACGGAACACCCTGCAGTGTGGCCGCTAAACGCGTGTGCACCATAATCTAGACACACACTCACAGGTGCGGAGAGAGGGAGCCGGTTTGAATGAAAGCTTTCATTTGCTCCATCTCTTACAAGCGTTGCCTTTCCAAATCCAGCAGTGATTCCGCGCAAACCTGGTTTTCAAAAGCAGCCTCTTTTGTGGGGCAATGCAGGGCTGTGCGTGCGCTCCCACTAGGAGGAAAATGCCATTTCCTCTCCGCATGCTTTTAGCACTGCAGGTACTAATTTGTACTTGAGGCAGCCTCGCTGTCCCTGAAGGAACTTGAGACCCTGCAAATGTACTTGCAACACCCACACTGCAGCCACCCACCACGCACAGATCGCCCCATCTTCAAGCACACCACCCTCCCGGGCACACAGGAAAGCACACACACAATAAGAGGCCTGGCCCGGCCACTCCTTCTAGGCGAAGACTTGGTCCTCGCTCCGCGGCCAGTTCTGACAATGACAAACACCTCGCCCAGCTCCTCCGCCCAGGCTCTCCATCTCCACTAACAGCGTGGCGAAAAGCCTGGCGGGGAGGGTGGGGGGCGCGCGCCCTACTCCCCGTTTCAAGCCCGGTGGCACCAGACAAAAGAGGCAGGTGCCAGCAGCCCCGGGGCCGCCCGTACACACTGGCCACGGCAGGGCAGCGCCTTTCGAGGAACGGCGGGCTGGGTGGCGGCGGCGGGCCGAGGGGGGCGCCCGCCCTGCCCTCCACGCCCCGGGCTACCTCGGCGCCCCGCGGCTGCGGGAGGAGCGGGCGCTGCGAGCCCCCAGCGGAGGCCCCCCGCCACCCCCACCCTTCGGCCGGCCCTGCCCGCAGCTCCCTTCCCCAGCGAAGGCAAAGCACGCACCGGTCCGCGGAGAGACGCCGCCCGGGGTCTTTGTGGCCGCGCTCGGGGCCGCCTCCTGGTGCTGTCCTCACCCGGCGGGGCGCGGCCGGGGCTGCGGGGCTGCGGGGCTGCGGAGCTGCGGGGCTGCGGGGCGGCGGCGGGGCCGGGGCTGGGCTGCAGCAGCTGCTGGAGCGCGGGCGTCTGGGCTGCAGCCGCTAGTGCAGGGATGTGCCTCTGCCGGTTCTCATTGAAATGCGGCGCTTCGCACAGCCTCACTCCAGCTTTCTCCGGAGGAGGGCGGCGGCGGCGGGCGCGCTCCCTTCTCTTGTGGCTCTCTCTCTCTCTCACACGCCCTCCCCGCTCCCTCCTTCTCCCACTCCGCGTGCGCGCTCCGGCGCCCCCGCCCTTCTTGGCAGGGCGCACCCACCACGGCTGCGCCCGGGGTCCTCCTCCTCCCCGCGCCCTCCCCGACCGCAGCGACCTGCGTGCGGCTGGCCTGAACAAGCCCCCCAACCTCCCCATTCCTCAGGAGTGGTCGTCTGCAGATAGGGCAAGATCGGCTGGGGGCCTGCGGACAGAGGAAGAGAACGTGGACGGGGCCAGGTCTGAGCCAGGAAAAGTGCGAGATGGCGCAGCGGTGAGTCCCCCTCCCTCAGGGGAGACAAGGGAAACAATTACGTCCTCCTCCCCTGCACAGCCCCCTCCCCCCCACACACACACACTCACACTTTATGTGACTTCATGATTTAACACTTTCCCAGGATTATGGAAGCCAACGTAATGCACTCTCATCACTCTTGTCCAAGATGCATCCATGCAGTTCCTCCAGGGAGGACCAACCCCGGACCCTCACAATCTACACACGCCAGTGTCACCCTCAGTCCCCTTATTGGGAAGGACCAGCTGTGTTCATTGACCCCATCAGTCATCTCCATTTGACCCCAGGACTTGAGTCACCCTTAAAATAGTGACCTCTGTTTAGAGCCGAATATGTTACAATAGACGCTTGATAACTTAGAGGCCAGTTTTCACTACTGGAGAACTCGTGGTTGCCAGGGCTGGCGGTCAGCGCTGGAAAGCCCCATGAGCTCATCACAAGCCTTCCCTCCTGGGGCAGGAATGTTATCAGAATCCAGGCTGTTGACAGCTTCCTCCAGTCTTTGCACAAACGCCCAGGGAGTGAGAGCAGGTCGCTGACTTCCATGAAACCTTAGCCTGGTTCACTAGGCAGCCTAAATTTTTGTCCAGTTAATCTCCTTCAGTCATGTCGCTTGCGACATGTATCTGTCCCACATATGCATACATATACAAAGACACATAGGTATTTTTCTCTCTTCCCGAGCTTGAACCTTTTTGTGGAAAATCAAAATTTTATTTTTCTCTTGCCCATTGAGCCCAGTTACATACTTGACTACTCATTATTAATAAGAGCTAATCTGAAATACTTTCAAAGTATATGTAAATACTAAATAACCACCATTTGTTATAAAATGCCACTCAGATGAGATGCATGTTGCATATTCAACAAGTTGCTGCAATATTTATCTTTGAACTATTTAATAACCCAGGGATGAGAGTACATGAACTCATCAAATGGACTAAATGCGAAGTACTGAGCCTACCCCATTCAAATTCTAATACAAAATGAGGGCCAAGGGGTAAGCGCAGAGAAAGGAGCCAAGTGTATTTTCTTGAGAACAGAAATCAGAACTTCTATTTATCTTGCAAGTGACAAATGCCAAGTAATTTCTGCCAAAATGCTAAACCAAGAAATAAATTCCGTTTCCTAACCCCTATGAATATTCTATCAGGGTCATTTCTTAAGCACTTCAAGTAATTCTACCATATCTTACCACCTTCCTAGCTGACCTACCTGGGACATGTAGATAATGTGTTTAAAAAACAAACAAACAAAAACCCACCTTTGAGTTTGACTCTCTCAGATTGCTCTCACTAGATGTAGTTGGGCATCATTAACTCTTTCAGGGAACCAAGGGCACTGAGAATTGATGGGCACACTCAGTAGTTCCCACTGGCTCATTTCGTCAGAACAGCAAGCAGGTGCTAAGTGGCACCCAGTGACCAGACCGAAGTAAGTACAGAAGTGCCTAAATTACTTCTAGGAAGTTCAATGAAATTTAACCAGAAAACTCCTAATTCAAGTAATTTTCAAAAACTGATGTTACTTCCTTTATATGACCAGGGTATCGATCAAAGAAGTGACTGGAATTAATGTGTCCTTCCCTCATGAAAATCTGAAGTTAATGGAGATCTCTCTCCAACTCCCCAAAGCTAATGCTATTTAAGCCGTACACCCCGATTGCTGCTCCAGGCGGCCACAGTTCTGCACCCCGCAAGACTGACAACAGTGTGGTCCCAGCTCTGTCAGTGACTCCTATTAGCTGAGTGCTTGCTTTTATGCTGTGCGGGGGCATCTATACATTTTCTTATTTCACACTTGTAAGAACCATTCAAGGTAGGCATCATTAACCTTACCTTATGGATGAAGGAATTTAGGCATAGGCAAGTTATGTCATTTGCCAATAGGCAGCTAATAAATGTCAAGCCCAACTCCATTTTAAAATCCCTGTTTTAAAATTCAAGTCAGTTTTCCAATTGCTATGGCCATATGCTTGGAAAGCAATACCAAATTCTAGTCTGAAGTCTCTTTTGGAAAATGCAGTCTTTTAATCAATGAATTTATTATTTCATAACAGAGAGAGAGAACAACTCTTTGCTGTTGTGAACACTGCTTCCTTTAGAGATGGGTATCATCAAATGTATCTATCCTGAGCTAAACTTTAATGAGAATATTTGCATGTCACCCTCTGACACAGGCTGATGGATAATTTTAGCTACATGTGTTTGCTTTTTTTTTTTCCCCCTGAAAGTAAGTTTTCAGGTCCAAACCAAGGAAGAGAAAGAGAACTAAAGAAAAATAATTTTTAGTTGACCATGTATCTCTTTTCAGGTACATTTTATTGGCTTCTTCATAGAAAATAAGCTCCATCATGTAGATTCAAAGAGAATAACAGAAAATGGGATATTAGCAGGAAGAGATGCACTTTCTGTTTTTCTCTCTAGAAGGGGAATTTACTGTGTCTCATTCATAATCTCCCTGCAGTCCTCCTCTGGGGCCAAGGGATACAGTGCTCCCGGGTTGGGGTACCCAAACATATTTATCGACCACCACAGTTGTGAAAAACAGCTTTATAGAATATGATCATCATTCTAATTTTCCTTGTATTTCGTCCTGTGTATGATAAAGGCTCTTTATGGTATTTCCCACATCTTCTCTTAATTCCCCCTAATTTCAGAGCACTTACTTCTTCTGCCTTCTACTGGGAAGACAGAAACGCAGTGCTGAGGGACCTTGACAGCATCCTGTCCAGTTTTTCCCCCATGCATGAATTCCTTCTATAACAGGGGTCTTTCCGCCCCCTCTCTGTTGCTTCTAACGGTGGCCCATGTGACAAAAATAAGGACAAATAAGATTATCCTCTAAGAGTGAGTCTCGATCAGGGAATTCCAGACACAATGGACGAGATCTCTATAAATAATTATTTAACTGGCCATGTATCTCTGGCTTGGCACTCCAAATATCCTGAGGGGCCGAACTACACAAAGGAGGAAGGGACTCTCCCACCTTGAGATGCCCTCCCTGAGCCCACAAGAGAGCTTCCCAAACTCAAGTTTGCGCTTTCCTGTGTAATTCCTAAAGTGTCATTTCCTTTAGCAGAGGGGAGCTCAGCACAGCCCACTTCCCTGCTGGGCATCCTCACATTAAATTGAGAGACACTTCCCTGGAATTTCCCTGGTGGCCCCAGGTCTTTTCTTTCCATCTATGAGAGAACAAATCCAGTGGTCCTGCCTTTTATTTGACAGCCCTATTACATTCTACCAAATTCTACTCTCCCTCAACATCTGCTTCTCAGAACTGGACGTGGCCCCCGCAAGGGTGGTCCGACTGGGGAAGTTCCGTGACTGCCATCCTTCTCCACACATTGCTTCTATTAAAGGAGCCTAACATCAAATCAGCATCTCTGGCAGGCAGGCCACATGACTGACTCATGCGGTCAGTTAAAATCTCCACGCATTTCATATGTTTTGCTCTTAAGGTCTTTATCCTGTATTTGTTCAGTCGGATGTGGGGCACCGAAGTCCAATGTTCTGTATTTTTCCTTATTAAATTTGATCCACCTTTCTAACCTGTTGAGTGAGATCCTTTTGGACACATTATGTCACTTGCTGCAGCCTTTTTTGTCGGTGTTGTTAACGCTACACCAACATCCTCATCTCAGTTGTTGATAAAAGCTTTCAACAGGAACACGGTCACAGCAGGTTCTGTCAGCTCAGGATGCCCAAGATCTCTCTCCAGGTTGACCATTGATGGCAAATGACTCTCTCAATGTACTTGGTAATTACAGAGGCTAAACCCTCCTACAGCAAATAAATGTCTAGAAATCCGGTGATAGCTAAAATCTGTGTTTTTACATCTAGGCTTGTATCCTGGACTTCCACACCATTTTATCATTCATTCATCCATCCATTCATCCAATAAGTAATTGTCCAGTGTCTCCAATGTGCCAGGCACTGTGCTCGGGGGCAGGAATGCAGTCATGAGGTAGAATCACAAGTATTCGCTGCCCATGGCATTGACAGCCTGTAGGGAGACCGATGTTAAACATACTTACACAAATAATTATTTAATTTCAAAACGGCTAAGTACTGGGAAAGAAAAGAACAAAGAGCTTCAGAGAACGCTTCCCGGAGGAAGTAACATTTAAGCAGAGACCTGAAGCTAGCCAGGCAACAGAGTGGAAGAGTATGATTCCAAGCAGAAAAAATAGCCCTGTGAAGACTGAGTGGGAAGTAGCTTGTTCTAGGAGCAGGAGGTGGGCGGAGTGGCTGCAGAAGGCTGGAGGGAGGAGGGCTGTGAAGGTGGGCAGGTGCCAGCGATTCAGGGTCCAGGGTCCGTGAGCCATATTAAGGAATGTGGAGCCTGTCCTAAGAGAAAAGGGAAATCACTGAAGGGTTTGAAACAGAAAACGGGCCAGATCAGAGTTGCATGTTTCAAAGCTCCTCTTGCTTCCCTGGCTGCTATGGGAGCATATTGGAGAAGCACAGGGGAATAAGAACAATTTCACTTTCAAGGTCTCACTAGGAGAGGGAGGCAGGAAAGAACAGTGGGTGGGAGTGAAACTTCCGGCTGTTACGTATTTACTATGTTTCTCTTGTGATGTGAATCTCAGCTTATTAAGGTATCTAAATCCATGGATTTTTTTAAATCCATGGATTAAATACAGCATCTCCAAGTGAAAAACATTTAAAAGTATAGGTTGTTTTTGATACAGTCATTTCAGAAAAATAATTTTTAAATGTATATTTGTACATTCTATCACTGCTCCAAGGCATGGAGGAGTTCCCCCAGCAAAGGAAAATTTTACTTAAGGATCCTAAAATTAACCTCAAAATAGTCACCTTTGCTAAAATGCATTTGAATAGAATTTTATTTTGCCACATTCTTCCAGAAGTTTCTTCCAGAAGTAGACGATTCGCTTTTTATAAGCATTAAGGCACATTTACATTAAAATATACCAGTCTGCTGATTCTCATTCCCTGAGATCTCTCACTGATTCTATAGGACACACATACTTAAGAAATCACAATAGTTATGTAAGTACTCTGGGAATGTAGGAGAACTACAGAACCAGAAACACCTAGGACTTTTTAGACCTGAGCTCAGACAACAGTGATTGTCCTTTTATCAAATATGCGTGTGGACTGAATAACTTCATCCATGAAATCAAAGAATCTTTGGCAACTTTTGAATGTATCCCACGTTGTGTTTTATTTTGTTTTGTTTTGTTTTATATTTGTGGAAGTGGATTCTGAAAGGTATCTTCCAAACAAAGAGAAATTTACTAAATTTCTGCTGTTGATAATCTTCTAGGTGAAAAAAAAAATCAAAGTTATATATATATATATATATATATATATGTATGTATATGTGTGTGTGTGTATATATATATTCCTCTAAACTTTTTCATATAATACAAAAAAAGAGTCTTAAATAGAAAAAAAACCTGGTATGTTAATAATATATAACGTATGTGACACTAAACACCACCCTATCCTTCTTGGTTCTAATAAAACATGAGGCCAAATGAGTGAATACATTGTTTTTTAAAAAATCAGTAAGCATGATTCAAGTAACAAATACGCAGAAGGGAAAGGAAGCGGAACTGGCTTTACCCTAAGCACACCGGGTTTCAGTGTTCACAGCCTCCCGAGGCAGGAGGACTGGAAGCAAAGCCTAGAACACACTCAGTAGGAGACACTAAAAAGGAAACCTGTTCATAAAGTTGTGACTGCAAAGGGCTGCACTCTCAGCAAAAGATTCCCTGTCTCAGAATTTGGTATTAGGTAGAAAAGAAGAATACTCCCTAAGAATTTAGGTACACAGGCTGGGATTCATGGACGTTAGCTGTCTAAGTTTCTACAGTCCTGGTGGCTTGAAAAACCTTCAAGTACTCAACTTGGTTTAAATGGTCTCCAAGCACTTAGGAGAAGAAAACGAAATCCTCATTGAAGAAACCCATCTACAGTCTAGGCCTCAAAAAATTACTAATAAACTTCCAAAATACATAGTCTTTTGGTTTAAAAAAAATCATAAAATATATCAGTAAAGAAGGCGTTGTGGGTGCTATGAGTTAGAAAATAAAATAGCAGAAAATAAAATCAGAATCAAAATGATTTCAGTTAGTGGTATTATCAAGCATGGGATAGAAAATATAAATATGGACATAATATGCTTAAAGAAATAAAAGAGAGGATACGAAGTATAAACCAAGAGCAAGGGATGATGAAAAAGCCTAAGTATCTTTGAAAAAAAAGTATCCAAAAGAATTTGTAAAAATTAAAAATAAAATAACAAATTAAAATCTGAGCAATGGCTCTATCAGCAGATTTGTACAGTTGAGAAAAGATTTAGCAAACCAGAAATTAGATCCAAAGAATTAATTCATAATGCAACACAGAGGAATGAAGACATAGAAGATGTTAAATAATAGTTAAGAGTCATAAATACTAATTTAGTAAAAATTTCAAAAAATACATCTAAGTAGAGTTCCTGAAAGAGAGAAAGAGAGAATGGGACAGGGAATATTTGAAGAAGCTTCTTTCTTCACTAGAATAGCTTATGTTTATGGTTTGTAACTATAGTTTATAGTGAAACTATAGAGCACAAAAACTGAGAAAATAAGATTAATTACATTGACCCTGGCTTGTCACGGATTCCCTATTTCCAAATTTATCTATGTGCTAAAATTTATTTGTAACCCCAAAATCAATACTTGCAGCCCTTGCATGGTTATTCATGGACATGCACAGACTGGCAAAATACTAGACTTTTCCCAACACATGTTCCCAGCTGAGGTCCGGCTGGGAGGCCTCGTCTTATTTCAGCTCTCATAGGGCAAACTTGTGTCTTTTTCACAGTCTATTGAGTGCCTCATCTTCCCCATTTTTGTGCTTTTTTTTGGTGATTTTGCAGTTGAAAAGGCCTCCCAAGCTTGGTGCTGAAGTGCTATCTTACTGTTCCTAAGTGCAAGAAGGTTGTGATGGGCCTAACAGATAAGCTTCCTTCAGTCATGGGTTATCATGCTGCTGGCTGTGAGTTAATGTTAATGAATCAACAATATGTATGAAACACATATAAAACAAGATTATATATTGATCACTGATGAAAATGTGACCAGAAGCTTACAGAAACCTAACCCTATATTCCCTCTAGGAACAATAGTTCAGTATTGGCTAATTCAGTGTTTACAGCAACTTCATAGAACAAAACTACTGCAAATAATATGGGCAACTTTGTCCAAAAGGGAATGAAATGGAAGCCAGAGAACAGAGAAATGACATCTTCAAGGTGCCAAGACCAGATAATTATCAATTATAATTACAAACCAAAGAAAATCATCTTCAAGAATAAGAGTGGTATAGGAGTGCCTGGGTGGCTCAGTCAGTTAAGTGTCTATCTTACGCTCAAGTCATGATCCCGGGGTCCTGGGATCAAGCCCCATGTCAGGCTCTCTGCTCAGTGGGGTGCTTGCTTCTCCCTCTGCCCCTCCCCACCCCCACTCATGCTCTCTCTCTCAAATAAATAAATAAAATATATATTTTAAAAAAGAATAAGAGTGGTATAAAGATATTTTTCAGAGAAAGTAAAACTGAAAATGTTTACCACCTATAAATCTCACTTAAATTCTAAAAAAAAAAAATGTATTTCTAGAATAAAAGAATTCATTCAGGTGGTAAAAGAAATGAATGGCAAAGAAATGATAACACTAAATGTATAAAAATAATAATGTGGAGTTACAAAAAGATGGAACTAGAATTCAATGTTTGGGAGAGATGGTTAGAATTTTAAATGTTTTGAGTTTCAAAGGAGAACTAAAATGCTGATTAAATTTATGTATTAACAGATTAAATTTGAATGCATACATATCTATAAGAATCACAAAAAAATAGGTTAGGATGTGTAATTTCTAAAATAATAATGTTATTAATTATTAATAATCTTACTCCAAAATAATTCTATTATTTTTTCTAATTAATGTAAAATAAGATGTGGGAGGAGAATTTTAAAAAAACAGAACAGCAGAAGAAATAGAAAGCATATAAGATGCTGGAATTAACCAGCTAGTAATGACAAAAATACAACTGCACTGAAAACTCCAATTAGCAGGCCAAGTTTCTAGACTTGATTTTTTAAATCCAGATATATATGTTGATAAGAGACACATCTAAACTATAATGACACAATAAAATTTTAAATATAAGGATAGAGGAGCGCCTGGGTGGCTTAGTTGTTAAGCATCTGCCTTCGGCTCAGGTCATGATCCCGGGGTCCTGGGACTGAGCCCCGCATTGGGCTCCCTGCTCTGCGGGAAGCCTGCTTCTCCCTCTCCCGCTCCCCCTGCTTGTGTTCCCTCTCTCACTGTGTCTCTCTCTGTCAAATAAATAAAATCTTTAAAAATAAATAAATAAATAAGTATAAGGATAGAAAAATTATACCACACAAAGAGTAACAAAGTTGAGACAAGTATATTAAGGTAAAAATTTCTAGTGATAAGGAGGTCTTACATAGTGATAAAAGATTTAATTGATCAAGAACATACAATGGTCATGAGTAGGTATACACAAAATAACATGACCTCATTAATATAAGGAAAACATTGACAGCATTATAATAAGAAAATGGAAAAAATTTCAAGAAGTTTTCAAGTATTGATATCATACAGTCAACATATTCTCTCCTACAATGCAATTAAGAAGGAAATTAATAATTAAAGGAAAATAGATTTAAAAATCCATACATTTAAAAAATTTCAAATACACTTTTAATAATGCATTGCTTAAAAAAGAAATTATAATGGATTTTGAGAAATACTTTAGAAAACCAATGAACTGAGCATCTAATTTCAGAAGTTATAAAGAAAACAGCAGAATAAAACCAACATAAGTGTTTCTTTTAAAAATAAATATAAGAACTTCTGGTAGGAAAATTCTAAGATGACTCTCAAGATTTCTGTCCTTGTATACACACCCAATCTAATCCCCTGTTGTTGCATGTGGGTGGGCATTACCTAACTGGGTGAACCCTTTTAAAAGAGGATCTAGAGGTCAGAGACAGAAGTCAAAGAGATTCAAAACTTCAGCAGGGATTCTCCTGCTGGTTTGAAACAAAGCACATAGCCACGCTGTGAACAGCCCCACATGGCAAAGAACTGTGTTTGGTTGCTAGAAGCTGAGAATGGTCTCAGTCACCAGCTAGCAAGAAAATGGGGGCACCACAGTCATGTAACCACAAATTCTGTTAAAACCAGTGAGCTTGGAAGAGAATCCCAGGCCTCAGATGAGAATCAGAGACCTAGCCAACATCTTGATTTCAGCCCAGGAGCAGAGTGGGGTCTCTGAGCAGAGGATCCAGCTAACTCATGTCCAGACTTAGGATAATAAATGGGTGTTACTCAGGTTGCTAAGTTTGCGGTCATTTGTCACACAGCAATAGAAAACTGATACAGAGCTGACTTAATGTTACAGAAAACAAAGATACAATACAGAGAATCACCAAAGACAAAAGTTGGTTCCTTAAAAATACTAATAAAATAGTCAACCTTTGGCAATATCAAGTAACAATAAAATAAGGAAGGTGAAAATTCATAGTAATAGGAATTAAAAAATGGACATAACTTCAGATGCTGCAGGTATTTAAAAGATAATGAGAGGATATTAAAACAACTTGACACCAATATACTTTAAAGCTTAGATGAAATCAATTCTTAGAAAATACAATTTACCAAATCTAGAAAAAATAGCAATTAGTGTTTTCATTTTTTTGGGTAAATACCCAGTATAGTAGAATTACTGGATCATATGGTATTTCTGTTTTTGGAGGAACCTCTGTACTGTTATCCACAGCGGCTGCACCAATTTACATTCCCACCCACAGTGCACGAGAGTTCTTTTTTCTCCATATCCTTGTGTACACTTGTTATTTCTTATCCTTTTGATTCTAGCCATTCTGACAGGTGTTAGGTGATATCTCATTGTGGTTTTGATTTACATTTCCCTGATGATCAGTGATACTGAGCATCTCTTCATGCATCTGCTGGCCATCTGTATATCTTCTTTGGAAAAATTCAGGTCTTCTGCCCATTTTTTTAATTGTAGTTTGTTTTTTGGGTGTTGAGTTGTGTAAGTTCTTTATGTATTTTGGATATTAACCCCTTACTGGATATATAACTTGCAACGCTTTGTGACAACATACATGGACCTATAGGGCATTATGCTAAGTGAAATAAGTCAGACTGAGGAGGACAAATACCATATAATTTCACTCATATGTGGAATCTAAAAAACAAATGAATAAACAAACAAACTAAAACCAAAATCAGATCTATAAACACAGAGAACAAACTGATGGTTGCCAGAGGGAAGTGTGGCAGGGAAATGAGCAAAATGGGTGAAGGGGAGTGGGAGATACAGGCTTCCAGCTATGGAATGAATTAAGTCATGGGAATAAAAGGCACAGCATAGGGAATCTAGTCAATGATATTGTAATAGTGCTGTACAGTGACAGATGGTAGTTACACTTGTGGGGAGCACAGCATAATGTATAGAGATGCTGAGTCACTATGTTGTACACCTGAAACTAATGTGATATCATGTGTCAACTATATTCAAATAAAAAAATTTTTTAAAAAAGAATATCTTCTATTTCCACTTCACCTCCCAATTATGGAACATATCATATAAAAGTAAATGTCATGTTTCCCCTGCTTTTTTCTCATATCAATACAATTGTGCACGTATTATCAGGAAGGCATAATTCGCCAAAAGAGTGAACTATATTGGTTCCAAATCTATCTACTTATGTGTTAAATTCTATATTTACAACAAGTATCAGGACCCATCTCAGGAGTTCACCTTTTAAGTGTGAATCATTGGTTTAAGAGTTTGAAATTAACAAAAACATTGAAATTTAGTGATAGAAGTAAGAGTTACTAGAGTTACTAGAAAAAATTAGATCTAACCTTCTAAATTTATTGTATCATAACTTCAGATCAACATTATGTTACTATATTATTACATAATGAAAAAGAAAGAGAATGAACATTTGCTGAGGGTCTACTGAATGGCAGCCACTTTGTATGCATTCCCTCGTTTAATCCTCCCATCAGTTGTCTGACATAGGATTTCAGCTCCATTTTTATTTAAGAACATTATGTTCACTGACAGGTAAAGTAACTTTCCAAAAGTTCTCATAATTATAAGGTTGGAGAATAAAGATCTGGGGGCAAATCTGTCTCAAAATTCAGAACTCCTTCTACTATACCATTAAGCCTAGAAAGTGCCTAGAAGGCAAATGCATTTCAGGGACGATGAATAAAAAGCAAGGAGGTGGGGAAAATAAAAAAGAAATGTACTGAGGGTAGAGTAACATAATGTAACTCACAGTTGGAACAAAACTAATATAAGTAAACACATCAAGAGAATTTGTCCTACAATGATTATTGTATTTGTAAAAAAATTACCAAAACCCAGAAATCAGGTTCTTTTTTATTTTCTTTTTTCCTAATGTTAGCTATTGTTCAAATTATATGATTCATCACACTGGTCAAAAGTGGATCTAAGAATTCCAAATGCTATATTTGGAACTTACATACAGCCTTTATACCACTCTACGATAAGCTACATAAACTGCAATAGTCTGATTCTGGTGATTAGCAAAGGGGAGGTGGGTGGGGGAGAGATGAAATAGATGAAGGGGATTAAGAATACACTTATTGGGATGAGCACTGAGTAATAATGTATAGGACTGTTGAATCATTATATTGTACATCTGAAATCAATATAATACTGTATGTTAATTATACTTAAAATAAAAAAATAAGCCATTAAAAACTGTGAAAACTAAAAATATAATACCTCTAGAAGAAAACATAGGAGAAATCTCTGTGACCTTGGGACAGGGAAATCTGTCTTAGATACAATGCCAAAAGCATAATCTATTAAAAAAAAAGATAAAATATATTTTATCAAAATTAAAGATACTAAGAGAAATGGAACAAATTCTTAAGATATTAAAAGAATGAAAAGATAAAGTCATTGATTTGAGAAAATATTTGCATATCATATTTCTGATGAAGGACTTGAATGCAGAATATGCAAACAACCCAGAAGTTCAATAAGAAGATAAACAACCTAATTAAAAAGTGGGGAAAAGATTTGAATGGACAAAAGGATATATACTGATGGCAAATAAGGTCAACATCATTAGTTGTGAAGTAAATGTAAACCAAGCCAACAAGATATCACTAAACATCCATTAGAATGGCTAAAAGACTGGACTTACCAGGTGTTGACAAGGATGTGGAAGGATTGGGACTCATTTACTACTGGGGGAAGGTAAAATGGCACAACCACCTCAGAAAACACTTTGGCCATTTCTTAAAAATGTGAACATATACCCCACCATATGATCCAGCCATTCTATTGCTAATTATTCCAAAGAAATGAAAGTATATTTCCAAAAAATACATGGTCAGGAATATTTGTAGCAGCTTTATTTGTAATAGTCCTAAACTGGAAGCAAGCCAAATGTCCATCAGTAAGTGAATGATCAATAAATTGTGGTACAACCATACAGTAGAATAGTACTTAGCCAAAAAAAGGAATGGAGGGGCACCGGGTGGCTCAGTCATTAAGCATCTGCCTTCGGCTCAGGTCATGATCCCAGGGTCCTGGGATCGAGCCCCGCATTGGGCTCCCTGCTCATCAGGGACTCTGCTTCTCCCTCTCCCACTCCTCCTGCTTGTGTTCCCTCTCTGTCAACTAATAAATAAAATTTTTTTAAAAAAGGAATAGAATACTGATACATAAAATACAGGTAAATCTCAAAATAATTATGCTGTGTAAAAAAAAAGCCAGATTAAAAAAAAAGAATAATTACTACAGAATCCATTCATATAAACTCTAAAAAATGCAACTATTCCTTAGTGATATTAAGCAGATCAATGGTTGCCTTGATATAGGATGAGGGGCAGGAAGGAGGAATCATCAAGGGGCAGGAGAAAACTTGTGGGCAGTGGGTATGTTTATTATTCTGATTGTGGGGATGGTTACACAGGTACAGATATTTGTCAAAGTTTATCAGATTGTGCACTTTAAATATGTACCTCAATTATACCTCAATAAATAAATATTTGTTGATACTTATATAAAAATTCAGCCAGCTCATTTCTCCTCCTCCGTGATCTATTGCTTCTCTTCCCATCACTCCACTGGGGATGAAAGCATTCATGAGTCTCTGCTTCTGGGAAGGACCCATCAATTTTTGGAAATAGTTCATTAAGGTTTCTTTGTACCTTCAATTCTCTGATTCTTCCTTTCTTTTCCTTTCCTTCCTTTCCCTTCCCTTTCCTTTTTCATTTCCTTTCCTTTTTCCTTTTCCTTCCTTCCTTCCTTCCTTCCTTCCTTCCTTCCTTCCTTCCTTCCTTCCTTCCTTCTTTTTTGGTAGCATATCCTCTTTTTCTTATTGTTAGGGTAGCATTGATGTTCTCTTGCAACTTTGTACATCCTATCCAAAAGCAATCCCCTATGTGCTAATTTTACTTTATCTGGGCCCTTAACAATATCTAAGAAAAGTGTCTGCTTTCTCAGCTTAAGCCTAAATGGGTATTTTTAATCCCTGTTGAAGATTTTCTGTTGAAAATTTATAATTCCAGATTGTAGAAATCTGTATAATCACTGCTACTGAATAAAGTGACAACTATTTCAGGAATTTCTGTATCATTTCCATATCCTAGTCCTGAACGAAGAACAGAGTCCTAAGACCACTGTAACTGCGAGATCAGAAAAACCTTAGGAGCTCATATTTGATACAGAAGTCTTACTAGAGACACAAGCCCCTTGGAGCCTCACCAGGCCCCAAGCCAACTCTGGAAGCTCTATATTCAAGTGAAAATGCTAGGGATTATCACAGGATTCAACCCCAGATTTTGGAGCTACTCATATGGAGCTGATTTCTGATGACCCAAAGGAGGTCCAGACTATGCTAACCCCTTCAGGAATGGTTTGGGATGGGTGACTTATAGGAAAGAATATCTAAGCCAGATAAAGGTGATTAAAAGGGGGAAGATTAAAAGGGGGAAGAGTTTTAAAGGGAAAACCAGACATTTGCACATTGCAGTCAAGTATCCCTCCCCAGACTAACTTTCTTTGGTTCCACACTACTACTCTCAGGATAGGGATGTGAATAATGACATGCAACAGTCCTCTTCAAGCATGGCCCTGGACTGCTGAGGATTGACCAGCTGTTATTGGTCCCCACAAGGTCAGGACAGAAACAGAGTAGCAGTTAGGAACCTTTATAGTCATTTGATATTGCCACGACATGCAAACATGCCATCAGTCATTCCTTTACCCAGTAATTTACTAAAGTATGGGTTGGCAACAGATTGGGAAATTTTAAAAACTGGTTTTCACAACAAATAGCTTGGGAAGCACTGAGAGCTTTATGGTTTCTCTCCTACACTATCCTTCTCAATCTTGAACTCTGTATTATAGCCATAATAATGCATATTCAGTTCCCCAACATGCCAAGCTTTTCCTTCTCTTCTCTTTTTTTTTTTTTTTTTTTTTTTTAGAGAGAGAGCGCACACAAGCAGTGTTCGGGGGTGCAGAGGGAGAGGGTGAGAGGGAGAATCTTAAGCAGGCTCCACCCTCAGCACAGAGCTCCACATGGGGCTTGAGCTCACAACCCTGAGATCATGACCTGAGCCGAAATCAAGAGTCAGAGGCTTAACCGACTGAGCCACCCAGGTGCCCCATGCCAAGCTTTTTCTTAACAATAATTTGTTTTCTATGCTTAAAACTTTCTCCTAATTCTCTTCACTTTCCATTTTCTATTTTTCTTTTTTCCTTCCTCCCCCCCATTTTATTTTCTTTCTCTCTCTCCTGCTCTCCCTTCCATTCTTTCTTCCTTCCTCCCTCCCTCCCTCCCTTCCTTCCTTCCTTTTCTTTCTTCTGCTTACTCATTCTCAAGTTCTCATCCTGGACGTTACTTCCACCAGGAAGACCTTCTGACCCAAGTCTAGGCTAGGTGGCCTCTGGGGTGCTACCATACCATGCACTCTACCCCATCACAATACTCACTACATTATTATTTACTTGCCTTCTTGCAAATCTGCTTGCTGTCTTCCCTGCCAATATTTGTGAAGTCAAAAACTACGTTGCTGTGTTTTCTCAGCACTTTGTCCCCAGAGGGGTTAGTGACTGCAACATAGTACGTGGTCAATAAGTGTCTGCTGAATAGTGAACGAATATATTTTCTCTTGCTATGTGTTAGTTCTCATATCCTTGAAGTCTTTACAGTGTGTCCTGTTAATCTTTTTTTTTTTTGCTTATAAGTTATGCATTTTCTTACTAAATAAGAATTAATGCTACAGCAACTTGACTTGGCCACTGGTGAAGAAGGGAACAGGAGAATGAGCGGAAAAGGCCAATCTCATCTTACAGGAGGGTACAAGTACAGAAAAAGTAGTTAAAAGTATTAAAAAAAAACAAAATTCATATCTATAAATACTTAGGTACAGTGTATTTTAAATATAAACACTATTTGGCACTGGACTCTCTCTTTATAAAATTGAGAGAGGAAAAAGCACAAGAAGAAAACACAGTGGAGGCTAAAAATATAATTTTTTTTCAAGTTTAGTAGAGAAACCCTTTGAGAAAAAGTTATAAAACTAAGGATCTTAAAATATTCTCCTGAAGCAAGAAACAAACTAATAAGAGTATAGAAAAACTTGCCTCAGTATTAAGACTTCCACCCTTAAAAGTCAACAGGAGGGGTGCCTGGGTGGCTCAGTCAGTTAAGCATCTGCCTTCGGCTCAGGTCATGGTCCCAGGGTCCTGGGATCGAGTCCTGCATCGGGCTCCCAGCTCGGCGGGGAGCCTGCTTCTCCCTCTCCCTCTGCCTGCTGCTCCCCCTGCTTTCAGATTTGAAATATTTCACTGATTTATTCTTTTATGCTGCATCCTCTCCATAAATAATTTAAGGCAGGTTAAAAAGATAAAATATAATAAGATTACAAAAGGTGGAGCTGGAAATTATATAAGAAAAATAAAGGTGAGCATATAAAAGAGAGTAGAATGAGGCTGAAACAAAAAAACTCATGACATATGCACTTGTTTCCCATTAAGATATAACTTACTGCCAAGCATTCCAAGCGTCATGTTTTTAAAATTAAAAACTAACACATTACTCAAAAGACATAAAATCGTTCTTAAAATAAAAGCCTGGCAGGAATTTTTCCTCCAGGGCTCTATAATAAAGACCCTGTGGGCTAAAACATTCTAAATCTCCCCAATAGATAGAGCAATAAATCGCACAAGATATTTTTTCCAGAATCTTTCAATACACTTGGGGTCCACACAGCAAGGACACTCTCTGAGCAGTTGTGCAGGGAACCAGCATAATGAGCAAGGTCTACACAGCCCAGAGGCCAGTCTGGCTTAAAGCAGAGGTGCTATAGCTACTCTCCTTGTAAACAGCATAGAGTTGGATTTTGCATTAGGAGCCTACTTGAAATTATTCTCTTTTAATGGATGAGTGAAAACCCACTCACATTTATTGATATGAGTGATTTGTGTAGTCTCAATCCTGTCAAATTATTTTATGTGTATTATGCTGCATTTACTTTGCTTTTATCTTTATTTGGTGTGTCTTCCTTGCTTCATTTGTTTTGGTGTTTAGGAAGATTTGCATTTTTGCTCTAGTGAGTGTTTTGTATTTTTATCATTTACCGTGCCATTAATTTTTCTTTTTTTTTTAGATTTTATTTTTTTATTATTTATTTGAGAAAGATAGAATGAGAGAGAGAGAGAGCATGAGAGGGGGGAGGGTCAGAGGGAGAAGCAGACTCCCCACTGAGCAGGGAGCCTGATGTAGGACTCGATCCTGGGACTCTAGGATCATGACCTGAGCCGAAGGCAGTCGCTTAACCGACTGAGCCACCCAAGCACCCTCCTTTTTTTTTTTTATTTAACCTCTTACAAGTTTGTCAGTTTAAAATGGTATCCTTCGATACTCACCAATTACTGATAAGAGAGTCAATCAATGATCTTATTTTTTTTCTTTCTTCTCTCATTTTTTGGTTATATTCATTCTACTTCATCAGAACATATTGCCTTTACATATTATTCTTCCACCAATGTCCCCATCTTTGCTTTACATATTAGCTTTACACTTAAATATCTTAAATTCTTGCCATCTTTTGCCAAGTCTTCCGAGGTTCATCCTTAGTAGATTGCTCAGAAAGTACTTGTGTGTACAGTTTGCTTTGAGTTGTTGTATGTGCAAAACTGTTTTTGTTTTGATTTTTTAAATAGTCTTAGTACTTGAAGAACATCTTGGCAGGATAAAAAAAAAAAATCCTTGGCTCACATTTTATTTCCTTGAGTTTCTTAAAATTGTTGCTCCATTATTTCTTTCCCTTGTATATGGCTCTTGATAAATCTGATGCTAGCCTAATTTTCTTACTTTTACTGGTAATGTGATCTTTTTGCCTGGATGCCCTGGGGACTTTTCTTTATTTTACTAGGGTTATGTATCATAGTTAATCTTTTCAGGTACCTGCTCAGCCTTTTCACTAAGTTGACTTGTTTTCTCTTGTCTTCATTAAGATTTCTTATATTATACTTTTAAATATTAGTTCTGTTCCATTATTTTGTAAATTTTTTATTGTTATATTAATCACCATACATTACATCATTAGTTTTTGATGTAGTGTTCCATGATTCATTGTTTGTGGATAACACCCAGTGCTCCATGCAGAACGTGCCCTCTTTAATACCCATCACCAGGCTAACTCATCCTCCCACCCCCTCCCCTCTAGAACCCTCAGTTTATTTTTCAGAGTCCATTGTCTCTCATGGTTTGTCTCCCCCTCCGATTTCCCCCCCTTCATTCTTCCCCTTCTGCTACTTCTTCTTTTTTTCTTTCTTAACATATATTGCATTATTTGTTTCAGAGGTACAGATCTGTGATTCAGCAGTCTTGCACAATTATTTTGTTATATATGCATCAGACCTTCCTTGCCTGTTGTTCACTTCTACCACTTTCCTTTAACATTTTTTTACTTCTTTGTTTTTTTAAAGATTTATTTATTTGAGAGAGAGAGAGCATGCTCACGAGTAGGGGGAGGGTCAGAGAGAGTGAATCTCAAGCAGGCTCTCTGCTAAGTGCAGAGCTCAACACAGGGTTCCATCCCACCCCATGAGATCATGACCTGACTCAAAACCAAGAGTTGGATGCTCAATTGTGTGAGCAACTCAGGCGCTCCTTTTTTACTTCTTTTTATCTCATTTTCATTTTCTTTGTTGTTTTCCTGCCTAAATGTCTTTATTAGATTTCCATTCAACTCTGCTCTCTCTTGGTCCCTAATGCTTTATTGGATTTCTTTCAGAGCTTGATCATCTTTTATTGCATTCTTTGCATGGTTTGTTTTGTCCATTTTTGTTTTTAGTTTTATAAGTTTTAATTAGGAGTGTTTTTAATATCTCAAAATGCTTATTAGAGACTATTTAGTTCAGTTTGGAGTGTAGTGTTATAGTGTTCTACTGCTTCGTTGTTAGTTTTTGGAGGAGAATACTTGTTAGCTAAAATGTTTGATTTTATTTTCTTTTTACAGTAGCTTCATGTTGATTTGATATTTTTCTATCTTTAAGCACTTTTTGGACAGAGTTACTAGTCCTCTGTCTGTAAAGTGCAGTTCCTTTAATATTAATAGGAAGTGAGGTGTTGGTATGTCTTGTTTCTCTTATATTCATTATCTCATTCTTAGCCTGGCCAGGTACCTCACACTCACTCCCAATTTTCTACCTATGCCTGCTTGGACATGGTTTCTCTCTGGCAGGTTAATGGAAGTATTGATCATGGCTAGTCCTCCAGAGGATGTTTTAACATAACATGGCCTGATTTTGTTCCTAAGGTCCTAATCAATAAGCTGAGATCAGCAATAGCATCAAGCTACCAGGTTATGCCTCAATATCCAACAAGAGTCCAAGAGCAGACTGAAGTTCATTATGAAGCTGACTTTATAAAACAGGCCTTTGGTTTTGTTAAATAATACTCAAACTGAGAGGGGTGCCTCGGTGGCTCAGTCATTAAGCATCTGCCTTCTGCTCAGGTCATGATCCCAGGGTCCTGGGATCGAGCCCCGCATCGGGCTCACTGCTCAGCCTGAAGCCTGCTTCTCCTTCTCCACTCCCCCTGCTTGTGTTCCCTCTCTCGCTGTGTCTCTCTCTGTCAAATAAATAAATAAAAAACTTCAAAAAAAAATACTCAAACTGAGAAGGGAACTGAAGTCTAAAAATTGACTAAGTATGTACAGATCAGCAACAGCATTCAAATCTCAGATAAATTCTGATCCTGAATGAAGATTAAACTTGTCTAGTGTCAGTTACATATAGGACCTGTTTAAAAGTCAAATTTACTAATTGTGAAATTTTTAAAAACTTAAGCAACTTCCCTTTGATTTTTCCCTTTTGTAAAATTAAAGTGATAATAATTTTCATACAGTTGTAAGCATTACACAAGAAAATGCATGGAGAGTACTTAACAGAATGCCTGGCACATGGGGGTTCACTATTACTTATTATTATGATTATTAACTATGTTTCTGGTGACGGTAGTTGAACATAGTTTCTCTAATTTTCTTAGTTATAAAAGTAGCTTGTATTTATTGAGCCCACTGATGTACCAGACACTTGTGCTTTACATATGCTATCCTATTCTTTATTTGTGATAATCTGTGAGGTAGATAGTAGCCCAGTTTTGCAAATGAGTAAAATGAGGTTTATAGGTTATGTCACTTGCCCTAGGTTACATGTCTACTTAGTGACAGTAGAACTAGGATTCATAACAAGATTTATTTGACTCCAAAGCCCATGAATCTGTCCTACCTCCTCTCAAGATCCTTTCACTCACTGCTTCCTCCTCTGATCCCCCCAGCACTTATATTCTGAACTACCCGGTGCCTTACGTTTTTATTTTGTCTTATTTGCAGCTTTCTGAGCTTTGTCTTGATTCCCCAACAGAACTGCAGTGTGCCCTTTGAAGGGTATAAGTATACTTCAAAATTTTTAACCTCAGTATATTTCCTCTTCCTTAGAATGGCACTTGACTCATGGCAAAGTCTTAGTAAATACTTATCAAGTTGACAAAATCAACTTCCCTTCTTTGCTCAGGGAAGATATAGTTAATGACTTTCCTAGCTGTGTTACACCATCTATGTCAAAATGAACACTCATTCAAAGTTCAAGACAAATATCATAAAGGGTATCTGGGAAATGCAGAAGGAATGTTTAATCTAAAAACAGAAGAAAATCTAAATATAGGAAACACCAGACTTACTTGGTTTTCTTAGATTTTTTTTTAAAACAAGTTTGAGTTATTTGAGTTTGAAGTTTATAGAACAAGGTAAGTACATGGATTTAGGAAGAAAATGTCCAATTACCAAGAAAATATCTTTCCTATAAATCTCAACAAGGCCTAGATTAGTTTGAGACATGTGGCTCAATGACCATCCTCTCTGCACTGTGAGCTTTCTTTTCAGGATCACATCACACTCTGCATCAACACCCACAAAATCACAAGATTCTGTGACCAAAGGGTCACATCAGTGCTACAGATTACTACCTCATAAGATGCATTAAATATGCAGAAATAGGGATATGTAGAAAATAGCGATTAACTGGTGAGTTGGTCAACAAAATTTCATTCAACTAATAAGCACTGTGCTAGCTGCTAAGGACACAAAGCCCAAAAGACGAAGTCCCTATTCTCAGGGAGATAGACACATCAACATGTGTGCTGACAATTACAGATGTTATGATTTTAAAATGCACAGAGTACAGCAGGAATAAATGGAAGAATGGTTAAGTCTAGGTGGTGAATTATAAAAGGGTTTGAAGAGGAGATTACACCGGAGTTACTTTTAGAAAGGAATTAGCATTGCAATGAGAAAGCACTGAGAGCCAGCACATGATTTTAATTTATGTCTGGTCTCCTAATCCACTGACTTCTACTAGCCTGGAGGTACAGGAGAACGGACTCATTCCACCTCTATATGTTCCTAATACTAGCTGCATTCCAACCAGCCTAACATCCTCTTCTCCTCCTATCTGTGCAATGTGTATTTTTCCCAAGGTCCCTTTTGCTCCAGTATCTCCTCTGGCTCTCAGTATGTCGCACAGGATAATCTCCTTAGAAATCAGACAGTGGGGGCACCTGAGTGGCTCAGTCGGTTGAGTGTCTGCCTTTGACTCAGGTCCTGATCCCAGAGTCCTGGGATCGAGCCCTGCGTCGGGCTTCTTGCTCAGCAGGGAGTTTGCTTCTCCCTTTCCTTCTCCCGGTCTCCCAGCTCTCACTCTCTATCTCAAATAAATAAATAAATAAATAAATCTTAAAAAAAAAAAAAAAAAAGAAAGAAAGAAATCAGACAATGATACTTCAAAAGCCATTTAGAAGCCATTCTTCAAAAGCCAATTTAGAGTCTACCTGCTTGAGGAAGAAATCAAAATCTGCCCAGAAAGGAGGCAAGTGGTCTTCTGTGGATTCAAGTGTAATGTCTACATGTAGACTGTTAACGTGTCATGGTGGATGAGAACAGCCTTGAAGGGAAGACCTTTCTTCTTCATCTTCTACACTCCCATCCCTGAGAACCTACCACATTACCCTGTAGTCTGAGATGGAAATTTTGTCAGCACTCAGCAAATGCAACTTGTATTGAATCAAATTAGTTTAACAGATTTTTTTGTGTGCTTTAGTTCCTTCACATATAAAATTAAAATGTGTCTCTTCTTTTTCAGAGAACTGCTGAGTAAGCTATTTTATCCCTTGAACCTAAGCAGTAACAGCCCTGTAATAGGCCCTAAGTAAGTATTTGCTGAATGGCTAAGTGAAGAGGCTAAATTCTGAGACATCTGAGATGAGGAATTATATATGAACTCAGAAAGTACTAGAATTCTAATTAGAAATAGGATTTATAGTAATTATTTACTTTTAAAGAAACATTCCTACTCTTTTAAAGATTCTACAGTAGTAGCATTATTCAGCAAGTAGGAACACTGAGAAACAGAGAAATGGCTCTACCAGGATGAGAGGTGGTATAGCAGAATCTAGTTCCAGCCCTTGTCCACTGGGCACAGGTCCCCTTGACGGGAATGACCATGAATTTGGGAGGAGTAAGCTCTATGTGTCCAGTGAAAACTGCCATTTGCTGGATGTGTGCCCACTGCATTTCAGAACAGAAAAGTCAAAAGTGAAGTAGATTTTTTAAAATGCTTGTATACATAGAATTCATACAGAAAAGTACAGACATACAAATAGCTGAGCAATCTTGAAAAAGAATAGAAAGTATTCTTATTCATTAGAAACTATTCCATAGTCAAATTATCATAAATAAAACACATTTTTTTTGTGTCACAGCAGACAAGTCAATGGAACTTCCAGAGTCTAGAAACAGTCCCATTCACATTGGGAGTCTTGATATGTGACAGGGATGGCACCCAAACCAGTGGGAGAAAGATGCACTCTTCAAAAAGTGGATTGAGAATATTGGTAAAGTGAAAGTAAACTTAGATCCTTGCCTTCATATGATAAACAGAAACAAATCCCAGATATATGAGGGAATTGAATATAAAAAGGCAAATTTTAAAACTATTTTTAGAAAGAAATGGGGTAATATATTAAAGGTCTTGAAATTGAGAGCGACTTAACTCACAAAAAGCACAACTCATAAATGAAAAGATGGGCATATTTCACTGCATAAAAACACAACATTTTTGCCCAAGGCAGATGACATGAGAAGCAAAGTTAAAAGGACAAATGAATGAAGAGGAAGAAGTTTGCAGTGATAATGGCATTTAAAGAATCAGAATATAAAGGAATTATAAAAATAAAGCAAAACAAGTCAAACAAATATAAAAATTAGCAGGATATGATTTGGTAATTCTCAGAAGAAACCCAAATTGCTAATAGATATATAAAGATACGCTCAACCTCACTAGCAATAAGAAAATTAAAATCAAATAACAATGTGATACCCGTTAGCTTTTACTATCAGACTGATAAAAAAAACAACTGACTGTATGCTAGCAAGTGTTGCCAAGGATGTAGGGGAACAGAAACTCTCAACATACAAGCAAGAGGGAAGAAAAATGGCCATAGCTTATTTAGAGAGCAACATAGCAGTTTTACTATATGTGGTGAATTGCAAAGATGGTGGTGATCCATTGTCTCTCCCTTCGCAGTGTGATTTTGCGGTTCCTCTCATCACAAGGGGGTCTAGTTTCTCTCCTCTTCCGTCTAGGCTGGCTTTCCATTCTGTTGCTTCTGCCAATGGAATGCGACAAAAGAGACTTTGAAACCTGGGCCTCAAACATAAGCACACCTTTCATTTGTTCTCTTGCTTCCTGTAACTGCCCTGAAAACAAGCCTGCTGAAGACGTTCCATGCACAGAGACTAGCTGCCCCATGGAGATGCTAGAGCAGCCGGCCCCCAGCAACCGTTTAGCTAACCACAGATGCGTGAACAAAAGCAACTATTGTTTTCTATTCCAGAAGCAATATTTCATGGTCAGAAATCTCATTTTCCTCAGAAGGGCCACTTGTGGAGACAAAAGACATGCCCCATGACAGCATCTCCTAGAGGTCCCATCCTAATGCAGGACTACATTTCCCCAACAAGTCCCCTGAACAATCTTGACACACATACCGAATGATGAAGCCTTTTGGTTTATTGGCAAAGGGCTTTAGGCAAAAGCTCTTTTTAGTTTCCTTTGCTCGACTGTTTTATCAAAATACTTACTTCAGGTCTATCATTCCCACAGCAAAGGCCTTCTCTTAGAACGCCGGTCTCTGACGATTGATTCTTCCATGAGTTTCCTGGTAAATTTTTTATTGAATTTAAGAACCAATAGTCAACTTAAATAATCTCAGCTGCTAAGAAGCTAGTGCATTATATTTTTATTATTTTCCAACTACTGAAAAAATATTTTCTACACACTGAAATTAAGTGAGACAAATTTATATGCATTTATTTCTAAAGATAAACATTCTGAGGTAGGTAACAAAAAGAGGTATATTAAAAGTCTGAAGGATCCACTTTTGAGGTTAAAAACATCCTTAGAGTCAGCAATAGTCTTATAATGAAGACAAAAATCACCATAATAATGAAAAAAAACAAGCACTATTTATTATGATATGTTAAAAACTATAATTAAGTGCTTAATGTATATGATCTCACTTAATATTTCAATAATTCTAAAATACACATATTGTTTTCTCCTCTATCTCATCTATTTTATAGATGTTAAAGCTGGGGTAAAAAGGGGTTAAAGTCACTTATCCATGGTTACAAAATCAGTAAATAGTAAAGCCTGGCTTCAAACAGAAGTCTAACTCCAAAAAGTTGTGCTTCTAGTTAGCACACTCTACTACATTAAAACAAAAAAATAAGCACAAACAAAAACCATTGTATAATGCTTTAAAGTCCAGGGGCACCTGGGTGGCTCAGTCAGTTAAGCATCTGCCTTCAGCTCAGGTCATAATCCCAAGGTCCTGGGATCGAACCCCACATCGTACTCCCTGTTCAGCGGGGAGCCTGCTTATCCCTCTCCCTCTGCTGCTCCCCCTGCTTGTGATCTCTCTCTTAAATAAATAAAATCTTTAAAAAAGTAAATAAAAATAATAAAGTCCACAGACTCCTTTGTCAAATGTTCTTTTATTTGATTCCTATAAAACTCTTACTATTCCCATTTTACAGACGAGCAAACTAAGATTCAGACCAGCAAAGTGTCCCAGTCACAGTTTGTATGTAGAAGAGCCAGAACTCAAAGTCAAGTCTATGGGTCCCAAATTCCATGTCTCTTGTAGGAGGCTAAGTTGCCAGATGCTTGAGGGAACTTAAACAGATGTTGTGGAATATGGTAAATTATGAGATGGATTATTCCCAGGGGATGGAAGAACTGATGATGGAATCAGGGATCTTCCCTGAGGCTTGACTCAAACAAGCCATTGTGTGAGCCACTTTGCAAGAAAACACTTGGGAGGAGGCTCAAACTTCCTCCAATCTGATGGAGGAGGGCCAGGATCAGATTCTGGGGTTTCTGAAATTAATAAAATGAACAAATAAAGAAAGAAGATGGAGACCATCCCTAAGAGCAAATGGGGAAGGCAAAATATTTACCAAGACCCTAAGTACCGGTCCCCCGGGGCCTGACCTGAGTAAGTACCAAGAAGCAGGGGATGGAGGAAGAGTGGCAGTAGGAACAAAGTACATGAGTCCTGAGAGCTAGCTTGGGAAAGGTTCAGGGTAACTAAATAGAACCAAGCCCCACAGTGACTATTAATTCTCCTCTTCTGTCCCAAGGCCAAGTGATCTGGGAAACTCTAATGCAATATGAAAAATCAAGACAGTAAATGCCAAAGTACTCAATAAAATATTAGCAAACCAAATTCAATAGTAGATTTAAAGGATCATACACTGTGATCAAGTGTGATTTATTCCTGGGATGCAAGGATCGCTCAATATCCACAAATCAATCAATGTGATACAACACAAACAAAATGAAAGATAAAAGTCCTATAATTATCTCAACAGATGCAGAAAAAGCATTTGATAAAATTCAATATGATAAAATTTATGATAAAAACTCTCAACAAATTAAATATAGGTGGAATATTCCTCAACATAATAAAGGCCATATATGACAAGCCGACAGCTAACATCACACTCAATGATGAAAAACTGAAAGCTTTTCCTCTAAGATCAGGAAAAAGACAAGGATATTCACTCTTGCCACTTTTATTCAACATAGTACTGGAAGTCCTACCCAGAGCAATTAGGAAAAGGGAAAAAAAAAGAATAAACATCATCCAAATTGGAAAGGAAGAGGTAAAATTGTCTTTATTTGCAGATGACAAGATACTATATATAGAAAACCTGAGAGACTCTACCAAAAAACTGTTAGAACTAATAAACAAATTCAGTGAAGTTGCAAGATACAAAACCAATATCAAACATCAGTTGTATTTCCATACACTGATAATAAACTATTAGAGAAATTAAGAAAACAGTTCCATTTACAATCTCATAAAAAAGAACAAAATAGGGGTGCCTGGGTGGCTCAGTCAGTTGGGCGTCTGCCTTTGGCTCAGGTCATGATCCCAGGGTCCTAGGATCGAGCCCTGCATTGGGCTCTCTGCTCCCCCAGAAGCCTGCTTCTCCCTCTCCCACTCCCCCTGCTCGTGTTCCCTCTCTCACTGTGTCTCTCTCTGTCAAACAAATAAATAAAATCTTTAAAAAAAATAAAATAAAATACTTAGAAATAAGGAAGTGAAAGATCCATCTACTGAAAATTGTAAAACACTGATGAAAGAAACTGAAGAAAACACAAATAAATAGCTATTCTATTTATTGGATTGAAAAAATTAGTATCATTAAAGTGTCCATACTATTCAAAGTGATCTATAGATTCAATGCAAAATTTCAATGGCATTTTTCACAGAAATAAGACAAACAATCCTGAAATTTGTATGGAACCACAAAAGACCCTGAACAGCCAAAGCAATCTTGAAAAAGAATAAAGCTCGAGGCATCATACTTCCTGATCTCAAACTATATTACAAAGCTATAGTAATCAAAACAAGATGGTGCTCACATAAAATAAACCCATGCATATAAGATTAATTAATTTTTTGGCAGAAGTGCCAAGAATATAAAATGGGGAAGGAAGAGTCTTTTCAAATGATTTTGGGAAAACTGGATATCCACATGCAAACAAATGAAACTGGATGTCTATCTTACCCAAGTCAATTCAAAGTGCATTAAAGACTTGAACATAACACCTGAAATTGTAAAACTTCTAGAAGACAACATAGGTAGTAAGCTCCTTGACATTGGTGTTGGTGATGACTTCTTGGATTTGACACCTAAAGTAAAGGCAACAAAAGCAAAAAATCAACAAGTGGGACTACATCAGACTAAAAAGCTTCTGCATAGCAAAGGAAACGATCAACAAAATGAAAAGGCAACCTATGGAATATGAGAAAATATTTGCAAACTATATATCCAATAGGGGTTAATATCCAAAATATACAAACTCATATAATTCAAGAGAAAAAAAATAACCCAGTTTAAAATGGGCAAAGAACCTGAACAGACATTTTTCCAAAGAAGTCATCCAAATGGCCAACTGGTACATGAAAAGATGCTCAACATTGCTAATCATTAGGGAAATGCAAATCAAAACCACAACAAGCTATCACCTCACACCTGTTAGGCTATGTGTTATCAAAAAGACAAAAGAGATAAATGCTGGCAAGAATGTGGAGAAGAGGGAACTCTTGTACACTGTTGGTGGTAATGTAAACCGGCACAGCCACTGTGGGAAAAAAATGGACGTTCCTCAAAAAATTAAATATAGATCTCCTATATAATTCATCCCATCTCTGGATATGTATCCAAAGGAAACAAAACCATTATCTCAAAAAGATATCTATACTCATGTTCATCGTAGCATTATTCATGATAGCCAAGGTATGAAAACAACTTAAGGGTCTGTGGACAGAAAAAGGGATAAGAAAAATGCATGTATGTACATACATACACACACACACACACACACACACACACACACTGGAATGTTATTCAGTCTCTAAAAAGAAGGAAATCCTGTTATTTGCAACAACATGAATGAACCTAGAGGGCATTATTCTAAGTGAAATAAGCCAGAGAAAGACAAATACTTCATAGTATCACTTATATGTAAAATCATTTTTAAAAAAAGTCAAGTTCGTAGAAACAGAGAGTAGAATGGTGATTGTCGGGGGTTAGGGGTTGAGAGAAATGGAGGAAAGGTTGGTAAGAGGGTACAACTTTCAGCTGTAGGATGAATAAAGTTTGAGGATCTAATGTTGGCTATAGTTGATTACACTGTATTGTATACCTGAAATTTGCTAAGAGTAGAAAAGTGTTCTCACACACATACAAAAAGGTAAATATGTGAGGTGAGAGATGTGTTAATTGGATTGTGGGAATCATTTCACACATTTATATCATTGTATGCTTTAAATATATTATGATTTTACTTGTCAGTTTTACCTCAAGAAAGCTAAAAAAAAAAAAGAGAGAGAGAGAGAGAAAGAAAAAAAAAGAATGTTAAAATTTTTACCAAAATCGATACCTGGGTGGGGGGGCGCCTGGGTGGCTCAGTCGTTAAGCATCTGCCTTCAGCTCAGGTCATGATCCCAGGGTCCTGGGATCGAGCCCCACATCGGGTTCCCTGCTCAGCGGGGAGTCTGCTTCTCCCTCTTCCTTTGCCCCTCCTCCTGCTTGTGCTCTCTCTCTTGCTCACTCTCTGTCTCTCAAATAAAATCTTTAAAAAAAAATAAATATATTATGATTTTACTTGTCAATTATACCTCAAGAAAGCTAAAAAAAAAAGAGAGAGAGAGAAAAAGAAAAAAAAAAAGTTAAAATTTTTACCAAAATCGATACCTGGCAAATTGGTCAATTGTCGCTTACATTAACAAAACTATTGCCATGTGGAAATAGCAGATGGAATTTCTACTGACCTCAGTGTGAGAAACTGCCTCAATTTTTGGAGTCTGATGAATGCTCAGAGAGCAACTGAAATGTAAACAACTTATTTAAATGCTTTATTTCACAACTGAGGAAGCTGAGGATCACTGGCCCTGGGTGGTCAGGGTGTTAGTGGTAACCAGCATGGCGGCCTCCCCATCTGGCGGCAATCAGCCACTACAGCTGTACTTCTTTCAGTATCTTCCTGGTCAGGGAAAGAGAAAGAACCGAGAGAATGTCACTACAACTAGGGTGGCGGAGAAAGAACGAACTTCCCTGAAAGCAGTGGTTTGCAGAGCTACACCACTTTTCGCAGCCCCAGGGGTAGGAGTTGAACATATTACTTTACTAACCTTGGGTTTCTAGATGCAAAAGCAGACTGTGAAGGAAATTTCCAGGCACTGGCTCACAGACTGCATATCAAGCTGGGTCATGTGCCTCCCACATGGACGACAGAGCTGATTCCTAATCACTGGCCACCTAAGAGTGACAGCAGGGGTGGGGGGCGCTGGGCCCCCCCAGTCGTCAGGCCTTAGGGCAGAGGTCACCATGGAGTCTCCCCAGAGCAGGAGGATGCTGCCAGGGCCGAGGTACAGCCTGGCCATCCTCCCCCAGCCCTGAGCGTGGAGCACTGCCAGGAGGTTGGTGGGAAGGTCCTGTAATGAAGGCATGCTGCACTCTCCCCTAGGCTCCCCAAATGGAAATCGCCCTATGCCCTCCCTCCATCCCCACCAGGGTCTCTTCAGGGCTCCTTCTCACTCAGAACCAGGCTCATCAGACTCCACAACAGCTGCTCATCCCCCTTGAGATGCAAAAGGTCTGTGTGAACACAATTAGGGGATGCCTATTTCCATGCAGGAATCTACACCCAAGCATAATTGTCACCACGTGATGGAATTAGGTGAATACAAAATACCCAAAGCCTCATAAATAAAGAGCTTTGGGGGTTTAAATTGTCAAAATGAGTTATGACTTTCCTCACTCCACATAACATTATACCTACCTATGCTTTGAAGAAGTGGGGAGAAAAAAAGCCCTTCATACATATCTTAGATTCCAAGTCATTAGGTCTATTAATTTGCTATTTTCCTTCTCATCAATACAATTTGCTTCATCTTGTGCTTCCCTGTGCTTTCTGTAATTAAGGGTCTCTGGAACTAAGGGGTGGATAAAATACAATCAGTGCCAGTGTGAAAAACAACAGTTACAAAAATACATACCTGTGTTTAAAAATGGATTTAAATTCCAAAAGTCCCCAAATTACCATTCTTTAAAATAAGTAAAGAAGGAGTTTGTGATGGAAATGCAACAATGTGCTGAGGATAATAAACAAAAAACTGACCTTCACTAATCTCTGATATAGAAGCTTTCTATTTGAGGTCCTTAAAACACAACACAACACACCAAAAAATTTCTAGAAATTTTGCACAGTTCAACATTGCTAATTTGTTCACAAGTATTGACTGCTGAAGCACCTAAGATCAAGGTGCCCATAAAGAAGGGCAAGGCCTCTTTGGTAATCAAGGCTTTGAGCAGTGACTTGAATGAAATGTTAGCCAAGCAAATTTCTGGAAGAAAATAATTTGTAGAAAGAATTCCAAGTGCAAAGTGCCTGAGGTAGGCTTATTCAAGGAACACTGGGTTGACCACTGGGATTGGAGCAGAGTGAGTTGTCTGAGGGAACAGTTGTCTGAGATGATGTGAAAAAGGTTGCAAGGGTCAAGGTCATCCAAGGTCTCTCACACCCAAGGCAAAGACTTTGGCTTTCAGTGAATGAAATGAGAGGCCACTGGAGGTTTGCAAAGGAATGACATCTGATTTAAATATTAAAAAGATAACTCTGGTTACTGTGTGGAAAAAAAAAAAAACATTGTAAGGGGCAAGGGGGGAAGCAGAGAGACTGGTTAGGAGGCTGTTGCAATAACCCAGGTTAGAGATACTGGTGGCTTGGATGAGAACAGTTACAGAGCAGATGGTGTGAAGTGGTCAGGTTCCAGTAAGATTTTAAAACTTGAGCAGACAGCATTTACTCATCAATCAGATGGAGGGTCTGAGGGAAAGAGAGGAGTCAAGGATGACTCAAAGCTTTCTGGCTCATTTACCAAGAGGGAGGAAGAGGGCTGACTAGGGTAAAGTAATCAAGAGTTCGGCTTCTGCTTTGCTTTAACCCATAGCCCCCTCTATGACCCGGTGTCTTTTCACACAGTATGTTAATTGGGCCCCAACCCTCTTGGCCATCTTCTTTGACCTGATACAGCTCACTTCTCCAAGCCTCCCCCTTTCATAATTATTCTGTGCCTTTCTCATATTCCCATTATGCAAGAAAGTTGGCCAAACATTATTTTCAGAAGTTGGTATCATACAAACATTAGGATTCTTCTTTTTTTATCTTGGACATCAGCCATTGAAATCACTGCTCCCATCTGAGAATTAATTCCTGTTTTCTATGCAGGTTGTGATCTGCTGAAGAGAAAGGAAGAGTCCTTTAAGCCCCTTTTGGCAAGAAACTTTCTGCTCCTGCAGGAGGGTCAAGTTGAAAAGCCCCATAACACTTGCAGGGAAACACTGATAAACATCCCCATACTCTTCTCATCCTATCTCCTTATAGCTAGCTCCCTGGCTCGTTTAATCATATTGCATCCAGAAAGCTGCTTGTCAAAATGGTGACGGTGATCAGAGTGAGGTGTCAAAAGTAACTTATTACTAACAGTAAAGATAGACATGAAAATTTATTTTTTTAAAAGTGAATTGGAGCAACTCGAGCCCGTCTCCCGCCGCGGACGCCGGGCGAGGAGACAGGGAACATGGTGGTCCTCCGCAGCAGCCTGGAGCTGCATAGCCACTCCGCCTCCTCGGCCACGGACCCTCTGGACCTGTCCAACGAGTTCCTCAGCCTGGAGCAGATCGGCCGGAGGCGGCTCCGCTCGGCCCGTGTCGCTGAGCAGTCCGCCGTCACCGTGGCCGCCGCGGGCGATGGGTCTTCAGTTAAAGAAGTTGAAACCTACCACCGGACACGTGCTTTAAGGTCTTTGAGAAAAAATGCACAGAATTCTTCAGATTCTAGTTTTGATAAGAATATGGAAATAACAGAGAAACATGCTAATGGAAGGCATTTTACAAGGCAGTTGGCCAGACAGCAGGCTGATAAGAAAAAAGAAGAGTGCAAAGAAGACAAAGTGATTCCAGTTACTCGGTCACTGAGGACTAGAAACATTGTTCAAACTAAAGAACACTTGCATGAAGAGAATGGTGACGTTGAAGTTCGCCGCAGTTGCAGGATTAGAAGTCGCTATAGTAGTGTGAACCAGTCTGTGCTGTTTGACAAACTTATAACAAACACTGCCGAAGCTGTACTTCAGAAAATGGATGACATGAAGAAGATGCGTAGACAGCGAATGAGGGAACTTGAAGACTTGGAAGTGTTTAATGAAACAGAAGAAGGGAATCTTAATATGTACACAAGAGGAAAACAAAAAGGTATTCAAAGAACGGATGAGGAAACAACTGACAATCAAGAAGGCAGTGTGGAATCATCTGAAGAGGGTGAAGACCAAGAAGATGAAGATGATGGTGAAGATGATGAAGATGAAGATGATGATGATGATGATGATGATGATGAAGATGAAGAGGATGGGGAAGAAGATAATCAGAAACGATATTATCTTAGACAGAGAAAAGCTACTGTGTACTACCAGGCTCCACTGGAAAAACCTCGTCACCAGAGAAAGCCCAACATATTTTATAGTGGCCCAGCTTCTCCTGCAAGACCAAGATACAGATTATCTTCTGCTGGACCAAGAAGTCCTTATTGTAAACGAATGAACAGGCGAAGGCATGCAATCCACAGTAGTGACTCTACTTCATCTTCCTCTTCTGAAGATGAACAACACTTTGAGAGGCGAAGAAAAAGGAGCCGTAATAGAGCTATCAACAGGTGCCTCCCGCTAAATTTTCGGAAAGATGAATTAAAAGGAATTTATAAAGATAGAATGAAGATTGGAGCAAGTCTTGCGGATGTTGATCCAATGCAACTAGATTCTTCAGTATGATTTGATAGTGTTGGTGGCCTGTCTAATCATATTGCAGCTCTAAAAGAGATGGTGGTGTTTCCATTACTTTATCCAGAAGTCTTTGAAAAATTCAAAATTCAACCTCCAAGAGGTTGTTTGTTTTATGGCCCACCTGGAACTGGAAAAACTCTGGTTGCCAGAGCACTTGCCAACGAGTGCAGTCAAGGGGATAAGAGAGTAGCATTCTTCATGAGGAAAGGTGCTGATTGTCTGAGTAAATGGGTAGGAGAGTCTGAAAGACAACTACAATTACTATTTGATCAGGCTTACCAGATGCGCCCATCCATTATTTTTTTTGATGAAATCGATGGTCTGGCACCAGTACGATCAAGCAGGCAAGATCAAATTCACAGCCAAACTGTGGAAAGAGCCAAGATGTCCATCAACAGATGAATGGATAAAGAAGATGTGGTATATATACACAATGGAATATTATGCAGCCATCAAAAGGAATGAGATCTTGCCATTTGCAACGACGTGGATGGAACTGGAGGGTATTATGCTGAGCGAAATAAGTCAAACAGAGAAAGACATGTATCATATGACCTCACTGATATGAGGAATTCTTAATCTCAGGAAACAAACTGAGGGTTGCTGGAGTGGGAGGTGGGGTGGGAGGGATGGGGTGACTGGGTGATGGACACTGGGGAGGGTATGTGCTCTGGTAAGCGCTGTGAATTGTGCAAGACTGTTGAATCTCAGATCTGTACCTCTGAAACAAATAATGCAATATATGTTAAGAAAGAAAAAAAGAAGAAGAATGTAGCAGGAGGGGAAGAATGAAGGGGGGGAAATCGGAGGGGGAGAAGAACCATGAGAGACGATGGACTCTGAAAAACAAACTGAGGGTTCTAGAGGGGAGGGGGGTGGGAGGATGGGTTAGCCTGGTGATGGGTATTGAGGAGGGCACGTTCTGCATGGAGCACTGGGTGTTATGCACAAATAATGAATCATGGAACACTATATCTAAAACTAATGATGTAATGTATGGGGATTAACATAACAATAAAAAAATTTAAAAAAAAAAAAAAGTGAATTGGAGCTAGCTAAAGTGTGTTCCTATATTTGTCACTCTCCCTTGCATTCTGGACAGGGAATAAAGTAGAATTACCACTTGCTGGTATGTTGGGAATGCCACCGAACCTTGAACATCCCTGTGAACCTGAGCAGTCCTGTGAATGGCATCCACCGTACGAATCAGTAGAAAAAAGATTGAGGGCTGCTGACTTAGCTACCTAAAATCAGCCATGTGGAGGGACTCAAGAAAGAGAGGAGATGCTCTCTGTCTTTACAAAGCTTAAAAGTTTATTAGAGACTCCAGATGTAGAGAGAAAGACCAATTTAATGCTAGTGTTTCCTGAGCACATGGGGTGCTGGGTTTATAGACCTGCCGTGACTTTTTCAGTGATCACCTCCGTCTCTTACAAACTCCCTCCCCTTGCCTCATCTCACATGCGGGGCTCCATCTGTGTTATTGATTGGTGCCTCCAGCAGGCAGGAAGTCCAACAAAGCAGCCTGAGAAAGAAGCAGAAGCAGCTGCTTACCCAGTAGGATTTGGTGGGGTTATCTATTGACACAAAACTCATTTGCCCCCACTGGCCTCAGAAGGGAACAATAACATCATCAGCAACAATAATCATAGCAGCTAACACATAATGAATGGTGACAGTGTGCCAGGCCCATTTTTTCAATGAATTTTCCCACGACCTGGAGAGGCAGGCTCTATTAAACTCCTCCTCAAATGAGGAGACCAAAGTGTAGAGGGGTAAGGCTACCTGTTGGTAGTCACCCACTCATTAATGATAGAGGCTTGTCTGACTCCAAAGCTCTTACACTGTTGGTTTCATGTCTAACCGGGCTTCAGAGTGTCATTTGATTCACCTTTTTTGGTCAGACGATACAAAGGCATTGTACTCAATTGGTTGGTAGGAAAAATAAATATTCTGAGCAGTTGATGTAGGGACGGCAATATTCAGGTTTTGAGTTACTTTAAGAAAACCATGGGGCCCCTGGGTGGCTCAGTCGGTTGAGTGTCCAGCTCATGGTTTTGGCTCAGGTCATGATCTTGGGGTCATGAGATTGAGCCCCGAGTCTGGCTTTGTGTTCAGTGGGGAGTCTGCTTGAGATTCTCTCCCTTTGCCCCTCCCCCACCCTCCTCCTTCTCTCTCTCCCCATTTCTTCTATATCCTAGCCCCTAGCAACCACTTTTTTACTATGAGTTTTCTTCTTTTTTTTTAAATTTCACATATAAGTAATACCATGCAGTATTTGTCTTTTTTTGTCTGGCATATTTCACTTAGCATAATGCCCTTTAGGTTCATCCATACTGTTGCCAATAACAGGATTTCTTTTTTAAGACTAAATAATATTTTGGGGCACCTGGATGGTTCCATCAGTTAAGCATCCGACTCTTGATTTCAGCTCAGGTCATGATCTCAGGATGGTGGGATCAAGCCCCGCACTGGGCTCCATGCTCAGCATGGAGTCTGCTTGTCTCTCCCCTCTGCTCCTCCCTTGTGCTCTTGTTATCTCTCCCTCTCTCTCTCAAATAAATAAAATCTTTTTAAAAGAGACTAAATATTTTATATGTATAAATATATTAGGATGTATATATATATTTATATATAAATATATAAAATAAATTTATCATATATATATATCATATTTTCTTTATCCCTTCATCCGTCCATCAACACAAGTTACTCCCACACCTTGGCTATCATGCATAATGCTGCAATGAACATGGGGATACACATATCTCTTCAAGATAATGGTTTTGTTTCCTTTGGACACATACTCAGAGATGGGATGGCTGAATTATATAGTTCTTTTGTAATTTTTTGTGAACCTCCACACTGTTTCCCACAGTGGCTGTGCCAGTTTGCATTCCCACCAACAGTGCGCGAGGGTTCCCTTTTCTCCACATTCTTGCCAACATTTGCTCTTGTCTTTTGATAACAGGCATCCAAGCGGGTGTGCAGGGATAGCTTTTAAGTCTGATGTAGCCCCACATGTTGATTTTTGCTTTTGTTGCCTTTGCTTTAGGTGTCAAATCCAAAAAAGTACCTCTAAGACCAATGTCAAAGAGCTCACCAACTATGTTTTCTTCTAGGAGATTTATGGTTTCTGTCTTTAATCCATTTTGAGTTGGTTTTTGTGTATGATTTAAATTGGGGTCATGCGCCTGGGTGGCTCAGTTGGTTAAGCGACTGCCTTCGGCTCAGGTCATGATCCTGGAGTCCCGGGATCGAGTCCCACATCGGGCTCCCTGCTCAGCTGGGGGTCTGCTTCTCCCTCTGACCCTCTTCCCTCTCGTGCTCTCTGTCTCTCATTCTCTCTCTCTCAAATAAATAAATAAAATCTTAAAAATAAAAAAAAATAATAAAAAAAATAAAAAATAAATTGGGGTCTGTAATGTTCCCAGATATAAAATCCATCAAGTCCCAGCCCTATTTCTTGTCCAGAGTGCTACAAAAACCAATGCAGGACCAAATATTTGAATCTGAGCAAAAATGTTAAAATTTCCATTTCAAAAGCTGGGAACTCTCAGGACCAAGACAAAATGTGCCGTCACAGATGAAAACCCAAACACATGTAATCCTTGGTTTCAACCAAGTCATTTAAAAACACTTGTTACCAGGGCGCCTGCGTGGCTCAGTTGGTTAAGCATCTGCCTTCGGTTCAGGTCAGGATCTCAGGGTCCTGGGATCGAGACCCGAGTTGGGCTCCCTGCTCAGCGGGAAGCCTGCTTCTCCCTCTCCCTCTGCCCCTCCCCCTGCTTGTGCTCACACTCTCTCTCTCTCTCTCTCAAATGAATAAATAAAAATCCTTAAAGAAATAAAGACACTTTTTACAAAGAAAACAAATTTTTGTTTTTTTTTCTTTGCCACAAGTGCTAAGAATAACAAGAATAAATGTAAACAGTAATGCAAAATGCTTGATAGTGTGTTACTGTACCTCCAATAGGTATGTCCAGGCAATCTGTAGATTTAATACTGCTTCTCAATCAGTTTTTGATGAGCATTACCATCCTGTCCTTCCCTCCTGGAGCTGAAATTAGTTTGGTTTTCTGGCCTTGAGTATGTTTTTTGTGTTTGATGTAGTATTAATTGCTTTTCAGACACAAATTTTCAGAATACTGAAATTCTATTTATTCTCAGTCATAAATTATCCTATTTTAATTTTTTAAATTACAGTTGTTTCCAAAGGCTATTTTTGTTGTGAAGGTGTTAATTATTTTCTGGGCCTAAATTGTGATAGCTGGCCTAATTATTGCAGTCCAACACTGAGCTTGGTTTATTATTGCTCTGTTTAGCTCCACTGAGGGACTGACCTAAAATGCCTCTTCTTTTTAAAGCTGGAGAATAATGTGATAGGATTGTTGCAACAGTTTCCTAACCAATCTCTCTGCTTTCATTTTCATCCTCACTCTCCAGCTCAATCTATTCTCAAGGTAGCAGCTGAATGAGATTTTTAGTGCAAAAATCGTACCTTGTTGCTCCTCTGTTAAAACCTTCCAAGGGTTTCATTTCACTCAGAAAATAAATCCTCAGGCCCTACTAGGCCCTATGTGATCTAGCCCGATACACACCACAACTTGATTAAATCTCACAAACATAATAATGGGCAAACGAAAATACGCACAAAGAAATACATATTATTTCAAATAAATACGTATTATTCCAAAGCAATTTTTCAGAACAGGCAAAACGATGTGTTAAAAGTAATGATAGCTATTTTGGGGGAGGAGGGAATGTATAGTAAGTAGAAGAGGGAATAAGTTTTCTGGTGTGTAGAGAGTGTTCTATTTCTTGACCTGGGTGTTGGTTCACTGTATGTTCATTTTGTGATAATTCATTGGGTTGTATACCTACTATTTGTGCACCTTTCAGGAGGTTAATTATACTTCAGTAAAAATGCTTAGAGAGAGAGAATGAGAGGTGATGAAGAAGGCAAGCATAAAACAGTTTTGGGGGCACCTGGGTGGCTCAGTCATTAAGCATCTGCCTTCGGCTCAGGTCATGATCCCGGGGTCCTGGGATGGAGTCCCACATCGGGCTCCCTGCTTGGCGGGAAACCTGCTTCTCCCTCTCCCACTCCCCCTGCTTGTGTTCCCTCTCTCGCTGTCAAATAAATAAATAAAATCTTAAAAAAACAAAAAACAAAAAACAATTCTCTCAAGGAGTTTTCCTCCTAAGTAGACTAGAGAAATGGAGTGGTAACTGGAAGGCAGTGAGTGTAGGTGGAGAGTGGAGTGTGAAGAAGGAAGTAGAGTCAAAATATTTCTATTTGTTTGTTTGCTTTTGAAGTAGGATGCCTGCCCTACGTGGGGCTTGAACTCATGTCCCTAAGATCAAGAGTTGCATGTTCTACCAACTAAGCCAGCCAGGCGTCCTTTGGGTTTTTTCTTTTCTTTTCTTTTCTTTTTTAAAGATTTTATTTATTTATTTGAGAGAGAGAGAATGAGAGACAGAGAGCATGAGAGGGAGGAGGGTCAGAGGGAGAAGCAGACTCCCTGCTGAGCAGGGAGCCCGATGCGGGACTCGATCCCGGGACTCCAGGATCATGACCTGAGCCGAAGGCAGTCACCTAACCAACTGAGCCACCCAGGCGCCCTGGGTTTTTTCTTTTTAATGGGAGATATTAAAGCATGTTTATTGTGCTATGAGATCTACTCTGTACAAAGGGACTATCCAGTGTTCAAGGACGGGGGGGACAATTGCTAGAGGGATTTCCTTGAGTCAAGAGGGGATGAGACCCAGGATGGGGATAAAGGGGGAGGCCTAGAAAGGAGTGTGGTACAAAGGATTTTGCTGATGACTGGATTCCAGAAGAAGAGTTTGGGTTCAAGTTGGGGTGGGAGGTTGGGTCCAATAGGAAATGTCAAGAGCTATAATGGTGAGAGAGTAACATGAGAACCTTAGGACTTCTGGTGGAGACTGAATTAAACAGGCATGGGACTAGTTCGTCCCCGTGGCCTGGTAGGGGCAATTGTTTCTAATTATTGCCTCTGGGGATTGGTTTCACTTGCAGTGGTGGGGCAGATTGTGTTGTGATTGGAGGGAAAAAGGCAAGCTGTCTTTATGCCCTTATGTCACCTCTGGAGGAGAAGAAGGTCTTGAACTTACAATGAATTCCTAGATATGGGATTGTGGAATTACAAGTATGTACATTTAAAATCTTGACCAACATTGCCAAAAAGGTGATGCAAATTTAAACTCCTGCCCACATGTGACAGTTTTCCCCACTCCCTTGCCCATACTGAGTTACAGTTTATAACCTTTGCCAAATCTAGTAGTGGGGAAATAGCTCATTGTTTTTACTTATCAATGATTATCATAAACATCTTTTCATACATTTGTTTTCCTTATGCTTCTTTATGAAAATGTGGTTTATTAACTTTGCCCATTTTTCTTTCTGGTTGCTTGTCTTTTCCTTATTGATTTAAAGAGCTCTTTATATACTGGAGAAATAAGCCATTTGCCAGTCATATTAATTAAAAATATGGTGTGTGTGTGTATATGTTTAATCACATGGGTCTGGGTTTCATTACCATTCTTTAAAAGAAGTCACCAGGGCGCCTGGGTGGCTCAGTTGGTTAAGCGACTGCCTTCGGCTCAGGTCATGATCCTGGAGTCCCGGGATCGAGTCCCGCATCGGGCTCCCTGCTCGGCGGGGAGTCTGCTTCTCCCTCTGACCCTCCCCCATCTCATGCTCTCTCTCTCTCAGATAAATAAATAAAATCTTTAAAAAAATAAATAAATAAATAAAAGAAGTCACCACTTCAAGTTTATAAAAACATACATCTGTTTAATAACTCTTTTGATTTTTAATTCCTAACTCTTTAATATATCAGGAATTAATTATGTTGAATGAGGTAGGAATGCAGCTTTACTGCTTCTATCTTTTCTCCCAAATAGCTAGCAGTGGTCCCATCACTGCTTCTGGAACAATCTACTTTCCCTTAACATACTTGAAATGCTAACTTTATCCTCCCGTTTTAAAGTACTTACCATTCAACTCAAGAGGAGGCTTCATCTAGATCCAGTCACATTCTATCAACCTAAGGACTTATCCTTCTTTCTCAGCACATTGAGTACTTGGCACTTACTTCGTATTCCTGAACTCTGTATCTGGGGTTACATTAATCTGGGTCTCTTACTGTGTTTCTATGTCTTTAGTTTCCTACTAATTGCTATCGACTGGAAATAAACAACTGATCAGTAAATAATTAGAGTCCCCTTCCTACATCTGCTATAAAAATAGAAATTTATGGGGCGCCTGGGTGGCTCAGTCATTAAGCGTCTGCCTCTGGCTCAGGTCATGATCCCAGGGTCCTGGGATCGAGCCCCACATCAGGCTCCCTGCTCCGCGGGAAGCCTGCTTCTCCCTCTCCTGCTCTCCCTGCTTATGTTCCCTCTCTCGCTGTGTCTCTCTCTGTCAAATAAATAAAATCTTTAAAAATAAATAAATAAATAAATAATAAAAATAGAAATTTATTACCTTATAAAGTCTAACTCCCTGGAAATGGTTGCTCTCTGAAAATATTGGCACTTCCTTAAAGTACTCACAATCTCTCTCACTTTCCTGTGTTCTTTCTCTCTCTCTGCACATATTCTATTCAAGTACAATCTCTCTTAGTGATAAGATCAAAGCTACTCAGTTAAATGGCCATTAGAAAGAATTTTATCAAAATTATCAAAATAAAACATATGCTTTAAGTATTTGTTTTATGGAATGTTCATATTCCAGGATATGATTCTCAACTGCTGACACTATTAGATAAATGAGACCTTGCTGTAGTTACTGGTGTATGTGTTCTCTCAATAACCTTGTATGGTCACTTTCTCACAAATGAGAAAGAACACTCCCAAAGTTATACCAATAAGAGCACCCACTCCATACCCACGATGCTGAGTATCCCATTCTCTAACCACTACATCTGATCTTACCCCCTACCTTATCCTTACATCTCAGTGCTCTATCTAGTGCTGTGAAGCCGACGATTTTTTTTATCTATACAGGACAAAGACCTCAATCCACTCATCCTCTTTACCATGTCCTTCCCACCCTCCTTACCTAGCCAACATTCCCCAGTTCTTTTTTTCCCCCCAAATGATACTTTTTTTTAAAAAATTGGGGGAGAGCATCTGAGTGGCTCAGTTGGTTGGACATCCGACTCTTAATTTTGGCTCAGGTCAAGATCTCAAGGTCATGAGATCAAGCTACACATGGGGCTCCACACTAGGCATGGAGCCTGTTTAGGACTCTCTCTCCCTCTCCCTTTGCCCCCAGGCCCCCACACTCTCACAAGCATGCATTTGCACGCTCTCTAATATATATGTATATATATTTTGAGTACAGTTGACATACAATGTTAAGTTAGTTTCAGGTGTAAAACAGAGTTTTTCAATAGGTTTATACATTATGTTGTGCTCCCTCGTTCTTCATTATCGTGACTGTCTTGTATACTCCACTGATTCTCTAGACCGTATCTTCTCTGTCAAAAGTGCTTAGTGAGACCCCAGTTAAATCTCTGCCTATTCAACAGCATCCTCCAGGCAGCTGAATCTGCCTGGAATAAAAACAAACACGTGCTGACTGGTCTCACTTCAGTTCATGACCACAGGCTTCAAGTGAGGGCTCGTGCTGCACAACAACCCTATGCTGCCATAGTTTATTCATGCGCCCATTCTCCTAGAAAGCTATGTCAAACATCCTCCTCTCTTCCTCAGCCTTCCAAAACTCCCACCATCACATCTATCCCCTCTTCTGCACTTGGGCTCACGTATGCTGCCTTCCCTCCTACCACCACCAACAGGATACACCTGCCCTTGTCTCCGCAATCCTCTGGCTTTACTCAAAGGAGTTGCCTTATAAATATGTCCTTCTTCACAGGATAATTTCTATCAGCGTACAGACATGCAGAAATTTCTCCTATTCTAACCAGACATACCTCCCAGCCACTGCCCCATTTCCCAACCCTCCTTCACGGCAAAACTCCATTTAGAGCTGTCTATTCTTGATGCCTCTATCTCTTCTCCCATTCTCTCTTGAACCCCTCCCATCAGATTGATATCTTCACTAGCCCATCCAAACCTTTATTTTTAATAACTACGTTTCAGCGCTCATAGTCAAAGCACCATCATCAGTTGCCTGGATTACTGAAAGAGTGTTCTAACTGCATCTCTCCACTTCTGCTCTGAGTCCCCAGTCTACACTCTGCCCAGCAGTCGCACTAGCCCTTTCAAAACGTACCTCAGATCACGTGCCTCCCTGCTCTATCTTAGACAGGCTTCCATCTGTTAGGAAACCACAGGCTTTGAGAATCTACATCATATTGGCCCCCATTCTCTCCTCCATTCCACTCGAGCCTCATGGTCCTCGCTTCTCCTCCTCAAATACACCCACCCCAGAGCCTTTGTAGTGCTTGGGCCTCTTACCTGGAATGCTCTCTCCCCAGATCACTAAAACAGCTTGCTATCTGACTTTAGTCAAGTTTCTTCCAAATGCCAACTTTTCAACTTCTCTCCCCTGACCTGTTTATCTAAAATAGCATCCAAACCATCCCTGTCCCCACTTTCTCTCTTCCTTAAGGTATTTATCACAGCTCATGACTAGCTGACATGGCATTTTATATTTATTTATTTCAGGTATTGCCCCCTTAGAAATTAAGCTCCTTGAAGTTAAGGAGTTTGCTAGAACAGTGCCTATTATGTGGAGGGTTCTCAGTAAGTATTTCTTGGCTGAATATATCACACAGATATATTTTGATAATCATGCAGAGATATAATTATGTTGTTTATTGTAATAGTTTGTAAAAAAATTTAAAAATGAAGAAAAAATAAATCTGTCATTGGGAAACTGGTTAAATATATTTTGAGATATTCTTAAAATAGAACACAAACTCAGCTATTTAAAAGAATGAAGTCTTGGGGCGCCTAGGTGGCTCAGTCGTTGAGCGTCTGCCTTCGGCTTGGGTCATGATCCCAGGGTCCTGGGATCGAGCCCTGCATCGGGCTCCCTGCTCCACGGGAAGCCTGCTTTTCCCTCTCCCATTCCCCCTGCTTGTGTTCCCTCTCTCGCTGTCTGTCTCTGTCTGTCATAATAAATAAATAAAATTTTAATAAATAAATAATTAAATAAAAGAATGAAGTCTTGACATACCGGTATGGAAAATATCCATAAACAAGCTAAGTAGGGGAAAAAAATGAATGCAGAACAGTATTCTATGATTCTAATTTTGTAAGAAATCTAAATGTCTTTCCACGTGCATAATTCATATGTTTTTGTGTGCATAAAAGAAAATCCAGAAGGAAACATACCAATCTGTTAAGAGCGGTTACCTCCAGAGAGAGCACGATTTCAGGGGAAGAAAGAGATTTTTACTCTATGTTATACAATTTTGTTTCAATGTTATAAACCCATGTTACTCTTATAAAACAAATTAAAATCTTTGATAAGATCAAAAAGGCACGAATGGTTAGTGTTGGTTGATGGTGTCTGTGGGTCTAAATAAGAAGGGCAAGAAAGCAGAAATTATGCGGGGAAACGACCAGTGGGATGCTGCATGCTTTCAGCAAAGAAGGGGCAGAGAGCGAAGCTTGTGCAAAAGGGAGTAAGAAAGTATAACGAGCAATTTGTTTTATTTATTGAGCCCCTACTATGGGAAAGGTGCTATCCTCAATGACATGTTGTGTGCATTTTCTCTAACCCTCAGAACAAACTTGCAAGTTAGGTATTAGCTCCACAGATGAGAAAAATGAGGCTCAGAGAAACTGAGTACTCACGAGCCCTGAATAAAGACCAGAGCAATGGAGCTGGGGTTCAAATGTGCCATGCTGCCTCTCACATAAATGAGACCCTAAAGCTGGCATATGATGGTGGAAGAGAAACCCTGGACCTGGAGATGAATAACCCAGGAGTAGGCTCCTTAACAACCCTAGAATCATGTGGAGAATCCAAATTGCTTATTCCCTCCCTGCTACAAAAATGCTTCAGCCTGACTCTGGTGGGAGGTGTGGGAAGTGGTGGGCAATGGGGAAGAGGGTCTCAAATATAAGTGTTCTGCTCTTCCGGCTAGTCACAGAGGAAGGAAGGCAGCTTCTGAGAGAGACCCTCACTCTTTTGGGTCCTACAAAGCTGGAAGAGTGGCATGAAATGATATTGAGAACTGTGATTCTTCTTCCTCCTGTGTAGACGTTGTCCTGGTGAGCAGAGAGGCTGCAGGAAGGGAAGCAAAAATTCTCTTGCAGCAAAATAATAGCAACTACCCCTTAGGGAGGGTCTACTGCATGCCAGGAACTTTATACACATTATCGTCAGTCCTCAGAACCTGATCAACTAAGTGAATACTGTCACTTGCATTTTACAGAAGAGGAAACAGGTGCAACTAAGTAAATAATTAGCTCAAATTTACGCCACTAATAAGTGGTGGAACTAGGCTTCAATCAAGCCACTCTGACCTCTAACCTCATGCTTTTTCCAAGACACTCAACCACTCTGGGAAGCTTAGGGGCCCACGTGTAAGGCAGTCATCCAGAGCTGAACAGAGCAAGAGCATCAGGCATTGATGATGAAGAGGTGAGGGCCAGGGAAATGTAAAAGAGCAAGTCGTATTAGGGACATACTGTGGGAAGCCTGGACTGGCCACAGAAGGAACACAATCACCCATGGCTTGGCCTTGCCTTTAAGGGGTAGCAGAATATCCATGTGTAGACAGTGAAAAAGAATTTGCAGCTGGAAGCCCACTGTGACTAGCTTGGCTTTGCCAATGGGATCTGATTAGTATTCTTGAGCTGCCATTAGCATTTGAAGGAAACACCCAAATGACACAAAGCCAATTCTAGTAGCTGAGATTTAACATTTTAACTCCATTTCTCTAATGCAGTTAACCTGGTTAGGTACCCTCTTTCTGTGATCTATTTTGAGCCTCAACAAGCAAACCATTCATACAAGCACCTTCAAGTTCATCTCCCCCAAACAAGGCCAGAGGACGTGCCTCCTTGTAGAGTGAATTTACATCATTTGCTGCAGAGCTGGGGAACTGGGAGTATTTTTCCCAGCCTTAGCTGGACCAGAGCCAAGGTTGTAAGTACAAATCCTTCAACATGATCTCCCTGTAACTGCCCCTTGGGCTGACACAATCCCACCCCGAGAGCAGCATTTTATTGCATCCTTTGTTTTCCATTTTAGGGAGAATTGATAGTGATACTAAGTACAAACACATTCTCTGCCAGTCAGGTTCTGTGGCAAAGGTTTTTAAAAAGGAGCTGGGAAGTCTTGTGGCCAGTAATAATATTTACATTGAAACTCAGCTCTTGCTACAGAGAGTGAGGGCAGTGATGGTCAAGAAAGGAATTCCCTTCCCCATATACAATTCTTCTCACATGACTCAAGAAAGCAAGGGAGTATTTTGAGCTCAGAACAAATCCTGCAGTCGTTTCTCAGTTACTTAAGATTAGGATTAACCCTTTAAAAAGGCTTTTTTTTTTTTTAAAGATTTTTTATTTATTTATTTGACAGAGAGAGAGACAGTGAGAGAGGGAACACAAGCAGGGGGAGTGGGAGAGGGAGAAGCAGGCCTCCCGCAGAGCAGGGAGCCGATGCGGGGCTCCATCCCAGGACTCTGGGATCATGACCTGAGCCGAAGGCAGACGCTTAATGACTGAGCCACCCAGGCGCCCCTAAAAAGGCTTTTTTAATGCCAAGATAATATGTTCAAATTTCTCAAACACTATCTTTTACTTCTAAAGAAAAAGAAATAGCTTAATTGATATCTCCCCCCTGACCCCTTCCTTTGACTCTATCAAAAGCTTAGAGGCATTTTTGTCCAGGTCTGGACTCACTAACCCTATAAATTAATTGAACTTCCTTTTACACTGGAAAAAAGTCTGGAATGTCTTTTTAGCAAGATGTTTAAAATCATTATTTTACCAATTAGATATCATAAAAGAGTAGGTCTATAGTGCTCCATGAGGAGATAAAAACCAATGCTTCAATCACATTGGCTTTTTTTGATTATAGTAAATAAAAGTATTTTTAAAAACATAATTACTTATAGGGAAGTGAATCCTATGGGTTTTTCACCCCTTAATGCTTTATAAACAACAGGTTTAAGAGTATTAGAATACCACAACATGAGAAACACAGTAGGAGACCAAAGCCTAAGCGGGGGGGAAAAATCAATGTTTATTCTCGTTTGCACCTACCCCGACATACACATGGCTATGGGAAAGATTTTCTCCTTTCCAGGAGTTTCTAGTTCAAAACTGAGATCAACTTCAGATCTATGGGGGAAAATAACTGGCAAGGACTTTTCACAGTACTTGCAGTACGGAGATCTTTTGTTGGGGTTTAAAAGTGGCATGGGGTCTCATAAGGCTTAAACCCTAGAATTTTTAAAGATTTGGGCTATTATTTTGAGACACAAGAAAATAGCCTGAGACAGGATGAAAGGAGACAGAATTCAGTGTTTGAAAAAACACACTCCTCCCAACACCCTCACATTAGCCTTAAGACTATTTGGGGAAGAAATAAGTGGAAAGGAATATCTGGTTGCAGGGACTTCTTAGGATATACGGTTTAGCAGACTTTTCAGAACAAGTTTATCTGTGCATTTTTGAAGTCTGTTTCCCTGAAGTTTCTCCCAGCAGTGCTCAAGCCCACCTAGTTTATAATCTGACTTCTAGAAATCTTTGTTTCCAGCAAAATATGGAAAATTTTTTTTCTGGAGTCTGAAGAGTAAAATTCAGCAGCATACACGATACTAAGTAATGTGATCACGTGTGTGTCTTCCTGTTTTTTGTTTTCAGAAAGAACATTATTCTGGGATGTAAAAAGAACCTTCAAAAATACAGAAATAAGAGGTTTTGCTGTCTTCCATGGGAGTGTCATATTTCCGTGGTGATGAAACAAGCTCTTGATACCGGATCAACCAAGGTGATCCGTGGGCTTCCGGCTTCCTTATTCCATGTAACAGGGAGACTGGCAGAAGGAAAAAGAGAAAACCAATGGTGTGCCCAAGAGTTGCACAGAAAATTGACAGATTCTGGCCTCAAGATTTTATGATATGTCAATGTCAAGTATTCAAAGAAATGACATGTTTTCCAATATTATTTTGCAAAAGTGGCATTCTGGTTTTAACAATAGCTTTAGAGTAATTTTATAAAATGTGAAAGATTTAATAAAAATGAGAAATCACCTGCCTTCATGTAAGCAGTTTCCACTGTCATCAATATGAACCAAAGGGAGCAAAACCCTCCCTTACTTTTTTTTTGGTTTTCACTCTTCATAGTTATACTTACTCAAAACTCTCTGGGTCTGCTCTTGAACCTTTGAGTTTTCCCACAGCTATACTCTGGGCATGAAATGTTTTTACCTAATTATCTGACTCACCAAAGCAGTTTCTGAAACTCACCTCCTCAGCAAAACCTTTCTTAATCAACGAGTGTGGAAGTAATTATTCTCTCAACGCCGACCTATCTAGTTTAGGAGAGCTATGCTCCTCATGCTTCACCTCTTGACATCAGCCCTTAACATACATGTGATTAGCAGGTTATAAATCTAACAGTGGCTCTCAGACCTGGCTGCCTATCAGAATCATTCTATTCTGGGTACTAAGCCCCATTCTAGAGATATGGAATCAGAATTTCTGGGACAGGAGTCCTGATATGTATAGTTTTCATAAATCTACAAGTGCTTATGATGCACGGCCAGGTTTGGAAGTCAGTGATGTATGGTTTTACTCTCTGTCTATTCTGTTTATGTATCCTCTATGAGTATCTGCATCCATTTATGTGCATTGGGTTTTTTGTTTTTTCTTTCTTCTTTTTCTTTCTTCTTTCTTTCTTTCTCTTTCTTTCTTTTTTTAGAGACAGACAAGAGAAAGAGAGTGTGTGCACAAGTTGGGGGGGGGGGCAGAGGGAGAGAGAGAATCCCAAGCAGGCTCCACACCCAGCACAGAGCCCAACACAGGGCTCAATCTCACCACCCTGAGATCCTGACCTGAGCTGAAATCTAAAGTCTGACGCTTAACTGACTGAGCCACCTAGGTGTCCCTATGTCCTTTGGGTTTTTAAGTAGGATAATCAGATACCCACAACACATCTGGCCGTGTTAAAATGTGGATTCCTGAGTATTAGCCCAGCCAAGTCTACCAATTTGACCCTGTGGGGTATGGCCTGGGAATCTGAATTTTAACATGCTGTGCCCCACCCCCATCCCTTCCCCAAAGTGATTTCCCTATATGGGAGTCACACCAGAATACCTACAGAGACCAGGTGAGTCACTTCAATGAATGAGGCAAGCTAGGTGGGAAATGACCAGAGTAAAACTGATGCCCCACAAAGAGGGGTAGGCACTACCTACCTGAGCAGTTGGTTGCTATTTTGTCACACTAGAAATAGACCTAGTATTGCCTGAGTTTTGAATTTTTCAGAACTTAGAGATTCAGAGAAACTTCCCACAATTCAAAAAACAACCAGCAAACAAACACAGCTGCCACTGGCAAGTTGTGCCCTCTGCCTTTGAGGGTTTTACCAGAGCATCTCGAATCTCTGGTAACTTACAATGCCATGAAACACCATGGGCCTGCCCGAGTGACTCCTTATGATGAATTATAATAGAATTGCAGGGTTAGAAGGCCCTTATGAGTCATCCAGGCCAATCCCACCATTTAATGTTTGAATCCCCAACTTTAACATTCCCCCATCCCAGGGTGATGACTCTGCAGACCACATCATCTCTCATCCAGATCTCCCACCTCTGCTACCCAAATCTGAATGCCTCTTGGCTACCTCCATACGGATACCCTACACACAACATGTCCCCACATACAACTGTCATCTTCCAGCACCAGATCTCCAAATGTTCTTTCCCTGTTCCCTCAGTGGCCATCGGTACTACCTGTCCAGAAACCTAGGTGTTAGCCTTACTTCTTCACAACCCCCATACCGGAACATCTACCAAGTCTTGCTAACTCTGCCCCCTTAACATTAATCAGATTTGTCTACTTCTCTTCATTCCCACTGCCAATGACTTATTTCTGGCCATCTCTTGCCTGAATTACTAAACAGCCACCCCCTTCCCCCAAGTGGTTTTAGCCCCCTTCAATTCATTCTGCCTTTAATTCACTGAAGCCAGAGCAGTGATTCTAAAATGAAAATCTGATTATGTCAATATCATGACAGCAGTGAGCACCATGGTAAGTTCAATCAAGGCAGTATCACATGGCCCTTGGCTGTCCTCTTTGCTCCATTCTTTCTCCATCCCACACCTGAACTCCATGAACAGCCCTGTGGAATTTCCTTTACTCCTCCATTTGTGCTATGCAATCCTTTCCTTGGTACCTTTGCAAAAGCAGTTCTCACTGCCTGAAAACTCATCTCCCTCACTAGTCCCCACATCTCCGCCATCTGGCTTAGCTATGCCTCCTGGTTCTTAAAATCTCAGCTTAATCATTATCACCACAATTATCACAACCCGGCATTGAATGCTTTGTATATGCCAGGGCACTGTTTTAGGGACTTGTACACATATCTCGTCTAACCTTCACCACAACATTAGGAGGCAAGTACTTCAGAGAGGAGGATATCTTAGATGTTACTATCCTCAAAAGCCTCCCATGAGTCCCCTGAATGGATGCCTGATGCTTACAGGTACCCAGTAGTACCTTACATTTTCCCCTGTCATAACACCCACCAAACCCCACCATAATTCTGTTTTCCTGTCTCTCCCAGTAGACTCGAAGCTCCTGGATGTAGACGGTAAAAAAGACCATGCCTCACATACAGTTGTGCTCCCAGCATTTAAAACAATGCCTCTCAAATAAATAGTTGCTGAACAAATTAATACATGACTGGATAATTCTTGAGTTATTCAACATTTGAGTGTTCTCCTTTAAACATACAATAGTTGTGTTTATAAACATTACCAAGTACTGTCGTTTCTGCCATGCTGGGAGACCACCTAACTCATATATTAGAAAAGAGGGGAAGGAAATAGATGTAAACAGACTGATAAACTATTAATGAAAACTATAGTGATGGCTAAACATCAACTTCCATTCTCCCATTTGTCTTTACTTCAAACGGGTTCCTAAGTGCTTGACTATCTCTCTTGCTTTCCTTTCTCATAGCCATTACTCAAGTTCAGACCCTTATATCTCTTGGCTCCACATCCAAGCGCCTGTGCCTCCATCCATCATCCATCCAGCAAGATGGCTGACGTTGAGGATATAGAAGTGAGGTAGACTAAGTCTTTCTCCTCAAGAAAAAGTCTAGTAATTTCCCTGGGCCACAGAAAGGGCTCAATAAATGTTTGCTTCTGCCCTTCCTCCTTGTTCAAACAGGGACAATGTCTGTTATATCACCAGTGGGAAACCTGCAAGCTGTCACTTTTTCTAGGCAAACTCCTTGCACCTTTTTCATTGTAAAAATAACACTGCCACTGTCTCACGACCAGCCAAGTTGATTCTACAAAGGAAAAACCTGCTCTTTTTTTATGGGCTAAGGCTCAACTAACTCTTCCTCCTAGGCTGAGAGTTGAACTTACTTGGAAGAGCATAATTTAGAAACAAATTTGGACACCTGCATGAAGTTCAGGATCATGGGAAGCAGCACTGGAAAAAACAGAGCTTTAACAATGGATCTAGTAGCCTTGCTCTTCATGTTGAAAGGAAAAGGGGACTGAGAGCAGCAAGGAGCCAGGATGTATGGCTTGCACTCCTCAGGTCTTCTGTTGAGTTCCCAGCCACAGACTGTCTCTCAAGATCCTCATGTGCACCTAGGGAAATCCCGATGCAAAGTAAAAGTCCCAGTAACAATTAAGACCAGTTGTGAACACAGGAAGTAGTCCTGAGTGCCCAAAATACCTTAACAGGTTCTCTTACAATGTCAAAGCAATCACTCCTAAAAGCAAGTGAGTCGGGCACACATTTGTAATAATAAGCATAGAATCTTAGTAGGAAACTTTTAGTTCCTTTATAAAGTTTTTCAAACATCACAGGTTCCATCATCATGGCATCCTCAAAGAAAAGTTACACAATTTTAACATAAAAATTAGGCTATGCCTAAAGTAATTTTTGAACTTTTCAAAAATCTTACTTTTCAAAAAGTAAAATTAAATTCCCTACATTGTACTACTAAAAGAGGGAACACATATTTATTAAACAAAACAAAAACAGGTTACCATTTTCAGGGTCAAAACTGAATATTTTCTTTAACAATAAAACTTATATTATGCATAAGAACATTTCGGTGAAATATAAAACAAATATTTTTCTCCCCTTATTTTCAGCAGTCTTTCCTAATATTGGTAGGGAGGAGGAGATGAAAAACAAAGAAAGACCTGTTAGGCTGTAACTGAAGATCCAGAAAGGAAAATCTACCTATTAGCTACCATTTCACTCAAGGGATTATGAAATACAGAAACAAACACATCAATTTATTCATTAGGAGTCAAGCGAGGAGGTAAACACCTCTCTCAAACTAAGACATCTAAGTTTGGATGTTGAATAATGAAGGAAGCACTCTAAAATGTCAGATCTAGAAAGATAACACCTAGAAATGAGTGACAGTAATTCACAGTGATACTAAAAATAAGAATCAGGTTGCAACATCTATACTCAGTGATGCCAGAGTATCAAAGCACCTTCCTAATCTTATCATTTTATCAAGTGGATCATAAATTGTGGAATCTTTCGTGAGGAAAAAAAAAAAAAAGTCTAGGTCACCAGGCCATTTGTCCTTGTAGTGCTCTGGCTAGGGAGATCCAAGTATATATGAAGACAAGTGAAAGCGGGTGGCTAGCACTTTTGCTATCCGTCTGCAGAAGCTTTTAGCACATTTATCAGAAGCCATACAGTGCAAGCTCTTTTGATATTAGGTCTCTGGGTGTAGCTTTCAAGATCATTCTTTGTTCCATTCTTCCTGTATTGTCAAACTGCACCCAATAGGTGGTCTAGAGTATGAATTTCAAACATGTGCTATTAATATGCCCAAAACTCTTGCTGCAAAGGGGAAAGAAAACCACATTAATTGAGTCTTGGCCTGTTCTTACTCATAATGTCACAAATAGAGTTCCTATGTCTTAAAGCAATATGAAATGATTTATAAAACCATATGAAATCTTCAGGTGAAAAAACCCATTAAAAATGTATTATTTATTGTTATTAAAAGTAATTATTGTCTTACAACAATTCGCCAACAAAAACTACACACAGAAGTGTAGGTGAACGATAAACAATCTCTTTTTCATTTACCCTGGTTTTCCTGTTGGTATACTGATGATCGTTAGCAACAGTATTATAGATGTAGATAATTCATATTTCAAAATTTCTTTGTAACTGTTTTTAAAATATTTTTCTCATAAATATTTTTTGGGAAGGTCACTATTATTCCCATTTTATAGATGTCATATGGAAAATAATAGTAGCACCTACCTCAAAGGATTATTCCAGGGATTCATTAGATCATCCACATTAAGCACACAGAGTATTTGGCACATTACTTAATTGAGTTAAACATGTTAGCTATTATTAATATGCAAAAGTATTAGCAACTATGGTAAGGTTATCAGAAGTCCATTTAAAACAGGCCAGGCTGGTTTGGGTCTTCTTCTAGAACGGGACAGTTCTTCCAAAAAAAAAAAAAAAGATACCACTGTTTATATATACTGATCCATCTGCCTAGATTGCTATTGCCCTGTTCACTTCCAACTCCTGACCGCTCTACTGGGCTAATTCTTATTCTTCGGATCTCAGCTTAGGTAGTATTTCTTCTAGATTATACTACAAATACTAGGGTGCTCCTCCTACGTGCCCCAGTGTGGATCACAATTTCTAGCTTCTATGTCTACTTCCCTATGACACTAAGGCAGGGATCCCATCTATTTATACACTTCCTTCTTGGTGCTTAGCACACTGCTAGAACAGAGGGGATGCTCCATAAATATCTGTGAAAAGAGGACATCTGGGATCTGAAATCAGCCTAGTTGGTGTTGAAAGATCAGATTTTCACAGAGTATGGTTGCTGTTGCCAGCCGAAGAGATAAAGAAGCAGGCAGTTAGGGGCCAGGTGAGGGTGAGGCTGGTGAGGTGGGATGTGGCATCCTAGAAGGAGAAGGGCTAAAGGGAGGGGCTCTAGAGGAAATCAGGTTCCATCTGGCCACTTAAGGTCATACCAGCAGTGCCACATCCAGATTCACTGATCCTGGATATCTAGATACCAGTCCTGCAGCATGGGGAATTCAAGCCTGGGTTAAACGCACCTGGTCCCAGTCTAAGAGACTTCTGACCAGAGTATGAGCAACACAATGCCAGCCAGGGGCCCCTGATGGCTGGAATGAAAGAATCCGTCTGACCTAAGACCCCAGCAGACTTACCAGACAGTTGGGATGCGTTGCGCACGTCTGGCCCAGCACAGAATTGCAGTGCTGAGGAAGAAACTTTGAGACTCTGGGCACAGCTGATGGAAAATGAACTGAAATGTTCTGATTTGTTACAGCAGCTGCATCATAGGAAGGGATGACTTTAGAATAGTATCTGACAGCATGGAAGGAATTAAGGGAGAGAGCTTTGCTGGGAATTCGAGTTTTATACATATCACCAATTGCATTCTCTGAAGTGGAGCTGGACTGACCTTTCATAAAAAAGAAAACAAATATCCATCAGTATTCACAACTCCGTAACTTGGAATTACTGTATTTGAAATAAATTGTCTTCTATTTCATCTCCTCGTGTCACAAGCTTATACTACTCTTATACTCCAATGCTGATGGAAAAACACAGTCAACTTTTTAGTAGTGGCAGTTAGCACAATACACATACTATAAATCAGTGTTAGTGTGTTATCAGAAGACAGATTTTCAAGGAGCACCAGATCTCTGTGCCTGTGTGTGTGTGTGTTTGTGTGTGCGTGCCTGTGTGTGGCTTTCATCATAATCAAAATCGTGACCATCCCTATGATCCCTACGAAGCAAGGAGGAAGAAGGAGAAGGAGAAGGAAGAAAAAGAAAGTAGAACTCTATTCAGTCACAAACAAAGTTTGGTCGATTTTCTATCAATGAAGTGGGTTGTATAATTATATATCTATATTCTGTACAGTAACTAGAAGGCAGAAAAAGATATAAAAATATATTATGAATGTTATCAATGTAATCTGAAATAACACTGTGAATAACTACTTATTTTCTATTGGACATTAATAATAATGAAAGTAAAGAAATTTTATGTCCACTTTACATACAAATGTATCTAGAATATTTGTGAAAAATCATTTCAGCAAATATGTACAGAGATTTAAGGAAAGGACAGGTAAAGGTAATCTAATAAAATCTAAACACTGAACTAGATCAGCGCTTCTGTGTTACAAACCAGACATGAGCAGACACTGGTGACCTTGGGTGGTCATTTCACTTATCCAGCCTTCAATTTACTGACCTAGGTGGTGACAGTGACATTGGAACACTTAACTGATATCAACAGTTCCAGTGTTCTTTCTAAAACAAGTTGGCAACCTGCATTATGAGCTATATATGTGCTCACATTCTCAAACTCATTCATCACACACTTCAGGTGTCTAGCCCAAGGAAAAGTCCAAAATATAGAAAAATCTATGTATGGTGAAATATTTCCTTTCATAGTATATATAGAATTGCTTTCCCCACAAAACTACAAACACTAAATGTAGCAATTGGAGGATGGTTAAGAAGATTTTTCTAGAAATTATTTGATAAACCACTAAAACCATTAAAATGGTGGTAAGGGCTGCATACGAAAAAATTAAAGTATATATGACACAATGTTAAGTAAAAGAAGAAGACAACAAAATTGGATGTCCAATATGAGTACTACTGTAGAAAAATATACATAGAAAAAGACTTGAGGGCGCCTGGGTGGCTCAGTTGGTTAAGCGACTGCCTTCGGCTCAGGTCATGATCCTGGAGTCCCTGGATCGAGTCCCGCATCAGGCTCCCTGCTCAGCAGGGAGTCTGCTTCTCCCTCTGACCCTCCCCCCTCTCACGTGCTCTGTCTCATTCTCTCTGTCTCAAATAAATAAATAAAATCTTTAAAAAAAAAAAAAAAAAAAAAAAAAAAAGAAAAAGACTTGAAGGAAATACATTAAAAATGAACAGTGATTATCGTAGCTGGGCTAGTGAAGGATTAATATTGCTTTCCAAACGGAAAACTATATATAAATAAAATTAAAATGGGGGAGGGGTCTGACTCAATGACCTTCAAGGTCTTCCCCAGGCTGAACACGGTCTACGATCCTGATATATCTGTGTCTTCCCAGGAGCAGCTGCCTGAGGTGATGAAAACCAAGACATGCTGGGGCACAGAGAGGCCAGAACTTACCACCAGGAAAACAGTGTTTCAGAGTTTCTGCAGAATATAAACAGTGAGAATGCAAAAGTAAGCATTATGTGTTCAAGAAGTAACGTTGACAGGCATATATATGCCTGTGGCCCGACCTCTTTCTGATTTAATCTGTGCTGATTTAATCGTTCTGGGTGATATTCAGCCACAACTACTTGAAGTAGATTAACCATGGCTCATGGCTACCCTTTTTTGCTTTTCCTCTCCTTTGCCCCAAATCTGGAGAAAAGTCTAAGTTGACTAATAAAACACCCTGAAGCTTATTTGACTTTAGAACAAGGAGAGCTATATTCTATTTTTGACTTTAGTCACCATTCCTAGTAACATCATTTGTTCCTGCAGCGTTTACTATGTCCGCATATTATGCACAGTGCCTCTACTACAGTATTTAAAGTACTATAGGAATTGTATTTTGCTTTTGTGACCCTCTCTGCTACTGATTTGCCAGCTCCGTAAGAACAAGAATGCATCTTGTTTGTCCTCGTGGCCCCATCTTTCAAGCAGGGACGTTACAGCTGAGAACTAAGTGATGAATGGGGAGTTCCACAGGTAGAGGATGTAAAGGACATTCCCAGCACAGGGAAGGTGCTGAGGTAAGCGAGTGGAATCCCTTCGAGGAACTAAGCACAAGAGTGACCTCAGACTCAGGCAATGAAGAGAGAGGTCAGGGTGTCCTGTCACCTAGCATTCAACATGAAGATTAGGAGCTCAGTTCTTTACTGGTTTCTCAGTGAAGAGTAACCTTTAGGAATAGAAAAGTCACAAACTACTGGTAGTTGTGTTCTTTTACTCTGGCTCTGCTTTTTTCCATCTTCTTATTTCTACAAGTACATGGGCATGCCTAGACTTTATAACACAAATAGCAAAAATGCCTCAAATTTGAAATATTTGTTGCATAAGGAATATTCATATAGTGAAGGTTTCTTGAGTACCAACTGCATGCTGATCAGTGCTCTAGGTACTAGAAATACAGCAATGAACAAAAGAGGCAAAAAAAAAATTCCCTGTCTGGGGCACCTGGGTGGCTCAGTTGTTAAGCGTCTGCCTTCAGTTCAGGTCATGATCCCAGGGTCCTGGGATGGAGCCCTGCATCGGGCTCCCTGCTCCGCAGGAAGCCTGCTTCTCCCTCTCCCACTCCCCCTGCTTGTGTTCCCTCTCTCGCTGTGTCTCTCTCTGTCAAATAAATAAAATCTTAAAAAAAAAAATTCCCTGTCTTCATGGAGTTGATATTTTAGTGGGAGAAGACAGGCCATAAGAACATATCCAAATAAAGAATATTAGAAGGAAATAAGTGCTATGAAAAAAATACAGTAGGGAAAGTGGATAAGAAGTCCCATGCATTATGTGATGCTAGAAAGGAGTATGCAGTTTTAATTGAGGGGTTGAGACTCACTGAGAAGGTGACATTTAAGCAATTTAAGCAAAGATGTGAAGGAGGTAAAAGGTTAATATGTTAAATGCTCAGTACATAGTTAGTGCTCAATTAATTTGAGTACTTCCCTTTCCTTTAGATTCTATTCATGTAATAAAGCCACCAATGTGCTTCTCATCTATCAGTAAGATGAGATTTCTACTGGACAGTCACATACAAAAGAATGAAGCTGGATGCCTATCTTATACCATACACAAAAATTAATTCAAAATAGATTTAAGACTTAAACATAAAACCTGAAACCATAGAACTCCTAGAAGAAAACAGGGTGTCCTGGAGATGATTTTTTGGATTTGACACAAAAGCAAAGGCAACAAAAGCAAAAATAAACATATGGGACTATAATATCAAACCAAAAGACTTCTCCACAGCAAAGGAAACCATCAACCAAATGAAAAGGAAACCTATGGGGTGGGAGAAAATATTTTCAAGTCACATATCTGATAAGGGGTTAATATCCAAAATATATAAGAACTCCTATAAGTCAATAGCAAAGAAACAAACTGATTTAAACATGGACAGAGGATCTAAATAGGAATTTTTCCAAAGAAGACATACAAATGGCCAATGGGTGGTACATGAAAAGATGCCCAACATCATTAATCATCAGGGAAATGTAAATCAAAAACCACAAGATATTACCTCACACCCATCAGAATGGCTATTACCAAAAAGACAAGAAATAATAAGTGTTGGTGAGGATATGTACTTGTGCCCTGTTGGTGGGAATGTAAATTGATGTACCCACTATGGAAAACAGTATGGAGGTTCCTCAAAAAAATTAAAATAGTGCTACTATATGATCCAGCAATCCTATCTCTGGGTATTTATCCAAAAAAAAAAATGAAAATACTAACTCAAAAAGATATAGACACCTCTATGTTCATTGCAGCATTATTGACAAGAGCCAAGAACAACCTGAGTATCCACTGATGGATAAATGGATAAAGAAAATGTGATTGGTATAGATATATAAATACATACACACACACATACACACACAGAAATATTATTCAGCCATAAAAAAAGAATGAAATCTTTCCATTTATGACAATATAGATGGACTTTGAGGGCATTATGCTTTGTGAAATAAGTCAGACAAAGAAAGACAAATACTGTATGATCTCATTTATATACAGAATCTCAAAACACAAACATATAAAAATTGAGCTCATAGGTACAGAGAACAGATTAGTGGTTTCCAGGGGTGGGGATTGGTGGGGGGATGAAATGGGTGAAACCAGTCAAAAGGTATAAAACTTCCAGTTACAAAATAGAAAAGTCACGGTGATATACAGCATGGTGATTATAATTAATAATACTATACTGCATATTTGAAAGTTGTTAAGAGACTAGATCTTAAAAGTTCTCATCAAAAGAAAAAAATATTTTAATCTTGTTGACAGATACTAAGCAGACTTATTGTGGTGATCATTTCACAATGTGTACACATAACAAATCATGTTGTACACCTGAAGCTAATATAACGTTATATGTCAGTTATTCCTCAATAAAAAGAAAATGAGCTTTCTGGAAATGATGGTCAATTTTAAGCCCAATTTCTGAGATAACACCATATGAACATCTGTGGCCATCTTTTGTACTTCGAGCAGGTAATACCAAAAGTACTCTAGCTACACTCTTTTCCCTGGCTACAGCAATGAATGCATGGGAGTGCAAGGGTGTCCAGGACACCACGCAAGCCAAGCCTACCACAACCACACAGGGTATCAGGTGCAGCTCACCTGTCACGGCTTCATCCAAGGAGCCCCCTGAGGCAGGAACAGAGTACACATTCAAGCACTTATTAGCCAGGAATCTGATCCCTCTCACAGGTGAGTAAGTGCTTGTCAACACACCATTTTCCCTTAAAAGGGCAGAAAAAAAAACAAAAAACACCTTACACAATTCTCAAGGAAGACTACATGAACACTGCTGAGTTCAACTGTTCTATCATTCAAGTTCTAAATAACACAGATGGAGCCTACACTATGGGTAATTTAGGCCTAAGAACAAATGGTTGAACAGGATTCATGATGATAGTTTAGAATGTAGAGGAATGATTTGCTTTATAGTTTTTCTTTGTTTATATATTCTAATAAATTTAAATAAGAAAGCATTCATTTGGCATGTCACATTTTGTACTAGCAAATTCTTTAAAAACTCCCAACTGAAATAGGGCTGGACTGCTCCAGGGCCCATGACCTCCTGTGACAGAGGAATGCTAGAATGCATCCTGCCTCTGTCCGTCTGCCAGTCACGACCATCACTACCGATAAAGCCTTATTTTAAGATCTTCAGAATTAACAAGAGAAGAAATAAGAGTGAGTCAAATGATGAAAGGACATGGGCCTGAGAATATTACATATTTTATCACTGTGACTAAATGACACACATTGGCAATGGGAAAAGTTCACTGATTTTTTTGCGGGGGGAGACAGAGTGCAGGCACGTGGGGGGCGGTGGGGGGCAGAGGAAGAGCAGAGGGAGAGAGAGAATCTTAAGCAGGGTCCATGCCCTGCATGGAGCCCCACAATGGGCTTGATCTCACAACCCTAAGATCATAACCTGAGCCGAAATCAAGAGTTGGATGCTTAACCGACTGTGCCACCCAGGTGGCCCTAAGTTCACTGATTCTTAATAAATACTTGAATTTTCACAATGGGTGGGTTCAGTGCCTGTCTACAATACTTCTAGTGTTAGCATCAGAGGAAACTAACAAGCCAGCTTCCAATTCACAAGAGCCCTCATCATACCTTTGTGCCATGATCGTGGCTGGAAGGGATAGCTGGATGGACATCTGCTGTTTCTTACAAAACCTCCTATTGCTCTGAAGTACTTCTGTAATCTGAGAGAGAGAGAGAGGGAGAGAGAGAGATCTATTTAGAAATAGATATTTTTTCATATACACAAACACACATACATTTCCAATTATAAAAAATAAAACTGTGGCTTTAAAGCACTATGTATGAGGATAAAATTCAAGGGCTTGAAGTCAAATACCTGGCCCATAATGGCTGGAGGGATTTTCTCCCGGATGTACTTCACATAATCAACTGTTGCCTCGAGAATCGAAGCCGAGTCATTCTTTCTTCCCTTTATATATGGCAACAGAGTACGCAGTTGCTCACAGCAATACTTGATTCGTTCTCTGAGCAGAGAATTGTAATAAATCAGGAATAATTAGTCTCACTTTCTTCCTTGTACACAAGGACAAACAATCCTTCCTCCTGGGTTTGTTTGCAGAGGAACTGCCTCCCTCTCCATCTAGTCTCTGTTTCACAGGAAGGCCGTGTCCCCCTTAGCCAGCACCCTCCGCAGCCCCTGGAACCACAGCTTCCTGGGGCGTCTGCTCACACTGCTGTCAAGTACAATGTCTGTGCTGAGGGTAGCCCCAGGTCACTAGCCCCAGGCCCCCTGCAGTGTGCAGAATGACCCTGCCTAGGGAACCTCCCTCAGAGAAGGGAATGGCATGCTACACACACGTGCTTCTGCGATTCACACTAGAAGCCTAGCGGATGAAGACAGTCAGGAGATACTCATGTCACTATGACCTGGACCACATTTCCAAAATCAGATCAATTAGCATCATGTGCTTTACATGTCATTCTGTGTTCTGAGCCAAAGAAAAATCAGAAAGCTGCTTTCTTCTCATGAGGTAGGTATGAATGGAACAAATAACCAATATGCAAATGAGAACATCATTCAGGCTAGTATCAGCCTGATAACCTAAGTCTTTCGTAATTCTGAAGGGAACTGCATTGGAAATATAAATCTAAGCCTTTGATCTAAGCCTTTGGTACCTTCATTTATGCATGTGTTCATTTAACCAACATTATTAAACACCTGTTTTGGGCTGAATAGCACCTTGACATATATAAGGTCAAATGGTGGCTCTGTCAATTACCAGCAGGAATCCTTGGCAAGTCACCAAACCTTTCTGAACCTCAAAATGGCAAAAAAAAAAAAAAAAAAAAATCCATTAAAAAATCCAATTTGGGGTACCTGGGTAGCTCAGTCAGTTAAGCATCCAACTCTTTGATTTCAACTGGGGTCATGGTCTCAGGGTTGTGGGACTGACTCTGCAACAGGCTCCATGCTCCGCAGGGAGTCTGCTAGGCGTCCCTCTCTCTCTCTCCCTCCTACTTCTCCCATTTGTATGCACATGCGCGCGCTCTCTCTCTCTCCAAAAAAAATAAATCTTAAAATTCAATTTGATATATAGCCTGTGAATAACTCAAATATTCTAGGTCAGTGATGTTTTAATTGGACTTTGAGCAGCTCTGAGGGTTCTATAGAGGTGTCTCAGGGACTATTCTAGAAAAAATGTCAACAATTTGACGATGTGTATGAAGGGCTTTGAAACTTTTCATACCCTTTGACATGGTACTTGCACTTACAAGGACCTAAAACACAGAACAAACTTTTTGCAAAATGATATCCATTACAGCAGTATATCAGCAAGATATAAAAAACAACCTAAACACACAAAACAGATGGATACTTAAGTAAGCTATAGTATACTAACTCAGTAGAAAATCCTCTGGCAGTGGAAAAGAAAAGCTATAAATCTTATTAGGGGAAAAAAAGGATATTTTATAGGATACAAGTATAAAATACAAGGCAGTATATAGAATATGATCATAGACATCAAAGTAAAAATAAAGCATAGAAAAAGAAAGTGAAACCATCAAGTAATAGTTATTTCTGGATGGTTGGGTTATGGAAAATACTATTTCTTCCTTTTATTTTTTTATATTTCCCAAATATTTGTGCTGGGTACAAGTCACTTTTATACTAAAAAATCATATTATTTTTTTTCCAACATTCATTAGGAAAATGTTCAAACACACAAAAAGAATGAAAGAATTTAGGATCTTAATTCTTAAAAGTTGAAAGAAGTAAGATTTGTGCAGAGAAAATGTATATACCGCACCTACCTAGAATCTACAATGAACATTCACTGTCCTTGCTTTGTCATATATGAATCATCCCACTGGCCATACATCAATCCATTGTATTATACTGAAGCATTTCAAAGTAAGTTGTAAACTTAAGGCACTAAACTCTTAAACATATCATTAGCTAGAATTATTTTCAAATAAAAGTTACATAAAATACACAAATCTTAAGGGTACCATTCTATGAGTTTTGACAAAGGCACAAAACTATGTAACAAAAACCCTAATTAACATTATTACAACTCCAGAAAGTTCTTTATGTTCTTCCCAATCTTTGAAAAGGGTCAAAAATATTTCTGATATTTTCCATCCCACATTTGTTTTGCTTGTCTTTGACCTTCATATAAATCAAAACTTACAGCATATGCCATTTTATGTAAGATTTCTTTCACTAAGCATGATATTTTTGAAATTTGCCCATGTGGCTGTTTATTATCAGTAGTTTGTTTCTTTTTATTGAGTAACAGTATTCTATAGTATAAATATGCCACAGCTTATTTATCCATTCTCTTACTGATGAATACTTCGGCTGTTTCCAGTTTTTGGTCATTATGGATAAAACTGCTAAATCATTCCGTACATCTTTTTGTGAATGCATGTTTTTATTTCTCTGGGAACATATCTAGGAATAGAATTAATGGGTTAATTTTATAAATTTATAATAAACTGGTAGAACTTTTCCCCAAATAGTACCATTATACATTCCCACCATCAGTGTATGAGGGTTCCTGTTGTTCCAAATCCTTGACAACATTTAATATTGTCAGTAGTTCTAATTTTAGCATTTTGGCCTTTCTGAGGAATACATGGTAGTACCTTGTGCTTTAATTTGCATTTCCATGACAAAAAATTATGTTGAGCACTTTTTTTGGTGATTATTGGGCACTTGCATATCTTCCTTTGTGAAGTGTCTGTTCAAGTATTTTATCTCCATTTTAACTGGATTGTAGGTCTTTTTGGTATTGAGCTTTAGGAGTTCTGTATTATCTGTAATACCAGAATTTTGTCAGCATACTTATTTAGTAAATATTTTCTCCCAGTATATGGTTTGCCTATTTATTTTCTTAGTGGTGTGTTTTGATAGCAAAAGTTTTAAATTTTGATGTGTCTAATTCATTTACTCTTCTTTTACGGTTATTGATTTCTGTGTCTAAGGAACGGCTGCCTACCCTCAGCTTGTGAAGACATTTTCCTACACTTTTTTCTAGAACTGTTCTGTCCAATACAGTCCATTAGACTGGTCTATATAGACATATATAGCCATTAGTCTATATAAATATAAACTAGTTAAAATTAAATAAAATTTAAAATTAACTTCCCGTTACAATAGACATATTTCAAATACTCAACAACTACATATGACTAGCAGCTACCTTATTGGACAATGGATGCAGATATAGGGCATTTCTAACATTGCAGAAAGTTCTATTAAACAGTGCTATTTTAGGAGGGGAAGAATGAAGGGGGGGAAATCGGAGGGGGAGAAGAACCATGAGAGACAATGGACTCTGAAAAACAAACTGAGGGTTCTAGAGGGGAGGGGGTTGGGAGGATGGGTTAGCCTGGTGATGGGTATTGAGGAGGGCACGTTCTGCATGGAGCACTGGGTGTTATGCATAAACAATGAATCATGGAACACTATATCTAAAACTAATGATGTAATGTATGGGGATTAACATAACAATAAAAAAATTAAAAAAAAAAATAAAAAAATAAAAAAATAAAAAAAAAAAAAAAAAAAAAAAAAAAAAATAAACAGTGCTATTTTAGAAGCTTTATAGTTTTAGCTTTATAGTATAGATCGGTCTATGCTCCATCTTGAACTAACTTTTATATGGTATGAGTAAGGGGTCAAGGTTCATTGTTTTTCCATTTGGATATCCAGATATTCCAACACCATTTATAGAAAAGACTTTTATTTCCCAATAAGTTTGCTCTGGTGATTTACTGAAAATCAAATGAACACAAATGTGTGGATCCTTTGATCTACTGGTCATTATGATAGTAACATACTGATTACTGTAGCTGTATTTTAAGTCTTGAAGTCAAATAGTTTCTTCCATTTTTGTTGTACTTTTTCAAGATTAGTTTATTCTAAGTCCTTTTATATTCTAGGTCTTTTTCATTTTTTAATCAGATTATCAATTTTTACCAAAAAACTCCCTACTGGAATTATGGTTTATATTCAAATAAAGTTATGTTTCAATTTGGTGAGAACTAACATCTTAACAATAACGATTCTTGGGGTGCCTGGGTGGCTCAGTTGTTAGGCATCTGCCTTCTGCTGGGGTCTTGATTCTGGGATCCTGGGATCAAGCCCCGCATTTGGCTCCCTGCTGGGCGGGGAGCCTGCTTCTCCCTCTCCCACTCCCCCTGCTTGTGTTCCCTCTCTCACGGTCTCTCTCTCTCTCTGTCAGATAAATAAATAAATAAAATAATGATTCTTTTGATTTGTAGTTATGGTATAATGCATGATTTAGGTTTTCCTTAGTTTCTCGCAGCAATATTTTGAGTGATCAATGTATAGATCCTATGTGTCTTTTTTTAAAATATATTCATTTGAGAGAGACAGAGAGAGCGAGCATGAGCAGGGGTAGGGGCAGAGGGAGAGGGAGAAGCAGACTCCACACTGAGCAGGGAGCCCGATATGGGACACGATCCCAGGACACTGGGATCATGACCTGAGCAGAAGACAGACACTTAACTGACTGAGCCACCCAGGTGCCTGATCCTATGTGTCATTTGCATGTTTTTTCCTAAGTATTATAAGGCTTTTTTACTCTGTTGTAAATGTAATTATTTTTAATTTTAATTTTTTTTTAAATATTTTATTTATTTATTTGAGAGAGAAAGAGAGAGAATGCAAGTGGGGAGAAGAACAGAAGGGGAAGGAGGGGGAAAGAATCTCAAGCAGACTTCCTGCTGAATGGGGAGCCCAATGCAGGGCTTGATCTCATGACCCGGAGATCACAACCTGAGTCAAAGCCAAGAGTCAGACACTTAACCAACTGAGCCACCCAGGTACCCCTAATTTTCATTTTCTAATTGCTGCTTATATATAAAAATACAATTAATTTTTGTACATTGATCTTATATCCTGCAACCTTGCTATATTAATCTTTTGGTTCTAGAGGTTGTTTTGTAGGTGTCTTAGGACTTTATACACAAACAATCATGCCATCTATAAATAAGAAAGTTTTGTTTCTTCCTTTCTAATCTGTAGGTTATTTCTTTTTCTTACCTAATTGCAATGGCTAGGACAGTTTAGTCAATAACGAATAGAAGTGGTAGGAATGGACACTCTTACTTTTTCCAGATCTTTCTAAAGAACATGGTCAAATTTTCATCATTAAGTACAATACTAGCTACGGGTTTTCATAGATGCCCTTTAACAGATTGAGGAGCTTCTCTTCCATGTCTGATTTGCTGGAAGTTTTTTTTAATTTTGAAAGAGTATTGAATGTAGTCAAATAATTTTTCAGAATCTGTTAATCATATGGTTTTTCTCCTTTATTCTATTTAATGTGAATTACATTGATGTTTTGAATGTTACACCAGCTTTGCTTTTCTAGGATATAACCTGTATGGTCATGATGTATTTACATCTTCATATATTACTTGATTTGATTTGCTAAAATAATGTTAGACATTTTTATGTCCCTGTTCATGAAGGATATATTGGTCTGTAATTTTCTATTTTTTAATAATGTCTTTATTAGGTTTAGGGTTATGCTGGCTTCATGAAATGGGTTAGGAAGTATTCCTTCCTCTTCCATTTTCTGTAAGAATTTAAGGTTAGTATTCTTTAAATATTTGACAGAATCCATCAGTAAAACCATCTGATCTTAATGTTTTCTCTTTGGTAAGCTTTTTAATAATAAGTTCAATTTCTTTACTATATAGGACTATTCAGATTTTCTGCTTCATCTGATATCAGTGTTGGTAAATTGTATTTTTCAAAAAAATGTGTCCATTTTGTCTAAATTGCTGAGCTTACTGGCATAAAATTCTTCAAAATATATCCTTTTTATATTTAAATATTTATAGGATATATAGTGATAATTCCTCTTTTATTCAAGATATTGGTAAAATGCTTTCAGTCTCTCTCCTCGCCTGCCTGCTTTCCCCACTTTCTATTTATTTTGGATTTAATTTACTTTACTTTTTCTAGCTCCTTAAAATGGACTCTTAGGTCATTGATTTTTAGACCTTTTGCCTTTTCTAATATAAGCATTTAAAGCCATAGTGTTTTCCACAAGCTTTGTTTTAGCTGCATCTCCCACATTTTGTAATATGCTTTTCTCACCATCATTCAGCTTGCAATATTTTCTAATTTTTCTTGTGATATTTTTCTTTTACCCATGGATTATTTAGAAGTATGTTTTTGAGCTTTCAAATATTTGAGGTTTTCCTTTATATCTAATTCTTACTGATTTTTAATTTAACTTCATTGTCAGGGAACATACTCCTGAATTCAACTCTTTTAAATGTAACAAAACATATTATATCCCGCAGCATACAATTTATCTAATTTATCTACCATGTGCCTTTGAAAAGAATGTGTATTCTTCTGTGGTTGCTGTATATAATGTTCTATAAATATGTACTAGATCAAGGTGGTTAAAAGTGTTCACATCTTCTATATCTTACTAATTTTTGGTGTCTAGCTGTTGTATAAATTGCTGAGAGAGGGATGTAAAATCTCCAACAATGCTTACTGATATTTGTATCTTTAATTCTGTGAACTATTGTTTCAATTACCTAGTCACATACTATTTGTGACTGTTATAGCATTCTGATAAGTCGATTCTTTCATCATTATGAAAACCTGCCCTTTACTTCAAGTGATACTGCTTGTCTTGAAGTCTACTTTATTTGGTATTAATGTAAACAGTCTGGTCTTCTTATACATATGTTTCACCGTATATATTTTTCTATTTATTTAGCTTACTGTGTCTTTATATTTATGGTGGACAACAGATAGATGGATCTTGGTTTTTTTGTTTGTTTTTATCCATTCTGACAATCTGCGCTATAAGTTGAATATAGGTGGATAACGGGCTACTGTTCTATGACTTTTTTTCCTGTAGTTTCTTTGGCTTTTTTGTTCTTCTGTTCTTCCTTTCTTGTCTTCCTTTTGAATAATTTTTAAAATTCAATTTTAATTTGTTTATTGGTTTCAAAGCTATGCCTTCTGCATATCTCTTTGTTGGTCTAGGGTTGTTCTGGGGATTACAATGTATAACTTTGCACAGTCTATTTAGTGTTAAAATTTTACGACATCACATGAAATACATAAATGCTGCAATCATGTAAGTACCTTTGCCCCACTCATCCTTCATGCTATAGCTGTCATATGTACTACATCTATATATACAGCTGATCTCTGAACAGCATGGGTTTGAGCTACATGGGTCCATTTATACACAGATTTTTTTCAATAAATACAGTATAGTACCTTAAATGTATTTTACCTTTCTTATGATTTTATTAATTTTATTAATAACGTTTTCTTTTATTTAGCTTACTTTATTGTGAGAATATAGTATATTGTATATATATATATACACTATATACACATATAATATAAACTATGTGTTAGTCAACTGTTTATGTTATTGGTAAGGCTTCTGGTCACCAGCAGGCTATTAGTAACTAACTTTTGGGGGGAGTCAAAAGTTATACACAAATTTTTTACTGCATGGGTATCAGTGCCCCTAACCCTTGTGTTGTTTAAGAGTCAACTGTATTACCAGCTCCACAATATAATGCTATAATTTTCACTTATAACAGTCTGAAGCATTTTATATAAATATAGAGGGAAAATGTCTGTTTTCTAATATTTATTCACATATTTATCATTTCTGATTCTATTCAGCCCTTCCTAAAGATCCAAGTTTCCATTTGTTGTCATTTCCATTTAGCCTAAAGAATATCCTTTAGCTCTCTTACCCTGCAGGTCTGCTGGTGTCAAAATCTCTGAGTTATCTTTTACGTGGAAGTAACTTATTTCATTATTTACTGTTAGGAAATAATACCTGATGGAAATATGATTTACACAAAGAAGTGGTGGGTATCAGACATAATAACTATGGTAGCATACATAAAAGGCTAATTTATTTCTATTTTATTAATATCCTAAAAACCAAAAGTAGGTCTCTGACAGATCTGGAGCACTTATGTCTGCTGCTGAGGTTTCTACTACAGATGCAAGAACAAAGTGTTCTCATACCTTCTACCTGTCTGATTGTGGCAGCCAAGACTGAATGGGAGAATACAGGGGGAAAAAAAAAACATGGTAATACGGAAAAAACACAAAGAATTTTTGCAACTCAGAAATAACCTTGTAAACAGTGAAGATACTGTTTTACTTAAAAAAAAATCTAAAATTTGAGCTAAAAGAAAAAACAATAGTTACAGATTAAAATGACTGAAAATTATTTACCACTTCTTCAATAAAAGTGTAGGGTCTATTTCCCCTCCCCTTGAATCTCTGCTGGCCTGTGCCTGCATTAATCAAAAGATATCCAGAGAAATAACTACAACAGTTCTAGGACTAGCATTTAAGAAGACATAGCTTCAACACTGGTCCCATTAAATCCTGAGCCATCAGGGAAGATTTTGGCTAGCTTGCTGGAGAGACCATGTGGAGAGGTGGGGGACTACAGGAAAAGAGAGCAACTGATCTGAGCACAATGCTTCAACCACCCCCCACCTGGGGACTATCCGTGTGGATGAAGCTGGCTGGGCACTCTAGACAGGCCATTTACCATGGCAGTAACCACAGTAAACACCATGTGGAGAAGAATCACAGAATCAAGGTCTACTAAAATTGATAATCCATAAAATTGTAAGATGTGATGAATAGGCTGTTATTTTAAGCTACCAAGTTTTAGGGCAATTTGTTACATAGCAAAAGATAACTGGAAGAATAGCTTGCAATTTAAAGCAAAAATAATAAAATGTGGGGCTGATAACATATGTAAAAATAAAATGTGTGACAACAATAACAAAAATAGAAGGTAAGTGGAAATATACTACTGTATATTAAGTGTCATAATGTCAAATCAAGGTAGACTATGTTAAGTTAAGGATGCATATTATAACCCTAGAGTAACCACTAAAAATAATAATTTTAGCTCAAAAGCCAACAGAGGAGATAAAAAGGAAGGCAAAACACATTTGATTAATCCAAAAGAAGTCAGGCAATGAGGGGAAAAAAGGAAAAGAAAACAGATAGAACTAGTGAAAACAAATAGAAAAATCATGGACCTAAAATCAAACTTAACAGTAATTATATTATATGTAAATCAAATAAACATTCCAATTGAACAGCAGAAATTGTCAGAATGGACAAATTAAAAAGGAAAATAAGACTCAGCTACATGCTGTTTACAAGAGATACTCTTTAAATATAAAGACATATTTAGGTTACAAAAAAACATGCTTTCATAAGAAAGCTATACAAATATCAAAGTAGATTTTTAAGATGAAGTATTAGCATAGATAATTAGAGCTTATCATTTCCTAATGATAAATAGTCAATTCATTAAGAAGACAGGCAACTGGGGCACCTGGGTGGCTCAGTAGGTTAAGCTTCTGACTTTAGCTCAGGTCAAGATCTCAGGGTCTTGGGATTTGAGCCCTGCATCTGGCTCCATGCTCAGTGGGGAGTCTTCTCCCGCTTCCTCTCTGTTTTGCCCCTCCCCCCAACTTATGCTCCCTCTCTTTCTCTCTTTCAAATAAATAAAATCTTAAAAAAAAAAAGAAGACAGGCAACTAACAACAATTTCAAAACACATGAAGCAAAAACTGACAGGAATGAAGTAAAAATAAAGCAATCTACAGTCATCACTGAAGATTTTAACTCTCAAAAAAATCAATAAGGATACAGAATATATATGAAAAACACTACTAACTAATTCTACCTTATTAATATTTAGAACACTATAACCCCAAACAGCAGAATACACATTTGCTTCAAGGGCACATGGAATACTCATTAAGGGTGACCATACTTTGGGCCATAAAACAACGCTCAGAAAATATCAAAGGATAGAAACCTGACAGAACATATTCTCAGATGATAATGTAATTAAATTATAAATCAATACCTGGAAACTCTCCAAGCATTTGGAAATTAAATTACATACTTCTAAATAATCAGTGGTCAAAGAAAAAATTACAAGGGATATGAGAAAAATATTTTGAACTAAAGGACAGTGAAAATCTAATATGTCAAAATTTATGAGATGCTGCTAAAGCACTGATAAGAAAAAAACTTTTATAAATGGAAATTTATAGTTTTAAACATTTTTATTAGAAAAGAAGAAAAGATGGGCACGTAGGTGGCTTAATCAGTTAAATAAATTTAATTCTAGATGTTATAAAAATTTTGGATATATGAATAAAAAAATTGCTTACAAAAAATTTACCATACACATTCTTTTATATATGTTCTGTGAACTTCTTTTTTTTTTTCAGTCGGTTAAGCGACTGACTCTTGATTTTTGGCTCAAGTCATGATCTCAGGGTTTTGGGATTGAGCACTGTTTTGGGCTCTGTGCTCAGCAGGGTGTCTGCCTGAGGATTCTCTCTCTCCGTTTTCCCTCTGCCTTTCCCCCCTCTTTCTCTAAAATAAACAAATATTTAAAAAGAAAGAAGAAAAGGTTAAAATCAATGGTTTAAGTTTCTACCTAAGAAAATAGAAAAAAGAGCGAAGTATAGAAAAAAAAGGAAATGACAGAGTGGAATCAAATATAAAAGGGGCAAATATTACAGAAAATCAATGAATAAAAATTTGGTTCACTGAAAAAATTAGTAAAACTGATAAACACCTTGTCAGACTGATCAAGAAAAAAAAGGAAGAAAACACAAATTTTCAATGCCAGAAATGAAAGGAATATCATCAGAGATCCGCAGACATTAAAAGGATTATAAGAGAGTATTATGAACAAAAAGTCATTCAATAAATTTAATACCTGAGGTTAAACGGACTAATTCCTTGAAAGACGTAAATTAAACCAACTTAGAGGAAAAACAGAAAATCTAGTCCTATAATCATTAAAGAAATTGAATTTTTAATTAGAACTTCCCACAGAGAAAATTCCAAGCCTAGATAACTTTACTGTTGAATTCTATAAAACATATTTATCTTACACAACTCTTTCAGAAAACAGAAGAGGAAAGAAAGAAGACTTTCTATTTCATCTTATCAGCATTTCCCTGATACCAAAATCCAATAAAGGCGTAAGAAAATTAGAGACCAATAACCTTCATGAACACAGATACAAAAATTGTTAATGAAATATCAGCAAACCAAATTAGCAATAAGTAAGAGAATACGTCAAGAAGAGCATAGCATTTTAAAATAATCAATGTAACCAGTACGTTAACAGGAAAAAAGAGAACATCTATAATCATCTTAATAAGTACCGAAAACACACTGACAAAATTTTACATCCATTCATGATGAAAACTTGAAGTCGGAATAGAAGAAAACTTTCTTAAGCTGATAAGAGGTACGTATAAAAACAGCCTACATCATAAGCAATGGTAAACGACTTAACACTTTCCCTGTGAGATTGTAAACAAGGCAAGGATGCTACTTTCATCACTTCTAATAAAAAAACAACAACAACTGGTGAACCTAGCCAGGGTATTAAGGCAAGAAATAGAAATAAAAGCCACAAAGATTGGAAAAAAGATGTCTTTATTCAAAGATGACATAATTGTATATGTGAGAAATCCACAAAAAAAAAAATGACTAGAAGTGATGAATAGATGAAGCTAGGTCATGGGATAGTAGGTCAACATACAAAATAAATTTAATTCTAGATGCTAGTTATGAAAATTTTGGATATGTGAATAAAAAAATTGCTTACAACAAAAAATTTTAAAACCTGACAAAACATTCAGAAATAAATATAATAAACTACAAAACACTGTTGAAATAAAGGCCTTTAAAAAATGGAGAGATGGACTGCCAGAATCATTACTGTTCAACATCAATTTTCCCCCGAAATGATCTACTGATTCAACACAATCCTAACCAGTATCTTTTTTTTTTTTTTTTTAAAGATTTTATTTATTTATTTGACAGAGAGAGAGATAGCAAGAGCAGGAACACAAGCAGGGGGAGTGGGAGAGGGAGAAGCAGGCTTCCTGCCGAGCAGGGAGCCCGATGTGGGACTCGATCCCAGGACCCTGGGATCATGACCTGAGCCGAAGGCAGACGCTTAACAACTGAGCCACCCAGGCGCCCCCAATCCTAACCAGTATCTTAGCAGGATTTTTTAAAGAAAGAAATTGACAAGCTTATTTTAAAATTTACATGAAAATTCAAAGGACCTTTAATATCCAAAGCAACTTGAAAATGAAGAACAAAATTGGAGGACTTTATCTGATTTTGAGAATAGTAAAGCTACATTAATCACTACATGTAATACTGGAGGAGAAGAAGATAGATAAGCAGATCAGTGGAACAGGGAATCTAGAAATACACAGATAATTATATGGTAACTGATTTTTATGAAAGTACCAAAGCAATTCACTAAAGAATGGAAAGTTTGGGTGCCTGGGTGGCTCAGTTGGTTGGGCGACTGCCTTCGGCTCAGGTCATGATCCTGGAGTCCCAGGATCAAGTCCTGCATTGGGCTCCCTGCTCAGCAGGGAGTCTGCTTCTCCCTCTGACTCTCCCCCCTCTCATGTGCTCTCTCTCTCATTCTCTCTCTCAAATAAATAAATAAAATCTTTTAAAAAAAAAAAAGAATGGAAAGGTTTTTCAACAAAATTTTTTAAATCTCCATCTGAAAAAAAAAATCTCAACACTTCATCCCATGAATAAAAATTAATTTAAGATAAATAATCATAAAAGCTAAAACTATAAAACATCTTGTAGACAACATAGGGACATGTAATTGCAACTTGGTGGTAAGCAATGATGGCTAATACAGGATAAAGTATGATACATATTTTTAAATATTGATAAATTGGACTTCATCAAAGTTTTTTAAAAGCTGCTTGCTGTTCATCAGAAGATACAACAGTTCACAAAAATGAATAGTTATCCCCAGGCTAGAAGAAAATATTTCAAGACATAAATTTGACAAAGGATTTGAATCCAGAATATTAAAGAGCTCCTACAGGGGCACCTGGGTGGCTCAGATGGTTAAGCATCTGCCTTCGGCTGAGGTCATGATCCCAGGGTCCTGGGATGGAGCCCCACATCCCGCTCATGGCTCAGTGGAGAGCCTGCTTCTCCCTCTGCCTCCCCCCTGTTCATGCACTCTCTCTCTCTGTATCTCTGTGTCTCAAATGAATAAATTAAAAAATAAAATAAATCTTTAAAAAAATAAATTAAAAAAAATAAAGAGCTCCTACAACTCAATAACAAAAACACAAGTAAGCAAAAGGTTTTTTTAAGGGGCAAAAGATTTGAACAGACTTTATAAAAAAAGATACACAAATGGCCAAAAGCACATGAAAAGCTGCTCAATCTCATTAATCATCAGGAAAATACAAATTTAGAATCACAGTTAGATCACACTGCACAACCAAAAGAATGACTAAAATGGAAAAGACTAACAATACCAAATGTTGATGAGGATAGGGAGCAACTAGTACTCTCATTATTGCTGGTGGGAGTGCAAAATGGTGCTACTATTTTAGATTTCCGCTTGGAAGTCTCCTAAAAAAGAGAAACATACACCAATCCGTGGTACACAACTCTATTTCTGAGAGAAATGGAAATCTAAGTTCACAAAACATATATAAAAGAATGTTCACAGTAGCTTTCTTCTTTTTTTTTTTTTTTAAATAAGCTCAGGACCCTGAGATCAAGAGTCGCATGCTCTACTGACTGAGCCAGCCAGGCTCCCCCATAGTAGCTTTATTCTTAATAGATAAAACCCAGAAAATGAATAACCAAAGTGTGGTATATTTACACAATGGAATATTCCTCAACCGTAAAAAGGAACAAACCACTAAAACACACAACGTTAATGAATCTTAAAATGTTTGCTGGGTGAAAGAAGCCAGACCTAAGTGTACATATTGATGATTCCATTTATATAAAAAGTTCTAGAATAAGCAAAACAAATCTATAGTGATAGAAATCAGAATAGTAGCTGCCTCCAGGGGATGGGAGAGGACAAACCAGGAAAGAGCATGAGGTAATTAAAAATGCAGGTTTTAGGGGCACCCAGGTGGCTCAGTCCTTAAGCGTCTGCCTTCGGCTTGGGTCATGATCCCAGGTTCCTGGGATCAAGCCCCACCTCGGGCTCCCTGCTCCACGGGAGGCCTGCTTCTCCCTCTCCCACTCCCCCTACTTGTGTTCCCTCTCTCACTGTGTCTCTCTCTGTCAACTAATAAAAAAACCTTAAAAAAAAAAATGCAGGTTTTATTATTATTCCGGTATGGGGAGGCCAACGGATCAGGAGATGGCTGCCATTAAAATGACAGCTTGTTACTCACAGTTCCTAAGAGGAGGGGGCCACTTCACACCACACAGGGCCACATGGGAAAGCACCAGAGGCAGTTAGGAGGCAGGAGTCAGAAGAAAACAAGGGCAAGAGCCTTTATTGTGGTTTCTGAGAGAAGAAACAGGCAGGGCAGGTAGCAGGCTTAGGACTGGCTAGGTTGAATAATTTCAGCAGGCTCTGGGATGTAGGGGCTGTCCCAAGTTGTGTGGCAGCACCTCACCCTGAGGTAATAAGGGCAGGGCAATATTGGCCTGGAGCATAAGAGCCGGATAGAGGGGGTGGGTGTGGGATGGTCTCTGGATGGGTCAGTTTGCACATACGCAAGGCATGCTCACTGGCAAGTCATTTACGATCTCCAAAAACTAGTTACCTGTGGGATGGGCAGTCTCCCCATGGCCAGTAAGTTCCCCAATGTCAAAACATCAGAATAAAAAGACATGCTTACTACACAAGGGAACATTCTAATATAACGGAAAGGTTGTGGTTTAGATGGGTGTATCCATTTGTCTGCCCCGTGACCAACCCCGGTGTTTCCCTATGTAGCCCTGAATGGTGTGGTAATACTTCCTCCTCTCGGGAACAGTGGGTAACAAACCATCTTTTTAAAATTCAACAAACCATACACTTAAACACATGCAACTTACCTCTCAAAGACACTAATTTAATCTTCTGATATTAAGTGTAACTCTTTATCCTAAGTTCTCGAATATTCCTGAGACTATAGAGTGTATTAGCAAGCATTATGGATCTAACTTTGTTCATTGCTTCTCAAATCTTTCTGGTTCTCACATCAAGATTAGGAACTTGAGGTTAGGACAGGGCAGGAAAATACGAGACCTATATTCTTAAGTGATAGTGGAGCAAACAGATTAAGTAAAGTTTTATCCTCTGAGTGAGACACAACTCAAAGTGACCTCTTGTGAGCAGAATTTCTTTAAAGTCTTATGTATTAACTAAAAATATGTATATATCAACACATGGTCTGAGAGAAGATATTTGCAATATAGATATTTGGCAAAAGTCTAGTAAATCCAGAATATATAATGAATTTCTAAAAATCAATAAAAAAAACACAGAAAAACCCAGTAGAAAGATAGACAAAAAAATGTACACTTCACCAAAGAGATTAAAAAACATACACTGAAGATTTCATTGTATGTTAACTTCATTGTATCTCCTTGTGTGTTAATTATACCACGATTTTTTTTTTTAACTAAAAGAAAACAGAAGAATAAAGAGGAAACGTTTAGTGAAACTTTGAAGGATGTTATTGTTGGCTCAAAGAAGTAGGATAACAAGGCTCCAGAGACTCCATGTAGTCTTGTCCTTTTCTTTTTCCTTTGTGTATGGAACAGCAATAGACAACGACAAGTCAAAGGGCATGTTTTGTCTTTGTTACCGATCACAGCAGCCAGTAACCAGCTTGGTTATGATCCAATCCAAATAAGTCAGGAAAAGAACCAATCTGGTTTCATTCTCCCCCAGTTAAGAGTGATTCTGAGAGGCTGTAAGGGATCTGAGGCCAAAGATCTCAGTCCAAACTAAGTCCTTGGGTCTCTCCTCTGCACAAATGTGTCTCAAGCAAACAAGAACTCACAGAGGGAAGACTTTTGGCCAGACCAGACTTGAGATCCTCTGAGAACTAACTCCCTGTTATACTTTCCTTGAATTTCCAAGACTTGCTCAGTCCTGGAAAAGCCTTCATTTGTTTTTTTTGTTGTTGTTTTTTTTTAAAGATTTTGTTTATTTATTTGACAGAGAGAGATACACAGCGAGAGAGAGAACACAAGCAGGGGGAGTGGGAGAGGGAGAAGCAGGCTTCCCACAGAGCAGGGAGCCCGATGTGGGGCTCGATCCCAGGACCCTGGGATCCTGACCTGAGCCGAAGGCAGACGCTTAACGACTGAGCCACCCAGGCGCCACCGAAAAGCCTTCATTTGTGAGAGACTATGGCAAAGCTCGCTTTCACGTCTTTCCAAGTGAGTAGACATCCCCAAAATGATTAAACCACCATCATTTCAGATTCATGGATGCACAAACAAAACGATGGCATGGCGTCACTCTGAAAAGTATAGCTTAACAAGATGAAAACATATTTAATGTATTTAAAACACATATGACAAAAGGGATTTCATCAAGAATATCAGAATGAGGTAGCCAATTTTTATTAATCTGTTCTGATAAAGAAAACAGAATTGTTAGACTTGTACAAACTGAGGGTTGCTGGAGTGGTGGGGGGTGGGAGGGATGGGGTGGCTGGGTGATAGACATTGGGGAGGGTATGTGCTATGGTGAGCGCTGTGAATTGTGTAAGACTGTTTAATCACAGACCTGTACCTCTGAAACAAATAATACATTATATGTTAAAAAAAAAAGAAGGAGGGGAAGAATGAAGGGGGGGAAATCGGAGGGGGAGATGAACCATGAGAGACTATGGACTCTGAGAAACAAACTGAGGGTTCTAGAGGGGAGGGGTGGGGGGATGGGTTAGCCTGGTGATGGGTATTAAAGAGGGCACGTTTCCTGCATGGAGCACTGGGTGTTATACGCAAACAATGAATCATGGAACACTACATCAAAAACTAATGATGTAATGTATGGTGATTAACATAACATAAAAAAAAAAAAAAAAAAAACTTCCCAAATGCAAATACTCAAATCCATCAGCCGGGACCATTATCTCCTCAACATTAGTCAACATCATGTTACCTTATGCTGCGAAAAAAACCAAAGGGAGCAAGACAAGACAAAAGCGTGTGTAAAGCAGCTGATTGGGAGGAGAAGGAGGAAGGGAAACAGACTAAGATTCACAAGCATCATCATAAGGGTTAAGAGGAGGAAAAGGCAAAAAAATAATTACAGATGGATTCTTTACTTTCTGGTATCTCTCAAGCAAATCTCTAAAGGGGAAGATGGGGCACCCTGGTTACAGCTTTTCTTTTTGGGAAACAAAGATTTCTAGTTCTTTAAATAGTGCCACAGGGGTACACACCCTCCAAAGCATCTTTTTAGTCTGGTAGATGAGTGGTTCTCACATTTTAGTTTTCATCAACCATTAAAATGAAGAAAATACAAACAACACGGAAGTTTGGAGGACCAATAAAGGACTTCCAACATTAGATCTCAACATGAAGAATAAGAGAGGTAGCATCTCCCAATATCCTTTCATTGCAACCATTTAGAAATATAATTTTAACACCAAATAAAATATGGAAAATAAAATCTTAGAATATAAATTGCATAATATATAGCTTTAAAAATACTCATTGCACTGTATTTTTCTCAGTCAGTGCAGATCAGTGAAATCTATGGGCTAGCACTAGCCAGCAGACACTACCTAAGCCTTCATTCAGCCAAAGCAGCCAAACATGTGAGTGAAGGTCTTTTGGACCAAACTAGCCCATCCACCAGCCCATCTTACCAAGCCCAAAACCCACCACTCCATTGATCTTCAGCAGATAATGGAGGCCATTTGGCAGAAATTACTCAACTTCTTCCTCCTTTCTGGCTCCCATGAAAAGATTCATCTTTAGCCACATTTAGCTATAGCTCCTTCTCTCCATTTTCAGTAGAAGAGGTGTTCTCCCACCTGGTTCTAGATTCCATAAGCTTCTATCTTCTTAGGGATACCAAGTCCATCACCAACCCCCCTCTCCAGTTGTAGGGGATTAATATTATTTGACATTCCTCCCACTGAGAGGTGGGGTTCTATGTACCCTTCCTTTAGATCGGGATAGCTCTGTGACTGCTGTGACCACAAGCATATGGCAGAAATAGCACCGAGCCAGTTTCTGGTCCCAGGCCTTAAGACAGCAACAGCTTCCTCTCCCTGTCTCTTGGAACAGTGGAGCCTGACCACCCTGAGACTACCATGCTGGAGAAGCTTCAATTGACAGCCCCAGCTGAGCTTAGCCTTCCAGCCATCCCTGCAAAGGCTCCAGACATAATGTCTTGGACTGTCCTGACTAGACCATCCACTAGATGAATACTACGAAGTGACCCCAGTTGATGTCATGTAGGCAAAAGAATTGCCCACTGAGTCCTGCTCAAATTGTTAATCCATAAAACCATGTATCAAGCCAACAAATTTTGGTTTCATTTTTTATGCCACAGATACACCATTTTTTACAATACAGATAATCAGAACATGAGTATCTTCAAAACCTCTATCTCTCTTCCAGCTATTTTCTTTTGGAATATAAATATAAATATAAACATATTCAAGTCTGGCCCAATCTTATCAAAATTTCTCATTTTGCTCTAGATCCCCTTTTACAGATCACACACCCTAATTTTCTCTTTCCTTTCATTTATGCTCCCACCTTTCATTTTCCATCTTTCCACAATGATGCTTCTTCCCTAACCATGCCAATGAAATTATTTTTGCCAAGACCAATGATGTTTAGGTTTTGCCAAATACAAATAGTTAATTATTAGTTCTCCCCTTACTTGCTCTCTGCCATGTGATACTCTTGAACACTCATTCCTTTAGGAAACTCTTCTCCCTGGTCTCTTCAATTCCAATCCCTCTTGGCTTCCTGATCTTTCTTTTCTCCGATTTCTTCACTGCTGCCCATACCTTACATAGATTTTTCCCAAGGTTCTCTTTTTTCCATTTATCTCTTCTCTACATGCTTTGCAAAGTCATCATATCTATCCCTACATCCACTGCTTTAAGTAGACGCTGTATCCTGAGAGTTCTAAGTCCGTATTTCTAGCCTAGATCTTTCTCTAGAACCTCAGGGCCAACTCCTGACTGGACAGCTTCATGTAAACCTGGAGGTGTTCACACCCAACAAACTGCCAGCCTGCCATTCTACTGGACTTCCCAGTTGGTGGAAGCAACATCTACTTCCAAGTTACACTCGACTCCTCCTGCATCCATACTTACACTGAATCTACCCACTTAGTATATCTGGAATCAGTTTATTCTTCCTTATCCCATTTCTAAAACCACAGCTAGGCTTCATCACTTCTTTTGACAGATTCCACAGGCTTCCAGATTCAACTCACTCTCTAACATCCTGCTAGAGTGTTCACTCTAAGTGCAAATCTTATCATGTCACTCCTTTGCAAAAATCCTTCGGAGCCTCCCCAATAGTTTCAAATTCAAATTCCTTAACAGGATGTGCACAGCCCTTACCTACTACTTCTCATCTCCTGCCCCTTCCCACTTGTGCCATTATAGCCAAATACATGGACACAGCTGCAGGTTCATAAATTCACTGAACTTTCTTATACTGCCAGTCTCTGTACCTGCTATTCCTGCCACATGAAACATCCTCCCCTGACTTTTAAACCAAATTAATAGTCACTTTGCATTCAAATCTCAATTTAGCATCATTTCCTCAAGAAAGCCTTCCTGCTCCCTCATTCTATCTTAGGTAACTTTCCCAGTGTGCTTACTATGTGCTCCTCTCTATAACGACAGTTATGAAAACATGATTCTCTATGTAATAGCCTATTTAGAAGTCTGTTTGAGCACTAGACTAAGATCTTGAAGGCAAGGTTTTTTTTTTTTTCTTTTTTTAAAGAGAGAGAGAGAACACATGAGAGGGGATAGGGTCAGAGGGCGAAGCAGACTCCCTGCCGAGCAGGGAGCCCGATGCGGGACTCGATCCAGGGACTCCAGGATCATGACCTGAGCCGAAGGCAGTCGCTTAACCAACTGAGCCACCCAGGGGCCCCAGGAATGAATGAGCGAGCGGCATGTATTTAGTTGCCAGATTTACTAGTTTCACAGAGACTTTTAACAGTACTACAAACAATTATGAAATTCATGAAAGTAATTTTTTCCATGAAAGGAATAATACTAAAAATGGACTATACCGTAATTCACCTTCTCAGCTTTTCCTTGCTTGAATGAAGAAGAGAAATCTTTTTGCTTTTCTCAAAATCTGGCAACGGAGCCTTTAATTCAAACCCAGTATCATTTCTTAGAGATTCAGAGCTAGAAACAAGAGAAAATCATGTTATAGATTTAAGAGGAAAATTGTCAGGCAATATTAAACAATAAGCACCAATATTCTAATCAAAGGTGCTTCTCTAAGTCCCTTGCTTCATGCAAAGGTGCAGAAAATACCAAAGCACTTCACCTTACATATTTGGTGCAGAATATTTTATTTCAGAGACTCTAAAGAATTTATGATCAATATCATCATAAATCCAATGACTAATCAAAATTCTAAAATATACAGATAAAGAGTAACAGAGGATTAAAGAGTAAGCAGGATTAAAATATTCTGACCTCATTGATTATGCCTACCCCAAATTATATGACTGTCTTGAAAGGTGTATTACAGGAAGACAACACAAAGGATTAAAGGGCCACAGTACACTATTTCAACTTGATCAGCAGAGATCAGACTACTTCCATTTAGATATCTTCTGATTCTACCATTTTTCTAAAACTTCTCCAAGCATTTTGATTAATTTTTTTAAATATTTCCCTAAGAAACTTATAAACTAATACTATCTCCTTTATCCCAAGGGACATAACTTGATTTGAAAATGTACTTTTATTTGTAATGGTAGAATTCTGAGGAAAAACAAAGATTTAAGACAAGGAGCGTTCAAAAAGAAGTTACAAGACCTGTACCTCTGAAACAAATAATATATGTTAAAAAAAAAAAAAAAAGAAGATAGTAGGAAGGGAAAAATGAAGGGGGGGGAAATCGGAGGGGGAGACGAACCATGAGAGACTATGGACTCTGAGAAACAAAGGGGAGGGGGTGGGGGGGAGGGGGTGGGGGGATGGGTTAGCCTGGTAATGGGTATTAAAGAGGGCACGTACTGAATGGAGCCCTGGGTGTTATACGCAAACAATGAATCATGGAACACTACATCAAAAGCTAATTATGTAATATATGGTGATTAACATAACATAATAAAATAAAATAAAAAAAAGAAGTTACAAGTAATACAAGAAAATCACAAAGCCTTCCAAAACCCTTCCCAACCTCATTTCCCGGATAAGATATAATACAATAAATTTCTTTCAGGTTAAAATGTTAAATAAGATCAAGAAACCTGTTGATATCTCTGTACTATTTAAGTGAGCACATCTTTGGTTTACCCACACTTATTGGCTGCTAAGTCTTTTCCTTGTTCAAAATAGTAGATGGTCACGTTTCTACAAATAGTTGATGCTCACATTCTACAAATTCCGGAAGTGACTGACTCAAAATTCTCACCATCATCACCCATGTCCTCAGCAGCTCTGTTCATTCCTTATAGCCCTATGCTCTATTTAAAATCTCCTTGGAAATCACTTAAAGTGAATGAAAGAAATTCACAAAAACTGAATTTTTATAAGCAGATAATGCTAGCACGAGAAAGGTCTGACCCCAGTTCAACTTCCTATTATCCAACGCAAGTTTAAATATTAGTTCTATCAGTCGAAGAGGTGGGGACAGAGACAGAGAGACCTTTCTTAAAGGTTGTTTTCAGTAATGGGGGGGGCAGATTCATGAGTTCAAAAAAGACGTCAGAGAGCTTAGTGGTAAGTGGGTAACATCTGAGGCTGCTCTTGCCTGTTTAAATACTGGGGTTATATGTAAAATTTTTGTTCGAAGAAGATTCTACTACTCTACTATTCCCCAGTGTTGGGGAACTTACTACCGTGCGATTCACCCTTGTCCCCTGTGGCCAACCCGGATTGCTATGAAGTACTTCCTTATATTGAAGTGAATACCTCTGCAATATGTATCCATAGTTCCAGTTTGGGACTCTGAAATACAGAAAAAGTCCCAGCCCCCTTCTATAACACAACCTCTTCTTCCTTTTGCATCACCCCTAGCACTTGAACTAGTGTTCCACAATCAGTAAGTTCTCCAGAAGTTATACGGTAAGAACTGTTATTATGAAAAAGTGAAAAAAAAACTAACCAAGCAAATAGATCAGTAGAAAAATATCCCAGTTGTTCACTGCAGGACTTCTGCTGGGGCAATCCCGGTTCTTCAGGCTTCACAGAATATTCATTCTTAACTGAAAGTTTTAAAGGCGGGACTATTTTAATTCCAAAATCACTGGTGGGGATGATGTTGATCATACATACACGCCCTCATCAAAAAGCAGTTGCCACTTTTTATCAATAGATTTTACAAAGCAGTATTTTTTGAATAGAAAGCAATCTATAGATTTTAGTTTGTAAAGCATGAAACCACCCACGTTAGAACAAAAAATGAAAATATACATTCTATTCACTCCAGGACATTCTCTTTTAACCAGATTCTAGTAACTTAGTGATAGGTGTGCTTAAAACACATTCAACTCAGTTTATTTATTAAGTTCTTATATAGAGGTAAATGTCAGAGAAAGAAAGTATGTATGAGTCTATGGTAGGCGGCTGTATTGTCAAAATATGACATCTGATTTTTCTTTCTTTTTTTTCTTTTTTTTGCAGCTGCTCATCCTCAGAGCAAAGATGAGACAACCAGAAGCAGACATGGTTATGACCAATAGGGAGGGTGCTAGACAGGTGGTGATGAGCAGCTGTTCTATGTCCACTGAGAGCCAAATACGAGGTTGCAAAGAGGATCTGGGTCACCAGTTAGCCATTTCCAGGAAGAACTCTGAGGCTGCAGGGGCTGGGAGCCACTGGAATGTTACAGAACAGACTCACTAATCTTCCCTGAATGTTAAAAAACAAAACAAAACAAAACATGAAAAAAGGAGGGGTGTACTGAGTCCTATATCATCTGGAGTAGGAATTTATACAGGATAATCCTGAAAGTGTTTTTCAGGCCCATTTTATGAAAACATCATCATAATTTTAAAAAAACTCCTAGCTGGTATCCCAGGCCTAGGAAAACCATAAATAGTCATTGACCAACAATGATTCCAGTAGAATTTAATTTCAGAAATTGAAGTCTGTCCTTTTATAAGCCAAATTAAAGTTAATTTAATTAGCTTAAGTATTTAGATGCTGGTGATACACATAATACAATGTAGGTGAAGAATTTAGAAATGGGAGGTCTAATTGAAGCATTGACATTAATTATCTGTATCTAAAAATCTAAAACAGAAAGGATAACCACCCTATTAACTTAAAGAAGTAAACTAATTTATGAGCAAGTGTTTTGCAAAGCAGAAAGTGTGATACAATTCAAGGTTAGTGGCCCTGGCTTTTAGACACTCATACAATGACATGATTAATTCCATTTTAAAGAATAAGGAATGATGGTAGCAACTAGGGCACTAAAAAGAAAAACCCTGTGCCTGCCGCTGCATTGTATTTGTCCTTGGGCAACACATTTTCAACTTTGGAAAATGTAAATTTTTTCTTCACAGGTAGAGAACGTATGTTTCCTTTTATTTTATTTACACATCTTCCCTTTAGACCATGATTAATAGGGACTACCTGTTCTTTACAGTAGACAGTATACAGTTAATCCTTAGCAAATAAAAGGCATAAGTGGAAAACCAACTTAAAAATGTAGAAGTATAGCTTTTGTAGAATTTAATTAGAATTTTTCAAACCTTTGGATATTTGGTTTTCACTCACCAGTATTTGAGAAATAGATTTTCCAGTATTTTACCACAACACTCATTTTCTCGATGGTCAGTGGCTCACTTAAAGTAATGTCGGCTCCATGCCCTGAAACACAACCTAAGAGTTTTTGTTTTAAATATTGACCTTATGATTTCTATTAGAGAAAAAACAAATATGTCCAGCAGGCACATACCTTTAAAATTTTCAGGGGTGATAAAAACAAACAGCAAATGCGTATTTTTCTTCTTGCCAAATCTGAGAGGAAAGAAGTGTTAAAATGAAGCAAAATCATCATTTAAAAAACTGGGATTCAATATTTTACCTTATTAAGAACTAAACTAAAGTGATTTCCTTTATGTCTGTAGAACTTAAAATGGTGGCATTAATATGGAAATTTAGTAAAAGTAGCATCTCAAATTAGTGATGTTTGAAAAGCTGGACCATTTTTATTCTTGCTTTTAAAAAAAGAGCCTAAATCATATCCAGATTCTTGACCTAACCACCAGTTTACAAGAAATTTAAGGAAAAGGAAATATTTTAAAGAATGCTGTGGGGATGAAATCAGCAAAATCCAGAATGTGAAAAATTCTGTAAGACAAATGACCCCTTTTAAAAATATATATAAATAAAGAGTAAGACACAAAGAAATTAAAACAGAGGAAAGGGAAAACTGAATCTTGACTTGTATGAACTAACAGTTTAAAAAAATCATAAGATGGGGCGGCTGGCTGGCTCAGAGGAGAATGTCACTCTTGATTTGGGGTTGTGAGTTCAAACCCCACATTGGGTAGAGAGATAAATAAAGCTTTAAAAAAAATAAAAATTAAAAAAATCATAAGCAGAAAAATTTGAACACTGACTATTTGATAATTTAAAGAACTATTATTAATTTTCTGGTGTGATATTGTTATGACAGTTATTTTTTTTATTAGAGTCCTTATCTTTTAGAGGTATTTATTAAAGTACTTATGGATGAAAGAAAATGGTATCTTAGATTTTCTTTAAAATAATTCACCAGCGAGCAGGGGTGGGAAGGTAGGAAGGGGCAGAGATGAAACCAGATTGGTCATGTGTTTGTAATTGTCAAAGCTGCATTATGGGTACAGGCAAGTTCATTATACTATTCTCTCTACTTTTATATGCTTGAAGTCGAAAAAAAATGAAACAAAGAAATGTGGTATTACAATAAACTACACTGAGGAGTGCAGTAAGTTGGAATTTCTGATAATTTAATGTGTACTGTACATTGGCATTAACTAGGAGGAAATTATTTTCCAAGGAGAATATTACTGTGAACCAGACTTTAAAGAGAATAGCTCCACTGCCTAAGAAAAAAAATAACTATTCTCTAATGCTTAAAGCATCATTTATTACATTAGCATGTGGTTATACATGGTTATTATTTATTCCTTAAGACAGGACCCTCACTAAACAATATTGTTAGGTTATCTGATATATGCATTGAAAGGAAAGACACACTATTCTATGCTCCAAATTATATTACAGTTGATCCTTGAACAACAGGGGTTTGAATTATATGGGTCCACTTACATGTGGATTTTTTTTTGATAAATATAATACAGTACAATAGTAAGTGTATTTTCTTTTCCTTATGATTTTAATAATATTTTCTTTTCTCTAGCTTACTTTATTCTAAGAATATAGTATATAATACATATAACATCCAAAATATGTGTTAATTGATTGTTCCAAATTATTGGTAAGGCTTCAGGTCAACAGCAAGCTATTAGTAGTTCAGTTTTTGGAGGTAGTCAAAAGTTATACATGGATGAGAACCACATTTGAATTGAGATAGACTGAATAAAACAAATTGGCATTTCTAAAGAGGGTGGGTTTCTTCCAATTAATTGTAGACCTAAATAGAACAAAAAGTCTGAGTAAGAAGGAACTCCTCCAGCCTGACTCCTGAGCTGAGACACTGGCCTTTTCCAGCCTTTAGACTCAGACTGAAATATCAGCTCTTCTTGGGTCTTGAGGCTGCCAGCTTTTCAAATGAAATTTATACCATTAGCTTTCCTGGTTCTCAGACCTTTGCATTCAGACTGACTACATATTGGCTCTCCTGGGTCTCTGGCTTGCCAACTACAGATCTTGGGACTTCTTGGCTTCCATATGGTATGAGCCACTTCCTTAAAATAAATCAACTTCTCTCTTTCTCTATCTCTAGGTAGATGGATGGATAGATGATAGATCGATAGATAGATCGCCATCCTATTGGTTCTGTTTCTCAAGAATCCTGATTAATATAGCCACACTTTGTTTATCCATTCATCTGTCTATGGACATTTGGGTTGCTTCTACCTTTTGGCTATTGTGAATAGTGCTGTTGTGAACATGATGTGAAAATATTTCAGAAACATCCTTACATGATACACCCAGAGGAATGTTTGGCCAAACGTCTGAGTACCTATGGCCCAATTAAGTTGAAACATAAAAATTAACCATCACAGTGTTATATGCATACAATATATTGACTGAATATATTATTCAGTCTTTAAAAAGAAGGAAAAGATGTTAAATGCTACAATATGGATGAACCTTTAAGACATTATGTTAAGTGAAATAAGCCAGTCACAAAAAAGTAAATACTATATGATTCCACTTATACGAAGCACCTAAAGTAGTCAAATTCACAGAAACAGAAAGTAAAATGGTGGTTATCAGGAAATGCAGAGAGGGGTAAAGGGAGAGTTGTTTAATAGGAATAGAATTTCTGATTTGCAAGATGAAAAAGTTCTGGAGATATATTTCACAACAATGTGAATACACTTAACACTACTGAAATGAACACTAAAATATGGACAGGATGGTAACATTTGTGTTATGTAATTATATCACAATAAAAAAAATACTCTCTGCAAAAAAGTTATACATGGATTTTTGACCATGCTGGGGATTGGTACCCCATCCCTCATGTTGTTTTAGGGTCAACTGTATACATAATTTATATATCTGAGTCATGTACAGTGAGAACCCACTATGTGCCAGACTCTGTGCTAGGCTCTAGGGGATATCATGAACAGACAGGAAACAAGGTCTCTGCTCTCATGGAATCAACAGTTTCTGGACAGGGTCAGATGTTGAACAAATCACTGTAGATAATTAAGTAGCCAAATATGTACCCGGTGTTGTGAAAGAAAGTCGTAGGGGCCAGCAGAAGTTCATACCTGAGAACTACCCTACTCTGCAGCCTCAGGCTTTCAGGCAGAAATGCCTCTGTGGCTGACTGGAAGTTAGCCACACAAAAAGTAGAACTGGGTGGTACGGGGGTCAGAAGCAGATAAGCAGTAAAGTATGTTCTGGACAAACAGAACAGACCCTGGGAAAAGGCCCTGGAATATACAGAACAGGTAAGTCTGAGAAGTCAAAGAAGTCCAAGATGGCACAGGGTCTCTGAGGGAGAGACACATAAGACCAGAGAAGGTACGTAGAGCTTTAGGCTGAATTAAAGATTTGGTATTTTATTAAAATGGACGATGGGAAGGTATTAAGCTATTAACATGATTATATTTGCATTTTAGAAAGACCACTCCGTCTATGATAGGATGGATGGAGGGTGATGGCACAGGGTGAATTTGGGAGACCATATTCCAAGTACACAGGTAAGAACTGATGGTAGAGAAAAGTAGACATACCGGAGAACTTTCTTTAAAAAAAAATAATTCAGAATATTTACTAATTACTTCAAACAAGCAAGACAGTGCTAACATGTGACATGCACGCAACTGAGGTTTCTTCAGGCTTGACTCTGCTCTATGAATTCTGAGGAGTTTGGGCTAAATGAGAAAAAAAGGAGAGAATGTACAATTCTATGAGGAAATGAGAAGCTCAGGCAGAAATACTACCACAAAACAGGCATATGTGGGAGGAAGCCAAGACTGACTGGCGGACTGAACGTGGAGGTAAGAAAGGCACACGAGCCTATTGGGATTGGGAGGGCATGGTGGCACGGAGGGTGACAAGAATGTCGCCTGCCACAACATAAGCATTTCCTTTATAATTTTAAGTGGGGTATAATGGAGGTATGATAACTGGATGAGGAAACAGAAGTGGAAGGGAAAAATGGACTAAACAAACAGGACCACAGAAAGAAACATACAAGATGGTCTAGCTCAACTTTTGGAATAAAAAATATTTTGCTGATTCACAAAGAGTAAATTATAAGCTAAAATACTCTAGAATTAGAGAATTTTAAATAAAAGAATCTTGGCTTTTAGAAATATTCTGTGTCTATTTCTTTATTTTACAAATTGATGTTACTGGCACAAAAGTAGGTTAGATTTGGATATGTGAATTTATTTGCCCTCATGATGACTTTCAAATTTCAAGCTTTACATCAGACAGAGTTGGAATTCCTGGATGTTTTTCATTAGCACAGAATCAATTACCATCCCAAACACTTCCCCTGCCAGCGAAACCCTCATTGTGATGCTGTTCAGGAGCTCCACTAATCAATAGAACTCCCAGAATCCAACACACTGGTCTGGAGCTCAGCTGCTCATTCACATTCTCTACAGATCGATAAGCTAAGAGTTCCCAGGATCACCAAAAAAAAAAAAAAAAAAAGTCCTCTTCTTAATGAATGAATGTTCCTTAAAACTAAGCAACACAAAAATAAAGCAAAAATCTCTTTCATCCACCCCATTAATAGCACTTCTTCCATATACCAAAATCAAATTGCAGGTTCTGAGAACTTATGAGTACCTTCTCAGCTGAAATCTCTTGGGTTTTAAAAATTTGCAATTCATTGGGGGACAATTCATTTCTCCTCATGTTTCACACAATACACCATTTAAATGTCGAGACGGTTCCTGAGCCCATACTCTACATACAAGATTGGATATTGATATTCTAGTGTCCCTTCCTATGCCTGTCTCTGGTATTCTCTGGAACTGGAGTAAGAAGCTCAAACTGCAGCAGTACAGATGCCCAGTCTTGCCCCTATCCCCAGGTCTGTCCCTGGTAGCTGAAAAAAATAAAAAAGATCATATAAAGTGTCTTGAGCTGAGTTGTACACTCAACTGACTAAAGAACCTCAGGAAAGCCCTGGCCTCTGAAATCTATCATCTAATAAGAGGACCAGGAGTGTCTTATAAGTCCCTGTGAAACCAGCGGAAATTTCTAAACTCATTTCCTTTAGAGTCACAAGGACTTCAAGGGACAAAAGCCAGTGTCACTTTTGGGTAGTAACCCTCTTGAATACAGTTATCCATTATGCCATCTGTGGGCCAAATGCAGCCAAACTAACCTGGCTGGCCTATTTGGGACTTGTAACAAATAATGTTCTTTGCTGGGCGCCTGGGTGGCTCAGTCGTTAAGCGTCTGCCTTCGGCTCAGGTCATGATCCCAGGGTCCTGGGATCGAGTCCCACATCGGGCTCCCTGCTCGGCGGGAAGCCTGCTTCTCCCTCTCCCACTCCCCCTGCTTGTGTTCCCTCTCTCGCTGTGTCTCTCTCTGTCAAATAAATAAATAAAATCTTTAAAAAAAAAAAAAAAAAATAATGTTCTTTGCTAATGACTTAATTAAAACAACCATTTTCAATGAGAAAATTGAGAGCTTTACTATCTATACATGTGAAAACACTAAGTTCACTTGCTCCTAACAGGGCACCTCTGATAAAATATAGTTGAGTTCCGAGAGTTTATTCTGGTCAATAGCGATGGTTGGTGTGCTCTGTTTCCATCATGCTATTCTTCAGAAGAGCTCTTGTTGTGAACCTCCTAAGTCAGGGTCACACATTTACACTCAACCATCAATTTATAGAATAATGTTTTTAGCAAAACTACTTCGATATTTTATTGTTATTTTATTTATCATCAAGCATTCAGAGGGCTAGGTCATGCCAACTGGCTAATAAGAATTACTGAGTTGCTCTGTCAAGTCAAAGGGGTTTTGGAATTAGGGACACAAAAGGACAGCTTGTTAGATAAATCCCTGTGGCTCACAAGATTAGGTTTTCTTAGTGAATTAGTAAGTTAACTGACTGGACAATTGAAACTACATGGGAAAAATAAAATCAGATCTGAACTTGATTTGTCACCAGAGCAGATGGAACAACATTCTGCATTCCTTTGCTACTGCTGAACTACACAGAGCTCACAAGAATCACAGAATTCTAAGAACCGCAGAGACATTTCATGGAATGGAAAATCACAATTTCAGACAGGATCCATACATTGCTGATGAGTTTAAAACATATTTTAATTTTCCATACCTGGCTTTGGAAGGTAAAGTATCAGGATGTGTCTGAATTATCAAGTGTCTGCTCTTTGAGTGTGGTTCAATTTTGGAAGTCTGAGCCAAACAAATGAACCCTAGGACTGTCTTAAAATATTTTATCAGTGGGTAGTATTTGAGTTCATTTGGCTCAATAAAAATGTATTCATAAAATGAAATCAAATTGGGGAGTACTATTAAGAATGTTAACCTATAATTGAGATGTGCCATATTTCTTTTTTTACGATTTTATTTATTTATTTGAGAGAGAGAGAGAGCGCGCGCACAAGCAGGGGGAGCAGCAGAGGGAGAGGGGGTAGCAGGCTCCCCGCTGAGCAGGGAGCCCGACACAGGGCTCCATCCCAGGACGCTGGGATCATGACCTGAAGGCAGATGCTTAACTGACTGAGTCACCCAGGCGCCCCTAAGATGTGCCATAACTCTTGAGAATGTCAGTCTTAAAGTACCAATGTTTTTATGGACGATTAAAATTGATCACTGAGGGGTGCCTGGGTGGCTCAGTCGGTTAAGCATCTGCCTTCAGCTCGGGTCATGATCCCAGGGTCCTGGGATCTGGCCCCACATCGGGCTCCCTGCTCAGCGGGAAGCCTGCTTCTCCTTCTCTCTCTGCCTGCCGCTCTGCCTACTTGTGTTCTCTCCCTCTGGCAAATAAATAAATAAAATCTTTAAAAAAAAAAAAAAAATTGATCACTGATTAGCTCCAAGCTGAAAACATAGTTCTTCTATAAGCATAAATTTAGGAATCTTTTTAAATAAGCTGCTTACATTTTATTCTAAAATAAGCCTAACAGGGTGCCTGGGTGGCTCAGTTGTTGAGCGACTGCCTTCAGCTCAGGTCATGATCCTGGAGTCGCAGGATCGAGTCCCATATCAGGCTCCCTGCTCAGCGGGAAGCCTGCTTCTCCCTCTGCCTGTCGCTCCCACTGCTCATACTCTCTCTCTGTCAAATAAATAAAATCTTTTTTAAAATAAAATAAAATAAAATAAGTTTAACATTACAACTAACAGGCTATATACTTCATTCTTATCGTCAATAGAAATCCATCTATCTTATATTTATATAGATTTGTGATTATGGGCTCTAATACTGCAAATAAGTGGGGACATTTCTATTCTATATGAAGCTCCTCATTAGCTGGTGAAATGTATAAAGTCCCGAGAGAGAGAAAAGTAAGATAAATAGTTGTATATTTTGCAGGACTCATCCAGATTTTGAGATATTACAAAGCAACAACGATCTAAGAGGGAAAAATCTAAAATACAGCAAAAGAAAAGCTAAACAAGACATTTCATTTTGGTTTAGACATTAAATGTCAGCTCAAACTCAAAAGATACAGTGCTTTAGGAATGATGAAGGTTTAAATGCCTTACAAATGGGGCAGTAAGTTTATTGGACTCAATACTCTAAGAAAAACCAAGGTTCAAAAATATAAACAAAAATATAAACGTGTATAAACCCACAAGGGTTTAAGTAATTCATAAGTCATAAACTTATCACAGTTCTGAGGGTAAGAAAGGGAATTCCACAGACATCCTAAGCCTCTGAGGCCGGCGTCACAAAAGGCAAGGATCCCACAAGAAAACCATCCCTTTTTCAGGACGGAAGACAAAAGCTAGAACGCACTGTCTGCCCTCAACGGCATTTCTTTCACACATCCACGCAGTCGCTCGCTCACACCCGAGCTAGGGACTGAATACTTGCTATTCGTCAAGTCCTATCCTCGATACTGGGAATGGCAGAACAAGAGATAAGAAAAACCCACCCAGGTGTTTTCAAATGATCCTCTTTTCCTTTTCAAACAAATATTTTTATAGCAAAATAGAACTACCATATGTGTTTCTGTATATTTAGTGCCTTCATCTACCTTCTCTTCCCTGAAGAGGAGTCTTCAGCTGTGTTATTCAGAGCAAAGAAACCACCAGTGGGGAGAACCCACAGAGATGAGCATCACACAGGGAGTTCTCTCCTCTAACCTTCTAGCTTTTAATAATTGCAACTAGATATAAAACTTGTTCTTAAATAGAACTTTAATCTTATCCTGTTCAAAATGTAGCTTTAATGCTGAGCAAATACAAAGCCTTTGCTATGCTACATTCGGAGGGACCTGGCTAAGCTCCTACTCTTGGAATGAAGAGAGAGATCGGCCACACTAATTTATACAGTACTCTTCCAAAATGATATGTATGTTTAGTTTATATGAAGTGTGGCATATGTTGAATCTCAGAGGTGTGAAAGAAGGGTCTTCAACACAGAAGCCAAGTAATTACAGACTTTTACAAAGAACATGAAGAGAAAAGAGTTCTAGTCTGAGTTTTGCAAAAATGAGTCACGTGGCCTTAGGCAAATCACTTCACCCTTCGTTGTTTGTCATGTAGGGATGACAAAACCCTGCTCTACCTCCCTCATAACACTGTTGTAAAAATGTTGAAATACTATAATAAATGTGATATTATGATGAGGTCCCAGCCAGGGGAACTCTATTTATAGGAGTCGTCTTTTAAAGGTATGTAATAAAATAGGCATATCTTCAGAAGGAGGACAGTTCACAACATATCTTGGAAATGAAATCCACTTTGAGGTAGTTTGCCTGGTTTGTCTAGAGTTCATATTCCCGGTGGAAAGCCAAAAGAAATGCAGAAGATCACCAGTTCTAAGAAACCTCAGGAGCTGCATCAGTCTCTCTTTTTAACAAGGAACTCATCAATTTGGCTTCTTCCCATTTCAACTTTTCTTGTCGCCTAACATAATGTGTTTGCTCTTTTTTATTCAGGGATAACAATATTGTCTCTGAACATTCTCCTTTAGACATGAAAGGCCTATCCTGTAATTATTACAAGTCCTTATATATTCCAATATTATCTGTGATTATACTTTCTCTATCAAATCTTCTCGTAGAAGGGGAAGAAATTTGTTTTGACCTAACCTTGTTTAAAAACATCCGAAATGGGGGGCACCCGGGTGGCTCAGTTGGTTGAGCATCTGACTCTTGATTTCGGCTCAGGTCATGATCTCAGGGTTATGAGATCAAGCTTCATGCTAAGTGTGGAGCCTGCTTGAGATTCTCTCTCTCTCCCTCTGCCCCTCCCCTCCTCTCTCAATCTCTCTCTCTCAAAAAAAAAAAAAAAAAAACCAAAATGGCTCAAAATCCTATGTAGCGAGGCAAGAAAGCACCTCACTCTCCCACCACCAGACTCCAGATCTCTAGAGTGGAGTGGGTCAAACAGAAGCAGAATGTCTATGGAGCTACAAGATGAAACAAAAATATTGGATGTGATATCGATCTGGACTCAACAGATCCAGAGAACCTCGGGAATCTTTCACATTAGAACATCTTTGAAAAAGATAATTTTAGATAATTTTAGAGTTAAGAATGCTCACCTGCTTTAGTATCTGCCATCACAATTAATGAACTCTGAAAAGATGTGCCATTTTAAATGACATAGTTATTAAAAAGGAGTACCTGTGGGATTAAAGTAAGTACTATATACCAAATAAATTTCTATGACCAATTAATTCTCACATTCTCATCCACATCAATTACTTTTTAAATTAAAAGGATAATTCTTATATTAGCATGTCAAACTGGCAATAAAAATGGTAATATGTATACCTATTCTGCCCATGAAAATATCTCTCATCTTCAAAATTAAAGCATAAATAGTACCATCTTTTAAGGTGTTTTTTTTTTTTTTATAGAAATGGCTTTCAATAAAAACTATTATAAAGGTACAGAGTGAAGGTTTTTGAACTTCACCTAATTAATTTGATAGCTCCCAGCTCCTCGGCCGTTGGTAAAGGAGTCATCTTCAGGAAAACCATGTCAAAGGGGTGGTCCTTCAGAAGTGCGGCTGCCTGCCCCACATCCCTGATGGTTATGGTGACTTTTGCCATATTTGAAAAGGATTTCTGTGCAATATCTGCCAAGTATTGAACAGTGACATCTCCAACTAACAAGAGGTCTATTTTTGCCTGAAAGAGAAGGAAAAAAGCAGAAGTACCACATAATTAACATCTGAGCATAGAGAAGACGTCATGTACTAGAGGATACAATAAATAAAGGTGACAACACAATAACCGACTACAAGTAGACTGAATGGTCAACTAGAAGCACCTCAGGGATGGGAACTATTAATTTCTTGTCTTCATTACCTAGGGTGGTGAATGGATCTGAAGGTCATGCTATTTTTAAAATATTTTTGCATACAAATGCTATTCTACTGTGGTTTTCCCGTGGGTTTCTCTCTCATCTTAGGACAACAGATAGGATTCTTAAGGCCCAGTTTCCCAATCACTCATCCTGCTGAAAAATCTGTTTACTAGTGAGAAAAACAAACTGGTGGCTCTCCCAAACCATTTATTTTGATGAAACATACATTCCAGAGAACAGAGTAAGAACCAAATTCCTAAATTCCAAGAGACACTCATGGTCTTTTCTTTAAATAGATTATACATGCTATTCAAAACTCAATATTTTGGAGCCAAAAAAGCATCTTTCTTTCCTTTTGGGGTTATTTTCAAGCACATTCAATAAAAAAAAATATAATTTCCATCTTCACCTTTTACTTTCCTATGTTTTATTCTCTATAGTTATTGAGCACAATCCACTCTAACTGTTAAAGAATGGGGATGCTTGAATTAATGCAAACAGTCAGCAGAGAGTTGGAAATGGCAGATCACAGACAGGTCCACGTGAGAAAACAGATTTGGGAGCTGATCAGACTTGAAGCCTAAAGAAGTGGGTGAAAGAGTTGGAAATACCTATGAAGAGAAAGGCAGCTCGCCAAAGACACAACTCTGCAGGGCAGGATGCTGGTGAGGCTGTCCCACCATGGGGATTCCTCTCCCCTTCAGCCTGGTTTGCCAGGGCTTGCTAGAAGGAACATGTGAGGTGCAAGAAACTAGTCAAGTTCAAAGTAAGCAAAACTTCGGCCCTTCTCATTTCTATCTGCCTTCTAATATTCTTCCTTCTTTTGTTAAAAAAAAAAAAGAGGTGATTCTTCATTTACCCATTTAATCCCTCCATAGAAGCAACCACTGTCAACAGTTTGGTCTATATCCCTCCAGATGATTTCTACCACACACACACACACACACACACACCACACAGAGCTTTTTTTTCATAAAGGGGGTATTATATATATTTTTTAAGATTTTATTTATTTTTTGACAGAGAGAGAGACACAGCGAGAGAGGGAACACAAGCAGGGAGAGTGGGAGAGGGAGAAGCAGACTTCCAGCGGAGCAGGGAGCCCGATGTGGGAATTGATCCCAGGACCCTGAGATCATGACCTGAGCTGAAGGCAGACGCTTAACGACTGAGCCACACAGGCACCCCAGGTATTATATTTTTAAAAGTGAGTTGCTTTTCTCACTGTAGTCCAACAATTCCTTGGGTCTTTTTAAATGTTAACCTTCATATGGATTCTGCACATGTCCTCATGTTTGTTCCTAGATATTTCAAAGTTCTGGAGTCATTGTAAAGGGAAAAGCTTTTCTCACTCACTATATTTTCTAATTGATTACAACTAACACAGAGAGTGCTACTAATTTCTGTATGAAGAATTTGCTTCAAGAACTTTATGGTATTCTCTCTTTAGTTCCAATATGTTTTAGTTGATTCTTCTGAATTTTCGACACATATAATCATATTGTCTTCAAAAATGATATTCTGCGGGGGCGGGGGGCGCCTGGGTGGCTCAGGTGGTTAAGGGTCAGACTCTTGATTTCGGCTCAGGTCATGATCTCAGTGAGGGTCATGAGATTGAACCCCGTGACAGGCTCCAAGCTGGGCTAGGAGCCTGCTTGAGATGCCCTCTCTCCCTCGGTCTCTGCCCCTCCCTCACCCTCTGCTTGTGAGTATGCATGCACACTCTCTAAAAAAAAATAAATAAAATAAATGACACTTTACCTATATCCAGAATTTATGCTTTTTATTCATTGATCTTAAAGCACTGGCTAGAACATCCAAAACAATGATGAATAGCAGGAGTGACACAGGGCATTCTTGTCTTGTTCCTGAGTTTAGTGGGAATAATTCAAATGTTTTTGCCACTAAATATGATACAGAAAGTTTCTGGTCCATACCTGCTACCAAGTTAAAGAAGTTTCTTTCTATTTGGAAGCTAAGAATTTTAAATCAGAAATCGGTGCTGATATTTACCAAATGCTTTTTTAGTATCAACATGATCATACCTTTTTCTCCTTTATTCTATATTCTATAGGTAGTGAATTACATTAATAGATTTCCTAATGTCAAGGCATAATTGCCTCACTGGGATAAACCTATAATGTGTAGACTAAATTCATTCATATTATTTTAGATTTTTCCATCTACGTTCATAAGTAAGACTGGATACAATTTTGCTTTATTGTATTATCTTATCTGGTTTGGGTATCTCAGGGTTATGCCAGCTTTGAAGAATGAAACAGAAAGTTTCAATATTGTTCTATGGTCTTGAATATTTTATAAAACAGAATTATCTGCTTCTTGAAATTTAGATAAACATGTCTGCAGAATCTGGGCCTGAAGCCATTTACAGAGATGGATTTTAGAGTACCTTTTACAGTTCCTTAATGATTACCAGTAAATTTAGATTTTCTACCTTAAGTGAATTTTGTTCATATATATATATTTTTTTAATCCATTTTATCTCTTTTTAAATGTACTAGTTTTTAAATGTATATAATGTTTATTATGTGCATTGTTATTCTTGCTTTCTAACTGGAGATTAATATATAATTAAATTTTCCTATCTTCTTTTTCTTGATGATGCTTTATCAGAAACTATAAACTGTGTGGTCCTCCATGATAGCCACATGTGGCTATTTAAATTTATGTTAACTAAAATTAAAGTTCGAAATTCACTTCAGTTACACTAGCCTCATTTCAAGTGCTCAATATCCACACATGGCAAGTGGCTGCCATATCAGACAGCATAATTATAGAACATTGTCATCACTGCAGAAAGTGCTTTTGGATGGCACAGTCCTCCAAGTGGCACTATGTTGTACCCCACAGATTTTGATATATATTGTGTCTATGTTCATTCCTTGCTAGTTTGTAATTTCACTTCATACTTCCATTTTAACCTCAGAGTTACATTAAACACCTTTATGAAATGTTTTCAATTTTCAACAGTATGGTGTTTTTGGTTTTAGTTTTTAATTTTTTTGGCTATTGACTAGTTGGTCATTTCTTATTTCAGTGCATTGTCAACAGCAAACGTATCCTATATGACTTCTTAGAATGTGGATATTTTCTTTGTGGTGTAATACATAGTTTTTGTTAACGTTCCATGGATACTTGAAAATAATGTATATTTTCTGCTGGGCATATATTCTCTAATTTTTAGACAGAACTTACTGTTTTCTTTCTTACTTTAGGTCTACTTGATCTTTTACTTTATGAGATGTGGTAAAATCTTTCTAATTATACAGTTTGTTGAATTTATCAATTTCTCCAACTACAGACTCTGTATCTAATTTTGGGTTAGGTATATAGAGGTTCATGGTAATTATACATATTCACATAAAACATAATTATAATATTTAATATATATTATATAATAACCTACAATGTTTATATAGCATATTTTAAATATCTAGACCACACATTGATAATTTTATGGACAGAAAACTATGTATTTGAAATATACTTCTTTGTCCTTTTTAATGCTTTTCACTTGAAATTTTTTTTCTGGTATACAGTAGCTTTTCCTATCTTTATTTTGAGCCTTTCTATATCATTTTGATTTTGTGTGAATTTTGTAAATAGCATATATCTGAATTTTTAGGTTTCTTTTCACAATCTGTGATTTTAGTTTTTAATGTAGGAATTTAATTAATTATATTAATGGCATTAATTAATGTACATTAACTAATATATAATATTAATCATAAAACATTTATAATTTAATGTGAAATGGTCTTATTCCCTTCATTTGTTATTTCACATTTCCCATCGACAGCAATTTTGTTTCCTTTTTCCCATGCCTTCTGTTAGGCTGATTGGATTTTCCTTTTTCCCTCCTGCTGCTCCTGTAAGACTTTGGGAGTTAAACCCCTTATTTCTATTACTTAATAGTAGCATTAAGGCCAACAATTCAGTGCTAGTTTTACCTGGTAAATACTTCCAAGGTCAAAAATCCCTTGCCTCTGAACCTTGAAGCTATTGGTCCATTTTCTTCCAGCATCCAGTTGTTGATAAAAAGAATAAGCTGCTTTGTTTTCCTTCCTGTGCTTTTCTCTTTATGCCGTGGGTTCTGATGGTTTTCTAGGAGGTGTCTGGATATGGGTCTTATTCATCCTACTTGGTACTCAGTGGATCTTTGGCTCTGTAAGTTTCCTTCTATTTCCCAATTCCTTCTATCTTCATCCCTCCTTGGCAATCTTCCAGGAGATGCAGGACATCCACAATTGATCCTTCATGTCTCCATTTTTCTCATAGAGAGTCCCTTAACTTTATTTTTCATATCACCAGCTCATTCTTCAGTCCTTCTAAAGATTTTTATGATTTCAGTTTATTTAATGTGAATTGCTCACTTCTAAGATTTTTTTTTGGTAATTCCTCATAACCTGCTATGTTCAGGATGTGATACCCTCACTGAGAATACAAATCAGAATTTTATAAGTTTTTTCTATCCCCTTAAAAACCTCTCTGGAATAGTTGTGTCTAGTGTCTGCATTTGTGTCTAGTTCTGTTAATGTCTGGAAATCCTTGGTTATCCAAACATAAATACGAATCAAGGACGAAGTCGACATGTCCAAGTACCTCTCCCCAGTGGCTGCTTCCTTTGAAGGGACAAGTATGGATTTGGTGTGAGTGGGTAAGACAGTGGAAGCAAGGCTGGAGACCAGAGAGGCTGGGGCCAGCTCACTGTCAAAATAATAATAACGGAAGGCATTACTCTGAAAGCCAATACTTTATTTCCCTCCTGGGCAGAGCTGCCATTCCTCCTGGTCAATTATAAAAGTTTGGAAATTACCAACACCAGGAACCCAGGTCCCACATACAGTTCATTCTCTTCAGGATGAAGTAGGGGTGAGGGGAGAGTCTAGGGGCCCACCTAGCCCAGGTGCTCTGCATATAGCTAATTCATTACCAGGTGAGCACGCTCTGGTCAACTTCCATCGGTTTCTTCTAACATTCAGCCTGGGCTATCACTAGAATTGTTTTCCCTCTGCCTTTCGTCTTTAGATCTTTTAAGCTGTGGTACTTTTCTTTTAGTGGCAATTTGATCACATCTGCTTTCTAAATTTCAAGTTTTCCTGTGGTTTTTTTTTTTTTTTTTTAATGTTCAGAAAGAAGCTGCTTTGTTTAGACCAAGATTCCATGAAGTGCTATATATTGCATTTGGTTAGGTCATCCTTGGACCTCTAATTTGGAATACCTGCTGCCTCCCCCAACACACTTTTTTTTTTTCCATGATATTTCCTTGTTGAAGTATCAGCACATGTTTAAGTATGTCCTACTCTGGGGTCTGGGTTGGACTAGGAGGTTGACTTGTGTGCTCCATTCATCATCAGGAGCCAATCTCATTCACCTGCCCCACGCTGTTTTAAACAGGTAAGAATTCAAACTCCCTAGCGTAGCCTTTCAATAACTTAATATCAACCCATGTCACCAGCCTCATTTCCTTCCATTTCCCTCAAATGCCCTATGTTCTAAGAAGGCAGCATAATACTTCGGGATTTCTACAGTACTGAGTATCAGGACCCTTCTAGACTGCTTCCTTTTCATTTTATAAACATCCTTCATCTCCAATAGCACTTTAGGAGCAATGTGGGACTCAAAGTTACTGTGATGTTTTTGAATCCAGATTATGAATCTCCACTGTAGCACAGGACTTCTTCTATACCAATATATTCCCTTGTGAGCCAAATGCCAAGAACTGTAATGGTCATTAACAAGTGGTCATAAAAGGAGTGATTATAGTTTTGCTTTTTAATTAACATGGTTAACTGAAGCAACCTATGAGTGTCCAAAACTAACCTATCTACTACAGACAAGGTGACCATTTACCTTCCAAACTGAGACATTTTGAGAATGAAAGGGGGTGCTATTAATAATTGCACTAAAATAAGACATATAAACCAAGGTGTCCTGGGCTATGAATAACTTGTAAAACTTTCCACTACCAAGATTTATTTTCTCTTTCCTTTAAAACATCCTGCCACTTTGCATCTGCTTAAATGTGATTGTTACCTATTTATTCTCTCCACAGATGTTTATTGAGCCCCTACTGCATGGCAGACACTGTGTTGGGAATACAAAGTGAAAAACAGACAAGGTCCCTGCCTTCGCGGGGCTGACATTCTAATAATCCTTTTTTCTGTTGCTACATATAGCTTTCAGTCTTCGGAACACATGAAGAATCATGTATCAGCCTCGGTTCTACCAAAGCTACTACTGATTCTTAACAGCTGGATGCAGTGGGAAGCGGGCAAAGGATTTCAAGGCACACAGACCAGGTTCTGTTGCCTAGTCCAGCCACTTACTAGTAGCTTTGAGTAAGAAACTTGTGATCCTCATCTGGAAGGTAATACTTAAATCCCGACTATTACCATGTTAGTACAATGCCCTGTACTTGGTAGTTATTGCCATGTTTTCTCAAATAATACCAAGCCTGCACACAGAAAACATCAAATCAATCTGATGGGGAAGAGAGGATGTGGAATTAGAGGGGGAAAATGTGTCTCCATCAAGTGGTGAAAACAGCCCCAAATCAAAAGGCTCTTTGCATTTTGTTGAGCCATAGAGAAGGGGAAACAGGGCCCACCGAGGAGAAAAGCCTTAAATAACAGAAATCAGCTGCTCACCTGAACCCTTTCCTACTAGCGTTGAGGTTCAGAGGCTCAGTGCCTAACTTCCCCAGAATCTCTCAGCTAGTATGGAGAGAAGTCAAGAGCAAGCTCTGAGGAGCAGGACATGAGTACTGGGGGGAAATCTGAGAGGAAAGATCCAGAAAGGCATAAGGTCGTGCAGCACTACTAACAGGCCGTTTTGCACACGAGTCTACAGTTCTGTGCCATGGTACAAGGCACTTCACAGAGGAGCATGAAATAAAGCAGCTCTGGAAAGAACTGCCTTGCTCTCCTGCCAGAGGCTTCCTTCCCTGCCCTACAAAATCCGTGCCATAGCACACGTGGAATGTTAACAATCAGACAAATTAGAACACTGCCCTAGTCCACTATCCCAAGGTAACTTGAGTTAACTCAATAGCTTCTAATCAACTTAAATCTGAATATTCATTCAGTTAAAAATATCTTGTTGGCAGTGTAATATGAACCCAGGTGACGAGAAGAATCCACTGGTAGGAATAATAAAAAGAAAATGAACAAAACTTTCTAGTATACTCTGATGTGGGAAACTGCCTTTTTCAGTACATCCAAGATTTTCACCTGTGAGCATTACAAATTGAACTGATGGCGAGATGTCATTAGGTGGGAAATTTTTTTCTATTTGAATTGCTTACTGCACCTTTTATGGTTTTTTTTTAAGATTTTATTTATTTATTTGACAGAGAGAGCAAGAGAGCACAAGCAGGGGGAGCAGTAGAAGGAGAGGGAGAAGCAGGCTTCCCGCTGAGCAAGGAGCCCGATGTGGGGCTCGATCCCAGGACCCTGGGATCATGACCTGGGCCGAAGGCAGACGCTTAACCATCTGAGCCACCCAGGCGCCCCTGCACCTTTTATATTTTTTTTAAACAAAAGCAATACATATTCATTGGGAAAGACTGGAAAATTAAAAAAAAAAGCCTAAAGAGGAAATAAAAAGCATTTGTAATTCCGCTACTCAGGGATAAACACTCCTAACACCTTGGTGTAGATCTTTGAGGTTTGGGCAGTTTTTATATTTCGACATCATCGTCACCACTGGTCTTTAGCCACTCAGTTTGATTTCTAAATCACAGCACCACGCAGGGCACTCCAGTCTCCACAGTGTTTAAAACACTGGATTTCCATTTGCAATCTGCAGCAGGCTAAACCCTTAATTAGTAACAGCAGGTGCTGAAGTGCTTAAAGCAAATCACTCCTACATTTTAGTGAGTTGTTATTTATGTCACTCTTATCACCAGGAGCAGAGCTGACAATCAGCGGCAGCTGCATGGGCTGATGGTCTCACCGGGCAATCGCTGGCCTCTGGTTTCCCCAGGAGTCAAGGGATTTAAACAGCTCTATCTGGAGAAACTGAGCAAGCTGCTCTTCAAATGCAAACAAAAGGTTCAGTTGAGGCTTCAGACTTTCTTAAGGGTAGGAAGCCTCCATCCATTTATGTACTACTAGGTAATCAGACATTTTATTCAGAGTTCCATTTTGTGCAGCTTTGCCTAATCCTGCACCATAAAATACTATTTTTCCTTGGAGTTTAAATAGGTGCCTCCATTTTGAAATAATTAAGAAAACCGATTAAACTGGTCCACTTCAAAGTGGTAATTTCAGAAAGCTTGTGCTTAAGGAGTGAGGAGATTTAAGTACGCAGAGCATTCTAAGGGCTAACAAAACTTTAGGCAGCCCAAAAGGTTGCCTCTCCGATTTCTCTATCAAGATACGTGAAATAAGAAAATCAACACCAGCTTGCCTTGCTTCCTGGGGTGGGCCGAGGCTCTATGCTCTCTTTCTAGAGGGCTAATCATCATTTTTTTTTTTAAAATCTAAAACAGTCATGGAAATGATTTTATGCTTCTGCTAAGGGGAAGATAAATCAGGTGCTTTCAAAAGAGGCCAGTGGGCTTTTTGAGCTCCCCGGAGGGTGGGAGGACGTGTGAACAGCGCAGATGCCTTTTCCCGCCAACGGCTTTGGTCTCCAGGCACAACTGCCGGTTTGGGTGTAAACCTGAGGAAGGACATGCAAGGGCTTTTGGACCCCATGCCCGTAAGCAAACTGAAAAAAAGCATGCCAAGCTGTGCAGAGACAAGCATGCTCAAAATAAACTTTGCCGTGTTAAATAAACCTTGCTATATTCAAAGCAAAACCGAAGTTGTCGTCATTCACATTCTGTCTGGACACCTACTAAGTTCCGCTCCTGGGTAACCCTCCGAGGGGCTGGCTTGAAAATTTGAGTTTGGCAAGCATCCGGGGCCAGACAGGCATGTCTGTGTAACAAAACAGCTCAGCCCGCCTTCCTGCTCTGGCCTCCCGCCCGGGATGATTCCGCCGGGTCCCCCGCCTCGGGCACCGGCTCGCGCCCCTGGAAGTGGCCCTCCTCGAGCCGTGCTCCTCGGCGTCCCCGGAATGAGAGATGCCTGTGCGGGCCAAGGGGGCCACCGGCCTCAGGGCTCGCGCGCGGTTATAAACGCAGCTGCCTCCCCTTCCTCCTCCTCCTCTTACCTGGCCAGAGATTTGGCCGCGCTCTGGGCGGATAATTGAGGCCGCCATGGCCCGTTGCCCACGTGCCGGGTCCTGGGGCAGCCTCACCGCAGGAGGAGCTCGGCCAAGCTGCCGCGTCCCGGCCGCCTGCTCCGCCGCACTGATGGCTCGTGGTCCGCAGCTGTGGGCGCGCACGGCACCCCCCCACCCCCACCCACCCGCCTTAAAGTGGCCCTGCTGCCCCGGCCTGGGCACCTAGGGGAGCTGCAGGCTGCTGGGAGGGGCCCTGCGGGACCTGGGCTGGGGGAGGGGCTGCCCAGGGTGGCCTGGGGAGGGCCTTGTTAGACCCTGTCACTGGCAAGCTGCCCACTCACAGTTCCAGTCCCCACAGGCGGGGAGGTCACACAGCGCCAGGCTTTAGTATACTGCCACTCTCGCCTGGAGAAAGCGGAAGCGCTGCCTGCCTCAGGCTGCTCTAAAAATCTTTGTACCTTATGGGAAATCTTTCAAGTTTAAATATCGGGCATTAGCTAACGGGTTTTTGTTTGTTTTCCTTTTTCTGAGACAAACATGTAGAGGCTAGAGAAGGCGAGTGCTGTTAGGACGCTTTCTTTCCAAATCACTAAGAAATTAAATTTTTTTTTTTTACAGATTTTAATTTATTTATTTGACAGAGAGAGACAGTGAGAGAGGGAACACAAGCAGGGGGAGCGGGAGAGGGAGAAGCAGGCTTCCCGCTGAGCAGGGAGCCCGATGCGGGGCTCGATCCCAGGACCCTGGGATCATGACCTGAGCCGAAGACAGACGCTTAACGACTGAGCCACCCAGGCGCCCCATCACTAAGAAATTAAATTTTTTAGAAGTATTTCATTTTGTCCAGCGACTCAACTGGTCCCCATTTTCTCAACTGAGAAAGTTCAACGATCACAAAAAGTCTTCTGGTAGCTGCTGCTGTGTAACTCACTTTATACGGCCTTGGCTAGATACTTGATTGAGTGGCAGGACCTGTAGGGGAATCCTTTCTCTTGCAGGTCTTTACTACTGTTCCCATTGCCAAAAGTTGGGGTTGGGGGAGGGGGGTGTCAGAAGGAGGCAGAGGATGGTATCTGATGGTTTGTCACTATGCATTTCCCTAGACTCTTGATCTCACTTGAACATATAATACAAACGTGCTCTCCTTGAATCACCAGTGCATGCTGTCTCTGGGCAAGCCTTTGGTTTCCTGAGCAGGTGGTGCTGTGTTCTGAAGGCCTGATTTTGACCATGAGAGCATGCAAAAATATTATTGTGGTTCTCTGATTTTGATGGGAAGAAAAGGTGCAGATGTTTCTGATGGAATCATTCTGCAATATTTTTGGAAGTAAATGTACACATTTTAATAGTCATGAATTTTGGCTCTTTATTGCTTTTCCAGCCAATCAGGAAACTGAGTATTTGGATAAATATCTCTGAGGCAATTAGTTTGCTCACCAATATTGGACAAAAGTGAAGTCATGCCCAGGCACTGGGTGGGGGGTGAACTGAGGCAGCTTTGAGCATTTCCCCCCTGTATGGTAATCAGGGCGTTGCTCCAGGGGTCTAGATGAGCAAATCTGATGCTAATATTGACAAAGACAATGAGTCTGGAATTGACACAGACTCATTGTTTTTAAATTTGAGGGGACAATTCCCCCAAGTCTATGTGAGAGGAAGTAATCATTCCTTTGTCGGAAGAAGCAAGAAAAAAGAAATCTCTCCAGTATCCAAAATATAAGATTACAAGCTTCATAAGAATTAACTTAGATATTTTAATAGTTTCTAATCTCCTAAAAGAAAGACAAAGCAAGCTTACTTTATAAATAAGCAGCAGACATCTACTATAAAACAACTGGGGGTGAATTTGCCCCCCAAGGGACATTTGCCAATGTCTGGAGACATTTTTTGGTTGTCACAACTGGCATCTAATGGGTGGAGGTCAGGGACGCTACTAAACATCCCACAATACATAGGACAGCCTCCTATAACAGAGAATTATCTGACCCAAAATGTCCTGAGTGCTGAGATTGAGAAACTCTACTATAAACCGTCTAAGTTATAACATAGAATGCAAACCATTTAATTTTTTTGTCACCTTTAACATTCTTGAATCATACATATATTACTGGGCGGAAAAATGGGCAGATGGATGCTCTCTGTGGTTCCCAAAAATAACAATATGCTACTTATACTCTTGATGGAAAACTGAATATGATGAATTATAAAATAGGATAAGAATAATTCTACACAGAGAAATATATTTTAAAACTTGCACTCAAGGCGCACCCAGGTGCCTCAATTGGTTGAGCGTCTGACTCTTGGTTTCAGCTCAGGTCATGATCTCAGGGTTGTGGATTCACCTTTGTTGGGCTCTGCCCTCAGTGTGGAGTCTGCTTGAGATTCTCTTCCTCTCCCTCTGCCCCTCCCCACCGCTTGCACTTTCTCTCTCAAATAAATAAAAATAAAACTTGCACTCAAAATTAAGTTGTTTCTTAAAATATAGTTTTCTGGGGTGCCTGGGTGGCTCATTGGGTTAAGCGTCTGCCTTCGGCTCAGGTCATGATCCTGGAGTCCCGGGATTGAGCCCCGCATCTGGCTCCCTGCTCAGTGGGGAGTCTCCTTCTCCCTCTGCCCCTCACCCTATTTGTGCTTTCTCTCTCTCTCTCAAATAAATAAATAAAATCTTTAAAAAATATACAGTTTTCTTGTCATTTAAGATCATTAGCATTCATAGTATATGCTTTACATTATTTCCCTTCCAATTGTGTATTTTTCACAATATGCATACAACCCTGAATAGGTTGTAAGTACTACAGTATAATGGTCTATTCAGATGAGTTCTTGTAAAGAACCTATGCTTAAATGATTGGAATTTTTCCATCCAGCTATTTTACAGGAATTAATATATATAAAGCTATGTCCAGTATTACTGCTTACCTGGCTTGTTCTCAGAAACACAAAAATTTAGAACTCCATGGGACCCTTGAGATTACCTAATTGCCCTTCCCTTTCAAAGATGCTGAGGCCCAAACAATGTTCTCATAAGTAGGACTATAGCCACAGAGTGGTTATAAGCTAGAGAAGTAACTAATTGCAATCATTTTACTAATAATTTTTTACATTTAATAATGCACTGAACTCATTTTTTTTTTTTTTTTTTGGTGTCAAAACCTGGGAGAAAATAAATACTTACACTTTTAAACACCATGCTTACACTATCTTTGGAATATTAAATCCAGGAGTGTACCCTAACTTGACTAACCGTTAAGTTCTATTATAGAATTATAAACACGAATATTTTCTTTTTCTTTTTTTTCTTTTTATTTATTTGACACAGAGAGAGAGACAGAGAGACAGTGAGAGAGGGACAAGAGAGGGAACACAAGCAGGGGGAGTGGGAGAGAGAGAAGCAGGCTTCCTGCTGAGCAGGGAGCCCGATGTGGGGCTCAATCCCAGGACCCTGGGATCATGACCTGAGCCGAAGGCAGACGCTTAACAGACTGAGCCACCTAGGTGCCCCGATATTTTCATAATGTTAACTGAGGAAGGTGATTTTTGCTTCCATTTTTGCCAACGTCCCCCTCCTCCTTTCAAGCAATCCATTATAGAATAACCAGAATAATCTTTTAAAATATAAATTGAAATACTAGCTCCCTTTCTCAAAATCATCCCCTCAGAAAAAAATCCCAATTCTTTTCCATGTCCAACAAGACATTATATCATCTGACTCTACCTCTCCAACCTTATCTCTTGTCATTCTTATGACCTTTCAAGACCTCTAGTCACACTGCCTGCTTCTGAGAATACCAGGTAAGTGCAAAGCAACGCTTTGTCCTTGTTCTTCCTTCTGCTTAGAATGTTCTTACCTGTTTTCCCCCCAGATTGCTCCATTTCATTTAAGTTTCTGTTATGAAGTCACCTCCTCAAGCACTCCCTATCAGAATCTAACCCCTTACTCTATTTTTCTTTATATCACTTTTCTATGTTATATAGCGTATGTATTTGTTTTTACTTACCTTTCTCCCCTCTCACGGACAGAGAATCTGTCTGTACTATCCACTGCCATCACCTTAGCCTGGCTCCTAGCAGGCACTTATTTGAATGCATGAGTTAAAGTTCCTTCAGTAGCTGACTGGTATATGTGGACTTGGGTTCGGGTCTTTCTGGCTGCCTATGACCTGTCCTCTATTTCATAATGCCACTCATTTTGTAGTGGAAAGAAAAAGACAAGGTTTGGAGGAAAGGAAAAAAATATTGTTTGCACCAAAATGACAAGCTTGGTATCTCAAAGTTGGAACTAGTATAAATTGTGTTGGTTGTGGCACAGGAAAGATGAAAGATCAGTTTTAATCCTGTCCTTTCCATATTAAAAAATGTGCAAGGACTCCTATGTTTATCAAATTAAATTCTCATTCCTCACTGTGGCATTAGGGCCCACATTATCTTGCCCAATTTGGTTTTCTAGATTCTGCTTTTAATCAAGTTGACTAGATTTGTTGTTTTTTTTTAATAAAAAAAAATCTGTTGGGGCGCCTGGGTGGCTCAGTTGGTTAAGCGACTGCCTTCGGCTCAGGTCATGATCCTGGAGTCCTGGGATCGAGTCCCGCATCAGGCTCCCTGCTCAGCGCGGGGTCTGCTTCTCCCTCTGACCCTCTTCCCTCTCATGCTCTCTGTGTCTCATTCTCTCTCTCAAATAAATAAATAAAATCTTAAAAAAAAAAAAATCTGTTGTATTTGGTGTACAATTCTGTAAATTTAGACAAATGCATAATATTATGTCACCAACAACACAGGATACAGAACAGTTCCATCATCCCCCAAAACATCACTCCTCCTGGGCCTTCGTGGTCAACCCCTTCCACCATGCCAACCCCCCCGCAATCACTCATCTGTTCTTGGTCCCCATGGACTAGATTTGTTTCTATTCCCTGATAATGTCCTGGGATTCCCCCCAACAGTGTCCAGTGTAGGAGCTCCACAATCAGATCAAGTAATCTCATTCTCTGGAACTGCAGGGCCAATGGGATGAATCATTTGAAGCCTCAAGACATCCTGAGCTACTTCTTAAGGACAGTATTTGCCAGAAAACCTTTGTGAGCACAGATCATTGATTTGGCAACTCCCCTGGATATTTCCTCCGGTCCTTCCCAACTGCTAATTCATCTTTGCCCTGGTCTTCTTTGATTCCGACCTCAGTCTAAAAACTTTACCTGTCCTGTGATCCCTGTGTCCAAGAGGCTCGGGCCTCTCCTGCTTGCCTGCCTCCTTCCTACCTCTGGCTCAGTTCTCTCAACCTGCGCGTTCAGTTCTGACAACCGCCTACCCTGAGCATTCTCCTTTGCCCTGGCTCGGGGGTCTCTCCCACACTACCCTCTCTCCTTCTCCTTTTGTGGGTAATCTGGGAAGACAACAAGAAAATTCTCGGGCCACCTGGGTGGCTCAGTCGTTAAGTGTCTGCTTTCGGCTCAGGTCATGATCCCAGGGTCCTGGGATCGAGCCCCACGTCAGGCTCTCTGCTCAGCGGGAAGCCTGCTTCTCCCTCTCCCACTCCCCCTGCTTGTGTTCCCTCTCTCGCTGTGTCTCTCTCTGTCAAATAAACAAATAAAATCTTAAAAAAAAAAAAGAAAATTCTCAAAGAATTCCTAATTCCATCTTACACGTCTGCTCAACAATTAGAACTGTGTTTCAGTAGAATGTTAAGGCAGAGGTTGTTTCACTAGACTTCATATCCTAGTATCTAGTATATAGAGGGTGATCAATAAATACATGTTTTCCCCGACGAGTTAGGAACCATTGCCAGCAGGCAGTGATAAAGGTCAGAAAATGGCAACTTCCAGTGATGTCCTGCAATCGACTGCAATAAGAGGTGACAGTTTTCTCATCATCCAATACACCAATTTGTTTTCAAAAACAGGAGTTGGTGTTACTGAATTAAAATGAGGCAAAGGCCTCCTTTTAACCACAAGTCTTTGCTAGGAAATGTGGAGCTATACCAAAGTGACACTGTATCTCTGGATGGGGGCTCTGTCACACAAGCTTCAGAGAGAGGCTGGCCACATTGATTAAGTGGGAGGACATCTCCTGGGGTACCAACACAGCAGAGCCATTAGAAGCAGCCCCCACTGGGATTATTGATTAGGGCAGATCACGTAGTTCCAAAATAACTAGTTTTTCTTTGGTCACAATGACCACCAACTTGAAGTCATGAGGAATTTCTATAATACAAACAGGTCAGACAGTCTTAAAGGAGAGAAGTCTCTTGTATGTGAAGGTGGGGGATAAGGTGAAGGAGAAAAAAATGTAGTTCACACTTTCCTTGTGAATACTTAGGTATATACTAATGATTTAAAAGTCAGGAGTCTATTTTTTATTATGGAAAATTTTGTACATATCCAAGAGTACATATATTACAGATGTACAATATAAAGTATATAAATGTGTATATAAAGTATATAAATGTGTATATATGATATTTATATATATATGACCCCAACTAACAGATACTACCAATAATTTTGAAATCATTTATGTGCTTCTTCCATCCCCCTTCTCTTTTCTCTCTCCCAAGATAGAAAGATTACTTACCCACTGATTTTTTTTTTTTTTTTTAGCTACTAAAACCTAAATGGATTATGTTCTGAGAGAGAAATAAACCTTTGTGTTAAGCCTCTGAAGTCTGGAATTGTTTCTTATAGTCATAATACAGAATAACTTGGATTTAGGTGCTGCATTAACAAAATACTAAAATAAAGCAAGTGGGGTGGCATTAACTTAGCAGATCTGCAGTGGGAGGCCAGACAATGTGTGAAAGAGGAGGCCTGGACATCCCTGTTACACAAAGCAGACCAAGTGCTTGCCAAACCTGTAGGTCAAGGAAAGATGTTCACAAAAACCTACTACTAACGATTTGTGATGCATGTTACTGACTGCCTTTGACAGGGCAGAAGAAAAGATGAGCTTAGGATATGACTAGCCAGTTTGCAAGGAGAAATAAAAAGAAACCAGAGTCTGATCAAGGAACCTACCCCCATTCCTAGGGAAGAGGGCTTTTTCACCATATCTGCCCAACAGGATTTCATAAATGCTATGGACCAGTGATGCCGTGCATTCTTTCTTTTCTGAGTAAAAGTAAGTATGGGTAGCCTTCCCCTCTCAGGCATTGGTTGGTGCATTCCATTAATGTTTGGGCACAGTCTGTATTTGGCTATCAGTCTGTACAGCATTTGTACTAGGCTTAAAAGAACAATCTCCTAGAGAGTCACTGATGGAAAAGCAAGAGATTCTGTTTAGTAAAAAAAAAAAAAAAAGAAAATTAAATTCTAGTTATGTTCAGCAAGCTGGAAATACACTGAGTTAGAACCAATTTTAAAATATCAATTGAGGGGCACCTGGGTGGCTCAGTGGGTTAAGCATCCAACTCTTGATTTTGGCTCAGGTCATGATCTCAAGGTTGTGAGATCCAGCCCCACGTCGGGCTCCATACTCAGCATGGAGTCTGCTTGAGATTCTCTCTCTCCCTCTCCTTCTTCCCCTCCCCCTCTTCAAAAAAAATACCAATTGATATTCTAGAATTTGACTCAATGATGCAGGCAGGCCAGGGGCCATCACTATCAATGAATGGCTTAATTTCTCTCTATGGAGTTTCAAAGAACGGTATCATTATCTACTGAAAAGAAAAAAATCCAAATACCTGTAAGCCTTACAAAAAATATTGTTTGGTACTATATTAGTGAGCAACAGCTAACTGTTTCAACAAATAAAACCCAAATCTCAGTGACAAGACATGCACACACACATGCACTCATTCACAAAAGAATTTACTTTTCACATACACCACAATCAAATGAGGGTCAGCAAGGTGAGATGAGTGGACCTGCTACATGCAATAATTCACAAGTTTCTTCCATCTATGGCTCTACCATCCCCTGGAGCCTTGGCATTTACTTCTCGACCTTAGATGTCCATTCATGAAACAAAATTTTCAAAGAGCACAACGAAGAATGATCACCTGGGAGGTTTTTATGGGCCAGTCACAGAAACAACATGTATTGTGTATGCCTAGATTATATTGGCCTAAAGTCAGTCACAAGGTCACACCTAGCTGCACACAATACTTCCCAACTATTTCTAAACACGGCAGCATACATATTACTCACTACTAAATAGTGTTTTTCACAAATATATCACTAAAAAAAGTAGTTTATGTACCAGGCACTGGTAGACAGTGTGTTTCACACATGGAAAATGTGGCCTCATTCTGTCCCATTAGAAAAAAGGTAAGTCTGGTAAGCACATAGCAATCTTTACCACAGTCTATCAATTTGATCACCAAATATCCTTTTGTTCCTTTCTTCCCAGAACACATTTACCTCCCCACCAAGGAAGACAAGACAAAGCCCTGTCTAGTCATTTTATCCAGTGTAAGTTTTAGTGATTAAGGAGAGAAAAATTTATTTAGGTGACATAAAAAAATGTTATAGACTAGCACGCCTGGGTGGCTCAGTCCGCTAAGCATCTGCCTTTGGCTCAGGTCATGATCCAGGGTCCTGGGATCGAGTCCCTGTGGCAGGCTCCCAGCTTAGCAGGGAGCCTGATTCTCCCTCTCCTGCTGCCCCTGCTTGTGCTATGTCAAATAAATAAAATCTTTTAAAAAAATCCTTTTAGTGCAATGCCCCCATGTTTCTCATTTAACTCTAGCTCTTGGCAGGTTATCATTATAAGTGTTACTCTCAAACTAGGGTTCCTATTCTCAAGGACTTGATCCTTGGGATGTTAGTTCATATTTTGCCATATCGTTCTTACATTTTATACACTACAAGTCTTTTTAATTCCTTATGTGCTTAAGAGTACTTATAGAACATTTACCTTATGTTTAGATCCACCTTTTCATTCCAAATATTTACTGAGTGTCAAAAATATGCATGTCCCTGGGCTAAGTTCTGATGGAGATACAAAGATGAGTAAGACATGGCCCTACCCACACCCTGCCCTTCCCTGACTCAAAACTTGCGCTAGAAGCTAACTCTCTTGTAACAGAAAAGACATGCAAAGCATACAACAAAATAAACCTATTATTTAGGATAGAAGGTGGTTAGAGCCACAAAAGTGGCATAAGCAAGGGAGTTAATCATAGGAGTTCAGTTACTAAAGAGGTCAATTCTAGTTAGGAAGATTAAAGGATTCTCCATGTCTATCAGCAGTAAGTGTTATTAACTGACTCTCAACACCCTCGTATGAAATTTTTACCACCTTTTTCTCCTTTGTCAAGCTAACTGGCTATAATAAAGGCTTAACTAAGTTGTAGCAATGAGAAGGAAAAGAAAAGGATAGAGATAAAGGAAAATATTCTCCTTGAAAGCTTCTAAATCCTAGAGTGGTTACTTCATTGACTTCTTCCCACTATTTACTTATTCTTTGCCTCAGTTCCTTTAACATTATATAGACAAATTATTCTAGTGCTGTCAGCTACTTTCAAAGACTTTCTTAACTATTTACACACTGGCAAGTCAATATACATTTTCTAGGTACCTTATGATGTTCTGTAATTTCTATTGCTTGTTTTTATTACATTAACATATCAGAATTGTTGCAATAAAAAGGCTTATACCCCCCTTCTGTGCCACCTTTGAAATCAATTTTTTCTATCTTCATTCTACAAAGTAAAACCGTGACAGGAAGTTAAGCAAGCTTTCCTAAGTTAGTGTGTTAAAGTATGTTCCCTTCTACTCCATAGGTTTCCCCCTCTCCCTCCCCGCTTTTGCTAGATCACCATTTGGAGCCTAACTCACCTTCCTCTGTAGAGTTGGACAGTAAATTTGTAGAATAGAAACACATATTTTGGCATCAGTAAAGTCCCCTTTTTGTAACCCTCTCCTACAGATATGTTTAAATAGTTAAAATCAATGATTTTGTATCACTTTGTAACATTGTGTTAACGTCCTAGTATTAAGTCGTCCCCTGATATTATAAACTCTGTTTTGCAAACACTCATTTAAGTTAAACAAAATGTATTAAGTACCTGTCATATACTAGGCACTAAGCTAGCTGGTGACAAATGATGAATAAGATTGTTCATTTAAGTGCTGGAGATAAATGACACTGAAGTGCTTCAAATGCAGGTAATATGTGAGGTGAAATAATTTCAATATAAGATAGAAAGTCCTGATTGCTGCATAATAATCAACCATGTGGATGAATCACAATCCACTTATGCATATAATTGTACATTGAGGAAGTCTCCATTTTTTGGAATTATAAATGCTGGTAAAACAATTGTCCTCCTATGTTTTCTATATGTACAATTTTTCATTAGAACAGATTATTAGAAATAGAATTATTGAGTCAATGTATGAACATTAAGGCTATTCGAGAACATAATCAAATTGTTTTCCAAAAGAATTATATTAATTTATAACCTCACCAGCAATATACTAGAACTTTTTAACTTCAGATGTATTAGCATTGAAAATTATCTTTTTGAAAACCACTGCTTATTATAGGTAAAAAACTGTAACTGTTTTTGGATTACTTTTAACAAATGGCCATTAATAATATTATAGCTGATTTTGTTAGTTGTGGCTACTGGTAAAGCAATGTTTTTGAAAGTCCATATTTACAGCCTATATAATACAATCATATTTTAGGAAGTGATTTTTTTTGTCTCGTTTCCTTATCTGATAAGTGAGCAGGGAATCACAGATGGGATATTGGCAGTCAAATGAATCCAACTTCCACCCACTGTAGGAATTCTTTCTATGATATCCCTGACAAAGGGTCTCCTAGCCTTGAACACTCCCAATAATGATAAACTCACTGTTGGGTGGTTCTTCAGATAATAAGACTTTCCCTGTAACTGAGATAATATCTAAGAAATTGCTTTGATAAAATTAAAAGGATGTTCTATAAATTCAAAATTTTTCTAATTCATAGATCAGATTAATCTACTACTTGTGTTTAAAATAGTGCCCGACTGTCATGACATGATCTTCCATTTAAGTAGTACTTTATTATTTTAAAGATACTTTTTCATCCTTCAATCATGTTTAGTGATTTTAACAAGAGTTTTAGTATTCTGGTATACTCTGCGCTTTTTGTTATTTATTTATTTAAAAAATATTTTATTTATTTATTTATTAGAGAGAGAGAGCATGGAGGGGCAGACAGGGAGGGAGAGGGACAAGCAGACTTTGTGCTGAGGGCGGAGCCCAAGACCGGGCTAGATCTCAGGACCCTGAGATCATGATCTGAGCTGAAATCAAGAGTCCGCTGCTCAACTGACTGAGCCACTCAGATGCCCCATTATGTGCTTTTTAAATACCAAAACCCTAGCATCATTGTTGTCATAATTCTGTTATTCTGGTATTTTTTAAAAATCTAAAGCATTTATATCTTGAAATAAATATCTATAATTCATCTACTCAATTTATGAAAAAAAGACACACAATATGTGGTCTATAAGTCCTTACTTATTGTGCACATAACAAAAAAGAAACCACAGTGTTATTGATAAGATTCTGTTACATGGATAGTTTTTAGTCCAAAATAAAGAATTTCTTGTCCAGTAGAATACAAGTATCATGGTACTAAAACTGAAATAGATAACTCTGCTTTGGAATGTCTAGCTGCACATGATAAAACTAATGAAGATGATGAAACCAGAAATAATTTCTTCAAAACAAAATTTACATAGCACTTTATAAATTTAAAAAATCTAATCTTAATCAAAAATCAAAAGGTGTTTTATAAATATCTCCACAAGGTTATCAAGCAAGAGATGAAATTATTCAAAAGAAGTCAAGGAAATATTGGGAAGCAGACCTTAATCCTCATTATTTTTCTGACTAGTGTAGTATCTGAAAGTTTTTTAGTTGGAAAATTATGCTCTTCACCCAACAATAGCACCAAATGATGATGCATCTTAATTTTTAAGATCACATCTTCTGAGGAAGATCAAATAACATTTCATTAAAATTTATCTGCTAATAAAATGTTAGCATGTTTAACATTTGTTTTTTTACTAACTTTATTGAGGTACAAATCATATAACATGCACTAACTCATTTAAAGTGCTCAGTTTTTAGTATACCACAGAGTTGTGCAACCATCACCACAATTAATTTTAGAACATTTTCATTACACCCCAAAAAGAAACCTTGTACACATTAAGTCATTTCCCATCACCCACCCTTCCCCCAGCCCCACCAGCCTCTGGCAAGTACTACTAACCTACTTTTTGTCTATACGGATTTGCCTATTCTGGACTTTTCATATAAATGGAATTATATAATATATGATCTCTTGTGACTGGCTTCTTTCATTTCGAATAATATTTTCAAGGTCCATCCAAGTTGTAGCATATGTCAGTACTTCATTCTTTCTAATTGCTGAGTAATATCCCATTGTTTGGATATACCACATTTTGTTTGTCCATTCATCAGTTGATGGACATTTGGGTTGTTTCAGTTTTTTAGCTATTATAAATAATGGTGCTATAAACATTTGTATACACATTTTTGTGTGTGTGTGTGTTTTTAAGATTTTATTTATTTATTTGAAAAAGAGAGAGACAGAGCACAACCAGAGGGAGAGGGAGAAGCAGACTCCCTGCTGAGCAGGGAGCCTGACATGGGGCTCGATCCCATATTAAGCGTCTGAGCCAAAGGCAGACGCTTAACCAACTGAGCCACTCAGGCGTCCCTGTATACACATTTTTATGTAGACATAGGTTTTCATTACTTAGACCTATTATGTAGACATAGGTTTCATCTAGGATGTATACCTAGGAGTGGAACTGAAATATGGTAACTTTGTTTCAAAGTGGCTATGCCATTTTACATTCCCACCAGCAGTATATGAGGGCTCCAATTTCTCCACATCCTTGTTTTTACTCACCATCATCTGCCTTTTTTATAGCAACGTTTGTATTTATAAATGATACTGATATTTTGTAATATATTTAGAACATTAAAATTTTGAAATATATTGTTTACTGATATTTTGCTTTATGAATTCTAAACTCTTTTAAAAAAACACTGATATTTATACATATTTCAGTGTTAAAACCCCAAGCTATCATTTTTGCACTGCTTATTTCAATAAATAATTACATTTTCTTATAAAACTTCACATGATACATTATCTTTAAAGCTCAGAATTAGGTAAAACTTTTTCTCTACTTGTTTCTTCCTTCTACAAAACAAATGAGAGCTGTATAATTCATTCCTTCTTTGTGATGATTGCTAGAAAGCTTAAAAGCTAGAGCTTTTCTTAGTTGGGAATTCTTACAAAACATTAACTTTTATCTGTTATCTTATGACCATTGTTTTTATACCTCTACATTTAGTAAAAGCTAACACAATCCTTGGGGTGCCTGGGTGGCTCAGTCGTTAAGCGTCTGCCTTCGGCTCAGGTCACGATCCCAGGGTCCTGGGATTGAGCCCTGCATCGGGCTCCCTGCTCCACGGGAAGCCTGCTTCTCCCTCTCCCACTCCCCCTCCTGTGTTCCCTCTCTCGCTGTGTCTCTCTCTGTCAAATAAATAAATAAAATCTTTAAAAAAAAAAAAAAGCTGGGGCGCCTGGGTGGCTCAGTTGTTAAGCGTCTGCCTTCGGCTCAGGTCATGATCCCAGGGTCCTGGGATCGAGTCCCACATCGGACTCCTTGCTCAGCGGGGAGCCTGCTTCTCCCTCTGCCGCTCCCTGCCACTCTGCCTACTTGTGATTCCTCTCTCTCTCTCTCTGTGTCAAATAAATAAATAAAATCTTTAAAAAAAAAAAGCTAACAATCCTTTTTAGAAATAGGGTTTAAAAAAGTAAACAAATAAATATGTAGTATCCTTGATCTGCACAGAAATTTATTCCCAATTCTATAAATGATGAAAGTGAGGCAATGAAAAATGACTTACTCAATGTCAGAAGCTTAGAAGTGGCAAAGCTGGTAGTAGAACTCAGAGAGTCCCCCGTATCAGTTCTTTATGCTACCCTATCCCTCTGTTTAAGACAGGCCTTTTCTGTCATTGTAAAGTATCCCAGAGTAGCTCCTGCAGAGCTAATACTTAAACATGACAGAGTCCCCATAGCAAGATATTCAACTAATACCCCATCCTAGTGATGGAAATAAATTTAAATGTTCCAAATCCAATCCTCACAATGGCTTGCTCTGTATGATAGAAATAAATTTATTTTTCAGTGATGACTCTGTGATTATAAATATTATGAAAATTTAAGTCATCAGTTTGCTGCTAATGCTAAGAAAGACTGTATAAGATTTAAAAATCTAGTATTTGTTTAATAATATGGGTCACGGTGTCTGATCTCCGTAGTTAGCTTAAGAACAGGGGAGATAGGGGCGCCTGTGTGGCTCAGTTGGTTAAGTGTCTACCTTCGGCTCAGGTCATGATCCTAGAGTCCCAGGATCAAGCCCCGCATTGGGTTCCCTGCTCAGCGAGGGATCTGCTTCTCCCTCTGTCCCTCACCCCTGTCTCACTCTCTCTCTCTCAAATAAATAAATAAAATCTTAAAAAAAAAAAAAGAACAGGGGAGATATTTCCAAATAGTTCCCATTTGGAATAATACATAGAAAGTTATTTTATGTTTTTCTGTATACTTTATAAAGCCACATACAAGAATTATTTGTCTATATGAAATTTATGAATTCTTCCTTAGAAAAAGAAAGTGAATATCTATAAAAGTTATTATAGAAATGCATTTAGTATTCATTACTGTTGATACTGAATAGAAGTTAAGTTTTAGTTCCAGATATAAGGTGAGAACACCATTAGCTGGAAACTAAGTTAGCTGTGAGTTATTTCTGGAAATATAAAGTCCAATAATTTTACTTATTAAGTTGGGCAAATAAATCATAGGTATGTTCCAAACCTAGATAATAGTTACAAAACCTAAACATAAATAGAAAAATTCAATAAATTATATCAAACCCTTCTCCTCTCCTCACTCTGTCTCTACATTGAGACTTAAGTATTGTGAACACTGCAATGTTTGGTCTAAAGAATTAGGCCACCACTATGAATTAAGAAACATCATAAAATGATTTAAATCACTATGTGCTAAGTAGTGGGACCTTGTAGTTGAATAAATATTGGTTTTCTAGCAAAGTACAAACCTTAGAAGTTATATCATTTGCCTCCATCATTTTATAGATGTGGGAAATAAAGATGAGATGAAGGAACCTGCCCAAGACCTCCTAAGTTCATGGCAGGGTGGAAATTATAACCAAGCTGATTACTGATTGAAGGCTATTTCCATAACACCATGATAGTTCAAATCAAAATCCATCTGATTTGTAGCTTTGTTTAAACCAGGTTTAAAAGACCTGAACATGATATGGCCTATAAGAGCAAAATGTTTTGACGAATTCATTTTTAGCTGACAGATAACAGCTGACAGAAACCAAATATAATAGCACTGTTACTATCAGCACAGATTATGGATATATTAATAAAGTAAGTGTAATAATGCCAACCTTCAGGCTTTCTAGGATATTTTTAAAATCATAAGCAATGCTATTAGATATTTTAGGATCACTTAAAAAATTACTTTCATACAGACAAAGGAACAAACTTCTGGAAGAGGAGCTAAAGAGAAGTTTGATAGCTCTTTCTTGTCTATTTCATTCCCTGAAAAATGTGTTCAACATTAACTTCACAAGTTGAATATTATAGATGAAAAGAGGGAAGAAATAGAAATCCACCCAGTTCTAGAATTATAGATTGAGTTTTGGAAGATGGTTTGATCTCGTAATCTTTTTTACTGGTCCTCTCTTGGCATTCATTGTCTTCCGATTAACTGGATTATATCTTCCCCTGAAATAAAAGAAGTGTTAATCATTATTTTTTCAGTCATCATTGTGTACAACAAAAACATCATATGCTTATTGTACCATCCTAAACAGCCATATATTATACCATATTATCTCATTACAGAGAGAGAGGAAACCAACTCAAGGGCAGATAATCCAAAGGCCAGGAAGGAGTCCATGAAGTGGCCTAATGTAAAAAGCTCTGACCAAAGAGGGATGAGATAGACCATTCTGATACTCCCTCTGGAAATATGAATTAAAGCTAAGAAAATAGAGAGAAGCCACAAAGTAGGGCAGAGAGAATAAAGAAATCAGGATCCATGAGTAAGCCAAAGTATGTTACCTAAAATTATAATAAAATTAAAACTAAATATACCAAGGTCTGTGATATTAAAAAGATATAGAGAGTGATGATGGCAGTTGATAATGAGAAGAAAAGTGAAGTAGAGACTGAACTAGTTGAAGTAATAACAGCAACATTTTTAAAGCACATAATTTATGTCAGGAACTGTTCTAAATTCTATTTATTGACTGATCCATATCAACCTCACAAAATCCCTATGATGTACATACTATTATTAGCCCTGTTAAATAGATGAGGAAAAACAAGGTTATATAGTTAGTAAGTGGATCTAGAATTTGAATCCAGAACGGCTGAGTTCAAAGTCTATGCCTTTAACTACTTTTCTGTATGGCAAACCACTAAAGTGAAGAACTATGAAGTTCTGCTCAGATTTTAAAGCTTCCTTGAACTTATTTTAATATCTGTGGGCTCAGTTATATTGGAATTCCTGTTCTTGGATTTCCATGGGACCATCTTTCCTTTATTGATTTACATATCTTTATAAAGCCAACTTCCCCACACTCTTACTTAAGAGTAGAGTCAGCTTCAATTCCCTGCAAGGTGCTTTTCAAAAATATTTTACTCAGGGAGTGATGTCAGGAAAAATGACAGAACGATTTTAGAAAATTCTTTCCTCTATAAAAGCAATGGAAAAATTGGCAAAAATGGTCAGAAGCAACTTTTTCTGGGCTCTGGAAATTAACCAAGGACTTGAAGCAATCCTGGAGAATTTATTAAACACATCACACACCACACCCACACCCCAACACACACAGAGCTGAAACTCAGCAAAAACACTGAACTTTGTAGCATTTTAACTTCCCCTAGCCCTCTTTCACCAGCTTTGTGGTATTCCTATGAAGAAGTTGAAAAACTGACCCTAAAATTCATATGGAAATTAAAGGGACTCTGAATAACCGTAACAATCTTGAAAAAGAAGAATTAGGGGCACCTGAGTGCCTCACTCAGTTGAGGGGCTGCCTTTAGCTCAGGTCATGATCCCAGGGTCCTGGGATTGAGCCCAGCATAGGGCTCCCTGCTCAGTGGGGAGCCTGCTTCTCCCTCTCCCTCTGTCTCCTAGCTCATGCTCTTATTCTCTATCTCAAATAAATAAAATCTTAAAAAAAAAAAAAAAAGAGGAAGAAAAAGAAGAATTAAGTTGGAGTAATCACACTTTCTTATTTCAAAACTTAGTGAAAACCTAGTCATCAAGACAGCACGGCACTGGCATAAGGACAGACTTATAAATCAATGGAGTAGAACTGAGAGTCTAGAAATAAACTTGTATGTTTATGGTTGATTTTTTAAAAGGGTGCAAGGACAATCAAATGGAGAAGAATAGTCTTTAGAACAAATAGTGCTAGGACAATGGGATAGACACGTGCAAAAGACTGAAACTGGATCCCAGTCTCACACTATATACAAAAATTGACTCAAAAATGAATCAATGGTGACTAACATAACATAATAAAATAAAATTAAAAAAATAAATAAAAGCAATCATAAAAAAAATGAATCAAAAAGGACCTAAAACTATAAAACTCTTAGAAGAAAACATATGTATAAATCTTTGTGCTCTTGGATTAGGCAAAAAATCCTAGGAAGCCAAGGTCAATTGGCCTTCATCCAAATCAAAACTTTTGTGCTTCAAAGGACATCATCAAGAAAGAAAAAATAACAACAACAAAGAATGTAGGAAAATATTTGCAAAACATGTATCTGATAAAGTCTAGTAACCAGAATATATAAAGTACCCTTATAACACAACAACAAGACAACAACCCAATTTAAAAATGGGCAAAAGGGGGTGCATAGGTGGCTCAGTAGGTTAAGTGTCTCTCTTCAGCTCAGGTCATGATCCTAGGGTCCTGGAATGGAGCCCTGCTTTGGGCTCCCTGCTCAGTGGGGAGACTGCTTCTCTCTCCTCTTCTGCCACTGCCCCTGCTTGTGCTCTCTTTCTCTCTCTCTCTCAAATACATAAATAAAATCTTTTAAAAAATGGGCAAATGACTTGAACAGACATTTCTCCAAAGAAGATATACAAATGGAAAGCAAGTACACAAAAAGATGCTTAACATTGTTAGTCCTTGGGGAAGTACAAATCAAAACTACAATGAGATACCACTTCACAAGTACTGGGATGGCTAAAAAAAGGACAATAACAAATGTTGATAAAGATTTGGAGAAACTGGAACCCTCATACATTGCTAAAGGGAAAATAAAATGGTGCAGTCACTCTGGAAAATAGTTTGGCAGTTCCTTAAAAAGATAAAACAGTTATCAATTGACTCAGCAATTCCATTCCAAGGCATATATCCAAACCGAATTAAAAACATATATGCACAAAAACTTGTGTAAGAATGTTCATAGCAGCATTATTCACAATGGTCAAAAGGTGTAAACAACCCAAATGTCCACCAACTGATTAATGGACAAACAAAATGTGACAGATCCAAGAACTGGAATATTATTCAGCCACAGAAAGTAATAAAGTACTGATATATGCTCCTACATGAATGAACCTTGAAAAATTATGCTAAGTGACAAAGGCACATAAGGCCACATATTATTTGTTTCCATTTATATGAAATAACAAGAATAAATAAATCTATAGAGACAGAAAGTAGATTAGCAATTGCCAGGGGCTAGGGGGAGGGAGGAATGGAGAGTGAATGCTAATGGATAAAGGGGTTTTGGAGGGAGATGAAAATGTTCTTTAAGCACATAGCAGTGATGGTTGTGCAACTTTGTGAATACACCAAAAAGCAATGAGTTTCGCTTTAAAAGGGTAAATTTTGGATAACCCAACATATAGAAGAATGAAACTGGACCACTTTCTTACACCATACACAAAAATAAATTCAAAATGGACGAAAGACCTAAATGTGAGATGGGAAAACAAATGGAAACACTAAAGCAATTAGACACAAGTATCCCATAAATAATTACCTTGACTTCCTATATACATCTAGTCCCAAACGAAGTTATCAAGGTTTAGGTTTTTTCTATGTTTATTTAAAATCTTCGTTGTTCTTCCCTTAGTAGAACCAATGGAACCTTATAAAAACAGTGCCATATCTTGAATGCCCTTTATGAGCTGGGTGCTCTATAAGTTGTGTTAAAAGTACACATATTCTTATAGAAAATACCAGAAAATATAAATTATCCATAATCTCACTATACTATTTTGTATTATAATTTTTAATTACTACTATAGGTAAAAATTTTCCTGTGTCAATTATATATTTTCCTAGAATGTAATTTTTTGTAACTTTATATATAATATCATCATAGTTAACTGAATTATTCCCTTAATGTTGGATATTTTGGTTGTGTTTTCTCTACTCTAGCTGCTTTTCTTATCAAAAGGGGGTTCCCTAAACAATCTGTCTCTTAATGAGTCCCAGAATCAATTTCCCTCAGGTCCTGTGATTCTAGGGCACTAAGGGTTGTCTTATTTTCTTCTTTAGAGCTTTTAATCACTCTAGAACACTTCTAAGGAGAAAAAAAATGAGGATGTTCACACTAAAGGAAAAAAAAAATTATGGTTTTCTACGTTTAGGAACCACTGCTTGTGGTCTCAGCTTTTGAAGTCTTTGCTTGAAGGAATATGATATTTTATAGTTAATACATGCCATAATCATAGTCATAAGGTTACCTATTAACTTGGCAACTTCCAAACCTCATCCTAAGGAGATGATTTCTCCTATTTATCTTAAAGATGATTATCTCTTATTCATCCTTTTAAGATTTTATTTTTAGGTAATCTGTACACCCAATGTGGGGTTTGAACTTAAAACCCTGAGATCAAGAGTTGCAAGCTCCACTGACTGATCCAGCCATGTGCCCCATATTCTTTTTTCAAATAAGTATATGTAAGGATCTCTAGAATACATCTTTTAATAGCAGTATAGATATCTTGTTCATTTTGTGACTATGGTTTCACAAAGTAGGAATATATGCAATAGCTAATATTCAATATCCCTCTTTGAAAGATTTTTTTAATAGTATATCACAGTCAAATGGGTATTTTCTTTCTTTTTTCTTTCTTTCTTTCTTTTCTTTCTAAGAGGAGAGAGAGCACACATGTGAGTGGGGTGGGGGGAGGGGCGGAGGGAGAGGGAGAGAGAATTCTAAGCAGGCTCCATGCCCAGTGCATAGCCCGATGCAGGGCTTGATCTCATGACGGTGAGATCATGACCTGAGCTGAAATCTAGAGTAGGACACTCAACCAACTGAGCCACCCAGGTACCCCATGTGGGTATTTTCTAATGCTCTCATTTATTCTGAACATAGGAAAACTCCATAAGTCAATATTTAACATTAGCATATGTAAGAATATCAACTAAAGCAAACATTAAATGCCACTAAAACTTGATTTCTAAAACATTGCTTTAAGTATACCACATATAGTAGAGTGCACAAAATAGAGATGTAAGATTTGCTTTATAATAAAGCAAATACTCATGTAACCACATCCAGGTCAACAAACAGAACATTGCCATCACATTGGAAGACCTTGTGCTCCTCCTAATTATCATTCCCCTTCTCCTTCCCATTGGTAACCACTATCCTGTCTTCTGACAACACAGTTTAGTTGTGCCTGTCTTTGAACATCATATAAATAGAATCATATTATATGTATTCTTTTATTTCTGGCCTCCTTTCCACAAAACTGTTATAATTATCCATGATGTTGTGTGAACTGTAGTTTGTTTTTATTGTTGTTATTATTCATATATATTTATAATATATTCATGTTACTATTCATAAATATATGAATATTTGTTTTTATATAAGAATATCATATATGTATGAATATATATCTCTCAAAAAATTTTATCTGATCTACTACTGATAGATATTTGAATTCAGTTTATGGTTGTTATGAATAAAGCTGTTATGAACATTCTTGCACAGGTTTTCTTTGGTATAAATATATGCAACATTCTGTTAGGTATATAACTAAGAGTCCAACTGTTGGGTTATAGAGTAGGTATATGATCAGCTAAATGTAGGAAGTAATACTAAACACTATTCCAAAGTGGTTGCATAAATTTACATTTCATATCTTTGACAACACTTGGAATCATCAATCTTTAAAATTTGTGGTGGCCTCTCATAATTTTAACTTGCATTCCACTGAATAAGTAATGGTGTTTGAGTCCATTGGCCATTTGGATATCCTCCTCTATGAGGTACTTAACACTAAAACTTGGTTTAAAGACTAAAACTTGAATCAAAAAGTGTACTAAGTTCCAGAGTTGAGGCAATAACTCAGAACAACAATACTTTAAAGTAGTACCAATTATATATACCTAATTTGGAAGGTTATAGGTATATAGAAATGTTTCTATTATTTGAGTTATTTGGTTTATTAATATTTCCAGAAAGTGGAGAGGTTTTTTCCCATTTGTATGACCATTAATTCACTCATGCATTCATTAAAAAATTAGTAAATTAAATAAATTAGTACTATTTATTTATGCCAGGCACTGTATTCAACATTAGGCTCTACCAAAGATGGAAGTGACAGGCACTGTATTCAACATTAGGTTCTACCAAGGATGGAAGTGACATATCCAAGACCAAGCATGTGCAGTGCCAGAGGGCACAGACAAGCTTACTGAGCAGGTGGATGATGTGGTCTGGGATACCTGCTCAGTAATCTTGTGATGCACTAGTACCTCCAGCTCAGTTCAGACCTAAGGCATGGAGGGCCCTAAAGAGAAACTGATCATCAGGATGATATAGCAGGGGGCAAGGAGGAATGGGTTTGGCATCCAGGTCATCTACTTGAGTGTCTTTTAGTACCACCTTGCCCAATTTGACAGTTATGTGGATGAGAACCATTTATAACATGGCCTGGAAAGGATATGACAAACTGGGCTCTGATTCTCAGGGTAGGTCACCCCATCAGAGGAAGAGAAAGTCCATACTTCATTCACTGATGAATCAGCTTGATACATGAGACTGCAGCTGCACGGTAGCCCTATTCTCTCTGCCCAAATCTATTTCCTTCCCTTCTCCTCGAGGTACTCATTCTAAGAATGCTTAAGAGTAAACTTCCTACATGCTGATTTCCATTTCAGAGTCTGCTCCCGGAGAGATCCAACCTACAACAGCATCAGTGGAAAACTAAACTGCCCTAACAGACCTATAGTATAATAATATAGATGTGTATGTGTGTTAATACATGAGTAGAATGAGTTTTATTTGTATTTTCAAAATATTTCTCCATTATTTAAGCAAATTTGAATAAAAGAGGTATTATCTTTCTAAAATATAATTGGAAGATAAATATAAAAATAAAAAAGAAATATTAATTGGAAGATAAATGGTAAAAATAAAAAAGAAATATGTAGGATGATTGTGCAGAAAGAGTTATTGTAGCAAGCCTGAAACTAGAAAGGCCTTCTTTCAAGGTTGGCCCTTGGCTGGTGTCTGGGAACTTAGTGGTAAAAAGTTCCCTACACTGATATAAAATTTTCCTTAAATGAAAAAGAATGGCTTACTGTACTTAAACTGTACAAACAATATGGTTTCTGTGAACATGTTTTCCTTCTGGAAGTCTGGAATTTGGTATGTGCTAAGCAAAGGGTACCTACACGACTGGCCCCCAGTAAAAAACGTGGGTACTAAGTATCTAATGAATTTCCCTGGAAGATCAAATTTCATGTGTTGTCACACATTGTTCCACGACCTACTGCTGGAGGAGCAAAGTGTGTCCTTTGTGACTGCACTAGAGGACTTTTAGAAGCTCGTGCCTGGTTGCTTCCAAACTTCACCCCATACACCTTTTCCCTTTGATGAGTTTTCTTTGTATCCTTTGGCTGTAATACATCCAAGCTGTATGCACAAATATATGCTGAGTCCTGTGTGCTGTTCTAGCAAATCACTGAACATGGGACTGGTCTTGGGGCCCCCCAGCACAGAGGTATAATAGTTTTCAGAGGGAAGTCATTTTCCAGAATTTAATGTTTTCACTATATTTCTATTGATATTAAATGTACAGGATAATAAGTTATAATTTAAAATATTTATGACTACTCAAGGAAGAACACACTTTTATCCATCTAGCCATATATTGGACAAAATGTTGCTATCCCATGAATCTCCACCAAAAACACTTGCTATATTGCATATACCTTTTATGCCTGTATTTGAAAAGAATTCTGACTTATCGCTAATTTATATCCTGGTTTACTCTTTTGATATTGTTAAGTTATATATGAATATATTCACCTACATAGAAAAGGTTATATAAGACAAGGATTGCTTGGCTAATTATTCTGTACTTAGTATAGAACAGGAAAAATTATGTGTAGATATAACCTCCTAAACCCATAAAACATTCCTCTGTTCTTTATTCATCCTAAATTATTTTTGTTTGCATTGGAAAACACAGTTTTCCACTGATGCTGCACTGTCTTCTACACTAATTTCATGTCTATATTTCGTCTGTAAAAAAGTTAAGGCTGGTAATTTAATTGTATTTATATTGTTAATGGTGTAGATTTAGGCTTCTCTTGGGTAGCGTATTGTTTTAGCTTAGAAAATAAGAACTTATCTTGTTGGAAGACAAAACATATTCTTGGGATCTACAAAAATGTATATAAATAGTGAATAGAGAGCATAAATTTCTTTAAGTTCTTTTACCATCTGTTTTTTATTTTATATCGTTGCTATAAAATCTAGAAGTTCAACTTCCAAAATATAATGGACACCTGTTTTGTCAGTATCATTCACATGCAAATATAATTAATTAGAAACGAAAGATATAGTTAGACTTACATTTTCACTAGCTTCTCTTTCATTCTAGGCAGTTGATCCATCTGTTGCCTTTTAGAAACTTGGTATGAGTCAGAGACCTGAAATACAAACATTTGAGCATTTGTCCTCTTATTTCATGACTGATTTTGGAGATAAGAGGAACAGTCCATTCTCAATTAACTCTTTTATAACCAGGCCCTTAAGTGGTATGCATAAGAGAAGCTAAAGAATAATGGGAAATTCTGGGCTTCTCCAGTATTAAAAGGTTTCTAAAGATTATGGAAACTCCTTTATCTCAACCCTACATTCCATGTGATTTTTAAAATAAATATAGAGGAAATTGTGAAAATCATATCATCTTTGTGGTATAAAGATCATTAAAAGTTTTCATAACAGACACTGAATATAAATAATACATATACTCTGCCATTAAGAAAGATATGACAATAGAAGTGGAAATGGAAAAACAAGATCATATTTTCATTTTTGTTTGTTTTGAGATACTTCTGTGATACAAAAGTAGAGACTTCCTGTAGGTGGTATAAATAAAATTCCCAGTACAGGAACAGTTGAAGCTGGTGACCTTAGAGATGGCATTGAAGACATGAGTAAATGAGATCATTCAGTAAGAACACAGAGAGAAGTAAGAGAGTTGATGATAAAAACTTGAGAAAGCAACTTTTAAGGGGTAGGAGAATTACTAAAGGCCATCCCTTAAAAAATAGGAAAACAGGAAAAAATACTGGCATGGAAGTCATGAGGTGGGTGATATTCAAAAAGTGAGCATAGTTAGCAATATGAAATGCCTCAGAGATGTCTACACTACCAGGAGGTTTGAAAAGGAGTCTTTATGTTTGGCTATTAAAAAGTAAACTGTGCCAGAGCCCAGTGCTGGGGGTCAGAAAGGAATTGAAAGAGATCTAAGACTAAAAGCAAAGCAGTGAGTATATCCACCCTTGCACGAAGTTTGACTGAGAAAAGAAAAGCTAAGGTAGTAGTTTTATTAAGACAGGGTAAAATAGGGGCACCTGGGTGGCTCAGTCGGTTAAGCGGCTGCCTTCGGCTCAGGTCATGATCCTGGGGTCCTGAGATTGAGCCCCACGTCCGGCTCCCTGCTCAGTGGAGAGCCTGCTTCTCCCTCTCCCTCTGCCTGCCACTCTGCCTACTTGTGCTCTCTCTCTCTCTGTCAAATAAATAAAATCTTTAAAAAAAAAAAAAGATGGGGTAAAATAAAAGTTGGTTTCTGTTTTATTTTGGTGGAAGAGATGAGTATCTTTGTGAAGATGTTAGATCATCTTTGCTAAGTGGGACAATTTTGGGCACATTGGACCAGATGGAATTCACTCATTTATTCACTCAGTAAATGCTATTGAGCAACCACTATGTGCCACCTCCAGTTTAGCACTGGGGCACAAAGATAAGTCACAGTTCTTACAATCTATTGGAGCATAATACATAGATTATACAATTCACTGCCTTGGCAGAGGTTTGCACAGGTGCTTTGTAAGCATAAGGCAGATGCTAGTTCAAGGCATAGGGGGCCTGGAAGAGTAGCCAATTAAGAGCTAAGGAAAGGACATTCCAGGCAGAAGGAGCAGGAAGGGCCTACAAGTATAAGACAGCATGACATATGCAGGGACCACATATATCTTTGGTCTGGCTGCAATACATGGTGTGAGTAGGGACACAGCTGGAAAGGCAGGTATTGGAAAGGATCCTGTAGACTACACTGAGCTTTGCTGAAATCCTTTGGACGATGCAAAGTCACTGAAGGCTTTAAATAGGGAACATCACCAGAGCTCCTGGGTGGCTCAGTCAGTTAAGCGTCCAACTTTTGATTTCGGCTCAGGTACTGATCTCAGGGTCCTAGGATCCAGCCCCGAGTCGGGCTCCATGCTCGGCGGGGAGTTTGCTTGGGGATTCGCTCCCTCTCTCTCTGCCCCTCCCCCCTCAAATAAATAAATAAATCTTTATTTTTTTTTAAGATTTTATTTTATTTATTTATTTGTCAGAGAGAGAGAGAGAGCAAGCACAAGCAGGGGGAGCAGCAGAGGGAGAGGGAGAAGCAGACTCCCCGCTGAGCAAGGAGCCTGATGCGCGACTCAATCCCAGGACCCTGGGATCATGACCTGAGCCAAAGGCAGACGCTTAACTGACTGAGCCACCCAAGTGCCCCTAAATAAATCTTTTTAAAAAAGTAGGGAACAACACCATATCTGTATTTCAGAATGATTGCTCAGGCAGCAGAGGAGAAAAAATTGAGTATGGTGGGGGCAAGATTTTAATAGCTATGCTGTTGAGATTATATTTCAAGTCTAGATTTAAATCTAGGGAGCTCTAGGGTTCCTGGGTAGCTCAGTCAGTTAAGTGTCTGCCTTCGGCTCAGATCATGATACTAGAATCCCTGGCCTGAGCACCTCCATCCGAAGCCCAGCTTTTTAGGGAGTCTGCTTCTCCTTCTGCCCCTCCCCCTGCTCATGCTCTCTCTCTCTCTCTTTCACTCTCTCTCAAATAAATAAATAAATAAATAAATAAATAAAATCTTTTAAAAAGAAAATAAAAATAAATCTGGGGAGCTCTATTTTCAAATGAATAATAATAAAATAGAGTTGTCCAAAAAGACAACAGAAAGAGCTGGATAGTCTGGAACCTATGACATAAGGAACTGCTAGTGTAACTTTTGTGGTAATTTAATATTTTAGCTTAGGGAAAAAAACTATGGAAACACTTAAGGGTTGTTTTCATATCTTTGAGAAGCTGTCACAGAGGAGACATATAGAATTGTCCTGTGTTCTTCAGTGGAAGAAACTAAAACCAATACGTTTTAAGGAAGGAGAATAAGGAGAATTACATGATGCTTTAACAATTTTAATAATTAGAATTGCCTGACAATGAAACAGAACAGCCTCAGGTTCATTATCTCTAAACCAAAGCATTATATTCAATAGTGTCTCAGATCTACTGCTAAAATTCCACATTTATGGAAACAGAGCTTAAGTATATTATGTGTTACAAGTTCTAGTCAGACTTTCTGCCTGACTTTTTTTTTTTGTAACACTGTTTTATTAAGAGTGGGACATCAGGGATCATATATAACTGACAAAAACCTTTAAATTTTCTTATTGCCTTTATATAACAATCAATGCATATTTAAGTAAAACCGAACTTCTTACTAGGCAAATATTTTTGCATACGCTGCCTTCTCTTTATCTTTTTGTGCTTTTATCTTTTGTTTGACTTTCAGCAATTCTGCCTGGATAGCTTTATCTTCCGGTGCTATCTCCTGAGCTTTCTTAAGATTAGCCAATGCTTGATCGTATTCTTTTAATCCTTGCCATCCTTGAGCTCTACGGTACAATGCTTTGGTATTGGATGGGTCTATTCCAAGAGCCTCCAAACAACTGTCGATTGCTCCCTGCCAATTTGACATCTTCAGTTTACAAGCACCAATATTCAGCATGCAGCTTAAAACTATAGGTTGCAGCTTCGATCTATCTACTTGCTCAATAGTAGCCTTTGAACCTTCCACATATCTTAAAACTTTTGTATATTTTTTAATGGCCATCTCCCAGTTCTGAGATTTGAAAAAAATATTTCCAATATTTTTTACATCTTCTGTTATTAGTAAAATTTTATTTACATCTTTTAAATCTATATCTGCATCCTCAGGGAAGTCTGGATGACTGTCACCAGAGCCATCTTTTGGGAATACGCCCCAATCATCCCCTTCCTTCAATTCTCCGCATTCTGCAATAACACACAATTTGGCAGGTTTTTCACCTTTCACTTCTACATTTTCCAGTATCCTTGCCACACCCATTCCTTTAATTACTTGGCCAAATACCACATGTTTCCCATCCAAGTGAGGAGTCGGGACTGTTGTGATAAAGAATTGAGAACCATTTGTATTGCAGCCTGCATTTGCCATGCTCAATAAACCTTCCTGATCATGCTTATAATCGCAATTTTCATCGTCAAATTTTTCACCATAAATACTTTTTCCACCTGTCCCATTTTGATTTGAGAAGTATCCACCATGAATCATAAATTTCTTAATAATTTGATGGAAAGGGCATCCTTCGAAATGGAGAGGTTTCCCAGTGGTGGGTCCAATGCCTTTTTCTCCTGTATACAATGCACGAAAATTTTCTGCAGTTTTGGGTACAATATCTGCAAACAATTCTAAGACAATTCGACCAACTCAATCCCCTCCGATGTCCACATCAAATAAGACTCTGGGGTTACTGGGGTTGGAGGGCTTAGTTTGGGGGGATGGGTGCGACATTTTGAATTGCAGATGCGCTTGGGAGCAAACTCAGAGAACCTCGTGGACGACCGGCAGCTCAACCCAAAAGCGGTTTTCTCCTCTGCCTGACTTTTAAGTAATGCAACAAACCTGTATCTTCTTACAACTCAATGTCCGTACTGTACACATATTGCATAAATTAGAAAAATCCTGAGATATGGAAACTCACAGTTTCACTCAAAACAGTGAAGACAGCAGAAGTATAAACAGCAGCCTCAGCAAATAGCTCTAGTTATCTACCTAAGAATCAATTATTTATGTATTCAGCATGGAAGGAACTGCAGATCATCCGTTGACCTTTCCCATCACCCTAATATCCACATGGTCAGAACCATCTTTGACTATAAAGATTAACAATTCATTCTAGAGTGAAAATCCTTATTAACATTTATACTGGGGAACAGGATTAACATCTTCCTGGGAAGCTGTTAAAATAGGCTTTGATTGTATGTTCAGTGATCCTGTATAATCAGAAGTAGAACCTATTTCACCTTAGTGAATTTTTCAGATAAACAAATAAAGCTAAAGGAGGAAGGCTGAGGCAAGTAGAAATTCTAATGCCCCTGTCACAGAGTGAGAGGCTACGGAGATCAGGAAAGAAAACAGGAAAATAATGTTCACCACTTACTAGAATTTAGAACATATTATGGGCCAGGCATTTTACTCAGCACTTTATATACCTTTCATCTCTAAACACTCACAAATCCCCTGCAAGACAGTACTATTATTTCCCGTTCTACCAAGAAGGAAAGAAATTAGGCCCCAAAAGTTCACACTACAATTAGGTACCAAGCTGGGATTTAAATCCAAATTTAAATGACTCTAAAACCTGTGGTCTTTCCTCAAATCATGGTCTTATAAAGCAGTTAGCATTTATGCTAGAACTTGAAGGAAACAGAATTGGCACATATGAAAAGCAGCATATTCCAGGTGGAGTCATGGTCTAAGGAAAGGCATGAGGGTGCCTGCCTCAGTTGGCAGTGATGCCAACTGAGTATCCAGGACCATCAAGTATGAACTGACTGTTTAATGGGTAAGAGACTACAGGAGTGATTCTATTTTTTTTTTTTTTAAGATTTTATTTATTTATTTGACAGAGAGAGACACAGAGAGAGAGGGAACACAAGCAGGGGGAGCGGGAGAGGGAGAAGCAGGCTTCCCGCCGAGCAGGGAGCCCAATGAGGGGCTTGATCCCAGGACCCTGGGATCATGACCCGAGCCAAGGGCAGATACTTAATGACTGAGCCACCCAGGTGCCCCAGGAGCGATTCTATTTTGTCTCAATTCCCTAACTGAATCTTAGTCACTACTAGAAAAAAAAAAAAAAAGAAGTCCAAGCCTCCCTTTACCCACCACTGCCCTGACTTTCATTCCCAAATTGTTCTATACGTTCCCTTATCAGCTCCAAGCCCCAATCCTAACTCCCTTCCTCTCCAACCTTTCATTGATCCTCTGGAAATACCAAATCAGTGATTAGCAGACTATCTTTATGGCAAACCCAGCCCTCAAGGTCCTCTACTTCCTTGCCTCACCTAGTTAATGTCCTGAAGACTCCAACCTACTTCTTGGCCCTTCCTCCCCTGACCATCCCTTTGAAACTCTTCAGAGCTATATTCTAAACTATCTTTTCTTTTCACCCTGTATACTCTCCCTGATGCATTTCATTCATTCATATGGCTTCATTTACTATCTATATGCTAATAATTTCCATGTCTATATCTCCAATTTTTATCTTTTCTACCCTGAGATTCATATATCCAACTGCTCTTTGGACACTTCCATTTAGATAATGTGCATTGAAAACTAAACTCATACCCTGATTTTAAAACATATATCAAAATAAAGTTAACAAGGATTAAATATTTAAATGTAAAACATTTAGCCAAGTACTAAAAAAAAATGTGATAAATGTTATGAAACATTGAGATGAAGACTTTTAAACTATGACATCAGAAGCCATAAATAAAAATTGGCTCTGACAACATCAAAACAAAAACTCAGTAATACTAACATCATCAAAAATAAAACTGAAAAGCAAATGAAAAACTATGGAAAATATGTGCAACATCATTCATAATTTACTGATCACTTTCCTGTCCTGTCATTTGTATGTACACACTTTCCTATCTTGTATTGTAAGTACACCCTTTCTAGTAATAGTGCAGTATCTTAGGCCTCACTGTGAATAATTATGACATAATATGTCATGAATTTCATGATAACAGAGGGATAACTGCTTATTTGCTTGAATTCTAGAAATTATAGATCAAACTAAAAGGATAACTAAGGAAGCAAACATGCAAAATATTCCCTTAATCTGGGAAACTTTTATCTCCTTGTTACCGTTTTATAAAACCTATAAATTTTCCTTTTCACCTTCCATATTTAGAAACTTGGTACATTTTCTCCCATAATTCCAACATATGTTTGTTTATCAAACCAAACCAATCAAAAGCCTAGAAAAGTGAAAAATGTAATTTACAGTAAGAGGAAACTCTTAAAATTTGGAAGTAAGACAACAAAAGTTACCTGAGACATTTCAGCTAGGTATCTACGGCGCTCATTGTTGGTCTTGTGGTAAGCCTAGAGGAAAAATACATAAGTAAAGAATCCAACATCAGAGAGGATTTGCAATATTAGCAAGACTATTACTAAGTCAAGTTTATGTCAATGCTGTTTTTTAAAATAGTGTAGGAAATAGTTTTTTAAGTATTTTGTGATAACAATATAGTAGGTTTGTAGATAACATACTAAAAATAATGGCAGTTACAAAGAAATGTCTAGTACAGAATAAAAACAAACCTTTGATTCTTGTTCCAGTCTCAGTGCACAGTCTTTCACTTGATTTCCAAGGCTTCTTTTCTCTTTTTCTAGCTGTTTAAGTAATGTATTTAAGTATTCCTGAAAGTATAAATAGTAAATTTTTACATGTACTCATGTTCTAAATAACAGTAAGAAATTTCTTCACTGGCAAATGCCTACCTCATAACATTCTGTGACTTCAAATTCTATAATATGTACCTTTTAAGTAATAGCAATAATAATAATTAAAATATTTATTTAATCCTAACAGTATTCCAAGTCTGTACTTGTGCTAAGTGCTTTCCATAGATTATTTCATTTAATCCTTATAAAAGCCAGGAAGATGGCTAATATATTTATTTCCATTTTACTGTTGAGAAAATTGTATCTGATAGATGTTAAGTAACTGGTCCAAAGACACACAGCTAATAAATGGTAGAGCTGGAATTAGAAGCCAGGTAGTTTGGGGTGCCTGGCTGGCTCAGTCAGTGGAGCATGAGACTCTTGACCTCAAGCCCCATGTTGGATGTAGAGATTACTTAAAAATAAAATCTAAAAAAAAAGAACCCAGGTAATCTGACTCCAAAGGCCACACATGCTAAACAATATTATTATATATTTTTCATATGACTGATTCCAGTGTAATAATAGTACAGTAGAAGAACAGACAATAAAGTTGATGACCAGGAGAATTGAGAAAATATTGCAGGGTAGGACAGTTCTGGAAACTAAGACCTCAAGCCAAATACCATTCATCACAAATAGCTGGAGCTGAGTAGAGGTTTGGCCAAATGCCAGAGCAATACTGCATTACAGCCATTTGGTTTAAAAATTTAATCCTTAAACCAACAGCTAGTTATTTGCAGTAACTCCAGTTATTTCTCATATTCTTACACATTACCACATTAACATTAAAAAATCTCCAAACTGAATTCTACATAACCCTTGTTGGTCATGATTTAGGTCACTTAAGTTATTAAAAGAAACATTTAAAGAAAAAGAGAAGCAGCTGATTTAAATCTTCACAAAGCAAAACTGCAAGATATTTTAGAGCTCATACCCTCCTCCTGAAAAACAGCTAATTCTCTAAAAACTTATTTTCTCTCCTAGATACTTGTTAATACTTATTAGAATATAAAAAATTGTATCAATAGAATAATTAGGTCAGCTGAAACAAGGCAAGTTCTTGTCTCTAAAAATAACACCAGTGATAATACAAATCTCTTGGTTATGACAATTCTCCACTATGCATATTTGGTTACCATTAAAACATAACTGGGTGATATTTCACAGGCAGGCCTTATTTGTCTTTGAAAACCATGCACTGGTGTCATAAATGGCCTGCAGTCCCCCTCCCCCAAATACAAACTTGCTCCAGAAGAAAGTCCATGAAAGCCCCACAAATTTAAGAGGTTAAACTGAGTTATCTTATAGAAAATTAAACCCTTATGAAATAAACCACTGCTCAAGTATGAAGAGTTTTTGAAGAAATAATCAAGGAGTGATGGAAGTAGTTCAAAATTTTGCTGTATAGACCCTTGCTAGGAGAATTCCAAGCTTAGTCTACCATAGTAACATGGTGTAGTTACATCATTTGTTAAATACATTTTTATAAATGTAAAAGAGAATCTAACTCTTTTTAATATTGTTTCAATGGGAAAATGCACTCTAAGTTCTAAAAGAAATTAGCTTATCAATAAACTACAGGAATATAAATTATTTTTATATTAAAGATGACCTGAATGAGATATGACCCAAAACTCTAGAAATTCATACAAGAAACATACATATGAAATAGGTAAAATTCAAGGCAATACATGACTAAATGCCAATATGTTAAACAGAGACAATAAATGCTCACAAGTTTTTGAAAGAGGCTGATCAACTTGGGCTAGAGCACTCAGGATCCCCCAAAGGGGAAGGATCTGAATGGGCAAAAAAGAGGGAGAAGGGGAGCTATATATTGATCAAAGACTTGAGTCAAATGATTACTTAGTGGTAATGATAGAGCTAAAGCAAGATATCTGAGCAATAAATAAGAGATAAGGTAAGATAAATAAGGAAGGACCTGGTTATAGAAGACTTAGACTGCCAGGCTCAGAAGCTAAACCCTGGGAGCTATCGGAAATTATTAAACAAGTGGCATGATGAGAGCAGGGCGTTAGGAATACTAATTAAGTGGCAATTTCTATGACAAAGGATGTTTTATGTTATTTATTGATGTGGATTTGCAGTTCTAAGCTTTGCAGCTTAAATTTATTTATTTACTTACTTATTTTTATTATTTATTTATTTATTTATTGAGAGCGTGAACTGGTTGGGGTGGGCAGGATGCGGTGGGGGAGTGGGAAGGGCAGAGGGAGAGGGAGAGAATCTCAAGCCAACTCAGCGCTGAACGCAGAGCTTGATATGGGGCACGACCATCTCACAACCCTGAGATCTTGACCTGAGCCTAAATCAAGTCAGACGCCCAATCGACTGAGCCACCCAGGCACCCCCAAAGCTTAAATATTCTTTGTGTTAGACTATATCTCGCTACTATTCCTATCCTGACTAAATTCCTTGTCTTATCACCTAATTTTACAATTCATTCATTTATTCAAAATATATTCATCAAGCAGCTCCTATGTGCCAGACATTGTGCTAAGGATACCACAGTGAGAATTATAAACACAGACCCTGTCCTCATGGAGCTGAGAGTCTTACATGGTTTACCTTGGTGAATGTGACAGGTAAGCTTGAGAAGAATCTGTATTCTGTCGTTGGATGGAATATTCTATAAATGTCAGTTGATTGAGTTGGACTGACATTGCTGTTCAGGTCAACTATGTCTTTATTGACTTTTCTCCGTTTTTGATCTATCAGTTACTGACAGGGTGGCTGCTGAAGTCTTCAACTTCAATAGTGGATTTGCCTATTTTTCCTCCATTAATTCATCAAAATCACTATTTAAGCATTCCTACCAGTTTATGTTTCTAGCAGCTTCGGTTCCAGATAAGCAGATGTTAGTGACTACCTGGATTTGTCTGTTTTATATAGATTTCAGGATGGGAGTTTGCCCTGAAAACTCAGTTCACTGAGTGACTGATTTTCAGATTATTCACCTTTTTCTTGTTGTAATGATAGCACTATGCATATTGGAGCCAAAACCAGAAGTCGAAAACTGTTCTTGATCCTCTTTTCTAATTGGCACAAAAAGAATGCATTCTCCAAGTCAGTGGTTGCATATCCTACACCTGAAGATTTACTAGTCTGCTTTAGCGGTGACACCACACCCGGCAAAGCAGCTGCACTTGGGGCTAATAATTGGTTAAGCCTGCAGCGGCTTACAGTCTTTCTCTACAATACATCCACGCTGGCCATTTAAACAGAGTAATGACAGGCACTAAGACCCTTGCATCTCTTAGGTTTTTATTTGTGGCACTAATCTCTGCTGTCTTCCCTGGGTTAAGAAATTGCTTTTGCTTTACAATTTTGGCCTTGGGTGGGAGAGGGACAGTTCTAAAGTTTCCAATTGGTTTTTCCCATCATGATAGTTTTTACTTCAGAGATGAAGGCCCAGTGTGGGGGTTAACTTCAACTGCCAAGTATAAGTTCAATTACGTACTCAGGGACTGAGAAAATGATCACTGTGAGGGTAGGGGACTCTATGGGCACATAGGATTTGGACGGTGGGCACAGATTCCTATTTGGGGAATCAATGTCAACTCAGACCTCAAAATGTCTGGTTGTTTCCTTTCCCACAGTGTACAGTCATCCACATAAGTGGTCAGAGGCCCTTTTGGAGGAAGACTGGCGATATGGTCATGATACATACATGGACTGATATAGGGTCCTTTCTCCCAGGAACCCAGCTACCTCTTTGGTCAATGATTTCTAGAACTGAAAATTGGTTCAGATCTGGGACATGAGCAAAGAATTGTGCTTTCTATTGGGCTAACTGTCCTCGGCCTCCTGCTCCTCCATTCCTTATTTATTTATTTTTTAATAGATGTTGAACAGCACCCTCATTAACTGGCCTGGCAGCCACATGAGGAGGTGGGGGCAGCTCCTGAGGGGAGAACCCGTTGCCTTATCGGAGGGAGGACTCTGTAGCATCTTCTAAAACAGTGAGTATTCTAGCCCTTACTAGAGGTAGAAGTGGGCCAGAGGGTCCAGCTGGAGTCGTGGAGTCAACAGCCTTAGGGGCACCCATCCAGATGTCCTGTCACACTTTTCAGGATCCCTGGTTATTCCTATTAGGGCCCTGCACTTTGCATAACACACCTGCATGGACTGAGCATTTAAATGCCTCTGGAACTCTGCAACTCACAATCAGGTCTTCAGCCTTGTTGTTCTACAAGTCTGCCCTTCTACTACTGGTATAAAAGACCTCCACCACCAAGACTCTCTGGTTTTCACTCTTAGATATTAGTGCTTGTTAACTATTCTCAGTCTCATTTATCCTTACACAGGGTGTCAATACAACTTAAAAATAACCCCATCTTTTCCAAATGCCTACATCATGGATTCTTCTACAATATTGCCCTCTGCGATAACATTTTCCAAGGTCACCATCAGTGAAGTCTTTAGTAGTTCAACTGCCACACTGAGCCAGGATCTATTGGTGCCACATCTACAGATCAGGACAGCATCCTCTGCCCTGCCACAAAGTAAGTGAGCCAGGCCCAAATCCCCATCTTACCTCCTATTTTTTTGCATCACTCCCAGTGCCTCTAGTTGTAGACTTAGTCTTCTGAGAAGCAGACACCAAGATGGGATTAAATGTGAAAGGATTCTGTTCTCAGAAATGCCTGCCTGCGAGGAAACAGGGAAGGAGCAGGAGAAGGCTGGAAAAGTAGTTTGATTATAATGTAAGTCAGAGCCTTAGTGAAGGGGAAAGGAAAAGAAAGTTAGGTGGAACTGGAAGCATCGTAGGCTGGCATGCAGCCTAAGGAAAGTTTGGCAAAACCATCAAGGAATCCTTAAGCCAAAGTCACTGACAATGGAGTCCCATGTTTTCCAGGAATAGGGTTGCCTTAGTATCCCCACTGTACCCGATATGGGCACGGAGCAGCCCATGGGAGGTGTGGTCTTGGTGCAAAAGTAGTGACGTATTTTGAAGCCTAATACCTGGGGTCCTCAGTCAATTAACTTCCCTATCCTGGGAAGTCTGTGAGGTGCATCCTCTGGGCAGCCAGACTAACAGTCTTTTCTTAAGGGCATTTCAGTTTTTCAACTGAAGAACTGTCCAATCTCCTCCCTTGTGAGGTTTAATCCTAGCCACTGGTTTTCTGGGAATAGAGCAAGGGGAGAAAGCTGAGAGTTCCTTATTCAGATTACATATTTTTGTTTAATTCCATCATTCTTAGACCTCTATCACATTCTCATCCTCCTCTGTGCCTGAAGGCCCAAAATCCAGAGCTTCTGCAGCTTAATTTCTTAATTTCTCCAGAAAATAAACTCCTGACTGAAGGAGAATATCTATCCTGATAGATGTGCTCCTATTCCTATCATCACACTAGAAGTCCTTGCTAATATAATAAGGCAAGAAAAGGAAATAAAATGTATATAGACTGGGAAGGAAGACAAAAAAAAATGTTTGCAGATAACATGATCATCTATGTAGAATATCCAAAATAATAAACAACAAACTCTGGAACTAATAAGTGATTATAACAAGGTTGCAGAATGACCAGGTTTATATATGAAAATCAATTGTTTTCCTATATACTGGCAATGAACAAGTGGAATTTTTTTAAAGATTTTATTTATTTATTTGACAGAGAGAGACACAGCAAGAGAGGGAACACAAGCAGGGGGAGTGGGAGAGGGAGAAGCAGGCTTCCTGCTGAGCAGGGAGCCCGTCATGGGGCTTGATCCCAGGACCCTGGGATCATGACCTGAGCCGAAGGCAGACGCTTACTGACTGAGCCACTCAGGTACTCCTGAACAAGTAGAATTTGAAATTAAAAAACACAATATCATTTACATTAGCACCCTCCAAAATGAAATACTTAGGTATAAATCTAACAAGATTATGTGTAAGATCTGGATAAGGATAACTACAAAACTATGATGAACAAAATCAAAGAACTAAATAAATGGAAAAAATACGCCATGTTCATGGATAGGAAGACTCAATATTGTCAAGATGTCAGCTCTTCCCAACATAATCTATAGATTCAATGCAATCTCAATCAAAATTCCAACATGTTATTTTATGGATATTGATGAACTGATTCTAAAGTTTATAGAAGAAGCAAAAGGCTCAAACAGCCAATATGACTTTGAGCAAGAAGAACAGGGGCACCTAGGTGACTCAGTCGGTTAAGCGGCTGCCTTCAGCTCAGGTCATGATCTCAGCATCCTGGGATCAAGCCCAGTGTCGGGCTCCCTGCTCAGTGGGGAGTCTGCTTCTCCCTCTCTCTTTGCCCCTCCCCCCAGCTCATGCGCGCGCGCTCTCTCTCTCTCTCTCCCTTGCTTGCTCTCACTCTATCTCAAATAAATAAATAAAATCTTAAAAAAGAAAAAGAAGAACAAAATTGGAGGACTGATGTTTACCAACTTCAAGACTTATCAAAAAGCTACAGTAATCAAGATTGGTATTAACAAAAGGATAGATATATAAATAGGACAGAATAGAAAGCCCAGAAATAGACCACCCAGAACAAATAGATCCTTTTTCAACTGATCTTTGACAAAGGAACAAAGGCAATGCCATGGAGCAAAGACAGTTTCTTCAACAAATGGTGCCAGAACAACTGGATATCCACATGCAAAAAAACGAATCTAGACTACACCCTTCACAAAAATTAACCCAAAGTGGATAACAGGGATAAATGTAAAATGCAAAACTAGGGGCGCCTGGGTGGCTCAGTCGGTTAAGCCTTGGCCTTCGGCTCAGGTCATGATCCCAGGGTCCTAGGATCGAGCCCAGCATCAGGTTCCCTGCTCCGTGGGGAGCCTACTTCTCCCACTCCCTCTGCCCCTGCCCCCACTCATGCTCTCTTTCCCTCTCAAATAAATAAATAAATAAATAAAATCTTCAAAAAAATAAAATAAAATGCAAAAATATATAACTCCTGGAATATGACATAAGAGAAAACTTAGATGACCTTGGGTATGGTGATACTTTTTTAGGTACAACACCAAAGGTACTATCCATGAAAGAAATAATAAATAAGCTGGTCTTCATTAAAATTAAAAACTTCTGCTCTGTGAAAGACAATGCCAAGAGAATTAGAAGACAAGCCACACACTGGGAGAAAATATTTGCAAAACACACATCTGATAATGGACTGTTACCTAAAATACACAAAGAACTTTTTTTTTTTTAAAGATTTTATTTATTTATTTCACAGAGAGATAGAACAAGTAGGCAGAGAGGCAGGCAGAGGGAGAGGGAGAAGCAGGCTCCCCGCCAAGCAGGGAACCTGATGCGGGGCTTGATCCCAGGACCCTGGGATCATGACCCGAGCCGAAGGCAGCCACTTAACCGACTGAGCCACCCAGGCGCCCCCACAAAGAACTCTTAAAACTCAACAACAACCTGATTTAAAAATGGACCAAAGATCTTAACAAATACCTCATCAAAGAAGATATATGGATGAAAAATTAGCATATGAGAAAATGCTCCACATCATGTGTCATCAGGGAAATGCAAATTAAAACAACAAGGAGACACCACTACTCATCTATGAGAACGGCCAAAATTCACAACACTGAAAATACCAAATGCCAATGATGATGTGGAGCAATAGAAACTCTCATACAATGCAGGTGGGAATGCAAAATGGTACAGCTTCTTTAGAAGACAGTCTGGCAGGGGTGCCTGGGTGGCTCAGTCAGTTAAGTGTAGGACTCTTAATTTCTGCTCAAGTCATGATCTCAGGGTTATGGGATCGAGCCCCATGTCAGACTCTGTGCTCAGCATGGAGTCTGCTTATCCTTCTCCCTCTGTTCCTCCCCCTGCTAGTGTTCTCTCTCTCAAATAAATGAATAAAATCTTTCAAAAAAAAAAAAAAAAGAAAACAGTCTGGCAGTTTCTTACAAAACTAAACATACTCTTACCATACGATCCAGTGATTGCACTCCTTGGTATTTGCTCAAAGGAGTTGAAACTTAGGTCCCTACAAAAACCTGCATATTTATTCATAGCTGCTAAAACTTGGAGGTAACCAAGATGTCCTTCAGTAGGTGGATGGATAAATGAACTATGATACATCCAGACAATGAAATATTATTCAGCACTAAAAACAAATGAACTATAAAGGCATGAAAAAAACATGGAGGAATCTTAAATGCATATTACTAAGTGAAAGAATCAATCTGAAAAGGTTATATACTGTATGACTGCATCTATATGACATTCTGGAAAAGGCAAAACTATGCAGACAATAAAAAGATCAGTGGTTGCCAGAGGTTGGGGGTGGACAGTGGGAAGGAACAGGTGGAGCACATAGGATTTTTAGGGCAGTGAAAATACTCCGTATTATACTACAAGGATGGATATATGTCATTGTACATTTTCCAAACCCACAGAATGTACAACACCAAGAGTAAACCCTAAGGTAAACTATGGACTTTGGGCGATTATGATGAGTCAATGTAGGTTCATTCCAGTAATGTTGATAACGGGGAGGCTATGCATGTATAGGGGTAGGGAGTATGTGAGAAATCTCTGCACCTTCCTTCCAATTTTGTTAAGAATCTAAAACTGCTCTAAAAAAAAAAGGTATTAAGAAGCACTGAAGTTACTGTAGTATAATTTTAAAGGATTTCTGATGTTTATAATAATGTTTTAATGGATAACTACAAATACCTTGCTTTTAATGATCCAGGGTATTTAATGACTAACACAGTTTTTACAAAATCCAGAATATATTCTCGTTTTCTCCCCAGGACAATTTTTTATATTAATTAATTAATTAATACCTTTTTTAAGAGCAGTTTTAGGTTCTTAACAAAATGGTTTTATCAAAGGCACATATTCTCTCATCGCATCACTTATAATTCATTAGAAGACCCAAACTTAATGTTCTTCATCTTTCCAAGGAGCTTGTTTTAGCTGATTATATAATTAATGGTCAAATACTAGAAAACTATACCTGAAAAGACATACTAAAGCCATAGCTAAATTGAAGATTCCACTGGAAATTAACCAAAAAGAAATTACATACACAAAAATTAATTCTTCTCTTATCATAGAGGAGCTGTTTTGTTTTGTTTCGGATACTAATCAGTACTTAATATTTCACCTATGCTCGTGCCTTAATTTGCTTGGAAAAGGTCACTTCCAACGGTACATTGAAACAACAGGGTAAGAATAAGAAATTTCAGGACACTTTTACATACCTGAAAGCAAATATACTTAGTTGGTTTTTTTTTTTTCTTAAGGCCCTTTCTTCTATCCTAAGTAAAAATGAAGCTCTATTAGCCAACTTTTTAAGCAATGGTAATTGCTATACTATACTAAAGAACATATAAAAACTACAAGTAAAAAAATCACTCTACTGAATGCTTACAAGAGAAAAATATGAGAATACAATTAATCACAGCTCCAAGATATGCCGTACTTTTCAATGAAGGCAATTGCCATGAATGATACAGCCTTCTGCATGCTTAAATACCAAGTGCCCCCTTGTGGACAACATTGTTATTAGATTTATATATAAAATCTGTGTTACTTGTTTTGTGATTTGAGGCTACACACCTGTCTCCAAACTGACACATGATCTTTGGGGAGAACACAAATCTGGTGATATCTGGGACAGACATCAGGAAGAAGTCTCAGATGGATTCTACAGATCTACCACTAGCCAGATGGCTAGTGGGAATTCCTTTTCTTGCTTTGTTTATACCACATTCTTGAGAATCCAAGATCCCTTCAGTAGCCCTTTCACTATGTGGCTGATATATCACTTTATTTTTCTTTTTAAAGATTTTATTTATTCATTTGACAGAGAGATAGAGAGAGAGCACAAGTAGGCAGAGTGGCAGGCAGAGGGAGAGGGAGAAGCAGGCTCTCCGCTGAGCGGGGAGCCGGACGCGGGGCTCGATCCCAGGACCCCAGGATCATGACCTGAGCCGAAGGCAGCTGCTTAACCGACTGAGCCACCCAGGCGCCCCTGATATATCATTTTAAACACAAATATATTTAGGGATGTCAATAGTGCTTTAGGCTCACTACTATTAACGCCTGGTTATTACATTCTAAAATATATATTTATGACTTTTAAAACAAAATTTCTAAGAATGTTCTGAAGGTGGAAATAACCAGAATGAACCCACTGGGAGCATGACTGGATGCTGCAGTGAAGTAATAGTTCCCTGGAAGGTCCAAACTGGGCTGGATGTTTGTCCAGGACCCCATGAAGCAGCATAACTAAAAGAAGAATCTGACTCACAATATAGGGAATCACATTTGGGAAAATGGTATGGGGCATCAGGATGAACAAAAGAGTAGGGCGATGATTAAGGACATCGGAAGTCAGCATGTAGAACATAAATGGACCAAAATAGAGAATGATATGAGAGGAGAGTCTTGTTTCTTTAAAGGCTCAAGTGCATGATGAAGACACTAGTCTGGCTGTTTGAAAGAATTTGTAAGACTTAAAACCACCTCTTCCTTCATGCTTTTCCTGCTAAGCAGGGCAAGGAGAGAGATTTTATGGTTTGTCCTAAGGAAAGTTGAAACATACTTCAGAAGGGAAACTAGGTAAATATCCAAAAGTTAATATTTCAAGAAGTAAATTGACCAAAGGATCAACTTGCAAAGAGGACAATTCACCTAGGATTCTAAATTTACCAATTTATCAAAAACTTGCTTTTAAGAGAGTCTTCCATGCATGTGAACTTATAACCGAAACATATTCTTTTTCTGAATATATTTTTCAATGATGATATTAAATGCTAAGCCATTTTCATAAGTTTTAGTTCTTAACAAATTGAACATTCTTTAAAATGCTAGGGTTAGGGGCGCCTGGGTGGCTCAGTCGTTAAGCGTCTGCCTTCGGCTCAGGTCATGATCCCAGGGTCCTGGGATCGAGCCCCGCATTGGGCTCCCTGCTCGGAGGGAAGCCTGCTTCTCCCTCTCCCACTCCCCCTGCTTGTGTTCCCTCTCTTGCTGTGTCTCTCTCTCTCTCAAATAAATAAATAAAAATCTTTTAAAAAAAAAAATTAAAAAAAAATGCTAGGGTTATAATCATAAGAATGTATTCAAAGATTTAGATTTCAGCAAATTAATTTCCTATAACTTGATTTTCTACAAATTGATCAAGAGTCTTCCAGAGAACATTTAATGTGAAACTCAACATTTTCCTAAATAATGTTTCTCTGTTTCCATACTTTCTCCTTCATGTCTTCCATCACCAGATAGCCTTGTTGGCTTTGGGAGCAGGATCTTCTGTGCTATCTCCATCTGACTGACAGAGTGTGTGTTCTGGAGAGGTTTCCCTGAAGGGACCACGATGTCTGGGTATAATGAGAAACAAGGGAATGCACTGATTGGAAAAAGAGCAGAGAGAAATAGAAGTGCTATGGTCCGAACGTCTGTGTCCTCCCCAAATTCATACGTTGAAATCCTAATGCCTCAAATGATGGTATTTGGGAGATGCTCAGGTCATGAGGGTAGAGGCCTCATGAATAGGATTAATGCTCTTGTAAAAAAGACTCTACAGAGGTCCTTAGCCCCTCCCACCAAGTGAGGACACAACAAGAAGGAGCCATCTCTGAACCAAAAATCAAGCTGTTACCAAACACCGTATCTGCTGGTACCGTGATCCTGGACTTCCAGACTCCATAACTGTGAGAAGTATATTTCTGTTGTTTGTAAGCCACCTAGTCTGTGGTATTTTTTTATAGCAGCCAAAACAGACTTTAAGGTAAGGGGTCATCAGTTTTATGATTCCTAATGAATCAAGGAACAGGACTTCCACCATGAAATAGAGTTGACCACAGGGATACGGTAGAACTTTTTGATGAAGGTTTTATAGTAACTTTTCACAAGAGAGGCTATCTTTCTCTGAGGGATCTAGATCCCCTAAATCTGTTATTGTTGTTGCTATTTTATATATAATAGTGCTTTGCAACAGAACCTATTGAGATGTCACTAAAAAATACAAATGCCCAGGCCTTATCCCAGACCTACCAAATAAGGATCTCCAGGGGTAAGCCCAAGAATGTGCATTTTTAATAAATTATTCACATGATTCTTACACAGTTTGAAAATTAAAGGACCACAACTCTACATATTGACCAGCAACTAGGGACATGGCAGTGCTGGACAGTAAAGGAAAATAGGGAAGTAGAGAGGCCAATCATTGTTCCTGTTTGCAGCACAGCGTCATAGGTACTAAGCTTGAGTGGGCCTAAATAAATTAATCAAAGAGAGAAGACATCAATTACCAGTATGCTAATAGTGACAGTAAAGCACTGAAAGATTACTCAAAACATTGCTGGGGAACCACCTATGGGGCTGTGTACCAGGAGCCATAAAGTTCTGATAAAGAGTTTAGCTGAATCCTCAGCTTCGTATTCTAACTGGAGATTAAAGAAGAAGTCTAGAGTCCCATGTCAGAACCTGAAAAATAGCTACTGCTCATCAGAGACAACACAGCCTCATTATCCTTAACTTTTAGTCATCTGGAATGCTTAAAACAGATTCTAATCTTCCAGTGAATGGCTATAGATCTTTGCTCAATACACCAGGAAATTCTTGGAGGTAGGCACTAGGTTCTTCTGGTGGATGTAAATAGAAGGGGTTAGAAAATGTCCACCCAGCAATCCCAAGAAAAGTAAAAGTTCAGTGCTTTTTGTTATATCCCTGGAGAGGCCCCTGCTTTCTGGAAAGGTACTAAAAAGCCACAGAATTCTACTATACTTTTAAGAGGTACCAGAAGATTCACAACTTATATAACAGCACAGCTGAATAAGTGAAAACATATTGCACAACTTACCCTTGTCCTTATTTCCTTGAAATGGGCTAAGGTTAATTTCACAACAGACTTGTTCTAATGAAACTTAGAGCTCCCTCTAAAGTTCCCATTATCAAGGAAAGGGAAGGAGTGAACTAACACTTTATCAAGGGAAGTGCTTACTGTGTTAGGCACTATGCTATTTGCTTTAGACATCTCCAATAATCTTCATGACAAACTTGCAAGAGAGCTTAATTAACTTCATTTTACATATGAGGAAATTAAGCCTCAGAGAGATGAAATAATTTCCTTAGTGCTCCATAGTTTGAATTTGAACCAGGACAGTCTAATTCTAAAAAGCCAAGTTTCTGGGTAAAGTGGGTTACACCCACTCCATTGTCTCACTCCTTCTTTTCCCACTACACCACATTTTCTTTTCTTTTTTTTTTTTTTTTAAAGATTTTATTTATTTATTTGACAGAGAGAGACACAGCAAGAGAGGGAACACAAGCAGGGGGAGTGGGAGAGGGAGAAGCAGGCTCCCCGCAGAGCAGGGAGCCCGATGTGGGACTTGATCCCAGAACCCTGGGATCATGACCTGAGCCAAAGGCAGTCGCTTAACCAACTGAGCCACCCAGGCGCCCCCCACATTTTCTTTCAATAGCCTACCTTCTAATTTGCTTCTAACCTGCTTACCTTCTTCCCCTTTGAATCAATAATGTGCTGGAACTTCGGACCATGTGCTTTATCCTACCCTGCACCTGAAATTTCTTGAAGAACATTCTTCTGCTGAACCTTCATTAAACCCTTCTTCTCCCTTGGCTTCTGTGATATCACTCTTTTCCAGTTCTCCCCTCTCCCTTTCTCAAGAATTTTGTTCTCCGTTATCTTCACTGAATCGCCTCCTCAGCTAACTAAGTGTTCGTATTCCCTAGGGTTCCATCCTTAATCCTTCTTTTCAGACTTTGTATTTCTTTCTGAATAATCTCATACTTTCATGACTGCAGGTGACACTGATGACTCCATGATCTCTCTATTCAGAGAGACAACTTTCCATAGTCTAAAACCCTGTCCAGGTGCTTGCTGATCACTATCATCTGTATAATACACACAAAACTAAACTCATTTCCTAACACTTCGCCTGCTTCTGATTCCTACAGTGCTAGTCACTGTAATCATTGTTCAAGGGAGAGTCCTTAATCTTCCTCCAATCCTCTCCCAGTCTCACCTGAGCATCCATGTACTCATAAAATCCGCATTCCTAAATATCTCTTCAATCTGTCACATTGCCTCCATCCCCATATACTACTGCCCAAGCTGAACAACTCACCTTCCCTTACCTGGACTGTTACAAACGTGTCCTATCTGGTTTCCCTGCCTCAAATCTCACCCACCCTGGGGAAGCCTTTCTCCATGGGGGGGAGGGAAGGCTTTTAAACTGTATATTAAATACTTCAAAAGCTTCCCACCACATATAAAAATGTTCACGTGCATACAAAATCCTTTGTTATCGAGGCTCTGCTTATATTTCCAGTCTTATCTCCCATCACCTCTTTTATTTATTACAGACCTACAGAACTAACTGCAGACCTGAGGTGTCTTTTGATTGATCCAGAGGGATTTTATCATTATTTGAAAATGTGCAAATCCCATGATATAAATATTTCACTCTATGTGCACTACAGCAGTGGTTCTCAAACTCTGGTGTATATCTGAATTATCTGGAAAGTTAATAAAGAACTCAGAAGTGGCAAGCTGGTTGAAGGACAGGGCTGGACTTTGTATTTTTATGAAGTTCCCTACGTGATTCTGTTACCTACCAAAGTTTAAGGACCACTGCCTTAAAGCTAGGGCCAGCAAACTATAGCCTGAAGACCAAATCCAGCCACAGGCTGTTTTTGTAAGCCAAGATTTGTTAGAATAAAACCCTACCTATCCATTTAGGTATTGTCTATGGCTCCTTTCACACTACAATGGCAGCATCAAATAGTTGCAGCAGAGATCAAATGGCCTATAAAGTTGAAAGTATTAACTATCTAGCCCTCTACAGAAAAATTAGCCAATTCTGGAGGAACACTTTGTATCAGGAGACATGTATAAGTATGTTCCCTGTGGCAATGTTTGTCACAGTGGGATTTTGAAAAATCCTCAATGTACATAAATAGGGGAATAAATAAATTAAGATATGTGTTATTATACTATATATGTATAGTAGAATACTACGTAGCAAATAAAATTTACCAGATCTTTATGCATTAACATGGACAAATAAAAAAAGGATGATGTGTACAATATATTTTTACATGCATTTTTAGACACAATATCTGGAAAAAGGTATTTAAAAATAAATTAGAATGGTATATACCAAATCCATGATCATACTTGCCTATAAAGGGAAAGAGACACAAAGGGAATGAAAGGGTCCTCAACTCTATAGATTGTTTTCATTAAAACATTTGAAATCAAAAAGTGACAAAAATTAAAGATTTGCTAATACTAGAATATACTGTTTGCCATATTATCCTCTGTAGGTTTTATTTTATTCAAAATTAAAACCACAAATAACCTAAAATATTCAACTATAGGGAAAAGGAATTGAACATTAATAATCCAATGCAATGAAATGTAACGTAGCTCTTAAAAATATACATGAATAAAATATAACATAAGAAATTATTGGTTTAATTGTCCATGATTAGTACAGGACACAAAATTGTCCACGAAATAGGGTTAATATTATATATATATTTTAAAAGTGTCATCCTTATTTATTCCTTTTTGGGATTCATTTATTTATTGGGTTGTAATTTTTAATCAATATACATGCATGCAGAACTTTAAAAAAAGAGGTCAATAGTAGATATATTTGACTTAATATTTATCTTTGTCTTTTATTTTCCAAATAGTATTAAATGAATACATATTACTTTAAAATGAAATGGTACTTAGGGTGCCTGGGTGGCTCAGTCATCTAAGCATCTGACTTTGGCTCAGGTCATGATCTCACGGTCCTGGGATGGAGCCCCCAGTTGAGAGTCAGGCTACCTGCTCAGTGGGGAGTCTGTTTCTCCCTCTCCCTCTGCCTCTCTCACCCCCAATCCCGACCCCCTTGTGCGAGCTCTCTCTCTCAAATAAATAAAATCTTTAAAAAAAAAAAAAAAAGAAATGGTACTCATTGAAAGTGACCTTGTGTGGCAAATACAGTTAATTGCATAACAGATACTCATTCTACCCTTCTTCCTACTACTATGCTCAGTAAAACACTAAATTTCCCCGCCTTTCTTGCAATACAGGAGGCCATATGATGCAGTTTTAACCAATGAGATGTAAGGGGAGGCTGTGTGCAGCAAGCTGGAAAATGCTTTGAAACAAAACAAACTTGACTGGCCTCCACTTTGCCGTTTTCCCTTCACCTACTTCTTTCTATTGAAAGAGAAGGTGAAGCAGGTGAGAACGTGAAGCAGCCATCTTGTGAGCATGGCAAACAAAAGCTATTCATTAAAGGACGGCAGAGTGGAAAGTCAAGTCAGGAGCCTGGAGGAGCTACTTCGCCAACCCGGACTGCATCCCTCTAACACTTCCTGTTACGTGAGAAAACAGAACCAAACACCTTACTTGTTTAAGCCTTTCTCTTACATGCAGCCAAATGTAACCCTTTACTGAAACATCTTGCTAAAATTAAATATTAATAAATTATACTGCTGAAAGGCACTTTAAAGATTATCTCATCTATAGTACCTGAGGATGAGAAAAATAATCTTCAGAAAGGTTGAAGGCTTGAAGCCAGTCTCTATCAGAAATTTACTCACTTAAGTGAATCCTTGTTCTAAAATATTAAAATCAAGTCCACTTTAATGATCCAGTTTGTAAATTACTTTTTTAATATTTATTTCTTTTTCAAATAGTAACATTTTTTAAAAATTACATATATAGTGGTCAAAAATTGGTATTCATCCCTGTTTTTGCCCATAAGCAAACTTGAAATTTGAAGTTACTCAAAATTAGTATTCAAACTGACATCAATTTCTTAAATATGTCTGTATAGGTTACTCTTAAAGACCAAACAATCTACAACAAGGATAAAGAATCAGTAAATTTACAAATAGTGTTTGAATTCATATCCTATCCCCCCAAAACAATTTAAACCCTTTTCTCTAAATATCAACCTAATAGAAAATGTCTGCATTTCATTAAGAGTATGTGTCTGAATTTCATAAATATTGTTTTTATATAAAGAATAAGACTTAGTATACTATCTTTTTCCTTGAATAAAAGACTTCATCATTAGATACAGGATTCTTGGATCCCAGTGCTTTTTGCTCAGTAATTGGCTACTTCCACCACCAGCTCCTTGGCTGGTTTCCTAACACCTGCTGTTCATACAAACTCCTCCCGGATTCCACTGTATAAGAAAACCCAAATACTCATGCATGCCTATGCCTACAGAATAGAGAGAACCAGTTCCTTAAACACCTGAACTTTCATTATCTTTCTTTTCTGCTTGGTACATGGCCCCACTCTTGGTTTTTCTAACATTTCTTTAGTCCTTTACTGAAGAGAAATATAATTCTCTGCCTCCAGATCTAAACCTCTTAGAGAACCACATTTTTTTTTTTCAAGAATAACACAAACTCATCAAAGGAAAGAAATTTTTTGTCAACATGAGTATGTTACAGAGTCTGAGGTAGCAATTAGAAAACAAATCAACTGCTTCTTACATATGCTGTAAATCATCATAGCAGGTCCCACCAGCACTTGCTGCTATTCTCCATAAGGCTGGTGATACCCAATTTCTTGAGCTAGCACTGAGGATGAGTTATCAGGAAACTGGGAGTCAGAATATTTTATGTTCTGTAGCTAGTATTCTATATTTTATATTCTATAGGTAGAATTAAAATCCTATCCACAATTAATAAAGACAAGGCTTAAAATAGCCCTTGCGGCAATTTCTAAATACCACAAGATGGGGATATGACTCCATGATTTTTCCTGACTTTCCAAGACAGAGAAATAAAGGTATTTCTGGGTTGAAAATAACAGAGGTGTAAAAATTAGGTTATTTCTCCCCTGATTTATTATTTTTAAAAATACGATATTTTTCTGTATTTTTCACTAAAGATCTGCAGTTATTCAAAGAGCAATCTCTATAATTATAAAGATCGTACTAGTCAAACGGGCATATATTTTTTTAGAGAAAGAGAATCGACCTCCACATTTCCAGACTGTGTGATTCTGAGCAAATCACTTAATTGTTTTAAGCTTAGTGTCACATGTATTAAAGGAAATAATATTAAATTTTATCTCATTGGGTTGTGTGGTCCTGCCAATTTAGCAGCGTATTGTATTTTCATTTTCATATAAAGTACCCTCGATTTTTTATGATTTCCATGTTTTTCTGAATATTCTTGAAATAAAAATTCAGCATGAATTCTAAAGAAAAGGCTATTTCCAAGAGTGCTCGAGACCCGCATAAGTCATGCTTTAGGTCTTCTCTACATTTTAAAAAATAAACATTTAAACGAATGAGAAACAAATGTGCTTTATAAAGTATAAAACATATAAATTCAAGTAATTTATCAGGAGGAAAGGCTGTCACTAGGGCAACCCAAAGAAAAAGTAGGTCAATCAGTGTAATAAGGTTTCTTTCATGTTATAGAGTAATTTTATGGGTTCTCTGTTGGATTTTATACATTGTGTGTGTGAATGTGAATGTATGTATGTATATATCTACATGTGTATATGTATATTCCAGAGGAACTAGAATGGAAATGTTTTTAGATAGGTATGAAATATATTTGTGTTTAATAGGCTCTTTTAGGTCACAGGAAGTAGATACACTCAGGTTCTACCTGGACTGACTATTGAGATTCTTTTCTTCCATTTTGTTTGTACCTGCAACCCTGCCCAGCTTTATAAGGTGGAGATTAAGTTGTAGGATCTGCTATAGGATTCCTTACTTCCTAGAAACAGTTCCACTGAACGAAATATTTTGGAACTTGCCACAGTCTTCAAACTTTTTTTGGAACCTGTCTAAAAAAAAAGTACATAATTTCTTTCCTTCAATTATTCTTTTTGTTTAACCAGCTTTTACTCACCACTGGCATTTGTTCATAGACACAGATAGAAGACAATCTATCTACAACAAAACAAATATGAAAATATTAACAATTAATATTTTATCATTTTTACCTCAACTTATAAAACATATATATATAGTTGCTTTTGTACCTGAAGGATTTCCACGGATTTTTTCCATTTTCTCTTCTAGAGAAACAACTTGCTTTTCTAGTTGATCATTCAGTTCAAGTTGTGTCTCATAACGAATTTTCCATTCACCACCTGATTGGAAAAGTGGGGAAAATCAAGATCATCTTGTCAGCTCTCATTTATTTACATTAATCAGCTCATTTAAATCTCCTTTAAAACAACATTAATCAGCTCAATCTTACTGTACTTGACTTTGTTAGCAATGTAGATGAACAAGAGTGAACTAATTTTTAAGTATGCATTTCTCTGTTAGATAGGATCTTTCAGATTGCAGACAGTAGATTCACAGTCAGATTACCACACAGCCAGACCTCACTAGAATTATTGTGATTCCTGGTCTCCTTATCTCCTTTGTCCTTTAGTTCCTCACATATCCTTATAAGGAATTCTATTAGAGGGACTATCGGAACATGTTTCTTTCCTTGGAACTTGAAATATCCATACCTAACAGCCTAAATAGTTCTAGCTTCCATCCAGCGTCATGTCCATTTTTTTTCCTTTACAAACAAATTCTTAAGTACGTTTAACAATTACCACTTACATCTTTGCTATGTATGAAGTACAAAATGTTTCACATATATTAACTAATTAATCCTCATTTGAAGAAACTTTGTCACCTGTTTTACAGATGAGGAAACCATGGCTCAGATATGTCAAATGACATTCTCAAAATGGAAAAGCCAATAAATGGAGCAACTGGGGTTTGAACCCGGTTTTATCTGACTTCAAAGTGTATCCTCTTAACCGTTATGCTAATACATGCAGCTGCCTATTCAGGCATCTTCTCTTATCCTTCAGCAGGTTTCTTTCACCAAGCCCCTTTGGTTATTAAGGCCAAAACATCTGTCTTATTGCTATAGGAGGAGAGGAGAATACAGCCTAGAATTAAAACATCTTTGGTCAGCTTCAAGGCCCAAAGCTAATTTTTTTTAATCTTGAAAGTCACACTTTATAGAGAGAAAAAAGACGGCTTGCTTCTAAACTTTAAATGCTCTTTACATATATGAGACAATTTCTGCTCCATCATAGTTGACGGAGGAATCTAAGTAGGAAGAGTATTAGCACATACCACTGGCGTCAACCTCCTCAACCCAGCCACATATTTCCCTTAGCCTCCTCATCTCTAGTAAATATAGTGTTCCAAAAACAGGAGCAGGAACACCCTCCCAAACTGAAGTTGAAAGTCATTAATCCAAATGCTTCAGGAAAAAGAAGGAAAGAGAAGCCTGAGAGACTGAACATTTATCCAAAAGATACCACTGAGTCCAAATAGATGGAATTATCTGTATAACTGGCTAGCTAGTCTCTTTGTAACTGGACCCCTTTCCCCACTATGGGAATAGGGGCTTCAGAGCAAAATCAGAAGTTACCAAAAAATTAAGAATGTAATTTATTTTTAGTACATCCGACTATAGTCTAGAAATGTTTGCCTCCACTTTAAAATACTATTGATCTAGAGATCCTCAAATAAAGTAAGCCTAGTATTATACTATCATTTATTAATGTTAATAAGTGCAAGGCCCTGGTGGTAATGATGTCAATATTCGCGTTCCCCAATGTGATGAACTGATCTCAAATGTACACACTCAAATGTGTGACTCCTTCAGTATACACAGATGGCTCCGGATTAGAGGGGACAAAAGACAAAGAGAAAGCATATGGACTGCTGAATTACAGGAGAAAATTTTAAAATAGCAGTGTCTATAAAAAATAGGAAAAAATAGACTTATGCTGCTGTGGGATCACACTGTGACTTTCATGGGCCCTTGTGGCACTTTTGCCTTTATGGGCCTCTTCCTCTGTAAAAAAATTAAAAATTAAAATTAAATTAAAAATTTAATTAAAAAAATTAAAATTAAATTAAAAATTAAAATTAAATTAAAATTTTAATTAAAAAATTAAAAATTCTACTTTACTACCAGGTTGGTATAAAGACAAGTATAGTCCAGACTGGATAATACTCATTTTTTCTTCTGAATTTAAAATAAAATATCTCATTGGCCTCTAAAAGTATCACACAAATCACATCAACTTCCTACTTATCAAGTATTTCCTTTTTCTAAAAAAAGACCACACTGATTATTTCTTTCTCTACCACATCTTGTTCTGTGATAACCCAAAATACCCAAAATATTAACGTTTATCATTTTTGCATAATTCTTTATCCATCTTTAAAATACAATAATGTTTAAATTATATTTTCAATTGGGAATAAGAGTGGCAGTTAAAAGTAGCAAGTTTTTTTAATAGGCTTGTTACTAAGGGAAGGTAAGAGACATCTGAAACACCCAAATAAGAGATGTGGTGCTATCTTTGAGACAGCCACAATATACTCGACACCAAAAAAGATGATCCCTGACCTTAGCACAATAGCAGCCAACCTATAAAGGCCAACAATAAACTTACAATAAACCATATTTAAAATAGAGATTATGAGGATAAAAGTCTAACAGAAACATTTGTGTCTCTTGGTGGAAAAAATACCCTGAGCAATACTTCCATGAACCATTGCTCCTTCAGTAATTCTAAAAACAAACAAGAACCAAGCACCAATTTTTTAAAAAGATTTATTTATTTTGGGAGAGAGAGAGAGTGCATGTACAATTGGGGGTTCGGTGAGGGGAGGGGCAGAGGGAGAGAGAATCTCAGAGCAGACTCCCCACTGAGCACGGAGCCCCATGTCAGCTGGATCTCTCAACCCTGAGGTAATGACCTGAGCCAAAATCAAGAGTATGAAGCTTAACTGACTGAGCCACCCATACACCTGAAACAAGCACCAATTTTTAAAGAAAAATCAAATTACTTTGCATTATCAAAGAGGGATCTTGGCTAGGATCAGTGCAACAAAAAGCAAAATCAAACCAAAATTTGAAACATTGTAGAAATTTGATTCATGGCCAATTTTATGAATTGACCTTGGAAGAGGAAGTTCATAAAGTAACAGAAAATTAAATTATGGGGTGCGGGGGTGGCTCAGTCGGTTAAGGATCTGCCTTCAGCTCAGGTCATGATCCCAGGGTCCTGGGATGAAGCCCCGTGTTGTCCGGCTGCCCGCTCAACACAGGAGTCTGCTTCTCCCCTCTCCCGCTGCCCCTCCCCCCACTCGTGTGCTTGCTCTCTAATAATTAAATAAAATCTTTAAAAAAATTAAATTAGGTAGAGCCCTATCTTTTAGATATGGATTTTTTCTTTCTTTCTTTTCTTTGTTTTTGGTCTAAGAGAGATAGCAGTGTTAAGAAAAACAAACAAAGCCCCACTAAGCAACAATGCCAAATAATACATTTTTAAGTGTTAAAAAGAACATAGTTGAATTGGTTGAAACTTGACTCTACATAGACTTTAATAATTCAGTCATGTTTAATTGTGCTGGTCACTGTATTTATAATGATAAAAGTGATGAAGTTACATTAATTTGCATAGACTTTGTAAAATAAGAAAATGTTAACAAGGAAAGGAAAAAGCCTAATATGTGGCACTGTACTGGGCACTAGGGATACAAAAATTAAGATAGACACAGTCCCTGCAGTCAATCAGCAGTAGGACATGTGGTGGTGGGGGGAGACATATGGCCAGAACATTTGAAAAAACTTGGTTAAGTAGATGCTATGGAACACACAAAAGGACATCCAATCTGGAAGGTGGCAGAAGACACTGAGAGATAGGGAGGTCAAGATTGAAGAGGCTCAGGAAATGCTCTTGGGGGAAATGACATTTGTTCCAAGCCAGAGGAGGTAAGAAAGGATACTGAAGCAGCAAGAACAGCATGAACACAAATACCAACATGTCAACAAAGGGGAGGATACAATGGTGCAGAGTATCTCCTGTGGTAAAGATGCCCCCAACCAAATTTTCAGATTTCATGAGGAAAAATATCCCCAAAGTAGGACTAATGAGTTTGAGTCATATCTCTACCACTTACTAGCTTATTTATGTGATCTTGAGGAAGTTACCTTTCCTGTGCCTCAATTTCTCATCTCTAAAATAAGGAAAATTGAAGTTCCTATATTATAGGATATTGGGAGGATTCATTAAAATATGTAAAATTGCAGGGCACACAGAAAATGCTATAAAATTACTGCAAAATTGTTCTCTAAAAGGGTAGCACTATATTGTTAGAAGTAATGTATAAAGTTACAATTTCACTTAAAAAAATCTTTACTTCTTCAATAGCAACAAACTCTATGTGTTTCAATTCAATTCAAGTTTCTTTGAAGAAAGAACAAATTGGATATTTTCCATCCTCATAAATTGTCTCTGTTCTACTCATATGTATCTACTGGGAACTTTGTTTTTTCTAATTGAATTGCAGAGGCTATAGATGTAGTGAAAATATGGACCTCTTGTCCATCATGTTGGCTACTAATATATTTCCCATATTGCTGTTTGACTTCTCATAGTGTTTTTTTTTTTTTTTTTTTTAGTTAAAGGGAAGGTATTTGTCAAACCTAAACATATTTACCTCAGTGATTTATTATTCTTAAACTAAAAAAGGCCTTTTTTTACCCATAAAAAGATATATATTCATCAATATTTTCTTGTAATTAAAAAAAATGTTAAACCCTATAATGCATCTGGAAGGTTTTAGAATTAAGTATAGAGTGAAGATCTAAAGGGATTTTTTTCTAAATGTTATACCAATTTTCCAAACAGAACTTACTGAATAATTCATCCCTTTTCCTTTAGCTCCTTTAACAGTCTATGTGATGACACAAATTCCAATAAAACATTATTGGTAATTGGCTCTTTGGTTCCAATTCTCTGCCCAGAAGCCTCTTCTCAAACTTGGGCAGGCAGGCCAAAGTTCTTATTTCTTGGTGGTGGGAAAAGGTCCAGATAGTAATTAGAAAGTTGTTGGTGGACTGACCCCCCAAAATTCCTGTGTTGAAGCCCTAACCCCCATGTGACTTTATTTGGACATAGGGCCTATGAGGAAGTGCTAAATGTTAGAGGAGGTCAAAATGGGTGGGGCCCTAACCTGATAGGGCTGGCACCCTTATAAGAGGAAGAGATACCAGAATTTGCTGTCTCTCCCATGTAAGAAAACAATGAGAAGGTGGCCATCTGCAAGGTAGGAAGTGGGCCCTCACTAGGATCCAAATTGGCTAGGACCTTGATCTTAGATTTCCCAGCCTCTAGAACTCTGAGAAAATAAATTTCTATTGTTTAAGTCACCCAGTTTATGGTATATTGTTACAGCAGCCAGAGCAGACTAAAACAAGGATCATTTGGTACTTTCCTATTTCAATGTATGGTTCAGGTTTTGTTTGTAATAATCTATTTCCCACAAGTCTCATAAATGAAAATAGTTTTCTCCTGTTTTTCATAGGTAATTGGAAGATAATTGAAAAGATGGAGTTTTTAAAAATTAACAATAACCTGATCCTGAATTTCACAGCATTATAATATGGTTTTAATAAACCAGAATCTGTTTCTATTCTATCTGCTATGGGCTGAGTTGTGTCCCCTCCCTTCCTCCTCCCAAATTCATATGCTGAAGTCCTAACACCTAGGACTCAGATGTGACTCTATTTAGAGACAGGACCTTTAAAAGAGGTAATTAAGGGAAAAAAATACTACTAATAAAAAATAAATAAAAGAGGTAATTAAGGTAAAATGAGATCGTATGGGTAGCCATAATCCAATATGACTGGTCTTATAAGAAGAGATTAGGATACAAACAGGTACAGAGGGAAGACCATGTGAAGACATGGGAATGATGGCCATCTACAAACCAAGGAGAGAGGACTCAGAAGAAACCAACCTTGCCAACATCTTGATCTTGGACTCAGCAAGGCATGTGCTAAGGCTGCAAACTCCCAATTTCATTTTATTCCAGGGTTTCTTTCTAGTGTAAAATCTCTTATGTTGAAAAAGGTGAGAATTCTGGTTAAACTGTTATTACTGCCTTATAGTCATAGTCTTCTGCTATCCTTCATATAGGTTCTGAATATCTCTTATCAAGGATATTGTCATATGTTTTATAGTTTGGGCTGAAACTGGGAGCACAGTCATTTAAAAACCCTATTTTTGAACTGGTTTTTGCTGGTGTTTTCTTTTTTTTTTTTCCTTAAATAGGCATTTATTCCATTACTACATCTAACCATTTCCTAATTCTTTATTAATATAGTTTTTCAATTGATCTCTGGAAAATTCTGGATATCAAATTATAAAAGCTAAAAATTATAATTTTATCTCTTCCTATCTAAAACTTACAACTCTTACGTCTGTTTCAAATTTTATTGCTTGACTGAAACTTTCAAAAATATTAAATTTTAATGGTGGCAGCTGGAATCTCTGGTTTTGTTGTTGTTGTTGTTGTTTTCCCCAGGAATAGGAATGCCTCTAATGTTTCATCATTAAGTATTAGGCCAGTTTAAGATAAATAGAAGTGTTCTTCTGTTAAAAAAAAAAAAAAAAGGAACATAAATTGAATTTTATCAAAACATTTTTTAGCATTTACTGAGATGAGTTAGAAAACTATTTGATCTGTTAATATATTAGTCAATAGCCAAGGGGCTTGTGGATAGAAACCAGCCTATAAATGAAGATTCAAAAGAGCTCAAAGGAGAGGTCTCGGATGGAGATGTAAATTTTTGTGTTGTCAGTATACAACTGGGATTTAGTAGCCTATGATCAGAGGAGATCACCTAAGTAGTGGGTGCATGAGTTCAAGAGAGAATTCATGCCTGTGCTGGGCAAATCCAGCCCATTTCTAACCCTAGATGAGCAAATGTCCCAGAGCCTCAGTAAATCAAGTTTCTCTTCTCTAGATGAAAAAATACTGAGAGGTAAACAAGCATAAGAGGTAGAACAAGTAGAGGCTAAGAGTGTGAGCTTTGATGCCAGAATGCCTAGATTCAAATGCAGGTCACTCACCACTTCTGTAGCCTTGAGAGAGATATTTAAGTCTCAGCCTTTCATCTATAAAATGGGGTAATAATATCTTTCTCAAAGTTTCAGTTTTTAAAATACACTTAAAGCTCTACACAAATACTGATTCTTCTCATTTTTTTAAAAAGTGACCTGAACATCCTTTCCTGTTCTTTGTCTTGTCACTGAGCTTTAAGATGAACTTCAAATTTAATCAAAACATAAACCACTTTTGTGCTCACTTCAGCAGCACATACACTAAAATATAAACCACTTTTTCTGCATATAGTTTCCTATGAACCCTAAAGGGCTTCAAGAGGCCACTAGGGGAATGTGAAGTCCTTTGAAGTTGTATTTGCCATTTAGCCTAAAAATTAACACAGTTACAAGCCAGATAGACTAAACAAATCTCTGTCACTCTGACGAATAAATAGTCTCTCTGTCGAATAAATAAATAAAATCTTTACAAATCTTTAAAAAAAAAAAAAGAGTAGAAATAGAAACCACTCTTGAAGAGTTCTGCTGTACATAGAGCAGTGAAAGACGACAGTAAAAGAGGAAATGTGGGGCCAAAGGGGCTTTGTCATTTGTTTTTTCAACAAAATAAATTCAGCCCATTTGTATGCTGTTGGGAATGATCCAATGGAGAAGGGAAACAGTGCAAAACAGAGGACAAATGCTGGAGTGATGTCCTTGGTAGATAGAGTAGTTAGGATCTATCATATAAGTGGAGGAGTCACCTTAGATAAGAACATGCAGAAGAACAGGAGGGAAGGGAGAGGATGTGCAAAGATGCAGGCAGGTGGGTAGCTTTCTTGGTAGAAACGTGGAAATCTGATAGCTTCTCTTTTCTCTTTGAAAGTAAGCTCATTAGCTGTTAATGAGATGGGGAGAAGGGTGATGGAGATTTGGGGACAGTGGTAAGTATGAAAGAATCATCTAAACAAATGTACCCAGAGTTGCCACTTGTGCACATATTTCTTTTATAATATGAAAAAGTAATAAATTGGGCGCCGGGGTGGCTCAGTCGGTTAAGCGTCTACCTTCAGCTCAGATCATGATCCCAGGGCCCTGGGGTCAAGTCCCACATCGGGCTCCCTGCTCAGCAGGAAGTCTGCTTCTCCCTCTCCCTCTGCCTGCCGCTCCCCCTGCTTGTGCTCTCTCTCTCAAATAAATAAATAAAATCTTAAAAAAAGTAATAAATTTATTTTAGAACACCTTTAATATTGCCCTACTGGCTTCAGGATCAATACAAACCAATTAGCATATCAAAGACTATTCTTCATTTGTCTTCTTCATAAACCTTAATCTCATCTCCTGTCATATTCTCAGGACAATCTATATTCCATCTTTATCAATTACATAAGAGTTCTCCTCAAATGGCATTATGTTTAATGCTCCCTGTGACAGACTGTATTTTCCAAAGATGACTGAAATAATATATCCCATCCCCTATATTCTTCTGTACTGTGAACTTGATAAGTAGAGTTTCCTTCTACATCCCCCTTGAAACTGTGACTGTTTTGACCAATAGAATATAGTGGAATTGACATTGTACCAGTTCTGGGAGTATTTTGGAATGCTTGCTGTTGGGATACATCTTCTTGGAACCCAGGCACCATGCTGTGAGAAGCAAAAGCTACAAGAGCCGTGAGTAGGTATTTCTGATAGGCAGTACCCCGCTGGGCTCCCAGCCAACAGCCAGTATCAGACGCTGGCCATGTGAGTGAGTCATCTGGGAATGTCCAGCCCAGATGAACCTTCAGACAACTGAGCTCCAGACATATGACTGTAATCACATGAGACCCCAGTTACTAACTTCCCAGGTGAACCGTCAATCCACAAAATTGTGAGATAATTTGCTAATTCAAGGCCCTAAGTTATTAGGTGGTTTGCTATGCAGCAATAAATAACCAGAACTGTTCAATGCTGATGTGGTAGATAGCAGTTGTCATAGCAATAGTGGTACTGGTGGATAGATGATCTAGGAAGAAATGATATACTATATAATCTTAGCAAGTTATTTAAATTCCTAAATTCCATTTTTCCATAAATGGGGATAATTATAAGCACCTCACCTGACATAGTTCCTGGCTTTAGTTAAAGAAGGGGTATATGTTTCTGACCCCTTCACCTTAGGGTTTAGCTTTGGCCCACGGAGGAAATAACTTTCTTGTCCATCATTTTACCTTTTCTTTTTATACGCACATACCAGCTCCTCCCCATGAGAAGATTTAGTGATAATACGATTTGTTGGGCTTACATTTTACTAATGGGCATGGTTATTGAATTGCATGCGTATCTGTGAGTGTGACCCGCATATCTGTGCATGTGACCTGTTTTGTAACTGGATAGATGAGAAAATTCCAGCTAGCCTTGCCAGTTCAACTACTTGGTAAGTGCATTCACAAGTCTCCCCCCACAAAGCCAGTTATATATATCCCAGATATAGATTGGAGACATAGGAAGCTACTTCAGCCTTAGGACAAAGTAGTATTCTCCAATCAAGCTTTAAAAGAGCCTTGGGTACTTTAGAAAAGTAGCATTTTATTTATCATATGGTTACTAATTCTGTTTGTTCATGGCTTCCCCAATAGAAGAAAAGTATAAATGGGTTTAAGAACCAAAGTCCAGGGATACCTGGGTGGCTCAGCTGGTTAAGCCTCTGCCTTTAGTTCAGGTCATGATCCCGGGGCCCTGGGATGGAGCCTCACATCCAACTCCCTGCTCAGTGGGTAGCCTGCTTCTCCCTCTCCTCCCCACTCATGCTCTCTTTGCTATCTCTTTCTCTCTCAAATAAATAAAATCTTAAAAAAAAAAAAGAACCAAAGTCTACCCCCTTAACCCTAAGAAACTCCTATTGTTCTTTAGCATTCAGTTCAAGCATTGCCTCCTCTGGAAAGGCCATCTTTATGTCTTCATCCAAGTTATATTAGGTTCCCTTAACAGAGTTTCCATTTCTCCTTACATCTCTTCTAATATTTACATTTTTGTTTGATACTTTGTCCCAATAGTCAGTGAACCTCTTCAGAGCAGGGAAAAGTCTTCCATTCAAAGTGTTGACATATGACAGGGTCTCAATATTTGTGGAATGAATTAATATCTTCTATACATTACAAATTTTAAGGATATATGGGTATGTGGGCCTACGGGTGTGTATGTGTGTGTGTGTGTGTGCATGCGCACAACACTCACCGTGCACCATCCACCCCCACCCCGACCCGCCATTCTTCCAACACAAATAGCCAAAACCTAGATAAAGATTTTAAAGTTATAGCCAAATCCAGAAGTTAAGATATAAGGGGTATTACTTGAGTTAAATGGAAAACTTGTGGCATTTTATTATTTACCAAAAACAATAATGTATTGATGTCATGTAATAAAGGTTTTACTGATTGATGAACATTTTGGACTTGTAAGCAGATAATTATGCAGTAACATATTTGACACTGAAATATTAGTTTTAACAGCCTCTATAATAAATTATTATTAATGCTGCCAAAAAACAGTACTGAGACCTTGGTACTATTATTTCCTATGTATAATTTAATGCACTATAGGTATCTCGGCAAAATAAACAATAATTATACAAGAGTCACATATAAAAATATTTACTTATATACCTTCATCATCAGAATTGAGTTTGGCTTCCAGTTCCGCTATCTTGTGTCTTATTTCAAAAATTGATAGTTGCACTATATCCCTATTATTAAAAATATCTTGTTAATTATGATCCAATTATAATATGAAAATAGTAATATATAATAACACACCACTACTTTAGGAACAATTTATTATGAAACATCACTTAATTGAAGGCATGGTTGAGAATCAGAAATCAGGCAAATGGAGGCTTCTGATTACCAAGGTCCATTATATGCACTAAAGCTCCCGGTGACCATTAGAAACCCTTTACTCTTACTTAAATATGATCCCAAGAAGTTGTTATCTGGTTTCTCAAAGCCCAGCAAATTAACTGGGATGAGAGAAAGGAATAGCTAGGGCAACAGGTAACTGAAAACCTGAAACAAAGAGGAAAAAAGAAACACTAATTAAAAAAAAATACACAGAGATTATCTATTTAGAACATCAGTAAATTAGCACATTAATTATCAAAATATGTCAGAATCATTCATGTAATACGTATTTTTGATTGCCTATTATGTCAAGGCTTCGTGCTAAATGCTGAAAATACTACAGTGAATAAATGAACTGAACAATGACAATAGCAGCGGCTAACTTCCATCGAGTGCTTATTATAAGCCGATGTTAAGTGCTTTACATACTTTTCACTCAATCCTGGCGACAACCACACGAGGTATAATGATTTGTACACCAATCTTAGAGTTGAGAAAACTGAAACTTAGTGGTTCATTAACTTGCCCAAGATCATGTAGTTACTGAGTGATAAGAGCTGTGATTTGAATTTATGCAGGATTCCTCTAAAGTGCTTGCTTTTATACTCTGACTCAGGCAACACAACCGCTTCTCAGAATGCTTACAGTTTAATATCAGACCAAGAAATAGCCAAGCAATTAAAAAAGTGTTGTTAGAGCTACTACAGAGGCAAGCACAGGAAGCTTTAGGGACACAGACGTGAGTCTAACTCTCATGGGGCCTGCTGGTGGGACTGGGGGTATTAAAAAAAATATGTAAAATGTTTTAAAGATTTAATACAAAGTATGATATTGAGTATTTGTAAAAGTATATAGGAGGGGCATTATTTTTACAAAATGTCACCATTTCTTAATTTCTTCTAAAGCGACGAAAGACAAGCATAACTAAACAAAACCTTTGTTTCTCTGAAACAGAAAAGCTCAATTTAGTGGAACATGAAAATCAAACACATATTTTAGCATTACAGCATACGCACACAATACACTCCATTTGATCTGATCCTAAAGACAGAAAAATCCTACCTCAAAATCTGCCTATTTTTAATACCAAACGCTTAATCAAAGAGGCAAATGAATCTTTCCTATAAAATAGTTTTTAGATGTCGCCAGATCTGCCCGGGGTATTAATCAGACTGCTGGCGTCACATCGACCTCAGTGGCGTCAGCTCTCAACAGCAGGGCACACACCGGGGCATCTCCTCAGGCGGCTTGTACCTGAACCCGCCACCCGCGCCGCAGTCCGCGCGCCGCCCTCCAACTCACTTCAAATGGATTTCCTCCGGTAACTCCATTTTCAGGCGGTCGGTGCTCACACCGTCGAAGTTGTCGCCTCTTCCTTCCTCCATACTGTCGGATCAGAAGCGCCTCACGCCCTTCCCCTCTCACAGCTAAGACCACAACACCTGAAGGGACACCCAGAAGCTGGGAAGGCGAGCACTGCCAGGAGCTGTGGGCATGATGCACTGACTCACAGCGGCCCGCTCCCCGGCGCCTCGCGGTGACGTCACAGGGCATCGCCGGGCGCAGAGGATGGCTTCCCGAGCCAGTGCGGGAGCAGAACACAGGCAGCGCCGCCGCGGAGTGTAGCTACGGAAAGAGGTCTTCAATGTCCTGGAAACACGTTGTCAGAAAAGCGCCTCTCAAGGCCCAAAAGCTGAGGCTCCATTCCTTTTCCCAAACTGGTGGAAGGGGGATGTGTACCAGCTAGCTACGTGGCTGACTGTAAGGGAGTAGAGAACTGTTGGCCCTGGTGCTTTTTTTAAACACTGACCCAGGCCTGATGTTCACTTTACTCCTAGCCCTTGTTAGGAAAATGCTGAACCCAAGAATGGCTGTGCCTCTCTTTGCTTCAGTTTACTGGATACTACAGGCTCTGGTTAGGAGTGTCTGAGGAGCAGACCCTGAGAAGGCAGGGCCTGAACTCTGACTCTGAGTTTCCAGTACACATTATTCTTTGTTTTGCCAAATCTGGGGACTGTCCATGGACATAGTTCAAAGCTGCTTTCAACAGCTTGAAGTTTCACGCTTACATTTGTAATCACAAATTTTGCATTCTGCTCCTGATAGGTTTGTGCTTTAGTATTATCCCTGGCTCCCATCCATCTTTGAGTAGAAAGATGGGCTGCATTTACCTCTGACTTCTCTGGTACATTTTCCATATCCTGAATCAGTTTGAGAAGTGTGAGCATGGGACCATGTTTTCTGACACAAATCAGCACAAGTATTCCGGTAAAGAATTTTATTCTGCTTATTGCTTCATCTTTAGTGTTGAGAAGAGTGACCCTTGGTAGTGGTCAGTAAATACATATTATGCCCATAGGATACTCTTTCAAAGATTTTTTTTTTTTTAAGCATAAAAAGCATACTTGGTAAATGCTTGTTTCATTTGGTTGCTGCTTACCAACATATTTTTGGAAACGATAATTTATGGGAAAAATAGAAAAAACTTTTGGACCTATGGTTGCTACACTTAAGTTTGTACCAAATGGTAGAATAGTTCACTGGATACATGATGGAACTAAGGCAAGTCTTCAGTTAGAAAGTGGGTTTTAAAGGAGAGAAGGGAGGGTGCTGGGTGGCTCAGTCATTAAGCGTCTGCCTTAGGCTCAGGTCATGATCCCAGGGTCCTGGGATCAAGCCTTGCTTTGGGCTCTCTGATCGGTGGGAAGCCTGCTTCTCCCTCTCCCACTCCCCCCTGCTTGTGTTCCCTCTCTCACTGTCTCTCTCTGTCAAATAAATTTAAAAAGAGAGAGAGAGAGAAGGGAGATTCCGGAAATTTAGAGACTCTCTGTATTGGGAGATGTTTTAAGCATGGGGACAGTTTGGAATTTAATTGTTTGAATTGAACATAAGTGTAGTAAGTAGCACATTTGATTGATACTGTTTAGTGTCCAAAAGAACAACCCAGATTTGTAGGCAAAAAGAGAATTTGAAGCATTTTGAGAAATTAGTTCAATTAATAGCAATTTAGGGTTTAGTATGTACAAAGTGATTTGTAAGAGATGCTAAATATGTTCACTGCTTTAAAAAAAAAACCTATGGTTAATTTAAAAAGTTTAATATGAAAGAATTCCATCAATTAAGTCATGCGGTATGGCAAATCCTTTACTCCCACTTTTGTGCTCAGCCTGAGACAGGTTGTGGGGAGCAAGTTGCAGGTCTCCTCTCAACTACTCACCAGTGTCTATTCCCTGCCTTGCTCGCTTCCTTCGTTCTTCCCCAGACAGAATTCTTAGTTTTTGTCTCACATAGACTGATGGGGTGGGGGTAGGAGTGAGCTGGGGATGGTGGAAGGATGGTTATGTATTCTTTCAAATCTTTATGATTTACACCTAAACAATAGCTTTTGAAATATCAAAAGCCAAGAATTGATGTTTTTGTTCTCTGATTTCTTTGTAGAACCCCCTGCTTCTTTGGGTCAGGAGGGTCAAGAATTCTCTCCACCTCTAATGCTACTTCCAGATCACTACTCTTCCATCCTCATGTAAAAACCCACTCCTCTGATATGCATGCCTTTTTAATTAAAAAAAATTTTTTAATTCCAGAATAGTTAACATAGTGTTATATTAGTTTCAGGGATATAGTGATTCAACAATTCTATGCATTACTCAGTGCTCATCAGGATAAATGTACTCTTAATCCCCTTCACCTATTTCACCCATCCTCCCACCCACCTTCCCTCTGGCAACCATCAGTTTGTTCTTTATATTTAAGAAGCTGGTGGGTTTGTTTTGTTTTGGTTGGTCTTTTTTGTTCATTTGTTTTCTTAAATTCCACATATGAGTGAAATCATATGGTATTTGTTCTTTCTCTTACGTCACTTAGCATCATATTCTCTACATCCATCCATGCAGTTGCAAATGGCAAGGTTTCATTCTTTTTTCTGAGTAACTTTCCATTATATATATTATATATGTATATTATATAATGTTTTCTTTATCCGCTCATCTATTGATAGACACTTGGGCTGCTTCCATAATTTGGTTATTGTAAATAATGCTGCAGTAAACATAGGGGTACATATATCTTTTTGAATTAGTTTTTGTATTCTTTGGGTAAATACCCAGTAGTAGAATTACTGGATCATATGGCAGTTCTATTTATTTTTAGGAACCTCCATGCTTTTTTCCACAGTGACCATACCATTTGTATTCCCACCAGCAGGGCACAAGTGTTCCCTTTTCTCCACATCCTTGCCAACACTTGTTTCGTGTGTTTTTGAGTTTAGCCAATCTGACAGGTGTGAGGTGGTATCTCATCTTGGCCATCTGTCTTCTTTGAAAAAATGTCTGTTCATGTCTTCTGCCCATTTTTAATTGGATCATTTGGCTTTTTGCTGTTGTTATAGAAGTTCTTTATATATTTTGGATACTAATCCTTTATTGGATATGATTTACAAATATCTTCTCCCATTCAGTCAGTTGTCTTTTAGTTTTGTTGTTTCCTTTGCAGTGCAGAAGCTTTTTATTTTGACATAATAGAGTTTTTACGGTTTCAGGTCTCACATTTCGGTTAGATCCATTTTAGATTGAACAATTTTGAGTTTATTTTTTGTGTATAAGTGGTTCAGTTTCATTCTTTTGTATTGTAGCTGTCCAATTTTCCCAGCACCATTTGTTGAAGAGACTGTTCTTTTCCCCATTGCATATTCTTGGTTCGTTTGTCAAATATTGCCCGTGTAATCATGAGTTTATTTCTGGGCTCTCAATTCTATGCCACTGAGTTATGTGTCTGTTTTTGTGCCAGTACCATACTATTTTGATTATTACAGCTTTGTAGTATATCTTGAAATCTGAGACTGTGATACCAGTTTTCTTTTTCAAGATTGCTTGGCTATTTAGGGTTTTTTGTGGTTCCATACAAACTTTACGATTATTTGTTCTAGTTCTGTGAAAAATGCTGTTGGTATTTTGATAGGGATTGCATCAGATCTGTAGATTTCTTTGGGTAGTGTGGACATTTTAACAGTATTTGTTCTTCCAATCCGTGAGCATGGAATATCTTTCCATTTGTTTGTGTCATCTTCAATTTCTTTCAATGTTACAGTTTTCAGAGTACAGATCTTTCACCTCCTTGGTTAAGTATATTCCTAGGTATTTTATTTTTGGTGCAATTATAAATGGCATGCATTCCTGATGTAACAACTCTCCTTGTTTCTACCTAGAGAGCTCACAGTCATTCCTTGTCTATGGACTTGGACATTAAAAGTGCTCTTTCCACTGAAAGTCGTGCCCATAACCGTGCCCTTCAACTTGCAACTCTCATCGCTTTAATCTCCATTCCACTTCCACAGCTATAAATACTGAGTCCTGTCACCAGACAGAGTGGCTTTAGCTCAGAAAACTTCAGTTCAAAAACTGCCCTCTACCAAAACATCATTCTTTCAGCTCCCAATTCAGTTACTCCCTAAACAGCAATGTTTTATTAACTATTAAGCAATGTTTTATGTGGAGCTTCTTAAACCTGCAAAGGCTGGGAACCTATCCCCCCCTTTTTTTAAATTTGGAAATAGGTCTTTATATTTTTAAATTAACATATAATGTATTATTTGTTTCAGGTGTACAGGTCTGTGACTCATCGGTCTTACACAATTCACGGCGCTCACCAGAGCACATACCCTCCCCAGTGTCCATCACCCAACCACCCCATCCCTCCCCCACCCTCCACTCCAGCAACCCTCAGTTTGTTTCCTGAGATTAAGAGTCTCTTATGGTTTGTCTCCCTCCCTGGTTTTATCTTGTTTCATTTTTCCCTCCCTTCCCCTATGATTCTATGTCTTGTTTCTCAAATTCCTCATATCAGTGAGATCATATGATACTTGTCTTTCTCTGATTGACTTATTTCACTTAGCATAATACCCTCCAGTTCTATCCACATCATTGCAAATGGCAAGATTTCATTTTTTTATGGCTGCATAATATTCCATTGTGTGTGTATACATATATATATATATATATATATATATATATATATATATATATACACACCACATCTTCTTTATCCATTCTGTTGATGGACATCTTGGCTCTTTCCATAGTTTGGCTATTGTGGACATTGCTGCTATAAACATTGGGGTGCATGTGCCCCTTCAGATCACTACATTTGTATCTTTGGGGTAAATACCCAGTAGTGCAACTGCTGGATCGTAGGGTAGCTCTATTTTCAACTTTCTGAGGAAACTCCATACTATTTTTCAGAGTGGCTGCGCCAGCTTGCATTCCCACCAACAGTGTAGGAGGGTTCCCCTTTCTCTGCATCCTCGCCAACATCTGTCATTTCCTGACTTGTTAATTTTAGCCATTCTGACTGCTGTGAGGTGGTATCTCATTGAGGTTTTGATGGATTTCCCTGATGCCGAGGGTTGTTGAGCACTTTTTCATGTGGCTCTATTGGCCATTTGGATGTCTTCTTTGCAGAAATGTCTGTTCATGTCTTCTGACCATTTCTTGATTGGATTATTTGTTCTTTGGGTGTTGAGTTTGATAAGTTCTTTATAGATTTTGGATACTAGCCCTTTATCTGATATGTCATTTGCAAATATCTTCTCCCATTCTATCGGCTGTCTTTTGGTTCTGTTGACTGTTTCCTTTGCTGTGCAAAAAATTTATCATTGATGAAGTCCCAATAGTTCATTTTTGCCCTTGCTTCCCTTGCCTTCAGCAATGTTTCTAGGAAGAAGTTGCTGCGGCTGAGGTCGAAGAGGTTGCTGCCTGTGTTCTCCTTTAGGATTTTGATGGATTCCTGTCTCACATTTAGGTCTTTCAACCCTTTGGAGTCTATTTTTGTGTGTGGTGTAAAGAAATGGTCCAGTTTCATTCTTCAGCATGTGGCAGCCCAATTTTCCCAACACCATTTGTTGAAGAGACTGTCTTTTTTCCATTGGACATTCTTTCTTGCTTTGTCAAAGATTAGTTGACCATAGAGTTGAGGGTCCATTTCTGGGCTCTCTATTCTGTTCCATTGATCTATGTGTCTGTTTTTGTGCCAGTACCATACTGTCTTGATGGTGACAGCTTTGTAATAGAGCTTGAAGTCCGGAATTGTGATGCCACCAGCTTTGCTTTTCTTTTTCAACATTCCTCTGGCTATTCGGGATCTTTTCTGGTTCCATACAAATTTTAGGATTATTTGTTCCATTTCTTTGAAAAAAGTGGATGGTATTTTGATAGGGATTGCATTAAATGTGTAGATTGCTCTAGGTAGCATAGACATTTTCACAATATTTTTTCTTCCGATCCATGAGCATGGAATGTTTTTCCATTTCTTTGTGTCTTCCTCAATTTCATTCATAAGTATTCTATAGTTTTCTGAGTACAGATCCTTTGCCTCTTTGGTTAGATTTATTCCTAGGTATTGTATGGTTTTGGGTGCAATTGTAAATGGGATCAACTCCTTAATTTCTCTTTCTTCTGTCTTGTTGGTGTATAGGAATGCCACTGATTTCTGTGCATTGATTTTATATCCTTCCACTTTACTGAATTCCTGTATGAGTTCTAGCAGTTTTGGGGTGGAGTCTTTTGGGTTTTTCACATAAAGTATCGTATCACCTGCAAACAGTGAGAGTTTGACTTCTTCTTTGCCAATTCGGATGCCTTTTATTTCTTTTTTGTTGTCTGATTGCTGAGGCTAGGACTTCTAGTACTATGTTGAACAGCAGTGGTGATAGTGGACATCCCTGCCATGTTCCTGACCTTAGGGGAAAAACTCTCAGTTTTTCCCCTTGAGAATGATATTCGCTGTGGGTTTTTCATAGATGGCTTTTATGATAGAGGTATGTGCCCTCTATCCCTACACTCTGAAGAGTTTAATGAAGAAAGGATGCTGTATTTTGTCAAATACTTTTTCTGCATCTATTGAGAGGATCATATGGTTCTTGTTCTTTCTTTTTTAATGTATTGTATCACATTGATTTGCAGATCTTGAACCAACCTTGCAGCCTAGGAATAAATCCCACATGATTTGCAGATGTTGAACCAACCTTGCAGCTTAGGAATAAATCCCACTTGTTCGTGGTGAATAATCCTTTTAATGTACTGTTGGATCCTATTGGCTAGTATTTTGGCGAGAATTTTTGCATCCATGTTCATCAGGGATATTGGTCTGTAGTTCTTTTTGATGGGGTCTTTGGTTTTGGGATCAAGGTAATGCTGGCCTCGTAAAATGAGTTTGGAAATTCTCCTTCCATTTCTATTCTTTGAAACAGCTTCAGTAGAATAGGTATTAATTCTTCTTTAAATGTTTGGTAGAATTCTGCTGGGAAGCCATCTGGCCCTGGGCTCTTGTTTGTTGGGAGATTTTTGGTTACTGCTTCAATTTCCTTACTGGTTATGGGTCTGTTCAGGTTTTCTATTTCTTCCTGGTTCAGTTTTGGTAGTTTATATGTCTCTAGGAAAGCATCCATTTCTTCCAGATTATCTAATTTGCTGGCATTTAGTTGCTCATTATATGTTCTTATAATTGTTTGTATTTCTTTGGTGTTGGCTGTGATCTCTCCTCTTTCATTCATGATTTTATTTATTTGGGTCCTTTCTCTTTTCTATTTGATAAGTCTGGGCAGTGGTTTATCAATCTTATTTATTCTTTCAAGGAACTGGCTCCTATTTTCATTATCTGTTCTACTGTTCTGTTGGTTTCTATTTCATTGATTTCTGCTCTGATCTTTATTATTTCTCTTCTCCTGCTGGGTTTAAGCTTTATTTGCTGTTCTTTCTCCAGCTCCTTTAGGTGTAGGGTTAGGTTGTGTATTTGAGGCCTTTCTTGTTTCTTCAAAAAGGCTTGTATTGCTATATACTTTCCTCTTAGGGCTGCCTTTGCTGCATCCCAAAGATTTTGAACAGTTGTGTTTTCATTTCCCTTTGTTTCCATGAATTTTTTAAATTCTTTAATTTCCTGGTTGACCCATTCATTCTTTAGTAGGATGCTTTTTACCCTCCATGTATTTTAGTTCTTTCCGACTTTCCCCTTGTGATTGCATTCTAGTTTCAAAACATTGTGGTCGAAAAATATGCAAGGAATAATCCCAATCTTTTGGTACCAGTTGAGACCTGATTTGTGACCCAGGATGTGATCTATTCTGGAAAATATTCCATGGGCACTAGAGAAGAATGTGTATTCTGTTGCTTTGGGATGGAATGTTCTGAATATATCTGTGAAGTCCATTTGGTCCATTGTGTCATTTAAAGCCTTTATTTCCTTGTTGATCTTTTGCTTAGATGATCTGTTCATTTCAATGAGGTGGCTGTTAAAATCCCCTATTATTGTCGATGTGTTTCTTTGATTTTGTTATTAATTGGCTTATATAAGTGGCTGCTCCCAGTTAGGGGCATAGATATTTAAAATTGTTACATCTTCTTGTTGAATAGACCCTTTAAGTATGACATAGTGTCCTTCCTCATCTCTTTATTATAGTCTTTGGTTTAAAATCTAATTTGTCTGATATAAGGATTGCCACCCCAGCTTTCTTTTGATGTCCATTAGTATGGTAAATGGCTTTGTACCCCCTCACTTTAAGCCTGGGGGTGTCTTTGGGTCTAAAATGAGTCTCTTGCAGACAGCGTATCGATGGGTCTTGTTTTTTTATCCAATCTGATACCCTGTGTCTTTTGATTGGGGCATTAGCCCATTTACATTCAGGGTAACTATTGAAAGATATGAATTTAGTGCCATTGTATTGCCTATAAGGTTACTGTATATTGTTTCTGTTCCTTTCTGGTCTGTTACTATTAAGCTCTTTCTTTGCTTAGAGGACCCCTTTCAATATTTCTTGTAGGGCTAGTTTGGTGTTTGCAAATTCTTTTAGTTTTTGTTTGTCCTGGAAGATTTTTCTCTCTCCTTCTACTTTGAATGACTGTCTAGCTGGATATAGTATTCTTGGCTGCATAGTTTTCTCGTTTAGTGCTCTGAATATGTCATGCCAGTCCTTTCTGGCCTGCCAGGTCTCTCTGGATAGGTCTGCTGCCAATCTAATGTTTCTCCCATTGTAGGTTACAGACCTCTTGTCCCGAGCTGCTTTCTGGATTTTCTCATTGTCTCTGAGACTTGTTGAGTTTTACTATTAGATGTTGGGGTGTTGACCTATTTTTTATTTTGGGGGGGTTCTCTGTGCCTCCTGGATTTTGATGCCTGTTTCCTTAATTTCCAAATTAGAGAAGTTCTCTGCTATAATTTGCTCCGATATACCTTCTGCCCCTCTCTCTTTCTTCTTCTTCTGGGATCCCAATTATTCTAATGTTTTGCTTTATGGTATCACTTATCTCTTGAATTCTCCCCTCGTGATCCAGTTTATCTTTTTCTCAGCTTCTTTATTCTCCTTCATTTGGTCTTCCATATCACCAATTCTCTCATCTGCCTCATTTATCCTAGCAGTTAGAGCCTCCATATTTTATTGCACCTCATTAATAGCCTTTTTTATTTTGACTTGGTTAGATTTTTCTTTTATTTCTCCAGAAAGGGATTCTCTAGTATCTTCTATGCTTTTTTCAAGCCCAGCTAGTATCTTTATAATTGTCACTCTGAACTCTAGTTCTGACACCTCACTAATGTCTGTATTGATTAGGTCCCTGTACTGCCTCTTGCTCTTTTTGTGGAGGTGAGTTTTTCTGTCTTGTCATTTTGTCCAGAGGAGAACAGATGAATGAGAGAACAAAATGCTTAAAAAAAATGCTAAGATGGTAACAATGACCCCAGAAAAATATATAGTAAACAAATCAGAAGAGAGCTGAAACCAGGGGGAAAAGAAAGGGGTTAAAAAAAAAAAAAAGAACACAATGAGGCTGGTGGAACTAACAGAGCCACACAGTAGATTTTGGGTGTATTTTGGTCTGTTAGAAGAAATTCCCTCCCAAAATTTTAAAGAAAGAAAAACATGTATATATAAAAATAAGGGCAAATACAATGAAGGGATGGAATATGACTGTAAAGATGAAAATTAAAAAAAGATTTTAAAAAAGGAATTGATAAGAAGTTGGTTGAAAAAAATGAAAAAAATATTTAAAAAAAGAATGTGATCAGGTGGGAGACTAGGACAACGTCATACACTAGATTTAGGGTATATTTTGGTCTGTTAGAAGAAACTGTATCCCAAAATTTTAAAGAAAGATAAACTTACATATATATATATACACAAAATAAGGTTAAATACAATGAAGAGATAGAATATGATTACAAAAATGAAAAATTAAAAAAGATTTTAAAAAAGGAATTGATAAGTTGGTTGAAAAAGGAAAGAAGAAAAATTCAACTAAAAAAATAGAAAAAGTAAAAAATAAAATTTATAAAATTAACTTTGAAAGACTAACAAATCATGGGGAAAAAGCCATGAATTCTATGTGCTGTATTCCCCTAGCGCTGGAGTTCTGTGAGTCTCATTGAGGGGTAAACTTGGTCTTGGCTGGCTGTTCTTGCTGGTCTTCTGGGGGAGCGGCCTGTTTCAGTGGTTCTCAAATGTCTTTGCCTGAGGCAGAATTGCCCTGCCCTTGCCAGGGGCCAGGCTAGATAATAGGCTCAGGTTTGCTCTGGGTAGCTTTTGTTCCCTGAAAGCTTTCCGTACAGCTTGGGAGGACGAGAGTGAAAATGGCAGACTCCCAATCTCCGCCCCAGAGGAGCCAAGAGCTCAGGGCCCCACTCCTCGGTGAGCCCTCAGAGAAAAGCAATTACTCCTATCTCCCCGGTCTCCAGCCATACTCCGTGCTCACCCAGCCTCTGACCAAGCGTTTCTATCTCTGGCACACGACCCCATTTGGTCTCCAAACCCAGCAGATTCCTGTGGTGCGCTCCCGCGCCGCTCTTCCCAGGGGAGGAAAAGCAGTCTCCCCGGATTTGCCGCTTGTTGGTTCCCTGCTCGAAGAGTAGTGGCCCGACTGTGCTGCAGATCACCATTTATGGCAACCCCGAGCTGAGAGCCCACTCCTCGGCTCTGTCTTTCCAGCCGGCTTCCCCACTCCAATACCTGAGAGCTCTGCCACACTCACGCACCCCTGGTCTGTGACCCTGAGGGTCCTGAGACCACACTGTCCCAGCAAGTGTTCCACCTCCTGCTTAGCCACTGGAGCGATGTGCCTCAGCGGAGCAGATTTCTAAAGGTTCTGATTTTGTGCTCTGCTGCTCTCTCACTTTCTAGTAGCCAGCTGACGGAGGCTCCCTCCCTCCGTCCTCTGTCGTTCCAAGTATCGCCTGGGATTCCTCTGCACATCCTTCCAGAAAATGGTCGCTTTTCTGTTCATAGAATTGCTATTCTTTTCTTCAACCTCCTGTTAAGTTTGTAGGTGTTCAGAATGGTTGGTAACTATCTAGCTGAATTCCTGGGACCAGATGAAATTTAGGTCTCCTACTACTCCTCCCCTTGGACCCTATCCCGTATCACAGAGATCTTGCTTCCTTGACAGAACACTCTAGCAATTTGCTCCTCAGCTGGCTTCCAAATTTGGACAAAATGGATTGTGTGTGTGTGTGTACCTGTGTAGAGGACACTTGCCATTAGTCACGGTTTCCTCCAATGAATAGCTTCCAGGGTGATCAAACTATTTCTTCACATGTGACAACTTTTTGCATAGAATACATCTGAAGATATTATTTGGGGCCTTTTTTCCCCCCACCTAATCTATGTTCTTAAAGATTTTTTTTTTTAAATTCATCTTCTTTATCTTTAAAGATGAATAGAAAAAAAATCTGAAGAAAAGCTATTCAGAAACAACACAATGTTTTAAGTACTTCTGTTGCTAAACTAAATACAAAATGGCAAAATCCTTTAGGAAGTTTGCTTAAACTTGAGTTTGGCCAGAATAGTTCAGAGAACTAGTTTCTGTTTGAGCAGAGCTTTATTCAGGCTTACCTGAAAAGTGAAATATAAAATGATTTCTGGCTAACAAGCCCTAAGCTTCGCTTTTCTTTGCTTGCCCTCAAATACCTGTGAATACGGAGAAAAAGACAAAAGCTCACACTATCCACCAAAATCTAGGACTGATGACCTATTTGCTAAGATCTTTGGCAATTTTCTACCAACTATCAAGCCAGTGGAATGGTAATAAAACAAAACTAGCATTAAGCAGCTGGAAGTACAGGATATCTATAAACGCCATATGTCCTTCTTTATCTCTGTTTAAGAAAAATGTCTGGCCTAACAATCACTCTACTGTGTGGGTCCCTCCTTTTTTGAGGCTAGTATATGACTTCTTTCATACTGTTCTCTTCGATGTTAGGAAAGATCCAAGGGAACAATAACCTCTCTTTAACCTCTCTGTATCTGTTTCCTATTCTGTAAAATGAAGCTTATAATAGTATGTAACTCATAGAATGTTATGAGGTTAAAATGAATTAATCTACGTAAGAGCACTCAGAACACTAATGCTTCACAGTAAGCACTACATAAACATTAGCTATCATTATTTCTAGACAGCTGGTGCCTGGAGGTGCTCCCAGGAAACTATCCCATACAGCATGACCGAGGGACAGTCTGTAGAGGCAAAATGAGGCAAAACCCTGGTAGCAGTAAATATTGAGAACTGTTTTATACACTGTATCTATTGAGTATCAAAGAGCCAAGAAGAGCTTGGTAAAAGGCTTCTATACAGTGAAAACTGGACCAAGCAGCTGTGATGGTTAATTTTTTTAGTTTGGGCTACAAGGTGTACACACCCTTGGCCAAGTATTATTTTGGATGTGTCTGTGAGGTGTTTCTGGATGATATTAACATTTTAATCAGTATACCTAGTAAAGCTGATTGCCCTCCCAAAGGCAGTGGACCTCATCCAATCGACTGAAGATCTGAGTACATAAAAAGTGTAAGATGGAACTCCTCCTACCTATTTTAGTTGGTATATTGGTCTTTTCCGGCCTTTATACTCAGACTGAAATGGGCTCTTCTTGGGTCTGGAGCTTGCAGGTTTTCAGACTGGAACTTACACCATCTGCTCACCTGGTTCTCGGACCCTCAGACTGGACTAAAACAGTAACACATCAGCTCTCCTGGGTCTCCAGCTCACTGAATGGCTATCTTGGGAATTCTCAGCCTCCATAATTTCGTGAGTCAATTCCTTGTAATAAATCTCTTTATACACACACATGTGCGCACATGTATATTTATCTCCCCTAATGGTTCTGTTTCCCTGGAACACTCTAATACAGAAGCTATACTTATAAAGATTGTGTCTAACTATTAATCTAAAAAAGCAACCCAGGGGAGCCTGGGTGGCTCAGCCGTTAAGCGTCTGCCTTCGGCTCAGGTCATGGTCGCAGGGTCCTGGGATCGAGCCCCGCATCGGGCTCCCTGCTCCGCGGGAAGCCTGCTTCTCCCTCTCCCCCTGCTTGTGTTCCCTCTCTCGCTGTGTCTCTCTCTGTCAAATAAATAAATAAATAAAATCTTTAAATAAAAAAATAAAAAAGCAACCCATAACCAAGTGAGCAGAGCAGAATGAAGTGAAATGGACAAATAAATACAAATCCAATTTTGACAAATCCAATTTTGTGGACCTCTGCTCTAAGTTAACTTTGTAAACTTTAGGGTCCACTACCTGTCATTCCACTTCTCAAACTTAAGACAGAGATTACCTGGAAGCTATTTACCAATTCAATTTTATCTCCACATTATCCTTAGCCTTAGGAAAAGGATCCATTAATTCTAGGTGTTCCCAAAATACAATCCTGTGTATACATTTGAGGCCAAGTAATTAAGAAATAGTTTATTCATAAAGGGTATTTTTAAGACAGTTTCAAATAAAGTCTAATTAATCGAAGTAGCCATTAAAGGTTCAGAATATCATTTATAATCAGTAAACAAAAATAAAATGCCATTAAATATTTACTTATGTATTTGTACCTTATAGGTCTGTAATGTCCTATCTTCTGCAAGAGTGGAAACTGTTATACCTCACCCACCATGGATTAAGCCTAAAGCCTTCACATTCTTTACCATGATTATAAATAGAAGCTTTTCTTTCTAATAATTTATTGGCTTTAACATATACAATTCCAATGACTAAATCCCAAAATAAAAATATATTTACCATCCAAAAAATTGTTTTTTTTTTTTTTTTTACAAAAATTTAGCCTCCTGGAATAACTTAAAGAAGTAGATATGGTAAAATGATTTTTAAAGTACTTTTTTGTCCAATTAAGATGATGATAATCACTTCAAATTTTAACACAATATCAATCATACACCAAAATTTCCTAGGCTCCTAGTAGATCAATACCAGTCTAAATCCAGAAGACTTAAAAATCTCTTTGTATTCATTCTAAATCAGAAAGACCATCCCCCTTCCTAACAAAGAGATAAGCTACCAAATAATTTTATAGAACCTCATCTTACTGTTCATGATTAGCTTATTCCCTGTATTGAAAAAGTCTTTTAAATGTTATCTGAGAATTCTCTTAGTTTAGGATTACAGTTGTTTTTAGCTTACACACTGAAATTCTGACAAGCACCTAGAAAAAAAAAATCCACAATTAGTGCAAAGCCAGCAGACAATATTTTAAGTCATTCTTCCAAATACAACTAGAGCTAAGGTTACTAAATGCCAAATTTTATGTAAATATATAAGTTCCTACCTTGCTTTTTGAAAGACAGCAAATACAAAAATAGTTTAACATTAGGTTTAATGAAGTTTATAGCGCATGTATTATTAGTCTTATTTTAACTGCAAAAATATTTTAGCCACATTTAGAAAAAATAAACTTAATGAGAATATAACCCTATATTTCGAAAGGCCAGATGCAAGAATACTGATTCTTTTCCTTGTAAGCAGAATACATGCCATAAAGCTTATGAAACAGTCACTTCATAGGAATGAATGCATTTTTAAAACACTGGTTAATCTGTGGGGAATTCCACATTTGCCTATTTAACAAAAATACATCCACCTTGTAAGGCTTTGGTATAGGTGATTCACAGCACTTCCATCATTTCTCTTTCTTCTTTGCCTCACTCTTCTCCAGTTCCTTTGTCTGCTCACCCTTCTCCCTTTTCATGTTTACATTTGCTCTTCCTTCTTGATTTCTCCCCTTATCAATTATTTTATAGTCTTCAAGGAGTGTTTGTCCTGTTTCTTTTGCAGTTTTCTTCACCATTGCTTTGATACCAATGTTGTCAATATTATAGGCAGTAACACCAACATTGATGGCAGAATCTACTGCATCATGTGTAGCTTCTCCTGCAGTATGCCCATATCTTTAAAAGATTAGAAAAAAGTGTAATGAAATTATAAATACAAATTAAGATCTTCTGATTTAGTATTAAATAAGTCCCATGTTTAGTATGTTATTCCTGAAAGCAAAATAAAAGGTTATGTTTCAATTTAATTAATAACTTAAAACACAGTAAAGAATAAAATCAAGCTCTGCCAAGGCTGTATTTCTCCTTTAGCAAAGACTGTGAAAATAAACTCAGGCTAGCTAAGATTAATGTAATAAAGACTGTTTATGTTGAAGAATAAAATGTAAATTATAATAAAGATTGTTCATCAGTCATTATTTCCCTTTTTTTAACCCACCCCTTCTGGAAATAGAAAATTTTCAATGAAGCAACTATAGGACACAAAGAATCTATAGTCACTATAGTTTCGAGTTCTACCTTAACTAGACTTTGGTTAGGTCTTTTATTTGTTTTATTTACTTTTTTTTAAAGAGGGAACGGGGGTGGGATGAGAGAGGTGAGGAGCAGAAGGAGAGGGAGAGAGAGAATCTTAAGCAGGCTCCATGCCCAGGGCAGAGCCCAAGAGGGGGCTTGATCTCACGACTCTGAGATCATGACCTGAGCCGAAATCAAGAGTCAGATGCTTAACCGACTAAGCCACCCAGGCTAGGCCTTTTGAAGTATCAGAATTGGAGACTGTCTTTAAGAAAGATTCTACAACACTTTCTCCCTCACTCCACTCTGCTGCAGACTCACTGGCCTTCTTATGTTCTTTGAACCCATCAAACACACATGTGCCACCTTAAGACCTTTGTACTGGCTGGTATCCACCTAAACTATTCTCACCCCAGGTATTCACATGTCTCACTGCCTCACCTTCTTCCTATCAGCTAATTATTATCTTCTATCTCACCTATTTCAACTGCCTTACTCCACATGCTCCACCCCACTGCCCATCAATCCATCCATAAGCTGCTCTTTCTTATTCTATAACTTACCACGTGCTACATGCTATAGAACTTATTAACTCCCATTGTTTTTGCTTTGCTTATTGTCTTGCTAGAATATAAACCCTATCAGAAAAAGGACTCTGCCATGTTCATTAATGTATCCTATGCACTGAGAACACTGCCTAACATTTAATATTTGTTGAATGAATAAAATGATTAATTACTGCCCTATCCACCACACAGTTTCTATAGCATCAAATGTATAGCAAAATGTTTGGGAAATTATAAAAGCACTATACAAAAGTAGTTATTATTGACAATTACCAATATGTGTTTAATACCATTTCTATAAGAAAATACAAGTAAAAAGCTTACACAAAGATACTAAAAATTATCTCACTGCTTTTTCTCTTTACCCTTTTAAAAGCACCAGGTTTTTTCTTGCTTAGCAAGCATAAACTTAAACAACAAACAAAAAAAAGGCAACATTTTACAATTTTCTCCAGGACACACTGAAGTTTCCTAGGTGCTTTGTGACCTGTATCTGGACATTTTATACTAATACTGGATCTGTTCTTTGAATTCACAAGTCCTCTATCACCATTAGTCTGGCCTGGAACAGTGGACTGTGATCCTACTAGCTTGTTCATGCTTGTTTTTTTTTTTCCAATCTCAGTGCTAGAAGTGTGAATCTTATTATGTTCCCGAATGAGGATTCCATTCTGTCCTGTGCCTAATGTTAATAATTAGAACCAGAAGATGACAGAACCTACAATTTGTCAAACCGTACATCTATACCACTCTTTTTAAAAAAGATTAATTATTTATTTGAGAAAGAGAAAGCACGTGTGATTCGGGGAAGGGGCAGACAGAAAGGGAGAGAGAGAATCCTGAAGCAGACTCCTCACTGAGTGCAGAGCCAGACACAGGGCTCAATTCCAGGACCCCAAGATCATGACCTGAGCCAAAATCAAGGGTCAGACGCTTAACCAATTGAGCCACCCAGGCACCCCTATACCACTCTTGATTGGGGCTTTCTCACCAGTTACCAGACATCAAAACTTCTTAACTGCCGTCTGCCAGTCCCTGTTGCTTTGCAACCCCTCGGCATTCCATAGCATTTGCTGATTTTGCAGAAGACATGGAAGCTTCTGTCAATCAAGCCCCCACAAATACTATCATCAGGTGGCAATGGCTAAGGTTAAATGAGAAGAAAGAGGCGGTAGCAGTTTCAGCGCTGGAAGAGTGAGCCTAAGTCTTGGTTGAGCAGGTTTCTCTTAGGGCTTTTCTTTTCCAGGTCTGTGTGAAGGATCTGGAAACCATATTATGTATGAAATTGTTAAAGGAACTGGGAGTATTTAGAAGATAAGAAAAAGTACGTGAAGGACATGATGATAATGTTTAAATACTTGTATAGTTACCATATGGAAAAGAGAAGACTGATCTTATATAGCTCCTGAATAGATGCTATATAGAACTGGTTTTGGGTAATATGACATCTGCCAAAAGAATTACCTTCAATGAATTTGAATTTGCCCCTTCACCTGGTGCAAATTTAAGGGGGAATTTTAATTAAAATTCACTAAACAAACCAATAAAATACTGTACCTTAAAAAGGTAAATTCCTTATAGAAAAACAATTTTACTAAGTTTATTCTTCAGAAAAATGTAGAACACACTGTATCTTAGAACAAGATAAAATTTTAATGAGGGGAAAACAAAAATGGATCTAACTTACTAAATTTATAGGATTTTCCTCTTAGCAATTTATTATTATTTTTTTTAGTTTATTTTTTTTTTAGTAATCTCTATACCCAGTGTGGGGCTCAAATATAGGACCACAAGATCAAGAGTCACACCCTCTTCTGACTGAGTCAGCCAGGCACCCCATCCTCTAAACAATTTCAAATGGGAAAAAAAAAGGAGCTTAAAGGTGAAACTGAAACTATGTAGATAAGTGATGAATTATTGCAATACTGCAATTAAATATAGATTTGAAGTTATTGATTTTTATTGTTCCTGTAGGTCTCATGTTGCTAAACTTAAAATAAGACAAAAGCATTAACGTAACTGACAAAAACAGTCTTAATGAATAGTTCCTACACATTTACCTAAATATTTTAAGAATTATACAGATCCTTAGATAAACCATTAATAATCAAGGAACATAATCTGGAATCATAATCAAAACCATGAAAGGTATAAACAATATATTTCTCTAACACAATCTGCGTTTAAATATGCCTAAATGAAAAGATAATCTTCTGTATTGGCTTGTAACACCAGAAATCAGATAAGGAAGTATATATAATACATTTGTTTTTCTCCTAGGCATAATGCATGTAATTAGGCAGATTCAAAACAACTTGGGAAAATAACTTATCATAGGCAATAAGAATACAAATTTTATTATACTATCATCAGTTGGATTTGAAGAGAAAAACGCAAATGCTTACCCTATCAAATACTTTTTCGAAGTGTAAACAAATGTAATTTCATAAATATAAAAATATCAATTTACTACATTTACATTCATAAATGTAAATTTATGTAAATAAATGAGAACTAAAATGAAATAACTAGCTCTTCCATTTCTTCAGTGACAATATCATTAAGTTATTACTGGTTTAATACTTAGTTTCTTCTTTTAAAAGACAATTTCTACTTCTGGGCCAGACTATTCATAAGTGAGGAAACAGTATTACAAAACCCTTTAACATCCCCACTGCCACTCACAACTTTCCAAGGTTCTAATTAAATTACTGCTAAGACCAAAGCAGCTATTTTATAGTTAGAAATACAAACCTACTTAACTAAATTCTCACCTGTTTTTTCACTCCATGAATCTTTGGAGTAAAGGATAAAGAGCACAGCAATACATACCATAATTAAAATAAATTAGCTCAGAACCGCTATTAGAATGTCCTTTTCATCATATTAAGATCTCCTCACTAAAGACCAAAAATATAAAATCTACACCAAAACCTTGCTAGTTATGTTAATCCCAAACCTTTAATAAAGCTCTACTTAATTGTACTTAGATAAGCATTTTTTTTTTTCACTGAAGTAGGAAATGGGCAAAGCCACTGGAAGCATTTACTACTTTCTAACATGACTGCCTACTTATTTCTGCTAACAAATGATACTGGTAATATAAAAATAATTCACTTTTGGCCTAAAAGGCACTTCTGACTTTTTTGGGCTCCTGCAACAAAAGAAAAAACTATTTTTCTAATTACGACTGATCCACCAAAGTAACCTCACACCCATAAAACAAAGAGTATTAAGAGATCAAGGCTTTAAGTACCAAGAGGTAGTAAGCTGGAAGACTTTATATTTCCACCAAAAGAATTTCAGATCTATTCTGTATTTTCTTTGCCAAATCTTTTGGTCAAAATTGACACTCCAAGATGTTATGTTGCTTTGACTCAAAAGATATGCATGCCCCAGATGGAGATCAAATCAACTCAGACTGGAAATTAAGTTAGTTTTTCCTAAGCCACAGGTAATTTACTATAGTGGCAGGGAATGTAAATGCATGATAGATAATGGTTTCTAACTCTAGATACTAAACTTGCACAGATGTCTCATCAAGGACAGGGTTGGTCCAGTACTGTTCTTTCACACTGCATGACACAAAAAGACCTGGCTTACATCCCAGCTCTACCACTTACTAGGGCTATAATCTTTAACAAGGTATTTAACAGCTCTATGCTTTGGCTTCCTCATTTGTAAAATGGAGATAATAGTGTTAAAGATTTCTGCTAACAAATGATACTGATATCTAAAAATAATTCACTTTTGGCCTAAAAGGCACTTCTGACTTTCTTGGGCTCCTGCAACAAAAGAAAAAACTATTTTTCTAATTACGAGTGATCCCCCAAAGTGGGTGGCTCAGTCGGTTAAGCATCTGACTCTTGATTTTGGCTGGGGTCATGATCTCAGGGTTGTGAGATGGAGCCCCACATTGGGCTCTGTGCTGGGCATGAAGCCTGCTGAAGATTCTCTCTCTCTCCCCCCCTCAAAAAAAGAAATACTGTTAAAGATTAAATGTATATATTGAAAAGCACTGAACACAATGTCTGATACATAAGTATGAACTCAAATGTTGTGAGTAGATAATTAAACAAATAACTGAGAGTTGAGAATACCATTAGTATTACTTTTTGGTTTCTATTTTTTTTTTAATGTTTTATTTATTTATTCATGAAAGTCAGAGAGAGAGAGAGAGAGGCAGAGGCAGAGGGAGAAGCAGGCTCCCCACTGAGCAGGGAGCCCGATGCGGGGCTCGATCCCAGGACCCTGGGATCATGACCTGAGCCAAAGGCAGACGCTTAACCATCTGAGCCACCCAGGTGCCCTACTTTTTGGTTTCTAAATAAAAATTTAATATTAGGCTTTAAACTAATTCAAACTCGGGTCCTTCTACTAGATTTAATTTTTAGACCTAGATTCCTCTAGGACTTATAAAGAATAAAGAGCTAAAATCAGATGATCCTGTTTTAAGTCTCACCTTCAATAGTTATCAGATTAGCTTGGGCAGATCACTCATTTCTATGTTTGCCCACTTCTTAATATATGAAATAGATGACATACCATCTGTCCATTCCAATAAGAATGAACAATGGTAGAGTCAAATAAGATGTGACAATATTTAACATTCTTTGTATACAGAAGGGGCTAATATTAACAAGGTAAAATAGATTAATTATAATTCAAGTTTTTCCCATCAAAACTACCAGCAAAATCACCCATCACGAACATGCAGTTAATAAGGTATTCAGAAACTACAGGCTTTTTTTTCATTTAACTTATTCTTTGCATTAATGATGAACAAATATAACCATTAGTAATATAAGGCAAAGTCACAGTAATTCTATTAATTTGCCTAAAATATTATTAAGAAAAACAGAGTAAAAAAATTTTGTTTCATCAGATATTCAATAATGACACAATCATTTTAACTGTCCTGAATTTTTGCAAATGCTATAAGAGATTTAGTCATTAAAATGATAAAACTCAACTTACTTGTATTTGACAGTTTGTACAGTTTCTGCTGAAACATTGTTAACAATACATCTGGCTGCACATTCCAATCCCTGCCAGACAGTTGAAAATCCTGCAAATATATTTAAAAGTAAGTAAAACTACAGCTAAACAAATGGACTTTCCTAGTCAAATTTACGGGTCTGTTACCTTGAACACTACTTGCTGCTACGACCATAGCACCATCCAAGGGAGACTTCCCATTTCTGTCTTTTCTAAGAGATTCTGGAACAAGTTTGCTTCCATGCTTCTTAACGTGTGGAGCTAGTTCCTTTCCAACACAATTTGCTACAGTGCAAACTCCGTCAACTAATATAACCATAAAAAAAGGAAACACTTAGAAAAAATTTATTCTTCCCTTGATTTTACCACTCTTACTTAGCAAAATTCTTACATGAGCATCTAAAGTTGTTTTATTGCATAACTTAGCATTTCTATATAAGGATGAGAACCATAGCTGGCTAGTTTTTAAACAAAGGCTATTATTTGGTTTAAAGATATGTTTGCAGAACGTAATGATTAAAACCCTGCCTCTTAAATATAATGTTCTTTTTGGCAATTTGCTTAAAAGAAAACCAAGACTGCTACAATGCAAGACTTGTAGGTCCATCTTTCATGTTGTCCAGCTATGTGTACTTCTATGTTTTCTCCATACTGACAAATATTTCACTGAAATAGTAATAAAGTATTTAAGTCTATATAAAAGTAAACAAACCAAAATCTGATTCAAAGAATAATGAATACCAAAAGATAATCTTACTAAATCTAATGATAATTCATTAAGGAGTGATCTGGCCATCTTAAAATACCAAACTTCAGATCTATGATTCTCAGAGGAGAAGGAATTAGAAGCATATTACTTGGGAAGGCTGACACCAGAATCACTGGATCAGCTTAATTCAAACAATACATACCTCCCACTTGATCCCAACTACTAAGCAGTGAGCTGTCTCTAAAAGAATGTGTCATATTCAAGGATAGCAAATACATTCAGAGCCATTCCTTTTCAAATGCACAGACACTCCCCTGACACATCAAAATAACCCTTTAACCAATGTTTCTCAAAGTAATATGCAAATAACAATCACCTAGGGATCTTGTTTCTGAATCAGTAATGTGTACCAAGTACCTGAAATATTTCTAAGGCTCTCAGATAGGCTGATGTTGCTATAGATCCCACTATGAGTAGCAAGGTGATCCTGCTTTGTCTTAATCCTTTACTCTTAAGGTTAAACCATCTAAATGAACATTTAGATTAACCTGAATTGAGAGATCGTTTTTTAATTTAACTGAAAGAAGTAAAGTCCTCCAAAGTTACTTTACCCAGGAATTGACTGACTTTCGCTGCTCCTCCTGTAGCCTGCTTCGCTATATAAAGTCCCCTGGTCACAGCTGGACTAACTTCCACTGGTTTTTCTTCTGGTTGGATCCGTTCACGGAGTTTAGAAGCACCTTTCTGGATTGCTTTGCCGGTAAATTCAGCACCTTTGACCAAACCCCAGCTCACCCAGGAAGCACCTTTTTACAGGAAAATTTAAAAGTGCACAATATTAGAGCTGATCATACCTACAAACCCTTTAATAAATCAAAAGGAAAACAACCAAGGAATTTAATGTTCAGATCCCAAACATACCATAAACTTTGAAGCCAACTTTACAATTACAATTTTCTGCCTAGAATACACTTTTTCTAAATAAGTTCATCTTTCAGTACTTAGGTCACAGATCACTCAATAACATAGTTCTGTATTACCCTATGCTGCTACTACAACTTGTAGGTATCTTCTACATGTTACTTACCACATATTACTATCATTATGGACTAATTTTGGGTTTTGGTGCCAATAATACAGTATTTGGCTTAAGGACTCAGGTATCCTTGTTCTCGCCTTAGTCCAGGTACCACTTTTACTCTATGAAGTACTGAGGGGTTTAGACACAAATAATGCAAATTGGAAACCAATAAATCTAGATCTCAAACACCAAGGCAGAACTCTTGCTTGCTTGCTTTAAACAAAAGGCTAAGGCAGGGGGTCCTGTTCCTCCCTCAATCCCAAACCCAAATCCCATGATCTCAGCACCTTTTAGTTTATAACATAAACCTGAATGACAAAGACAGAAGAATACTCAAAAAATACACGAGAAGATCTAAGAAGAAAACTAGAAAGCCTAGATGGTTTAGCCATTTCTCATGACAGTAGTTCCCAGCCCTTTGCTTTGCTCAATGCTTCTTACAGCATGCATGAAAAATGAAACTGTCAAGAGAGGAAGCATGATAGCATAGACTTCTCTAGTGAAAAGGCCCTGTGCACACATAAGGAAAGGAGAAATGGGAAGGAGATGGGAAAAACAAGAAAAAGTACCAAGTAGAATAGTTTCCCCTAAGAGGAAGAATTAAGTGTTACCCTGCTCTGGAGAGCTTATAATTTTAAATATTTCCTTTTTGGCTATACCCTGAAAAAACAAGCTTTTAAAGCTAGACAAATAAAATACCTTAGTATATTCTCCAAAGGTCTGTGGCACGGTTTTTACGTAATTATCTTGGTCTATGAATGACTAGGCATCCAGTGATCATGTGAAAATCCTGTTTATTTAAAAATGCTAACAACTGGGGTGCCTGGGTGGCTCAGTTGTTAGGCGTCTGGTCATGATCCAGGGTCCTGGGATTGAGCCCCGCATCGGGCTCCCTGCTCAGCAAGAAGCCTGCTTCTCCCTCTCCTATTCCCCCTGCTTGTGTTCCCTCTCTCGCTGTCTCTCTCTCTCTGTCAAATAAATAAATAAAGTCTTCAAAAATAAATAAATAAGTAAAAATGCTAACAATGAAAAATAAAGTGCCAAGTGGTAACTGATTAGAAAAATTTTGTGGGGGGAAAAAAAAAGAAAAACTGTTGTGTTTCTCCTCCTGTTCTAGTCAACATGTCCACCTCTAGCTCAAACACTACCCCCACTGTCTGACCCGTGGGGGAGGACCAGGTCTCAAACCCAGACAAATACCTTCCAGCCAGAAGTTCCCATAACAATAAAGGGATTGAAGACCTCTATTAAAAATATACATTTGGGGTTTAGAGTTAACTTACAGGTTGAAAAGATTTAAGAAGTAAAGAGGCTGAACTTGAAGAAAGACTGAGAAATCATAAATGACAATGAAACAAAGGAAAGCTTAAATAGACTATACTCCTGCAATGAAACAAACAAGAGGGAGAGAGTCCATTGATGACTTAGAATAAATGGAAATTAGATAAATGAAAAGTCATAGGACTGATAAAGAGACATACTAGATGCAAATTATAAAGAAGCTATCACCATGACAGAGTGTATAATAGAGACAATACATTAAAACCTAAGATATTACAATAGAAGATCAGGAAATGTAATATTTTATTGGTAGCTATTAAGATCTTTTAAATGGCATGTTTAGTGCCAGATAGAGATTTATTCTATCCATATTTGTATTATATGCATCCATTTAATGCTGAGACAGAGCAGGCAATGAATGTTTCCGGAATAAATGAGAAGTTGCCAGATGACTTAAAATGATCTCACTCAAATCTAACCCAATGGGGGGCACTCTAATCAGTCTATTGTCACAGATCCTCTATCTCTTCCCAAATTAGCTTACTAAACTCTCCATCTAAAATGTTTGGCAGCTGCCTTCTTAAAAGTGTAATTCTAGCCTTCCAAGCCAATATTCCAAGCCAATATTCATCCCTGGCAAATTTTAAGCAGTTACTTCATGTTTTTCACCTTTTATATCCATGAAGCACAATACTGTAGCTTTTACTGATCTTTACTGATCTTCAGACACTGGACAGGAACCAATCACAGGTTAAAGTGAATAAGCTCAATTTAGATCCCTGATTACTTATCTTTGTATAGAGCCTGCATGAGTTGGTAGAAACAGTCTCTTGACAGATCAGATCATTTTCCCTGGAGTAAATCTTGGATATTTTCCACCACTTTCTTTGTTACTTGTACCTTAAGTATTTGGTGAGCTAGCTGGTTTTCATTCTACCTATTAAAAAGCACGTAAAGGGGGCGCCTGGGTGGCTCAGTCGTTGAGCATCTGCCTTCGGCTCAGGTCATGATCCCAGGGTCCTGGGATCGAGCCCCACATCGACTCCCTGCTCAGCGGGAGGCCTGCTTCTCCCTCTCCCACTCTCCCTGCCTGCGTTCCTTCTCTCGCTGTGTCCTTCTCTGTCAAATAAATAAATAAAATCTTTTAAAAAATAAAAAATAATAAAAAGCACGTAAAGAGATATGTACTCTGATTGGCAGTTAAATAATTTTAATGTAACCAACTATTAGGGCTATTGCTAGAACTGAGGAGATAAGATGAAAAGAAAAGAGTTACTAAAGTCAAGTAGTAAAGCAGGCCCCTAAGTGTTATCCTAAGTGTAGTTTTTGCTCATTTTCAAATGATGCACTGCTGAGAGTTTTTCTGAAACCTCTAAAGAGATCTGTCCCCAGGATTAGCTGATTCTAAGGATGCTCTCCCTCTCTGAATAGAACCAGTACGTGGAATCTGTGTGGTACCTAGAAGGCCTAAGATTTAGTGGCATACAATAGTTTCCAAAGGTAGCCAAACAGTATCACCTGTTCCACATGTTCTTTCAATATGACCTTGACATTCCTCCCACTAAGATGTGGGTAGGTCTGTCACATCCCCTTAAATCTGAGGTTTGTTATTTTCTTGTAATGAGTGATACTGGAAATTTCCAAGAATATGTTAAAAAGGGTATGTAGCTTCTGCCTGTTTGCTATATTATCCATGCGTGGAACCTTGAGTCACCATGTAGAAGCCCGACTAGCTTAAGGTTGCTAAGCTGTCAAACACAAGGAGACCATGTCTAGGCACTCTATTTGGCAGTCCTAGATTTTGAGCTCTTCCAACCCAGACACCAGATTTGTGAATGAAGGAGACTTCAGATGATTCCAGCCCCCAGCTACTGAGTCACTAGTCAGCCTCTGAGTCTTCCTAGCTGAGGTCCTGCCATCATGAAGCAGATACAAGCCATCCCTGTTGTGACCTTCTGGAATACCTGGCCCACAGTACTCCTAAGTATAAATAAATGTTTGTTGTTTTATACCAGTAAGTTTGGGATGGTTTGTTACACAGCAATAGTAAATAGAACAATCTTGAGCAGTATGAATTCAAAAAACTTAAGAAAATAACCTTTGAAATTAGTTATCTACATATGTGTGAATATAGGCAAGTTTTTTGAATGCTGACCTAATGGTCTAGCAATCTGTAAAGTTATGGGGCAGGGTAGTAAGAGTGATTTTTCTTTAGAACGTCTTTGAAAATCCTTTTCAAGGCTCAATTTTAACTGTTAAAATTATAACTGAAAAATTTGGCTTTGTCTTTTCTTATCTCTAGCAGCTCTCTGACATGGGCAAAATATGATGTTAGTTCCTAGTTAATTAATTTTCACTTATTTTAGTTTGTTGGTTTTTCATGTTGAAGGTTTCCTCTGCTTTAGACATCTTTATTATTTTAATGGGTTTTTAGTACAGTGATGGAAATCTGTACTGACAGTCTTTTAAATGACTGGTCAAGATCCCTTTATAGGGTCATGAATTTGGCTTACTAAAGAGTGACTGGCAATGTTTTCTAAAAACAAAACAGAAGGTCTAAATCTGAGAGCTATAACAGTTGAAAAGCTAAAATGTTAACCAATGAAAGTGGAAACACATATGTCAGTAATGATCATTCTGGTTTTAAAATAACTGATCTGATGCCCTTTCTAACCAGAATTAAATAGTAGGGCCTACATCCCATCCCAATAGCTAAGCTATAATCCTCAGGTCTCTTCATACCTCCATTGCAGTGTGGTTAGGAGTGCAACTTTGCTTCCAAAGATGGGAAGAGTATCTTATCATTTTTTTAGAGGAAGAGGAAGGGGGAGAAGGGGAGAAAAGAAAAGGATTAAAGGGGAATTACAAAGGGGAAAGGAAAATAATTTTATGTTCAGAGAGCTATCCTGAAAGTTTGGGGATTCCTGAAGCTTTTCACTATCAATTTTCCCAAAAGTGAAACAGAAAATAGGCATGAAGAACTTATACCTATATGATAATATGTAATGTTCTAAAAGACTAGTTCCTTCTGTGTTTAAGTATTTATAAAATGATCATTTAAAACCAAAATACAAAATACTAAGTATTCTCTTATGGATTCCAAAGGTTTCACATTATAGGGAAAAGATTAACATTACTGTAATACCTGACAAAATATTTTGAGCCACTTTCTCACTCCATTCAGGTAATTCCTTTGCTTTTTCTTCTGAAACTGGCTCATAGGGTACAATGTGACTCAGATTAACTTCTTCACTTGAAGTGTCTTTAACCTAGTAAAAATGTTTCAAAATGTAAAACAATAAAAAAACTTAGATGGGGAAAAATTATAAGCATTATGTAATAAAATATTAAGTCAACAAATACTAGATATAATTAATAAAAATCTCCAGCCAACATAGTTACCAGTACATTTTATAATATAAAGCAAAATACCACAACTGCCATAAAGCTTAAAACTGTACTGATCTTAAATAAGGTCCCCCTGGTAAGTAAGGCTTAAATACCAACATACCTCCAATACAGCATTTATCAAATCATATTTAAACTGATGTGACTATGAGTTCTTTCATAAACCTATCAACCCCTTGATGATAGTATGTGCATGATACTAAGATTTAAAAGATTTGTTAAATGACTCAATCATTAAGGAAGAATGTATCCAAATAAACTGGTTTTGACAGAAATCAAGTAAAAGCAAGTAAAAATATATAAGCACAGAAGAATCTGCTATTCCACCTAAATGGAAATGGGGACACAGATATACCTGTATTTTGCTAATTAAACAGCTGTTATGAGAACTAGGGCCAACACTTAAAATGTCAAAGCTAAATTTATTCATTCTAAGAACTTAACAGCAGGCTAACTCAGACCTCATAATACTATAAAGTTACTTGAAAATCAAACTTCCCAATAGAAACACGAAGAGAACTTCACTTAAAATAAAAAACAACACAAAAACTTCTATGGGGGGAGGGGAAGCCATTCATAATTAAAACCCAAAGACAAACTGAACATAATATTAGCAACTTCTATCTTTAATAATGAGCCAATGTCCTAATATATAAAGAGCCCCTGGAAATTGAGAAGAAAAAGACTAGCGACCCAGTAATAAAAAATGGACAAAGGACAAGAAAAGACATCACACAGGAAACAAAATTCAAGGAACCCTTAAGCAGATACACAACAGCACTCATAATAAAATCAATGCAAATTAAGATATTCCAATACATCATTTCTCATCTATCAGACTGCCAAAATGCAGAAAGGCTGTTCACCCACTTTGTGGACTAAGCTATGAAGAAATAGGTCTACAATGCTGGTGGGAGTGTTAAAGAGTATAGTCCTTAGGGAGGGCAACTTAACAAAATCTATCAAAATTACAAAAAAGCATTTATTTACTGATTCAGTAACCCCACTTCTAAGAATTTATCTGATGAATTACCTGCAAATGTATATCCATCCAAATGGAGCAGCTACAAAGCTACTCACTGAAGCACTGGTTTCTAACAGCAAAAGCCTAGAATCATCCAAATACTCAATAATAGATTGGTTAAAGGAAACTATCATAAATCCATACAATGAAATACAAAGTAGCTATAAAAAGAATTGAGAGGGTTCTCCATTTATTAACATTGAAAGATCCCTGGAATTTATTATCAAATAAAAAAAAATACAGGACACTCTATGATGTTAATTTTTGTATAAGAATGGGAGAGAAATCTGTTCTTATTTGCTTTTACCTGCCTCAAGAAACCTAGGGAAGAAACACAAGATCTTGATAAAAAGTGATTACCTACTGTGGCAGGGAAAATGGTATGGACACAGGTGGGAATAAAGTTTTTCAATGTATATACCTGTTTATATAATTTGATTTTTTTAGTTAACAAATTAAATTTTTTAAAAAAGGAAGTTTTAAATGATGTGAAAAATTTCCAAACATATTACGTAAAAAAGAAAGGAGCAAAACAGTATGTCTCCCATGCTTCCATTTGTATTATGTGAATGTGTGCATATACGTGTATATTCACACACAAAATAAATGTGTATGTATATATGTTTGAATATATCTGCAAGGATAAGAATCTAGCAATAATGTATCTGGAGCAGGGAGCTAGGTGGCTGAGGGATAGGAATGGGAGGCAGACTTACTTTTCACTAAGTATCTTTTGTATCTTTTAGATTTGCTTTTTGTATATTAACTTAAAAATTTTTTAATAAATATATTTCTTGGAACCATCCTGGACTCCCAATGTCCTCCATAAAGCTGGTCTAAGACGTTCTACACAATCCACAAATAAATGTAGAATATTCAAGGGGTACTTGGGTGGCTTAGTTGGTTAAGTGTCTGCCTTCAGCTCAGGTCATGATCCTAGGGTCCTGGGGTCTAGCCCCATGTCGGGCTCCCTGCTTGGCAGGAGTCTGCTTCTCCTTCTCCCTCTGCCCCCACCCTGCTTGTGCTCTCTCTCTCTAATAAATACAATCTTTAAAAAAAAATTTTAAATGTAGAATATTCAAGTGGTATCAATTAATTCTTCTAAGATAATTATTGAGCACTTACAATATGGAATACAACAACAAACAATACAAAACTGTAATTCAATACTCACACGGTGCTATTTTCTTTCTTCATATATTTGCTTATATTACTACTTCTGCCTAGAATCCCCTTCAATCTGCTATATGTATGGCCAACTTTTGTTTCACCTTCAGGACTCATTTTAGCCATAATGCCCTCTCAGAAGCCTTCCTTACTGCTTCCCACACCACCATAGGCTCATACTTATTGATGAGGCTAGGTTGTACATTAGATGGTGCAATCTAGCTTACTATATAACCTATGTACCTTCATCTAATGATCACACTGGCTAGAAATGCTCTTTGCTAATCTGTCCTCCCCACTAGACAATAAATTTCTTGAGATAAGAAATTTAACTTTTCCACTATGCTCCCCATTCTTGCACTAAATACTTACTGAACTTACTACCACTCGGAGCATATCACATACTCAGGATCTAAGAAATAAAAAACTACTAAACATATATGTTTTTAAAGATTTATTTATTAGAGAGTGAGTGCTCAAGTGTGGGGAGGAAGGGTTGACGCAGAGGGAGAGAGTCCCAAGCAGACTCTGTGCTGAGTGCGAAGCCGGATGTGGAGCTCAATCCCAGGACCCCAAGATCTAGACCTGAGCTGAAACCAAAAGTCAGATGTTCAACTGACTGTGCCACCAAGGCACCCTACTACTAAACATATTTTTAAAAAACTCTTTCTCTTTCCTGATGACCATCCATAAAGAAACAAGGGACTGAATAAAAATGGTAGCGTAAGGAAAAGCATATCTAGCCCCAAGATCCTGGTGTATAAAGGAAGGTAGAGAAAAACACAACACAAAACAAAAAGATATGCATTAATGCAAGTACAAAAATCTTTCCAGTACTTCAAAAAAAGCTATCCCCCAAAACACAGAATTTGTTCTAAAACAGTTTAAGTAACAAACACTGTAAAGAAAAATATTAAAGCTGATTCTAATTATTTTTGCCAGTGATCACTTTGTGACTCTGAAAGTTGCTCTGCTTTAGTAAACAGGGATAAGATCTTACAAATAATTGAAACTGGTGAAAGGTACCATTAGAATAGGACACATACACATACCTTATTGCTTTTTTACTTACTTTACTTACTTTTTTCCCCCTTTTTCCTTTATGACGCACGTCCTTATTGTCTTGGTCCAATGAAGGACCCAACTGTCTCACATCAGTGCCACTGGCTTCCTTCAGTTGGTCAGAGGAGCATCTAGCTCTTCCAGGGATTTGGAATTCATTTTTTCCTTCTGCCCGGTTCCAGTTGGCCTAGGGGGTAGACTAAACCTTAGATCAAACTTGAACTTTCTCTAAGCTATGCTCTAATAATGTGCTTGTTCAAACACTGATGTTTTTGAGAGTCTATAAATACAACCACTTTTGCTTGTCTTTCCTCTATACTTTTGTTTTATCTCATCACCAAACCTCAACCTCTTGAGTTCTTTAGTTCACAGCATACTAAACCAAATTTCTAAAGATAAAGCATAAAAGATAAACTTACAGAAGCTGTTAGTGTAAGTTATCATTAAGTCAGATGTAGCTACATTTCAATTTAATTAAATAACAAATGGTAAGTTTTGGGAAATGTGTAAAACTAAATGAGTTTAAAGGCAATGAACAAAACTCACGTCCAGCTTAACCACTCTGCATTATTGGAAGACTGATTTTGTTTTCTGTTTGTTTTTGCACTTAATACTGAAGGTATTCTGCTCGCATATACTTTGCTGAATGAATACTTAAGAGTAAAGACAAGTCAAAATTATAGCTAGTAACTAACTTTTGTTTACAGTTGGGAGTTCTGGGACAACAGAGCAAACTAAAAACGATGCACAACCAAAAAGTGAACATATAAAAGTTGGTTTAATTTTTCCTAAAGCCCAGTAATATAGGTCCAATGAATGTAGGGGTGAAGGGAGAAACTGCTCCATGATAGGTCTGAAATAATTAAGAATGTCACTTCATTCAGCTAGTAAACAGCAAAGCTAAGACTTGAACTCTTATCCATTTGACCATGTTTCTGCCTTTGTCAACTACTCTCCATGAGCACACTGGGGCTACACACACTTCTGTAAGGGTACATGTTTTGTTACCATAGCTTAAATGTTTAGCATTGGTCATGCTAAAGTATATGTTGATCACCAGATCACTGTCATACATGGTTCATACAACCTAAAGCTATAGAGGACTCTGACCTCTTGCTTAGCTAGTCTGCTCCTGTCACCTGTGATCTTTTCGATATAGGTAAGGAATGAAAGTGTATTCTACTTCCTGAGAAAACAGGAACAGAGCTTTTAAGACTGAACTCAAAGGAAACTATTTTGTAAAACATTCCCTGATATCCTTTCTGAACTGTGTGTATACTTTTATTTCATCACTTATCATCATCCTGTGCCTGAGAATAGGAGCTGTTAAATAGTATCTTTATAGTCAGTCTCTTGTTCTGTCTTCCCACACATCATTTAACACACCTAGTTAAATAATGGATTTTAAATATACACTGACTGAAGTAGAGAATAAAAGAGTAAACTATCATGCTGTCAATCTCCTTCAACTTCAGAAAACTGTCAATATTCACAATCAAAAATATTCCCCCCCACCTTGTCCTACATCAGGATGGGCAAGAACACCTGAAGAACACCTCTCCTTAATACTCTATATTTTAACTCCTATGACAGATCAACACGTGGGCAAAAAAAAAACAGGCTTAGTAAGGCAATTTCATAGGATGACAGACCATATTTTAAATTGTACTTTATTTTCTCTTTATTTAGCTTTATTTATCATGAGAAAAAAAGACAATTCCCTCAACTAAGACATGTTTCTTCCTCAAAATGCCAATCATGTCCCTAAAATGTCCAACATAACCCATCCACTAATGCCAAAATTGCCTTTACTTCACCATTTAGTCCCATTGGGCTATTTTTCCAACTGAGCAGGAAGGCTGTGGTGATAACAATTCACAGAACATTACTATTTGCCAGCACTGATATAAGATAGTTAATGTATTAACCTTTAATCTTCACCACAGCCCAATGAAGTAGATATTATTCCCATTTTATGATAAAGAAACTAAAAAGAAGATCAATAACTTGAGTAAAACAGCTATTAAGTGCAAGAGTTCAAATTCAAATCCAGGTAATTTGACCCCAGAGCCCACGATCTTAATCACTATTTACGCCCAATTTCCAGCTAGTATTTGTGAACACACAGCAAATTATACATTCTCAGTTTTCTAACTCTGATCATATTAGACCCTATTACAATTTCTTTAAAAGTGTAAATGCTTACGTTAAAGTAGATTTCATCCTAAAGATGATCACACAAGTTACCTGAAGCCGAAGGTCAGACATCTGTCTTAATAAATCCTCAAAGAGTTCTCTATCATCTTCTGGTAATTCAGAAGACAAGACAACCCCCACAAAGCATCCTGACGCTTGTAACATGGTATCAGGAAACATGTAGGCTCCCACAGTACATTTAAGAACTGGAGATCTATCAGGAACTAGAGGATACAACCAGTCACAAACCTGAAAGGATTAGTTAGGAAAAAAAAAAAAAAATCAATGAATAGAACTAGGTTCTCACTGGTTTTAGAATTGTTATACCACAAAATAAACATTTCAAAATTCTAAATGCATTTTACATGGCTTTACAGAATCATTAGCATCAACAAATCCCCACTAAAAATTAGGCATTTGCTAGTCTAATCTTTGTATATATATCACCCACAAGAACTGTCCTGAAAATGTTATTGCTCCACTAACTATATAGTCTTCAAATTAGTGGCCTTAGATAGCCCACAAATAACCAATGAGTTAGTTTTAAATAAATAACAAAGTAAATTAAGACTTTCTTTATAATTCAAATTAGATATGCTTTAGTGGAAATAAAATCAAACCGTTTTCAAGTACATGTATTTACTGATTTAATCTTCACAATTCCGTGAAGTTAGATATTGTCATTTTACATATAAGAAAGAGGCACAGAGAGGTTAATTAAGTTGCTCAGAGTCTGTGAAAAAAGTGCAGCTAGGATTTAGACACAAGTAATCTGGCACCAGAGAAGCCAAACAATTCCTTTAATTAGAAACACAGCATTCGGGGCGCCTGGGTGGCTCAGTCATTAAGTGTCTGCCTTCGGCTCAGGTCATGATCCCAGGGTCCTGGGATCGAGCCCCACATCGGGCGGGCTCCCTGCTCCGCAGGGAAGCCTGCTTCTCCCTCTCCCACTCCCCCTGTTTGTGTTTCCTCTCTCACTGTGTCTCTCTCTGTCAAATAAATAAAATCTTAAAAAAAAAAAAAAAAGAAACACAGCATTCACAGGGGCATTTGGGTGGCTGAGTTGGCTAAACACCTGACTTGATTTTGGCTCAGGTCATGATCTCGGGGTCATGAGATAAAACGGAGTCTGCTTTGAGATTCTCTCTCTCCTCTCCCTCTGCCCCTCCCCCCAGAGTACGCTCTCTTAATAATAAAATCTTATTAAAAAAAAAAAAACCCAGCATTCACAATGCTGCTTAATTTTTTTTTTTTACTAAGTCTGAAAACCTGACATGACATAGCTAGAATAGAACATTATGTTTATGGATTTACCATCTACTATTAACTTCAATCAAAACAACACAAAGCTGCCCTGCAATATCATCAGATTGTCCACACACTAAGACTTAAGCTCACTTTCTGGAGATATAAATTCATAAGAGACTAAGTTTAAATCATAATATCCAAATGTATTCATTTCCATTGAGATTACATTCTTTGAGCAAGAAGAGTATTTTTTTTTCAAGATTTTATTTATTTATTTGACAGAGAAAGACACAGCAAGAGAGGGAACACAAGCAGGGGGAGTGAGAGAGGGAGAAGCAGGCTTCCCACTGAGCAGGGAGCCCGATGTGGGGCTCAATCCCAGAACCCTGGGATCATGACCTGAGCTGAAGGCAGACGCATAACAACTGAGCCACCCAGGCGCCCAAGAAGAATATTCTAATTGTGCTGCTCATCCAGGACACACTGTTTTCCTAATTATTAAGAAACTTGGGAAAACAATCTATTATCAAAATATTGTGCAAATGAGTCAAAGAGCATGAAAGATTTCATATAAAAAATGGAATATTCTGGTACACTGCCATCATCTCTGACCAACAGAATATAAACCTAAAAGGATCAGAGTATCCAAGTCTGATTCTTTCTTGGAAAATCCTTAACAAACCTTTTCAAATTCTTCTTTTATAGATTCTCTTTTTTAGTCATCTCAAATGCCACTCTCCACCTTTTATAAGTCAAACTTTAGAGAAGTCATAATAAAACTGATTACTGTGTCTTCCAAATTACGATATATTACCATGAGTGGTATATGAAATGACCTTAAGTAATATACCAGATTATTTAAATTTGAATAGTAATGTATTTCAATGTATTAGGAAAAAATACATCTGTCCCTCAATTTCACAGTTGTTACTGGTTGGGATGATAAAATTAACAAATGAGACATCTATCTATCTACCTACCTATTTATTTATTTAAGAGAGGGGAGGTAGGGCAGAGGGAGAGGGAAAATCTTGACCCTGAGATCATGACCTGAGCTGAAATCAAGAATTGGACACTTAACCGACTAAGCCATCCAGGAACCCAACAATGAGACATTTATTTATTTTTTTTTTTTTTAAAGATTTTATTTATTTATTTGACAGAGACAGAGATAGCGAGCGCAGGAACACAAGCAGCGGGAGTGGGAGAGGGAGAGCAGGCTTCCTGCCGAGGAGGGAGCCCGATGTGGGACTCGATCCCAGGACCCTGGGATCATGACCTGAGCTGAAGGCAGACGCTTAACGACTGAGCCACCCAGGCACCCAACAATGAGACATTTAAATTGAAATATTAAGAAAGTAATAATAGCAGAAGTATGAAACTGACAAAAAAAAGTTGCAAAGGTTGTACTTAAATAAAATTTGGAAAGTTTTCTTTTATTGTCATGATTTCTCTAAGACTACATTCTGGACACCTTGATTGAACTGGAGTATCTCCAAATCTTCTGAAATGAAACTTTATAGACCTTTCTCAGGGTAGATCACTACAGACTGGAAGGCTTATCCACCACAGGCTTATTTCTCCCAGATTCACTTTCAGAAAGAAACCTTATGTCTAAGTTCTAATGAACTGACTACAAATTTAATAGGTTTAAAAAGGTTATTAAACTAAAACCTAGAGAAAAATAGTTTTTAGAAACCCTAGAATTCTATGCCTGCCTACTTATGACCAAATGAATTTCTAATTTCATGAACAGACCTACAGTGAGTTTTGCAATATAAGAAGTTATATTTAAAAAAAATTATATTTAACTTCTAACACTCAGTTGATTTAGTGTTTGTTTTTCAGAACAGAGACATTCAGTAAACACATGTTAACTGCCTTTTAGGTCACTGTTACAAATATCTGAATACATGCAAATGAGAGCCCCTTCAAGAGACTCAAATTAAACTTTGGGTGAAATTTTACTTATTATTTACAACCAAAAATAGGAGATACTAGAAAGATTAAAAACACTTTATTTAAAGCACTCAAACAGGATAAACTTTTACTACAGAACAAATCATTTTATTGGTTGAGCTCACGTAACCAAATAGAGTGTTTCTGATATTCATTTCCCATATCTCCAGTAGCCTGAGCCCCAAAGGTTTATTTTTTATTGTTTTTTTATTGTATGTATGTATGTATGTATTTATTTATAGGGTTTTTTTTGGGCGGGGGACAGAGGGAGAAGGAGAGAGAGAATCTTAAGCAGGCTCCATGCCCAACATGGAGCCTTGCTTGATATCACAACCCTGAGATCGTGACCTGCGCTGAAATCAAGAGTCTGACAACTAACTGAGCCATCCAGGCACCCCCCTCTCCCCAAAGGTTTTAAATTCCACTGTTACAACATAGCTCTATTACCAGGTCACCAGAAAGTATTACAGCTTTAATCAGCCTCTTCACAATCCCAATCAATATGCCTACTCTTTCTATCTCAAGGATTCTTTCTTAAAATAACCTACGGGATACAAAATATTCTCCCTATCCAATAATGAAGTATTTTTTTTCAGCAATGCCCCCAAATAACTCCTTCATACACACTTAGTAGGTCTCCAACTACCTTTAAACAACTTTCAAGTTGATTCCATGTAAAAGCTGCATAAGAATTAAAAGTGGAGTATACCAAAAGACAAAATCAATCTAGGTAACTAGTGCTGTAACTAAACCAACTGCATCATCTGGACTCTGGACAAAAAGACCTGCTTTGTTCAAATAGTCATCTTCCTTACATGCATGCAAACTTCTCTGTTATACCCAGTGTAAATGGAGTCCTCATTTCTAGAACCCAACTCCCTATACTGACGTCCAATCTTTTAAAAACAGATTTTTATTACAACATCACCTTCAAATATTGCCTTTAGAATATTTCATTAATTCCACAGCAGTGCCCTAACAACACCAGTTGTTATTTAGCACCAGTCTTTACTCTTGGACCAAGGGCATTTCCGATAAATTTATCTGCTTGGAATGTTAGAAATGCATCTTAAATTATCATCACAATCTCTACTTCTATACCAAAGTTTCTTAACCTCTGCATGACTAGCATTTTGGGTTAGATAATATTGATTGATGAAGTGATCCTGTTTAGAAGTTTAGCAGTCCCCCCCCCCCCCTGCCCCGGCCTCTACCTACTATATGCCAGTAGCAGTAGCACAACCCACCCCCCAGCTGTGACAACCAAAATGTCTCCAGACATTGTCAAAATGTCCTTGGGTTGGAGAGTGGGGGGGATCATCCCTGGTTGAGAACCACTGTTCTACATACTGGGCTGGGTCTAGCCCAGATCAACCCCTCAGATGGGGCTTGACAACATTTGTGGAAATTTACAGTAACACATCCACATGAGTTACATAAATCCCTTTTGAAATTGAAGTTACTAGGTTTCTTCTTCAATAAAGAATTAAAATTTTAAGGATGAACGCTCCGATGCCCCTCAGATCTTGTCATCACAATTTTAATACTAACACAGAGTTTTGAAAAAAATAAAACAAAACAGTATTTTGTATCTTTAAAAAAAGAATCTATTAAACACATAGATATTTAAGGCTTATAAATTTCACAGAATATATTAATAAGGAACTAGAATGATCTTTTTGCACTTACTGTCCTGGACATACTGACAAACAAAAATGATGTATTCTATACATATTTCAAATTATGTTTACATTTTTCTTTGGCTTACCTGAAGAAACCCAGGAGGACGGTTTAGAACAGTATCAAGAGAATTATCCAAGAACCTCACAATTCGAAGGTACCCTGGATATGAAGGTGCACTAACCTCCCCTGCAGGATTTACAAAAAAAATCTGTACTCCGTTTGGTATCAAAATCAACTCATCTGCATCTAGCCCTAAGGTCTCAAGAGGGGGTGGCTGAGAATGATTCCTATAAAAGTCTTCTCCAACTGATGAAAATTCCCCAGATTCTGTTCCATAGGATACAGTGTAATGACCCTCAGCAGCCTGAGGAGTATAAGCAGGAGGTGCTTCTGCTGGATGACTCTGAGATGGTAAGGATAAAGAACTAGGTGCAGGAACCAACCCTGTACTTGTCGTTGAAGTGTTTCCATTTACTTCAGTGTGCTGAGGAGGTGAACTAAAGGACTGAGGCTCTGGTGACTTTTCAGGCATGTCTTTAGGTGGAAATTCTGGATATAACTTGGGCACCTCCTGAAGATCATTCCGTAGAGAAGTGGCAAGACCCTTCTCCAGAATTTCCAACCTGGCACGTACATTCTGTAGTGTTTCTTTCATTTTCTGTTGCATCTGCCTAGCAGATTCCCACCCAGCACCTGTGTGTTCAGGCTCTGTCGATGATATGCTGATTCCTCTGAGCAGGTGTCCTATTCCTTGCTTATAGTAGTTCTTTGCTTCTTCCTTCTGACCTAATTCATCTGTATTCAGTCCCTTATTAACAAATAAAAAGGCCTTCTTGTATGCTTCCTTGATGATCTTAATTTCAGCAGGCTCTCCATTTTGTGGCTCTTGCTCCATTTCTGCCAAACAGAAAATATTATCTTTAATTACCTAATTTAACTATTTGTTTACTGAATTATTATCAATTTCCCCTACCTAAATATATTTCAACAAGACAGGAGCCTTGCTGGTCTGTCTTGTTCACTATTGTATTTTCTAACCCTATTATTAGATCTGACATAGAGAATACACTCAATATGTATTTGCTGAATAGATAAATAATGCTCTTGTTCCTAAATATCATTTTAATTAAAAACAGAAGAGAACAAGTCAGAATATATCTATTGAATAATTTTCTTGTTACAGTTTCTTATAATAAATAAATGTTTCCTACCATGTATCTAATGTTGGAACCAAAGAGCCTCATTCTAAAATTCATTATAATATAAATCCAGATTATATCCAGCTAATTAAAAATGAGGTTGAAGGGTGCCTGGGTGGCTCTCTCAGTTAACCATCCGACTCTTGATTTCAGCTCAGGTCATGATCTCAGGGTCGTGAGATTAAGCCCTGAATCAGGCTCTGCGCTGAGCAAGGAGTCTGCTTTGGATTCTCTCTTCCTCTCTCTCTGCCCCTCCTGCTCATGCCCACACTCTCTCTCAAATAAATAAACAAATCTTAAAAAAAAAATGAGGTTGAATCACTGGAGAGGACAGAAATGAGAAAAAATTATCTGGATGAAGCTTTAAAGTTACCCAACTCCACTTAAAGGGGGGCAGGTTACTCACATAGAGTTAGCTCTGTTCCCTCCCAAAACTCCATTAGAATAACTCTAGCAAGATTAAAAAGGCATAACCTCTTATTCTTGTTAATGAGAAAAAAACATGAACAGGTACTTCACAAAAGAGGATCTTTAAATGGCACATGAAAAGGTGTTCAACACCTGATCTTGTATATACCTACATTTCAAAGCTTATGTTACATAGTGTGCTGAAAGATTTCCTGAAATAATGTGTCACTGGAGGAAATGGGCTGCCTACTGAAAAGGAAAGTGTGTGTAGGGGTGCTGGGGGAGTGGTGATGGTGGTATAATTCCATGGGTCAGTTGCTGAATAGTATTTCTTAATGGCATCTCCACCTTGGGAGAGAAAAAAAGTTTAGCAGGGGAAAAAACCTGGAAATCAGGTGAAATGTAGTTGGGAATTTCTGCACAGAAAGTAAAAGTCTGTACTAAAATACTGTATTTTTAATTTGGGATTTATTCCAGGATTTGATATATTCTCAGCAGTCTCTGAGAAAATGCATTTCACAGGGGTAAGAACTGCAAAATAGTACTTTAAAAAACAAAAAATAAAAAAATATAAATAATACCTATCATACCCCTAATCACAGTTAAGACCTTATCAAGTGGCTTGAAAAGACAAAAACCATTATTACATGATTCCACATACTTTAATTTTTATTCTTAAAATTTCTTTTAAAGATCAAGAGGCACCTGAGTCGTTCAGTCAGTTAAGCGTCTGCCTTCAGCTCAGGTCATGATCCTGGGGTCCTGGGACCGAGCAGCATCAGGCTCTCTGCTCAGCAGGGAGCTTGCTTCTCCCTCTCCTCTCTCTCCCAACTTCTGCCCTCTCTCTTTCTCTCAAATAAATAAAATCTTTAAAAAAGAAAAAAAATAAAGATTGATTTTATTTATTTAAGGTGGGGAGGGGCACAGGGAGAGGGAGAGAGAGTCTAAAGGAGACTCCAGCTGGGCACGGAGCTGGAGGCCAGGCTCTATCTCACCACCCGAGCCGAAACCAAGAGTTGGCAGCTTAACCAACTGTGCCACCCAGGCGCCCCTCACATACTTTCATTTTTAAAGTTGAGAACAGGAAGTTTTGGAATGTCAATCTATAGTATTAAATAAAACAGTACCCACACCAGTATAATCGTCTTAAATCCCTACCCAAACCCTGGTTCCAGACACAAATAGCGCATTTATTTTTTGACACGTTCTAATAAAAGAAGTAAAACGTGTTTGTTTCAGACATAACTATGAGTGCGTGTGCATATGTGTAAGCTTTAAAAAAAATCTCAGGAGAAAAGGTAAAATTCTGAATCAAACACCTGACAACTTAGTTCAATCCCATAAACCCTAAAAGCAGTAACAATCAAGCTAAGGTCAACATCACAAGTAGTCTCTAACACAAAAAGTGCTCTAATGCCTGCCCACCTGGCCCTTTACAAAAAAAGACGGAACTTTTTCAAATACTTGTATGCAACTCCCTGCAATAGCATCCCACCCATTCTTGTCAGGGGAACTACACATACGGCGTTTCAGAAAGCCCACAGGTGAGAAAGAACCAACATAAAACCTTCCTGTTTCAAACAGGTTTCCTATAAAGTCACCAAATGGGGTCTGTTATTGCAAAGGAGAGCAATAAAAAAGTAGCTCCGTTCGTAACTGGGGACATTCTTACATTCCCGTTTTCTTGGTTTTGCCTTTGGAAATTTCAAAGAAAACTTGTTGAATTCTTAAATATTTAAACCAGTATTTCAGAAGCAGCAACAATCTTGAACGCAAATCCATTAAATTAAAATGCAATTAAGTAAATTTCGAGGATCCTTAAGTGAAAGAGTAAAACAATTCATTAGTTAGTGGGAAAATGGGCCAACCCTACCGTAACGCAATAATGCCGTGTCACGAAACTGCACATTCCAAGAGCAACTTTTTCCAGACATAGAAATTAGGTCGGAGAGAGCCTCTGCGATGCTCGATCCCTAATGAACATGAACAAATCTATTCGAAAAAGCAAAATCCGTGCGCTATCCATTCCCAATACAATTGCTATTGGTTGCTGACATTTTGTAAAGACTATGGAACTTTCACGAAGCTGTAAGGGCGCAAAACCACAGCCATTTTCGAAGCCAAGTAAACATCGCGTATGAGGCAGCAAGAATGGTCAACAGGGATGTTCCAAGTGCACGATCAAAGGGGTGGGAGTGGGAGGCAGCGTCAGCCAGTAAATGGGAGTGAAGGGCGTAGGGAGCGCGGAGCTCGAAGGTTAGGTTCCATAAATATAAAATGGGGGCTAAGAGAACAACTTCTCAAACTATTCTCTCTAAATTGCTTCCTTCAACGAAAGTTTCATGTCTGATACTTGGATGAGGGCTCCGGGCCTTCTCTGCCCTGCCCCTCCCCCGGCCCCGCCAGGCGCTCACGCGACCCGCCCGCCTCCGGGTCGGGGGGGTGGGAGCCCGCGCCAAGGACAAATCCTTCCCCGCCGGCCGCCGCCCCACCTGTGCCTTCCAGACCTCGGGCGCTTCAGCGCCACTTCAAGAGTTCCCCGCCCGGCTGCCGGCTGCCGGCTGCCGCAGCCCAGCGACCTGCTCCCTCAGACGCCGCGCCACTCCGAAGCGCTAGGCCGAGACCGTTCCCGAGGTTCTCAGCGCCTCGCACGCGCGCGCGACCCGACGCTGGGACTCACAAAGCATTCCAAGTCGCGCGCTCCAGAGCGCGCCACGTCTCGCGGCCGCGCCGCCCGGCCCGCCAGTCCTCGCTCCCGCGGCAGGAACCAGCAGGTCGGATTTCGCCTGACGCCCACTCGAGTGGCTTACCCTCCGCCGGCCCAACCTAAGTCCTTCCCACGCTGACCTTCTAAATGGTGTGTGAGGAGACGTCAGCCAGCTTCGTATCCTGGAGTCAAGGTGAAACTCTGTGAGGAGAAAAGGACGAGGGCGGAAGGCTCCCAGAGAATCACGTGAACCAGCCGCTCAACGCAGACCCCCAACCCTGGTCTTCGCGGCCACGTCGTCAGCCCCCGCGCTTGCGCAATATCTTTCTCCCGAGCGGAACCAAGGCCGCTGGAGGGGCTAGGAAAGAGTGGTGGCCAGTGAGAGCGGTCACGGCTAGAGGGAGCCCTGGACACAGTGCACGTGGGAGAGAGAACAAAGGCTGATTCTCCCAACTCTTCTGGAACCTAATCTTTGTTACTAATGTATTCTAAGTTACCTCCAATGGTAAAAGTCTAGGGTGTGTGTGTGTGTGTGTGTGTGTTAATCTTTGTTACTAATGTATTCTAGGACAGTTACCTCCAATGGTAAACGACTGGGTGTGTGTGTGTGTGTGTGTAGCAGTATGGTCAAAGTGTGTGTGTGTAGCAGTATGGTCAAAGTGTGTGTGTCAAAGTCTCGAGGTGTGTGTGTGTGTGTGTGTGTAGCAGTATGGTCAAAGTCTCGAGGTGTGTGTGTGTGTGTGTGTGTAGCAATATGGTCAATCTGTGTGTGTCAAGGTCTCGAGGTGTGTGTGTGTGTGTGTGTGTGTGTGTGTGTGTGCAGCAGTATGGTCAATGTTAAATTCCTGACTCCTCAGGATAAAGAGCAACTGTGCTAATACCATTTATGATTGTGAGAGGCTAAAAAGGGAAAATCAAAGTGAACATACCTTACCTTTCTCCAAAACTTCTTTAAAATTACTAAAATGCTATAGATGACATTTTATATTCTTCAATAGACTTGCCTTTAAAAAATTATACATATAGTGCCCTGAGCATTTACGCCTAGCTAAGTGACTTGTTGAGGGATGGCAGTGACTTAATTCTAGATGAATTATTTACTCAATCAAAATTAATTAATGATGAGGACTGTTGTGTGATCACTGGGTGAGGCTTTTAACTTAGGGGCCATTTGGGAATTTCCCCAAATCGAAGAAAGGTAACAGTCATCCCAAAGAGAAAAACCTGTTAGGAAGGTATGCGTTAATACAAGGGTTTAAATGATTTTGCTCTTGTTCTCCCTAAAAGAATTCTGGAAAAATGTGACTGTACCTTTTCCTTCATTTTTAGATAGACCATACATAAAAATTTTGATCTGATTTAAATAGTTGCAAAAGATGCAAAGTGTTCTATAGTAAATTGACATTTTTAAAATAAAACTGCTACATAACCCTTCTAAATGTAGCCAGTGGAACCTAAATACCAGGCAATTTGATATCCTCCATCAATTTTTATAACTGCATGAACAAGCTTTTCTTTAATGAGAAATTTTACATGATTCCTTTTCTTCCTGAACCTGTATTTCCATAGTTCTTCATGAAAATTTATCCCAATATAATATTTCTTTATTCTGGAAAGTCTTTTCTTGATCACCTATCAAACTTCTTTGCATCATAGGTACATAAATTTAAATCTAATTTTAAAATTTTGCAATAGCCATAAAAGTTAAAGTGTTTAAAAACTTGAAATTTCGAAATACAAGGTTATTATATATAGAAAACCATAGGGGCACCTGTGTGGCTCAGTTGGTTAAGCAACTGCCTTCGGCTCAGGTCATGATCCTGGAGTCCCGGGATCGAGTCCCGCATCAGGCTCCCTGCTCAGCGGGGAGCCTGCTTCTCCCTCTGACCCTCCCCCCTCTCATGCTCTCTCTCTCTATCTCATTCTCTCTCTCAAATAAATAAATCTTTAAAAAAAAAAAAAAACCGTAAAATTTACTACAAAGCTACTAAGTACATCAAAGTTGCAGGATAAAAGATCAACATACAAAAATCAATAGTATTTCTAAACACTAGCAATGAACGCTCCAAAAATGAAATTAAGAATGTCATTGAGAATACTATCAAGAACAAAATACTTGGGAATAAATTTAAGAAAATAAGTGCAAGACTTGTACACCAAAAACTACAAAACATTGCTGAGAGTGTTCATAGAAGACCTAAATGAATGGAAAGACATTCCATATTCGCAGACCGATTTAATATTGTTATAATCGCAATATTCCCCAAATTGATCTACAGATGGAACATAATCCCTAAGAAAATCCCAGATGACTATTTTGCAGAAATTGTCAAACTAATCCTAAACTCACATGGAAATGCAAGGGAGCCAGAATAGCCAAAACAATCTTGAAAAAGAACAAAGGTGAAGGACATTTTTGTTTGTTTGTTTTGTTTTGTTTCTTTTGCTTTTTGAGTTTTTATTTAAATTTCCATTAGTTAACATACAGTGATTATCACTTTCATATAACACCCAGGGCTCATCACTACAAGTGCCCTCCATAACCATCACCCATTTTACCCATCCCCCTGCCCACTTCTGCTCCAGGAACCCTCGGTTTGTTCCTTATAGTTGAGTCTGTTCCCTGGTTTGCCTCTCTCTCTCTTTTTTTTCCCCATAGGTTCATCTGTTTTGTTTCTTAAATTCCACATATGAAATCATATAGTATTTGTCTTTCTCTGCCTGACCTATTTTGCTTAGCATAATGCTCTCTGGCTCTATCCACGTCCTTGCAAATGGCAAGATTTCATTCTTTCTGGTGGCTGTGTAATATTCCATTATATATATATATATATCTTCTTTATCCATCCATCTGTTGATGTACATTTGGGCTCTTTCCATAATTTGGCTATTGTTGATAATGCTGCTATAAACATCAGGGTGCATCTATCCCTTTGAATCAGTATTTTTTTTAAATCTTTTGGGTAAATACCTAGTGCAATTGCTGGATTGTAGGGTAGTTCTATTTTTAACTTTTTGGAAAACCTCCATACTGTTTTCCAGAGCGGCTGCACCCATTTGCATTCCCACCAACAGTCCAAGAGGGTTCCCCTTTTTCTGCATCCTGGCTAATGTCGGTTGTTTCCTGAGTTGTTAATTTTAGCCATTCTGACTGGTGTGAGGTAGTATCTCATTGTGGTTTTGATTTGTATTTCCCTGATGATGAGTGATGTTGAGCATCTTTTCATGTGTCTGTTAGCTATCTATATGTCTTCTTTGGAAAAATGTCTATGTCATCTGCCCATTTTTTTAACTGGATTATTTGTTTTTTGGGTGCTCAGTTTTATAAGTTCTTTATATATTTTGGATACTAACCCTTTATCAGATATGTCACTTGCAAATATCTTCTCCCATTTCATAGATTACCTTTTAGTTTTGTTGATTGCTTCCTTTGCTGTGCAGAAGCTTTTTATTTTGATGAAATCCCAATAGTTTATTTTTGCTTTTGTTTCCTTTGCCTCGGGAGACATATCTAGTAAGAATTTGCTATGACCAGGTTAGGTTATTGCCTGTGTTCTCCTCTAGGATTTTGATGGTTTCCTATCTCACATTTAGGTCTTTCATCCATTTTGAATTTATTTTTGTGTATGGTGTGTAAGAAAGTGGTCCAGTTTCATTCTTTTGCATGTTGCTGTCCATTTTTCCCAACACCATTTGTTGAAAACACTCTTTTTTTAAATTAACATGTAATGTATTATTTGTTTCAGGGGTACAGGTCTGTGATTCATCAGTTTTACACAATTCACAGCACTCACCATAGCACATACCCTCCCCAATGTCCATCACCCAGCCACCCCATCCCTCCCACCCCCTTCCACTCCAGCAACCCTCAGTTTCCTGAGATTAAGAGTCTCTTATGGTTTGGAAGACACTCTTTCCCATTGGATATTCTTTCCTGCTTTGTTGAAGATTACTTGACCATATAATTGTGGGTCCATTTCTGGGTTTTGTATTCTGTTTCATTGATCTATGTGTCTGTTTTTGTGCCAGTACCATACTGTTTTAATCACTACAGCTTTGTTATATAACTTGAACTCCAGAATTGTGATGCTTCCAGCTTTGCTTTTCTTTTTCAAGATCGTTTTTGGCTGTTCTGGGTCTTTTGTGGTTCCGTACAAATTTTAGGATTGTTTGTTCTAGCTCTGTGAAAAATGCTGGTAGCATTTTGATAGGGATTACATTAAATGTGTAGATTGTCTTGGGCAGTATAGACATTTTTACAATATTGTTTTTCCAATCCATGAGCATGGAATGTTTTTCCATTTCTTTGTGTCATCTTCAATTTCTTTCATCAGCATCCTGTAGTTTTCAGAGTTCAGATCTTTTACCTTTTTGGTTAGGTTTATTCCTAAGTATCTTATGGTTTTTGGTGCAATTGTAAATGGGATTGATCCCTTAATTTCTCTTTCTGCTACTTCATTATTGTTGTATAGAAATGCCATGGATTTCTGTACATTGATTTTGTATCCTGTGACCTTAGTGAATTCGTGTATCAGTTCTAGCAATTGTTTGGTGGAGTCTTTGGATTTTCTATATAAAGTATCATGTCATCTGCAAATAGTGAAAGTTTGACTTTTTCCTTGCCAGTTTGGATGCCTTTTATTTTTTTATTGTCTGATTGCTGAGGCTAGGACTTCCAGTACTATGTTAAATAACAGTGGTGAGAGTGGACATCCGTGTCTTGTTCCTGACTGTAGAGGAAAAGCTCTCAGTGTTTCCCCATTGAAGATGATATTAGCTGTGGGTTTTTCATATATGGCCTTTAGGATGTTGAGGTATGTTCCCTCTATCCCTACTTTGTTGAGGGTTTTTATCATGAATGAATGTTGTACTTTGTCAAATGCTTTTTCTGCATCTATTGAGAGGATCATATGGCTCTTATCTGTTCTTTTATTAATGTGGTATATCATGTTGATTGATATGCAAATATTAAACCACCCTTGCAGCCCAGGAATAAATGCCACTTGATGGTGGTAAATGATTCTTTTAATGTACTGTTGGATTTGATGTGCCGGTATTTTGTTGAGAATTTTTGCATCTATGTTTGCATCTATGTTCATCAGGGATATTGACTTGTAGTTCTCTTTTTTCAGTGGAGTTTTTGTCTGGTTTTGGAATCAGGGTAATGCTGGCCTCACAGAACGAGTTTGGAAGTTTTCTTTACATTTCTGTTTTTTGGAACAGTTTGAGAGGAATAGGCATTAACTCTTCTTTAACTGTTTGGTAGAATTCCCCTGTGAAATCATCTGGACTGGACTTTTATTTGTTGGGAGATTTTTGATTACTGATTCAATTTCTTTGCTGGCTATTGGTCTGTTCAATTTTTCTATTTCTTCTTGTTTCAGTTTTGGTAATTTATGTATTTTTAGGAATTTATCCATTTCTTTCAGATTGTCCAATTTGTTGGCATATAATTTTTCATAATATTCTCTTTGTACTTCTGTGGTGGTGTTATTTCTCCCCTCTCACTTGTGATTTTATTTATTTGGGTCCTTTCTCTTTTCTTTTTGATAAGTCTGGCTAGGGGTTTATCAATTTTATTAATTTTTCCAAAGAACCAGCTCCTAGTTTCATTAATCTGTTTTTTTTTTAAGCTTGTATATAATTTATTTCTGCTCTAATCTGTATTATTTCCCTTCTTCTGCTGGCTTTAGGCTTTGTTTGTTATTCTTTTTCTAGCTCCTTTAGGTTTAAGGTTAGGTTGTTTATTTGAGATTTTTCTTGCTTCTTGAGGTAGGCCTATATTAGAATATACTTCCTCTTATGACCGCTTTTGATACATCCCAAAGGTTTTGAACCATTGTGTTTTCATTTTCATTTGTTTCCATGTATTTTTTTTATTTCTTCTTTAGTTTCCTGATTGACCCATTCATTCTTTAGTAGCATGTTGTTTAACCTCCATGTATTTGTCATCTTTCCAAATTTTTTCTTGTGGTTGACTTCAAGTTTCATAGCATTTTGGTCAGAAAATATGTATGGTATGATTTCAATCTTTTTGTACTTGTTGAGCACTGATTTGTGACCTAGTATGTGATCTATTCTGGAGAATGTCCCATGTGCACTTGAAAAGAATATGTATTCTGCTACTTTAGGATGGAATGTTCTGAATATATATGTTAGGTCCATATGATCCAGTTTGTCATTCAAAGCCATTATTTCCTTGTTGATTTTCTGCTTAGATGATCTGTCCCTTGTTGGAAATGGGGTGTTAAAGTCCCCTACTATTATTGTGTTTTTATCAATGAATTCCTTTATGTTTGTTATTAATTGTTTCATATATATATTTGGGTGCTCCCAAGGGGCATAGATATTTATAATTCTTAGATTTTCTTGTTGGATAGTCCCCTTTATTATGACATAGTGCCCTTCTTCATCTCTTTTTACAGTCTTTGGTTTAAAATCTAGTTTGTCTGATATAAGTAGTGCTACTCTGGCTCTCTTTTGATGTCCATTTGTATGATAAATGTTTCTCCATCCCCTCACATTCAATCTGCATATGTCTTTAGGTCTAAAATGAGTCTTATAGGCAGCATATAGGTGGGTCTTGTTTTTTATCCATTCTGACACCCTATGTCTTTTGAAGATTTTATTTATTTATTCATGAGAGACAGGGAGAGAGAGAGAGAGAGAGGCAGAGGCAGAGGGAGAAGCAGGCTCCCTGCTGAGCAGGTAGCCCAATGTGGGACTTGGTCCCAGGACCCTGGGATCATGACCTGAGCCGAAAGCAGACGCTTAACCATCTGAGCCACCCAGGCGCCCCACCCTATGTCTTTTGATTGGAGCATTTAGCCCATTTACATTTAGAGTAATTATTGATTGATATATATTTAGTGCCATTTTATTACTTGTTTTGTCATTGTTTCTGGAGATTTTCTCTGTTCCTTTCTAGTCTTTGTCACTTTTGGTCTTTCCTTCCCACTCAAAGTGTCCCTTTTAATATATTTTTGCAGGGCTGGTTTAGTGGTCACAAATTGCTTTAGTTTTTGTTTGTCTGGGAAACTCTTTATTTCTTCTTCTGTTCTGAATGTTAGCCTTGCTGGATAGAGTATTCTTGGCTGCAGATTTTTCCCATTCAGCAGGTTGAATATATCATGTCACTCCCTTCTGGCTTGCCAGGTTTCTGTTGAGAGATCTGCCAGTAGATTATGGGCTTTCCCTTGCAAGTTAGGGAAATGTCTTGCTGCTTCTAGGATTTTTTTTCTTTATCACTATATTTTGCAAATTTAACTACAGGGTCTTAATGTTGGCCTGCTTTTGTTGATTTTGATGGGAGTTCTCTGTGCCTTGTGGATTTGGATCTCTGTTTCCTTCCCCTGATTAGGTAAGTTTTCAGCTATTACTTCCTCAAATAAACCTTCAGCTCCCTTTTGTCTCTCTTATTCTTCTGGGACTCCTATGATACAAATGTTACTACTTTTGATATGGTCACTGAGTTCTCTAAGTCTGCTCTTGTGATCCGTAGTTTTTCTTTCTCTCTTTTGTTCAACTTCATTATTTTCCATAATTCTGTCTTCTATATCACTTATTTGTTCCTCTGCTTCTTCCATCCTTTAGGTCATTATATCCAGTTGGTTTCAAATTTCAGTTATTGCATTTTTAATTCCTAATTGTTTTTTAGCTCCTTTATCTCTGTGGTAAGGGTCTTTCCAGCTTTTCTCAAGTCCAGTGAATATCCTTATGATTGTTGCTTTAAATTCTCCATCAGGCATATTACTTATATCTGTTTCCGTTAGATCTCTGGCTGTGACCTTGTTCTTTCTTTTGGAATGAATTCCTCTGTCTTGGCATTTTGTCTAGGTCTCTGTCTTCTTCTATGCATTAGAAAAGCCTGTTATATATACTGTTCCTGAGAGTAATGGCCTTAAAAAGGGGAGGCCATATAGTGTCCAGGGCCTGGTGCTCCAAGGAGTGTCTCTGGTCTGTGCTGTTTATACTCTGCTGCTATGTTTTGGCTGCTCTTTCCCTCAGGTCAGTCATCTGCAAAGGTTCTCCTTGCCCACAGTGGGCAGTGTTTGGACCTTGGCCAGAATGAGGTGAGTTTTAACTAGGTGTGCTGTGGTCTGCTTGTTAAATGAAACTTGATGCTACTTCTAGAACTGAAGCCTGTAGAACTTTGTGGTTGGTAGACATGGTGCGTTCAGGATTTTGTGCTGGTCTTCTGGGGAAAGGGCCTGCTGTGCTGGTCCTTAGGCACACCTGCCCAAGAAAAGCAGTACCAGCAGAGTGCAAGGAGGTGGGACTTGGTGTAAGCAGGTTAGGCAGCCAGCATTGGCACTGTGCTGTTTAGTGAAGTTGGTTTATGCTGAGGGGTGGGGAAGGGAAATGATACCAACCAGTTTCTTTGTCGCCAGAGAAGGGACTCAATGCTTGCTGCTCTTAGAGAAGCACTCCCAGAAGAGCGAATAATTTCTCCTAGTGCATCCCAGGCATTTTTCAGATTGCTGTTTTCATGCTGTCTGTCTCCAGGGTGCTTGCCTGCCTGGAGCAATGCATTGCACTTTGGGCTCTACCCCAGCCAAATCTGCTGACTTTTAAAAACTCCAAACTTTAAGGACTTGGTGAGGTGGGAACCTGCACTGGTCTTCCAGGGGAAGATCTTGCCATGCTGGGACTGATGCAAGTTTGACTGAGAAGGGCAATCACACTAGAACACAGGGGTGTGGAATTTGGAGGAAAGCAGGCTAAAGCTCCAGTATTTGGGTTAGCCACCCTCAGCAGGTATCTCTGTGCCTATGCTGAGGGGTGGGGGAGGGAAATGGTGTCCACTGGATCTTTTGTCACCTGAGAGGCAACACTGCAAATGTCACCTCTCACAGATGCACTCTAAGAAGAGTGAATAGTCTCTCCCCATGAGCCTTTGGTGATGCTCAGATTGTGCCATCCACCCCAGGATTGCTTGCATGCCTTCTCTCCTGGAGTAGGGGAGTGCCGTCAGGACTCTATCCCAGCCAAGCCTGTGGACTTCTAAAACTCCAGTTTTTGAGCCCCACTGGTTGCAAAAACTCATGAAAATCAGCCCCTCTTGTTTACCCAGCCAATGGCTTTGGGGAAGTGTTCCCCTTGTGCATATCCCTGTGTGCTCCACTCTGTCTTGCCTATTTCTGCAACCAGGGCTCCCTCCCCTCTGCAGCACCCATGATCCATTTCTTCCCTAAAGCCCATCTCCACACTTCCTACCTTCCTCAATGTGGCCTCTTCTTTCCCTCTAGTTGTGCAGTTTGTCAGTCCGCAGGTCAATTTCTTGGGTATTCAGAATGATTTGATAGTTATCTAGCTATGTTTGAGGGACGAGGTAAGCCTAGGGTCTTCCCACTATGCCACCATCTTAGCTCCCCCCACACTTTATGATATAAAAATTTACTACAGAGCTTCAGTAATCAATTCAGTTTGGTACTAGCATAAGGACAAACATACGTAGGATAGAATTGAACAATGGAACAGAATTAAGAACCCATAAATAAGCCCATTTACAGTTAACTGGTTTTCAACAAAAGTGCCAAGAAAATCTGATGGGAAAGAAATATTCTTTTCAACAAATGGAACAATTGGAAATTCATTCAAAAAAGGTGAATTTGGACCCTTATCTCATACCATACTAAAAAATTAACACAAAATGGATCAAAGACTTAACTGTAAGAACTAAAACTATAAAACCCTTAGAAGAAAACATGAGTAAATCTTCATAAACTTGGGTGAAGCAATGATTTCTTAGTTATCACCCCCAAAATATAAGCAATAAAAGAAAATTTGGTAAATTGTACATCATCAAAATTAAAACCTTTTGCTCTTCAAAAGACACCATCAAGAAATTGAAAATACAACCCACAGACTATGAGAAATTATTTGCAAATTATTATATCTGACTTGTATTTAGAATATATAAAGAACTATTATAACTTAATAACTAAAAAGGTATGTAATATAATTTTAAAATGGGCAAAGGATTTGAATAGACATTTCTCCAAAGATATACAAATGGCCAGAAAGCATATGAAAATATGTTCAATGTAATTAGTCTTTAGAAAAATGGAAATAAAAACCACAATATGTCATTATTTACCCACTAGAATATCTGTAATAAAAAAAGATAGATACTAACAAGTGTTGACAAGGATTTGGAGAAATTCAAACCCTCATGTATTACTGGTACAATGTAAAATGATGCAGCCATATTTTGGTAATCAATTTGACTGTTTCTTAAAAAGTTATATGTAGACTTACTTTATGACCTGCAATTTCCATCAGAGGTGAAGTTGTGTACATGTTTTCATATCTCTTGGTTCAAAAAAATCAAGTGATGCTGCTGTTATAAAATTCCTTCCACTTCTCTTTATTTAGTTTAGGTGCATAGAGTTTCTCAGCTTTCTCATCGATAAATGTTAAAATTGAGATAGAATTGGTGCTGAATCCTGCCTTATTCTGGAAATAGAACACCTATAATACATATAATACAAACAATACAAATACTGGTACACATATACAAAGTGTCCAGGTATACTTGACAGAAATGTTCATAGCATTTTAAAAATGGCCAAAAAGTAAAAATAACCCAAACAAGTATCAATCCACTGATGAATAGATTTTTGAAATTGTGATAAATCCATATAGTGGGTGTTATTTGGTTCCAAAAATACTGCAACATGGATAAACCTCAGTGAAAGAATCCAGACATGAACATATATGATTCTATTTTTGTAAATTTTTTTAATGGCAAATAGAGTAGTAGTTGCCTATGGCTGTGGTTGGTAATTGGAATTGACTGTAAATGGGCATGGGTTTTCTTTTTTTAGGGTGATAGAAATGTTCTAACATTAGATTGTGATGATGGTTTTTTAATTCTGTAAATATAATAAAATTCATTGAATTGTACATTTAAAATGAGTGAACTCTATGTATTATATTTAAAGCAGTTTGAAAAATACCTCCTGGGTAGAGGGATTATTATAATTATTTGTATTTATATGTATTTTATCTTTGGATAAATATTTATTGAACAAGAAGTATATATTTATTGGAAATATATCTTGAAGAGGTGACAGGGACTTTTTTCCAATTCATATATTTCTAGATGATTATCATTTATTTCTAGAATGGGACAGAATTCAGCTTCAATTCTATTCTAATTTTAATATTTATAAATGTAGAGGCAGAGAAATTCTGTCCACATAAAATGAACTGATTTAGGTTATCACTGGTGATATTACCTTTGCTCCCAGCTCATGTTAAACTCAATAGAATGACTCGGTGTAAAATAAAACTCCTGCTAAGTACAATATATTGAAGACTAATGTGATGATAATATTCTAAGAGTTCCACATGAGGCTAGGTCTTCAATGTATGATGTCATTACACTTTTCTTCCTTAAACTTTTTGCATATGGAAAGCATGAATTTGACCAAAGATCAATAACTGTGATGTTCTTAGTACAGTATAATTTTCCCCTTGCAGAGCAAATAGTGGATGCTGGACAAATGCAGCATTTTAGAAACTGAGTAATAAATAGATAAAAGTAATGTCTTACTCATAGAGTTGGAGATACTTACGTAGGCTTTGTAAGTTTATATTTCCATATGAAATATTGAGTCTCTTCCTTAGCAAATTATATATATATATATAATCTCCTTAAAAAAACCCAATCTATTAAAGTATGGAAAACAATTCCTTTAATATTTCTTACTAGTCTGATTTGGCTTTGTTCTAGCCAAGTTGATATTTTTTATATTATGTTATACAGAGGCTAATGGCTGGTTTAGTAAAATACCTCATCTTCTATACACTTAAAATGCATAATAAGGGGGTGGGGTAGAGTTTAAAACCAAACACCAAAATTCTTCTTACAGCAACCGCATTGTTTTAAGGAAATCTTGGTAAACCACTTAGAGTCAGGGTGAGTCCCCAAGGACACGGGCAAATAAGAGAAAATAAATGAACACTTACAGCATTTTGTAATAGTACATTAGAAGTGAGCAGACTGGCAGCAGGTGGAGTGGGGAATGCGGGGCAGTGAAAACTGAGAAGGTAAGAAAAGCAACATGGTAGATTGACAAAGGACTCAGAAGAAAAAAGTTGTATGATTCTGCATTTGAAGTTGTTTTTGCTATTGTGATGTAAGAAGCCTAAGTTTCCTGAATCCTTCAGTGTAGTTTTCAAAAAATTCTTTGTGTTCTGTTTTTGTTTTGTTTTGGTGAGAAATTTAGAAAAGAGGCTCAATACCCATCTTGTTCACATGGTCCAGAACAAGACAAATATATGAATAATGCTGAGAGAATCCATGAACTGAATTAGGGAAAGTAAAAGCCTAGACTCAGAGGTGTCCTTGAGACTGTAAAACCCTTGGGAATTTTTGGACATCTCGAAGACAGCATCAGATTTTCTACAAGAGGTAAAAATGGAGTGCAAAGAAAATATAAATGCCCTTCAGTCAGAGATCACCAAGAATATACCTGAAGTTTGAACTTCTGTTTAAACTCTGCTTGTCTTTTTATAGAAGAAACCTGTAAGTGGAATGTGAAAGAACCCCTTGATAAAACACCAAAGTGGTTACATCTTCAACATTATTAAAATGGTGGTTATATTTAAGTATCCCATGTAGACTTATAAAGGTTTTTCAAGTTCCATGTAATTAGGGGTTATAAGAATAAAGACTCTTAAGAAGGTATCTTTAGGGCTGGTTGGCTGTGATAACTAGTTAGACACTAGCCCCTTCCCCTCTTGAGTATGTCACTTATTAGGGAAGCTAAGAAGAAAAATGTGTGATGACTTGCTGGTAAAATCTACCGAACACTAGGAATTCATTATTGGATATCCTGATTGTGTTGGAGGGATTCCCATTGCAGAACAGCTAGTACTTTTCTGGCAATATCCAGGCAATTTTAGTGGAAAGATCTAGGTCTAGAAATCCCTTCTTCAGCACTCTCAGTTCTTGGAGCTGGCCCATCCCAGCCTGACTGCCCAAATAAACTGATGTTATAGCAGATAACCAGGAACACAATACTCAACAAAACACAGATTTGAATGCATAAGTTCATATAGAGTTCATAAGCAAAGATGTTCATGAAATTAAAAAAGAAAGAAAAACAAAAGCCTGCTAATTTTGTAACACTTTATAAAAATATACCAATGGTTATATTTTCATAGTTAAAACTTTTCAAGCAATTCTTTCCAGAAATTCTTCATCATTCAATCATATTTATTTTCTGAACAGTTTATGTTTCTTAGTCTTCTTCTTTTTTTTTTTTTTTTTGGTCAGTTTGGATTTCTAATTGAAGCTGTTTCTTTAAAAATAAAGTCTCTTTTCTTACAGCAACACAAACTTTAAAAAACACTCGTCCACCTAATATAGCTGCAAAGACTTGGTGCCATATGAAGATGAGAAATCAAATAAATTTGAATTTATTTTTTTCTATAGGCTCAGTCTGTTTGGAACAATTGGTATTGTTATTACCAACAAAGAGGTTACTGGCTATTAAAAAATCACATTCAGGACAGAGGTGGAACTTGAAAATACTTGTTTCTTTTTAAAAGAATCAGTTCTGTCATCCAAAACAATTCTTTAATTTACATATAGACAAGTTCCTATGGTGTCAGATCACAGCATAGCTAAGCATCACTGAACTGTATTTAGTCGCAAGCCTTGCTTGTAACAGTGGGGTGCTTCCTATGCACTACCGAAGTGATAGAAATCAAAATGCTAACAATACCCAGTTTTCAACAGCCCACAGAAACTACATATGTATTAAGCCTACTCTCAGAGTCTATAAATTACTCCATCAGGATATATTAACTAAGGACTTTGGAATTTAACTCTTTCAGATGAAAACAGTTTCCATTAAATTTTCTGAAAAGTCAAATTTGGGGTCATAGCAGTATCAATTTTTTGAAGCCCAACTGTGTGGAAGGTCCTTGACTAGTCATTTTACCTCCCTCATTTTATTTCACCCCCCAATAAACCAATAAAGAGGCTATCGTCAGATGAAGAAATGGAAGCTCAGGAAGTTTAATATATTCCAAACAACACAGCAAACACCTAACAAAGCCCAAGATTCCCAAAGATTGTTTTCAGAATCGCTATTTTGTCAAAATTAATGTTTTGTTGAATAACTATTACTGTATGCTCAGTATGAATAGTTTCCATATATTATCTTTGAATTCCCCCTCTCTCCAAACCATACAGAATGAAGTTTGTTAACACTAAGTAACATGATCAAAATCTCACAAATGGTAAGTGGTAGAACTATAATTTAAACTGGAGTTTTTGGCTTTAAAACTTTTGCGTTTTTCTACTGTAACACAGTATCTTAAGGTTGGTTATCCAGTTCCCAAAAGGTAACATACTTTGGAAGAATCTGAAACATCCTAGGACAGAGAAAATTTTGCCAAGACTACAAATTTGCTGGTTTCTTTGATTTGGCTCTAAAAATAAATGTATACTAGAATCATGGACTATCAAATGAATTCGTGTTTGAATCCTAGCAGTCTTACCTACTGCCTACATAAATTTGGGCAATTTCCTCTCAGTGCTTCAGTTCTCTCTTTTGTATAATTCAGGTAACAAGAGCTACTTCATAAGATGACACTGGGGATTAAATAAGATAACGTACGCAGTGCTCTGTACCTCACAAAAGGCAGCCGATCGGAGTGGTCAAGAGCACAGACCTTAAAACAAGCTGCCTGAGTTCAAATTCTCAATCTGCCACTGATTGCCTCTGTGATCTTGGGCAAATCTACTTTACCTATCTGTGCCACCGTTTCCTCACGGTAAAACAAGGTCATGATAATAACTATTTCATGAATCAGTCCGTGTTAAAATGCTTAGGATAAAAATTGTTTCCATTAAATCAAATGTGCCTGGCACATTGTAAGTACTATTTAAGAGGTTGTTAAATTTCAAAAATACACTTTGAACATAGCAGATGCTGAATAAATGGTAGCTATTTTACTTTGCAATCGCTTGGGTAATTTTAAAATGATATATGCGTATATATTTCTACTGGTATTTAAATTTTTTATCTTTGGAGAAAATTCCTCCATTGCCAATAAAATAACATGTAAAACCGAATCTGCAGCCCAGAATGGTTAGTCCTAGAGCTATCCTAATAGGTTCCCAGAAGTTTGGGAGCGGGGAGGGGAGGTGGAGAGAGAGGAGGATGTCAGGGTGTCTTTCAGATTTGGGGTTAAGCAACTGGACATGCCTCTAGATGCTATTTACTGAGATGGGAGACACTGGAGGTGATTGTACATATGGGAAAAGCAGAGAGAAAGAGAACTAACAATTGTTTAGTATCTCCCAGGTACCGAGCATTATGCTGGGGCACTTTGTGTTCATTTTACCTCATTTTACTCTCTGAAACACCCTATGGGTATTACTCTCTCTGTTTCACAGATCTGTGAAGATCTCTGAAGAAGTGTGTTGCTCCAGAGAGGCAAGCGAGTTCAACTTGTCAAATAAAAGTTTTTTGCATAAGGTGGTAAGAATTTTTTTAGCCCCCGCTCCCTCCCCTACCCTTTTTTCTTTTTTAAAAAAGATTTTATTTACTTATTTGACAGATAGAGACACAGCAAGATAGGGAACACAAGCAGGGGGAGTGGGAGAGGGAGAAGCAGGTTTCCCGCCGAGCAGGGAGCCCGATGCAGGGCTCGATGCGGGGCTCGACCCCAGGACCCTGGGACCATGACCTGAGCCGAAGGCAGATGCTTAACAACTGAGCCACCCAGGCGCCCGCCCCTCCATCCCCTTCCCTTAAGTTCTGAATGTTCACATTGGTGTGTTAACATAGCCACCACCTTCAACCCAAAGTGACACTTTCCTATTCCCTGTAGTCCTTTAATACCTCCATGGACAAAGAACCTTTTGAGATGCCAGGCAGGCTCTGAAAGTTCAGTTATAACTTGGAAATCTGTAATAGATAGATTACTCTGCCCAGAAATGTCATGGGAGTTGTTGTCTTTCTCCAATACTTACATTAGGCACAGACATACTATCATAGAGCTAAAATTCAGTGTAACGATATTGCCCATTAACCTAGTAATGTTGTCTGTATCGATTTCACCACTGATATAAGGTAATTGGTTCCAACTGGAAGCAAATCAAAGTATATACGTTTCTATTCCAATCTTCTGAATAATGCATGCCATCTGTATTACCTCAAACTTTGGGGAACAAAATGCATTAAGCAGAACCTCAAATGGTTAAAAGAATTTGTCTTTTTAAGGGTGGTATTTCTGAACTCTCTAACAACAACAACAAAAAAGTTCTGGATCATAGAATCCATGACGTTTTCAACCAAAACCACCACCAAAGCAAATTTCCCATGTTTTTCAAATTTACCATAATGCAAATATTGGATGGAACCATATTAAAATGTGGATACAAGCACTTTCACGTGGTTCCACCTAATAGATTATCAAGAGCATAGTTCATAAATCTCGAGGAACATTAACTACCATAGTTATTTTTAAAATTCCTGCATTCTTTAAAAGCCCTCTTTTTATTCTAATGGAAAGCCAAAACTGAAAACTCACTAAACTTCACTATTTATGGTTACTACTTACTTTTCATATTACAACATTCCTATAATCAAGCTATACTAATTACAGCAGATATATTTACAGTTGATATTTTTGCTCTTTGGTTTTAAGATCAACTCTTGTCATCGTGAGTATCAATGATAAAAATATTTTATGCTTGTGTGAGGCTACACAGCTGTCAGCAGGCTTGTGCAGATACTATGTTGTGCAATCCCTATGACCCTTCATTTTAGGCTGGCATTTATTATCACTCCAACCTTCACACCAAACATGGGCAAATATGACCCATGTATTATGGAAGAAGAAACAGAGGTTCAGTGAGGTGACCTGTCCTGGAGGGGCTTGGCTAACCCCAGATCTCCTGGGTCATAACCGAGTGCAATGTATTCACTGTATCTCTGTTAAACAACCTGTCCAGTAGTGAGCCCGTCATTGAACAAAACAGGCATTCCAATATCACACTCAGAAGGAAGGACTGCTGTTGGATAGGGACATACCTCAGGATGTAGAATCCCTATTGCCTCTCTCCTCCCTGGCTCTTTCTGAGCTCCAGCCCCTCGCAGGCAGCCTCCACACTACGGGGAAGAGAAAGCTCCCGGCCTTGGCCAGGTGGAAGCTGTAGGGGCCACAAGTGTGGGCCCTTCCCTCTACCAAGCTCAGCCATCACAGGGGTTGCTTGGCACCTGCAAAGGACCCCTCAGCCTGCTGCCTCTCAGCTGCTAACCCAAAACCAGCAGAAGAAAGCAGAGCAGCACATGGAATAGGAAGATTTTTTTAAAAATGAGATCTTTGTGGGACTTCTAGGTGGCTCAGTTGGCTAAATGGCTTCCTCCGGCTTAGGTCGTGATCCCACAGTCCTGGGATGGAGTCCCAAGTTGGGCTCCCTGCTCAGCGGGGAGTCTGCTTCTCCCTCTGCCCCTCACTCCTGCTTGGGCACTCTCTCTCTGACAAATAAATAAATAATTTTTTTAAAAAAATGAGATTTTGTTCATAGCGAATTTAAAAATTAGTATCTTACTCCATGGATCTTTTCGATGATGTGAGGTTATCTTCCCAACTTCTGGCAATAATTGTCCTCTTTATTAAATTTCTGTTGGTGATAATGAATGTGGTGGAAACGCAGGATTGGCAAGACCAGGGCTTTGCGTTCTTTGATGTGCATACACATCCTCTGAATACTTTGAAAAATACAGATTCATCTTCAGTAGGTCTGGGGTGGGGCCGGAGAGTCTATATTTCTGGCAAGCCCCCACAGGATGCCAATGTTGCCGGCATCCACAGACCAAATTTTGAGTAGCATGGAACCAAATCACTTCAAATAGTCCTTCCATCCCCCAGGATCTATGAGAAGAGGAAAATCTAAAGATTATTAATGATTTTATTTTTTCTCAAAGCAACAACCAAAAAAATCTAGCTGATTTTATTTTTCCTTTATTAATTTTTCTGTGGAAGTATGTGAATGAAACAGAATTTGTTTTCCTAGTGTCTTGGGAATAAGTCAGGTGTTGGGTTGAATAGGCATTTCTCCCTCTCTTTGATTCCTGGTGCCACAGAGAAATGCTGAGCTGCTCCCTGTTGGTTCACCCCCTTCTCAGAATTTTTCTGTCTAGTCTTCTCTGCCTCTGCCTGATTTTTTCCCCTATAAAGATTTAGGGTTCTTATGGACCAGAGACAAATTATAGCAGGAATGTCACAGTTGTTTTAGCTTGTGCAGTTGGTTGCATTCTTCTGAAATTAGCCTGAAATTAGATCACTGCTCAAGAGAGCCATAAAAATAATATCAGCACACAATATCTTACTCTAAATTATTTGGCTGCTTTGGCTCAGCTCAATCCAAATGCTACAGCCTTGTTTTTTAACTTTTAACTTTAATTATTTAATTTATTTTTAACTTTTAACTTGTTAACTTTTAACTTATTTTTAACTTTAACTCAGAAAAAGATGCAAGAATAGTGGTCTCATGTACCCGTCAGCCAGCTTTCCCCAAGGATGACATCTTACAAAACCATCATACAGTATTAAAAACAGGAAATCTGCGGGGCGCCTGGGTGGCTCAGTCGTTAAGCGTCTGCCTTCGGCTCAGGTCATGATCCCAGGGTTCTGGGATCGAGCCCCGCATCGGGCTCCCTGCTCAGCAGGAAGCCTGCTTCTCCCTCTCCCACTCCCGCTGCTTGTGTTCCCTCTCTCACTGTGTCTTTCTCTGTCAAATAAATAAATAAAATCTTTAAAAAAAAAAAAAAAAAAAAAAACAGGAAATCTACACCAGCACAGTACAGTTAACTACAAGACTTACTCGGATTTCACCAGTTTTTACACATGCTCTTTTTTGGAGGGCAGGGGAGTATACAAGACCATGAAATTATATAGATTCATGTAACCACCACCACAATCTGATTGTTAAAGTCTGGTGTCCCCCAGGATTCAGCCCTGAGCCCTATTCAGTTCTCATTCTTCACACTGGCCCCGAACCTTCTCAACCATAATTGTGACATTAACTATCTTTTGCATTTGGATAATTCCCAAATTGATAACTCTAACCTCTCTCTTGAGCTCTGTTCCTAACTATTTCACGGCCATTTCTGGATACCCACTGAATATTTTATCTGCACTTCACACTTCAACATATTCAGAATTGAACCAGTATTCCTTCATTTTTAAACAAGTCTGTCTATGGGCGCGTGGCACCCCGTAGCCCCAGCCAGAATGCCCAGGGATCATCCTAGATGTATCCATCAGCCATATCTCACCTCCACAGAATAAAAACAGCTGACACTCCTCTGGCAGGTACTGTGCACCACACACTCAGTGTAAATTAGCTCATTTCATCCTGAGAGCAATCCTAAGCATTGTCCGAAATGGCTCCAAGTTCCCTGAAGCCTAAAACTTACACAGTTTTAGGGTTCCTTTTGAAGAAAAAGAACAGAAAAAATACAAGTGTCAGGAAATCTTGCAGTATGCTACAACATGGATGAACCTTGAAGAAAGACATTGTGCTAAGTGAACGAAGCCGGTCACAAAAGGACAAATACTGCATGATTCCACATATATGAGATAACTTGAAATAGTTAAACTCCTAGACTCAGAGGCTAGAGTGGTGGTTACCAGGGGCTGGCAGCAGAGGGAGATGGGGAGTTGCTCATCAATGGATATAAAGTTTGAATTACACAAGATGAGTAAGTTCTAGAGATATGCTTTGCAACATAGTGCCATAGTTAACAACACTGTATTGCACACTTACATTTTTTTGAGGATAGATCTCATGTTAAGTGTTCTTATCACAAGAAAATTAAGTAAAATAAAATAAAATAAAATTACAAATATCAAAATTAGTACTTACAAAAATAAATACCTGGACAGGCACAAGTGATGGGTCCTGAAAATTGACCTTCATTAGTTTCAGGACACATCCGCCCTCAAGGCAGGTGCTATTCTTACTTCTGTCTTACTATGAGACAACTGAGGCACGGAAAGTTTGCATACTTAACTTGACCAAGGTCAAGTTCCAGAACAAACTATACTTTCTACACACTCTGCTTTCTAGATCTATCTCAAATGCCACAACTGCCCTCAAGAGGAAACTCGTCCTCTCCCTCCACCAAAATGATCGCACTCCTCTCCCCACCATCAGCCCCACCGGCGCCACCATGACCACCCTTGCCTTGGATACCTCCCTTGAAGTCTCTGGACTTCCTCATTATTTTGAAGCGAATCTTATATTTCTCTCACCTTTCCATCTTCCTGCCTGGATAGGAGTTCTGGTTCAGCAATTTCAAAGAAACAGTCAAATATCTGAGTATCTATTATGTACGAAGCACTGACACCATTTCTGATACTCAGTTTCCAGCTGAAATTTTGAGCACAGCTGAGTTCTGAAAATATATTGATTATAAAAGGCTGGAAGCCTACGTGCACTTTTTTTGTGGTTTTAAAATAGTGTAATTTGAGCTCCTCTTAGAGCAGGGCATCTGAGAACAAATGGGGAGGTAGACGTCCGTGTTTTTTCAGCCTTGCTAGTTACATAGGCAAAGGAGAAGCAGAACTTCTGCTTCCCTGGTGACACCTTCTCACTTACCAGTGTGATCGTATTAGGCTCAACCTAAAGAATTTTTGGTTCAAACATAACAATAGACACATATATTAAAATTACTTTTATTAAGCTTTAAAAAATAATACATTCTCTGAATAAGTATGAATAAGCATTTACCTCAGCAAATTTACAGTCCGTAATTTATTTGTGCATTCCCTGTTCTTGCTGCAACATGCTTAAAGTCTAAATATTACAAACAAGAAAAGGATTCAAGGCATGTATATGACTATTCATAAACTCTAAAATGATCATGGCTACAAAATTTTAAAGCTCATTGTTTTTCTTTCAAGGAAATGATCAGTTTAAGATATTTTAAACATGTCAACAAAAAAATACTGTTTCTTTGGTTGCTTCCTATCTCCCTTCCATTTTACCCACATGAGTCAGGAACTTCATTAGCTGCTGGGGATGCAGGAATTAACCACACAGGCATGTCCTCTCCCCTCACGGGGCTCACATGAGCTTCCAAATAAACAAAAACCAATCCAGAAAGCTTTTGAGGAAGAAGGGTCATCCAAAACAAAACAGAGAGAATTTCGGCATTCAGGTCATGTTTATCAATCACTGAACTAGAATATGACTTCCCCACAATCTCCATGATTCCCAGCCAAGATGTTTTTATTCTTCCTAACTTTAAAAAAATTGCCAATAGAGAAGTTATTTCTAATACGTCATTTCTATGCCTTTCCTAATAGAGTTGCAAGCTAAGGTGTTAGAACCTAAAACATCTTGTCAACTTAATCAGTTGGTTACTGTGTGTGTCAAATTCAATATTTAGAGAAGCCAAGCTATCTACATATTTAGATGTTTGTTTTATATTTTCCAATCAATTTTTACTAAAGTGAAAATTTAAAACCCTAATGTATCAAACCATAAGTTTCTTGAGCATAAATATAATGTTTCAAAAAAACAAATTGCAGGGTTTTTTCTTCAAATACTTCCATTTTTCTCTAAACTAAATCAGCTATTGATTTGCCACCAAGGTCATTGTCCCATCTTTCTTTCTTCCAAGTGTCAACATCTTGTTCATGTCACTGTTTATTAAGACTTTAAATAGCAAAAGGCTCAGACAGAATAAAAAAAAAATATTAATTCATTTAGTCACTTAAAATCTAGTGCAGAAGCTGTAGTAGGAAAAAAAATAGAATTATTAGGAGTATTGCGATGGAGAGTTTATCTGACATTCTAGTTTGATACTCCTCAGGATAACTGCTATCACAGTATTAGCAGATACCTGAGTTAAATGACAGATATCAATTTGTCTCCAAATCTCGGTATGATTTCACCATTGCTTTTTTGGGTTAACTCTGGGTTTTCATTTTCATTTGGAAACATAACTTATCCCAGTTGTGAAGACTGCCTGGACTCTGGTTTGGAATGTTTCCCAGCCCAGGCATTACCCTCTTAGAAAATACTCTTTTCCCAGACTTGGACATACATAAGGATCCGGGTTGCCATGCTTGACTTCAGGGTGACCCTGACACAACTTTGTGTCCTCTTACTATCTTTACTCCTAAAAGTAAAGCAAAAACAAAAGGATTCAGTTCTCAGGAATTGTCCCTCTCGTCTGGCAAACGGGAAATTTTCCCTCTGCTTTCCATTGCCGGTTTCCCACATTCCTCTCTCACACTCACTCAGTAATTCGCCAGATACCCACGGAGCCCTTAGTGTGTGCAAGGCAAACAACCCAGCACTGCAGGAAGCACTGAGACATGGAGCCAGGGCTGACTCTATCCCCTTGCCTTCTGAGGATGTTGAGGCCTGGTAGAGGATGGGACAGACATCCAGCCCTTAAACAACAAAGTGGTCCCTTAAATGCCTTCTCAAAGGAGGGATATAGTGCATAAGTAAAATAATAGTGATTAGTAATTATCATAAAGCTTATTCCTTTACTCACGAGCAATCCTCCCTGGGCAAGTCGCCTACGATTTCCTTCTAGAATTGAAGCATGCATTCGCAGAAGGAAGGCGGGGCCACTGCTGGTGCTGGGCCTGGCATGGGGGCACAAAGAAGCAGGGAGTGAAAAGACTCTTTCATTCCTCTGGCAAAGGCAGCCTTGCAGCTGGGGCCACGGTCTGCTCCGCTGAGCCTCGGCCTCCTGAGAGATAGATGTGTTCCTCTCATGATCCGAATCTTAGCCACCAGCCGCGGGCAGCAGCCAGGAGATGGAGAGGACAGTGAAACGACCCATTTAATTTTACAAAACGTGCATAAACGTTTTATTTTTCCCTCCCAATCAAGAATAGCCACTGAATTTAAACTTTTACCTGTAATCCCTCTGCCTTAGAATTAGGATGGTGAATTTCCGATTAACGTGGGCTCGTCGGTATGTCCTTACCCCATCGGCTTCCTCATCTGTAAAACCAGGAGGTGGTAACAGATGTTCCTAAGGTTCCTCCCAAATCAAAACAAATATGATGTTTAAGTCAAGAGAATTTCAGGTGACTCGCACTTGCCTGTTAAGGAAAATAATATAAAAACAAAAAAGTATTTGCCTATTTTCGCCTTTTTCTATCATTTTAGATTACTTATTGTAACTTAGCGACTCCACTTTGTGTTTATTATTCCTCCACTAACATCCCCGGCTTAAAACAAGCAAAAATATAAAGGTTTCTATTCCAAACCAAAATTCTAAACATAGACGCGCGCACATGCCCCGGGACGCAGCATGGAAATGAGAGCCCAGCTGAAACGTAACTCCGTGGTTCCCAAACCAGCGGGCATTAGAATCGCCTTGCTAATTTGGTAGGGAAAGCGAGGCCAAGAGTTAATGGTTTTAAGTTCTAAGTAAGACTGATGCTGTTGGTCCAGGAAAAAACCACTGCTTTTAGCAGAATTCCTTGGAGACCTATCCCCAGCTTCGATTCTCTTCAAATCCCTTCAAGTCAGAACGGGCCTCAGGCAATGGCTTCTCCCCTCTGCTGTTTGTCGACTGTCAGCGAGTCCTGATGATAATGGTGTTTTTCTTCATGTCAAAGCACTTCCCACCTATTCCTAACCGATTGTCCACCGATTTCTCTGTTCCCTTGGCAGGATTTCAAGCCCCGGTAAAGCTTGCATTTTAATACCTAGCATGACCGTTTTCCTTTTGTTTGCTTTTATTTTGGCAGCAGATTAAGAAGTATTTCTCGCGCATATCCCTTTTTAATCCCTCGGCCACTGTGGTCCAAAACTCTGCCAAAAGTTCCGTGCTGCCCAGAACACAAAATAAATGGAAGAATGCGAGGCCAGTCAAGCGAGGGTAGCGAGGCCGAACGTTCGCAGCGCGTTCAGCTAACGCGCATAGAGGGGCAGTAGCGGGCCTGTTGTACCAAGTGCTCATCTTTGCAGGATGTGAGCCTAAGATTGTGGAAGGAAGGGTTCTTCCGTTTAAAATTTTTATTTTGTGGTATTTAGTAGATAGTCTTTAGTAACAGAGAAACAGCTTTATACCCCTAATCACAGGAAATGCTTTTCAATTAACGCTTCTTTATAATCAGTGTGTTCTCAGGTCCCTATCTCCAAAGAGGGGTCTTGAGAATAAATGATGCTGGAAGTCTATGGTGTAGCAATAAAGAGGAAGAAGGGGTATTTATTTGTATGAAATAAAAACCATAATTTCTTAAGGTACTTATATGACTTAATTTCTTAAAAGGCTGATACCTTACGCTAGAGGTATAGTTACATACCCTATTCTCTTTTTATCTGCCAATAGGAGGAATCAAACCTGATCTCTTGTTAGAGCCTGATATCCAGCATTTAAACAAAACAAAACAATCCTAGAGGCTTATTTAGCAGCCCTCTTTTTTGTTTAAGTAAACTCTACCCTCAATGTGGGGCTCAAACTCATAACTCTGAGATCAAGGGTCACATGCCTTTTTTTTCTTTTTTAAAGATGAGACCTGTATTTTTTTAAAAGATTTTATTTATTTGACACAGAGAGAGAGAGAGACAGCGAGAGAGGGAACACAAGCAGGGGGAGTGGGAGGGGGAGAAGCAGGCTTCCGGCTGAGCAGGGAGCCCGATGCGGGGCTTGATCCCAGGACTCTGGGATCATGACCTGAGCCGAAGCCAGACGCTTACCGACTGAGCCACCCAGGCGCCCCAGGGTCACATGCCTTATTAGCTGAGCCAGCCAGGTGCTCCATTAGTGGCCCTCTTTCAAGCTGATAAGGCAAGCTCCACTCTTCTGTTACCTGCCCCTCCTACCCACTTCCCTTCCTGCTCAGAGAGTTTTGGCACTTGGCAGGAAGAGGAGTGAGTCAGGGGGAGGCCAGTGGGAACAGATGAAGCAGAGGGGCTGCTGCTGGTGGTGATTGCATGGGGGGGGGGGGGCGGGATTTCGCCCCAGTACTAAAAAGATCCAAGTTGCACTTGTAGACAAGCTTGCTGAAGCCAGCCACTCATCCCAGCCCTTCCCAGTTCTGCCCACCCAATGGCCCTCCCAGGTACTAAGGCATCTCTTTTCCATTCATGGCCATTATGACTAATTTTAAAAATTACATGTACGTTTTTAGTATGTGCTGTGTGTGTGTGTGTGTAAGGGTGAGAGTAAGGCTTACTATGCTTCAGGCTTCACTACTCTAGCCATTGCCCTGCATCTCAAGAATTCCAAACTTCTTTTCATCTAATGCTTCTGAATTAGAACTTTCTGCTAAATTTAATCAATTCAATAGAACTTCAAGCTTCCCTTTAAAATGGCATAAATATATGAAATAATTTCTTTTTTGAAAGCTACTCACTCAATGACATCTTTGACTACTTCACATTTCCAGAAACATCTATCATATTTTACTAGAGATCCCAATGTCACACAAAACTTATCAACACAATGCCTTGACTCTCGTGGCCGTGTCATGAATTATTACTGTGGGCAGAAGCTATTGTATTACTCCATGACTTTTATCAGTATACATTGGTGGTGACTTAAACAGTTCCTTTTTCTAGATGTCTTATATTTTTTTCGTCTTTAATTAGACTGAGGTACTGGAGTGGCCATTGCTTTTGTAAGTGAATATTCTCAGTTCTACTGCTATTCATGATGCAAAGATGGATACTTGCTAATTATTTACTCTGGCCAGGGGCATTATTTATTTACAGAGCTGGTAATGTTTTATGACTCTCGTGAACTGGTCTACATCCATGGTTCTGCTCTTGTTCTAAATTTTGCTTTCCATTTCATTGTAAACTTGAGTTAATACAGATATTGTTTGTTTTTAGCTTTTCACTAGGTATTCAGGTCAAGAAGATAACAGATCTCTGGCTTGAACTCTGAAAGCAGAAGTCCTTGAGAAGTCTTTAAGAATTGGATCCCTTCAAGGCTGAAACTGCTGTTCTCATCAGCTTGGTAAATCTAGATTAGACTTTTTGTGATTTGTGATACAGTTATATACACTTACTGTGGAGTTGCTGAGACAATAAAAGTTAATGACTGCCGCCTCCCCCCACCCCCCGCCATGGGGGCCCAGGGAAGTGGCCTGGGGAGAGAAGAGCTGTCAAGTCCTTGCCTTGCCTTTGCTTCTCATGAAGACAACAGCATTCTCCAGAAGCACCCCTTCCTCCCCAAGATTAAGTGAGTCCCACCACCAGTAAGCACAGACATGCTCAGGTTTCTAGAGAGAGGCTACTTGGTGACTGACCTAATTCAACCAGCGGGAGACCCTGGCACAGCAGATGACCAGGGGAAGAGCTTGGTACGCCCTTTTGAAAGGCAGTCGGATCAGTGTAAACCAGAACATTCTTTCTGAATAGAAAAATGCTATTAGTCATGAAAATGATTTCACTCCTCATACTGTCATCTCAAGTCTATGAATAAGTATGTGATAATACTAATAAAGTTGATGATGATGGCTTAATTCCTATGCATCTAGGGATCCACATTGTTTGCAGAGCAAAGTCACGTTCCAGAGGCAGAATCAGCAGCCACAAATTTTATAAAGTGTTTACATTCTTTATTTTTATTCACTGAAGAACATTAGAGAGATATGATTCATAATCTGGGCAACACCTTTTAAAAGCGCCTTCCTCCACTCTCTGATTTTCCTGTACACTCTGGGCTCTCTCCTGTATCAGTGCTCTGACACTGTCCCTCCAGGCTCCGTCTGTTTTACACTGAACTCTTCCTCTTCTTTCTTGCTCTCTCTTTTTTTTTTTTAAGATTTTTTATTTATTTTGAGAGAGAGAGAGACATTTGAGCTTCAGAGAGGATTATTAATATTCCCACGGGCATGTTGCCTAAAAGTGGAAAAGTCCAGTTCTGAATTCAAATCTTTATTCCTCCAGCGTCTACACATCTGCCACATCTGTCACTATGCTGTTATCCTAAATAATTAATTCAAGGGAAACAAGTCATTTGTACACAACATTTAGATTAGATATGGGCCAAAGCGTCAAAGCACAAAAATATGATTAGGTAAATTATTATCCAGCAACTTAATATTAATAGACTTATGTGGCCATTGAAGCATTATACAATAGATTGATAAAAAATTAAATGAAGTTTGGTATACATAAATCATAATCATTTAAAATTAAGCATACAGAATTAAAAATCATAAAAGTCATGAAGATTGCAAGATATGTCTATTAAGGTGAAGGGAAAGGGGTCATGTGTTTCTCTAAGATTAAACTTTAAATGACTTCTGCTTGTCCTTTGAAAGAAAGATTGTCATTCCCGATGTCCTGATTCTGTTGACTACAAACTTGCCGAGCTCAGAGTCAAGCTGGGAAAGCTAATATCCCATATCTGGTAGATCGAGACATTTCATATTTTTTCAGCTTCTTATCGATCCTGTTTCTACCCAAATAGTGAAATAACCTAGAACAAAGCCAGCCAAACCTCTGCTCTCCTCCCTGCAGGGGGCACTGTGGGCCTGTCTAAATGGAAGACTGGCAGCCACCCGCCCAGGCCAAGTGGTCAATCGGCAGTTGAGCTTAACTGCTCAGCCCACAGTCAGGACTGTTCCTCTGATACCCAGCACTGGATGTTCCCTATTCTCCCTTTCCCTGCTCCCCCAGACCACTCTGCTAGTCGTCCAAGGATCAAAGAGCTGCTGCATATGAAGTGTGACTTGGGGAGATTTTGTGCGTCAAATCTCGAAGCCTTGCTCCTAAGGGAACTGTAGACCCTAGGCTGAGGGGAATTTGGCAGCGAAGATAGATTTGAAGCCAGGCTCTCTCGGCAGCTCAAAATCGCCTTTCTGCTGGTGGGAAGACTGCCTTTCTGAGGGCCTGGATCCTCAGAGGGAAATAATCTATTTTTTTTCTTTTAAATAATCATTCTGGTGATTATCACTTTCATGAAAGAGCAGAGTTTGAAAAAGAGACTGACCAGAGCATATAAAATAGTCCTGCTGTGCTCACAGGTCAATTCAGGCATGCTCTCTAAAGAAGTACCTCTTTATTCTAGAGGTGCGTGTGGATTCTCTCTTACTAGACAAATGGTGTGAAAGGTCAGGATTCAACAACTCTACCATTCTCTTTAGCAGGTTTATTTTATTTTATTTTATTTATTTTTTTTTTTTTAAAGATTTTATTTATTTATTTGAGAGAGAGAATGAGAGACAGAGAGCACGAGAGGGAAGAGGGCAGAGGGAGAAGCAGACCCCCTGCTGAGCAGGGAGCCCGATGTGGGACTCGATCCCAGGACTCCAGGATCATGACCTGAGCCGAAGGCAGTCGCTTAACCAACTGAGCCACCCAGGCGCCCCAGCAGGTTTATTTTAAATTGAGTTGTTTTCTTTTATGGTTCAGCATAGGAGGCCTCACTTTGCTCCAAACACTCAGACTCTGAGCTCCCAGAAGGTAAGGCATTCTGTGTCTGGGCAAGAGCTTGTGGTTGCTGGTGTGTGATTCATCCATCCATAGATGCTTAGGCTGCTTCCATATCTTGACTATTGTAAAAAAATGCTACAAGGAACATAAGGGTGCATATGTCTTTTTTAATTGGTGTTTTTGTTTTCTTCAGACTAATAGAAGTGGAATTGCTGCATCACATGATAGTTCTATTTTTAATCTTTTGAGGAACCTCCATCCTGCTTTCTGCAGTGCTGCACCGATTTCTATTCCCACCAACAGTGCACGAGGGTTCCCTTTTCTCCACATCCTCGCCGACACTTATTTCTTGTCTTTTTGATGATAGCCATTCTAACAGGTGTGAGGTCATCTCTCATTATGGTTTTGATTAGCATTTTCCTGATGACTAGGGATGTTGAGCACCTTTTCACATACCTTTTGGCCATTTGTATGTCTTCTTAGTAAAAATGTCTATTCAGATCTTCTGATTTTTTAAAAAGATTTTATTTATTTATTTGAGAGAGCGAGCGAGTACAGCAGGGTGAGCAGCAGAGGCAGAAGCAGGCTCTCTGCTGAGCAGGGAGCCCGATGCGGGGCTTGATCCCAGGGCCCTGGGACCATGACCTGAGCTGAAGGCAGACGCTTAACTGACTGAGCCACCCAGGCATCCCTCTTCTGCCGATTTTTAATCAGATATATATATATATATATATATATATATATATATGTATATGTATATATGTATATGTATATATATATTTGCTATTGAGTTGTAGGAGTTCTTTATATATTTTGGATATTAACTCCTCATATATGATTTGAAGATATTTTCTCCCATTTGATAGGTTGCTTTTTCATCTTATTGATGGTTTCCTTTGCTGTGCAGAAGCTTTTTAGTTTGATGTAGTCCCACATGTTTATTTTTGCTTTTGTTGCCTTTGCTTTTGGTGTCAAATGATTGTGAATGCTCCGAATGCCCCTGAATTAATACACTTAAAAATAATTAAGATGGTAAACTTTATGGTTTGCCTGTTTTATCACAATAAAAAAAAAAACCCACAAAAGTAAGATCAACTTTGTGTCTTCCTATAGATCGGCTTGCCACTTAAAACCTAAAATGCCCTTCCTGCTATTTGTTCCTAACCAATGCCCTTGCCTCTGTCTTGAACTCTACACAGCCACCTGGACTCTGCGTGTGCCAGAATCACACTTGAGCCCATTGCTGCCTGACCAGTCCCTCCCTCTTCAACTGGCTTTACCCAGCTCCCTGGAATGTCACCTTGCCTGAGATTTGCACATTCCATTTATGCCCTTAACTGTCCCTCCGCCTGTGACTGGGAGATTGTATATCATGCTTTACTCTCTCCCTCTGGCTTAGATTCTTTCCTGTAGGGCCTCAACTTTGCTGCCCTGCTTGTCTGAGGGCTGACAGAACAGATGTATGTGCCACATACTTCCTCTGCCTTATTACTGTCCCCAGATCCCAGTACACATGTGTTACGTCTGTGAAGGCAGGCCGGAGGCACTGCTTGAAACAGCATTCTGTTCTTCTTCTTCTTCTTTTTTTAAGATTTATTTACTCGAGAGAGAGACCAAACGTGAGAGCAAGAGAGAGCACAAGCAGGGGCAGGGGCAGAGGGAGAGGGAAAAGCAGGCTCCCTGCTGAGTAGGGAGTCCAGCCCCCCGGAGCTCGATCCCAGGACCCCGGGATCATGACCTGAGTAGAAGGCAGATACTTAACGGACTGAGCCACCCAGGCGCCCGCATTCTTTTTCATAGATTCAGACTTTTGTGGAAAAATTGATACTTATGATTTGGGAGGAAGTTATGTATTTACCACATTCATCTATATCAAATACTAATCAAAAATCTCAGCTCACTTATGATGAAGAACATTACATGATACATATTGGTTGGAGATAACGACATTCTCCTCCTGGTGACATCTCTCTATTTCGGGGATAGAAACTCCTGGATCCAAGTGTCCTGCTCTCCCCTCTTAGACCACTGAGTCTGCAAAGTAGCCTCCCAAACAACTAGTTGTTATGAAACATATAAAACCATAATAGGATTCTTCATTACTTGAGAACAATAGATTGTTATATGCTCAGTTGGAGAAGGCATTGCTTTCAGAGGAAAATCTTTTGATAATGAAAGTATGCTTGGGGCGCCTGGGTGGCTCAGTCGTTGGGCGTCTGCCTTCGGCTCAGGTCATGATCCCAGAGTCCTGGGATCGAGCCCCGCATCAGGCTCCCTGCTCTGCGGGAAGCCTGCTTCTCCCTCTCCCACTCCCCCTGCTTGTGTTCCTGCTCTCGCTGTCTCTCTCTGTCAAATAAATAAATAAAATCTTTAAAAAAAAAAAAAAAAGAAAGTATGCTTGACTTGATAAAATATCCGATACACCCTGCCATCTCACATACTTGTTGAGAGTGGTGGTGATTCCACTAGGAGTAAATAAGCTTAGTGCCATTTGGACATGTCATTAGTTACTAAAAAAATATTCAGGGAAGTAACTGCTTTTATATTTATTCATTCATGCACTCATGCATGGATTCCACAAATCCTACTGAGTGTCTGCCGTGTGTCAAGCGCTGTCCTAGGAACTATGATTATAGTGGCATGAGGGTGAGTCCGAGGTTCTCTTTCTTTACTTTCTATTCTTGGAGTTTACATATAAAATATTCTTGGTCTCAGGCACTTCTAAAACTCGAATGTTCTGGAAGTTGTTTGAGGCCGGCCAACAAGGCCAGACACAATGGGAACCCTCCTCCTATTCTCAGCCCGAACAGTCCTCCTTCTCTTTCTTAGATGGTTTCTCTGACTCCTGACACAATTTCCCACATCCATCCAAAACAATGCCCATGGGTGAAGTCTTGCGAAAAAAAAAAAAAATCACCTTCTTTAAACTATAATACCACTTGTCTGCCCTGAAATAGGATTGACTGCTCTTTTTTTCTCTTTCTGAAATTCTTTTAGCAAACCCAAGTAATCACTAGAATTCTGAAATGTGAATATATATAATCTTTTAACTTTGGCTTATGTGAATCATAAAGCATTAGAGAAATTAGCTTTACAATCTTTCTTGCTGAAAAAAATTCAATTTTCTTTTAGTCTCACCAAATTGGCTGAAGGGATTTTTGCAAAAAGGCAAATCTATCATTATCACATTAGGATTTATCGGAGGCAAAAATGGGACCATGATTTAGAAACTACAATATAGACTATATTTTGGTGTTTATACTTTCAGTGAAACTGTGTAAAACAAAACAATGTGTAAATAAGATTTTAGAGTAGCAGGATAGGGGCGCCTGGGTGGCTCAGTTGGTTAAGCGGCTGCCTTCGGCTCAGGTCATGATCCTGGAGTCCCGGGATTGAGTCCCGCATCGGGCTCCCTGCTCAGCTGGGGGTCTGCTTCTCCCTCTGACCCTCCTCCCTCTCATGCTCTCTGTCTCTCATTCTCTATCAAATAAATAAATAAAATCTTTAAAAAAAAAAAAAAAGATTTTAGAGTAGCAGGATAATTTTAAGATCTACTGAGTCCATCCCATTAGAGAACTTAAAAAAAAAATTTTTTTATGAAATTCTAGTCATCCTTAATATAAGAATGCTAATTACTCAAGGAATAATTAAAAATTTGTCCAAGCCCAAAGAGACTGCCTATGTGGGCAACTGAAAAAGGTAGAAATTTCCCTTCACAGCTATAATTTGGAAAGAAAATTTCTAAACCATACAATTTACAAAGATGTCTTGCTTCCTCTTTGGAAAAGACTTGGACTTGATATAACACTTACCTGATGATGTGGAATTTTGAGAACTTTCAGAGCTATGGACAGCACAAGCACGATGAGTGCGGAATAACGAGCATGTCAGTTCTACCTGGCACTGCAAATACCAGCGTTTCCTGGCTTCCTTAGTAATCTTGTTGCTGCTGTAACACATTACCACACATTTAGTGTCTTAAAACACACATTTGTTCTCTCACAGTTCTGCAGCTCAAAAGCCCAAAATGAGCCTTACAGGGCTACAGTGACGGTCCCCCTTCTGGGCCCTACAGGGGACAGTCCATTCCTTGCCTCTTCCAGCTTCTGGAGGCTCCCACGTTCCTTGGCTCATAACCATTTCCTCCCATCACTCCAATCTTTTCCTTCCCTCATGGAATCTTCTACTGCTCTCTCTCATAAGGACCCTAGTGATTCCTTTGGACCCACCCAGATGATCCAGGATCATCTCCCCAACTCAAGATATTTACCTTTACCTCTACCTCTGTAAAGTCTCTTTTACCCTGTAAGGTAACATTCACAGGTGCCAGGGATTAGGGTGTGGACATTTTTAGGGCACCTTTATTCAGCCTATCACACTGAGTAACCAGAGTCAGTTATTTAACTTCTGCAAGCCTCTCAAATGGAGAAAAAATAAAGATATTTTGTAAACTCTAGAAGGATGATACCCATGTTAATATTTATTCCATCTTTAGCTCTGTGGATCTATGAAAATCTCACCCCAACCAGAAAAGTCTGCATCACTGATTTTTTCAGCCTTATTTAGGCATAATTGACAAATTGTACATCTGCAAAGTCTACAGTATCATGTGAATATCTGACAAACATATACTTCATGAGATGATTACCCCAATTAGGTTAACACGTCTATCAACTTATATCAAGCTACTTTGTGTACATGTGAGAATGCTTAAGGTCTACTTTCTTAGCAAAGTTCAAGCACACAACACAGTAGCATAAACTAGTCACCATGCTGTACATTAGACCCCTAGAACTTATTCATCTTCTAACTGAATGCTTGTACTTTTGATCAGCACCTCCCCATCTCCCCCACTCTTTCCCTGTTCTGTTTCTACGAGTTCAACCTTTCTTTAAGATTCCACATTTAAGTGAAGTCATATAGCATTTGTCTTTCTCTGTCTGGCTAATTTCACTTAGCGTAATATCCTCTAGATTCATTCATGTTGTTGCAAAGGTAGGTGTTACTTGTATAGCAATTCTTTCTCAGCTGGAGACTCTCCTAAAATTCTTAGAGTCTTAACCAAGGAGAGGGGTTGAGTCTATGCTTGATCTTAAAAGAGAACCTGGCATTTCATTGCCCATAATGCTGAGACAAGCTGCACAGAGGGTAGGGCTCACTAAACACTTGCAGCTGAATGGAACTGCACACTATCGTACTCATATCATCTGATTCTTTTTGACTAAGCGCTGTCCCACGGGCTAGTCAAGGTATGAGGGGTGAGTGAGAAATTACTGAGATTATAAGATGCAGTTGGGGTGGAAAAATATCCTTTGGCTTCTACTTAACCTACATGTTCAGATATCCCAGAACATATTTTTATTCTCACCATCACAATATGCCAACAGTTCTAAAATCAGCAGCAGTTGATCCAGTTTGGAAATATGAGGGTAGATGTAACAGAATGGAACAAAGGGACATGGAGGTAAGGCAGTGAGTGCTGAAAATGGTATGTGGGTTGGAGAAGGAATTAAAGGACAGTGAGATACAGATTAACCATGCAGCTGGTATCTGCCAATTAATACTATAGCTGTGAAATAAAAAAAAAAAAAGAAAGAAAAAGATGTGATAGCAAGTTAGTGATTATTTCAGGATGAAAGACCTACCAGTACAATAATTATTTGTTTAAGCATTGGTTTTTACAGAATATCACGCTCATTAACAACTTGTGACAAGATTTAGGTACAGTCTGAAGCTGATAATTAATTGGTACCATATATATCTTGTAATGTAACTAAAAAGAAAAGTAAATTTAGTTACAAAAATGTAATTACACACAAAGGTTACAACTTCTCTTGGGAGGTTGATTGATGGTGCTTGAAATGCTTCCAATTATTTTAAAATCTGCCTTTTGTTATAATATGAACAAACCTGAGGGTGTTTAAAAGTAAGCATTAGGGGTACCTGGGTGGCTCAGTTGGTTGAGTGACCGACTCCTGATTTTGGCTCAGGTCATGATCTTGGGGTCCTGGGATTGAGCCCCACCCCATGTGGGGGCTCCACTCTCAGTTTGAGATTCTTTCCCTCTGCCCCGCCCCTTTCTCATGCTCTCCCTCTCTAAAATAAATAAATCTTTTATTTGTTTTTTTAAAAGATTTTATTTATTTATTTACAGAGAGAGAGACAATGAGAGAGGGAACACAAGCAGGGGGAATGGGAGAGGAAGAAGCAGGCTTCCCACTGAGCAGGGAGCCTGATGCAGGGCTTGATCCCAGGACCCTGGGATCATGACCTGAGCTGAAGGCAGACGCCCAATGACTGAGCCACCCAGGTGTCCCTAAAATAAATCTTTTAAAAAAGTAAGCATTAAAATCTTTGAAAGTATAAGTCAATGGAAATTTTAAAACTGCTTCATAAATATTTTATTAAAATCTGTGGAATGCTAGGAGGGAGGCAAGATGGTGGAAGAGTAGGGGCCTCGTTTCATCCTGGTCCCTTGAATTTAGCTAGATAACTATCAAATCATTCTGAATACCAGTGAATTCAACCTGAGATGTAAGAAAAGAATTGCTGGAATCCTACAAATAGAAAACCAACCACTTTTTGCAAGGTAGGCAGTGCGGAGAAGTGAATCTGAGGGGATATATCTGAAGATAAATGGTGGGGGAGGGAGTCTCTGTAAACTGGCCATTGGAACATGATATAGCCCCGGAGCACAAAATCCGAACTTTTAGAAGTCTGCTCCAGTGACAGACATCCCTGCCTGAAAGGTGCTCAGGTGGCGCAGCGGGGCAGAATCCTAGGTTGGACAGTGTGGTCTCAGATCCCTGGGGTCACAGAAAGAATGGGGGGGCCTGAGCCAGCAAAGTTCCCAAGCATCAGAGCGGGAAACCAGCTACAAATAGCGAGCCCGGGAATGGGCTCTCAGCTCTGATTGCCATAAACCGCAAACTGCGGCATGATAGGGCGACCACCCTGTACAGGGACCCTGCAAAGGGCAGAAACTGCGGCAACCCTCCTCCTTCCTCTGGGAGGGGCGGCATGGGTGTGCGCAGGATTGGGTGACCCCTCTCCAGGCAGGGGCCTGCAAGCGCAGCTCCAAGGTGACCCCCTCCCTTTCCCGGGAGGATTGGCACCGGCGCACACCACAGGAGTCTGCAGAGTTTGACTCACACAAAAGTGAAGACTGCTTTTCCCTGAGGGTTTACTGAAGAGAGGGGGCCGGGATCTCTCAGCTCTGGGGCTGGAGATCAGGGCTGGGCCATTTTTATTTTCATCCTCTAAAGCTGAGCAGAAAGACTTCAGGAAACAAAAGCCACATAGAACAACCCCAAGCAGCTTACACTGAGCCCGGTCCCCAAGCAAGGGGTGATGCAATCCCACACAGCCAAAGATACCTGAGAATCAGTGCAACAGGCCTCTCCCCCCAGAAGACCAGCTGGAACATCAGGCCAATACCAAGTTTACAGAGCATAAAGAACTACGAAACTCCATTGCTACGGGAAAATAATATATAGAATTCAAGATTTTTGTCATGATTCTTTTATCTTTCAGTTTTAAGTTTTCCTTTTCTTTTTTTCCTTTTCAACTAGTTTCTTATTTTATCAACTCTTTATTTTTAAGTTTTTTTTTAACTTTAATTTTTACATTCACATTTTATAGATATATTCTTATTTTTGGCTTCCTTTCACTGTATTCAATTTTATCTCTGTACATATATTAAGTTTTTCTATCTTTACAATTGTGGGATCAAGTGTCTTCTAACAAACAGACCAAAATACACCCAGGACCAAGTGTATCACCCTGTTCTGTCAACCTGTTTGATTATATTCTTTTCCCCCACTTTTTTGGTTTTTGATCTCTTCTGATTTGTCTAGTGTATATTTTGCTGGGGTTGTGGTTGATACATTTTTTTAATTTTTAATTTTTTATTTCTTTTTTGTTCTCTCGTTTATCTATTCGTCTCTGGACTAGCTAGAGGAATGACTAGAAGGAGGAATTCACCACAAAAGAAAGAACCAGAAGTAATACCCTCTGCCATAGATTTATATGGATATATGGATATAAGTAAAATGTTGGACCTGGAATTCAGAATAATGATTATAAAGATCCTAGCTGGGCTTGAAAAAAGCATAAAAGACACTACAGAATCCCTTAGTGAAGAAATAAAAGAACTAAAATCTAATCAGGCCGAAATTAAAAATGCTTTAACTGAGATGCAGTCTAAACTGGACGCTCCAGTGGCTAGGGTAAATGAGGCAGAAGAGAAAGTCAGTGACAGAATACAGAATGTTGGAATGTAAGGAAGCTGAGGAAAAGAGAAAAACAACTAAGGGATCATGAGAGGAGGCTTTGAGAAATCAGCAATACCATAAAGCAAAACAATATTAAATTGATTGGGGTCCCAGAGGAAGAGGAAAGAGAGAGAGGGACAGACAGTATATTCGAACAAATCATAGCTGAGAACTTCCCTAATCTGTGGAAGGAAACAGGCATTCAAGTCCAGGAGGAATAGAGAACCCCCCTCAAAATCAACAAAAATAGATCAACACCCCAACATATAAAAGTGAAGCTTGCAAATTTTGGAGATGAAGAGAAAATCCTGAACACAGCTTGAGACAAGAAGTCCTTAACCTACAAGGGTAGAAACATTAGACTGGCAGCAAACCTATCCACAGAGACCTGGCAGGCCAGAAAGGACCGGCATGATATATATATTCAGGGTACTAAATGAGAAAAACATGCAGCCAAGAATCCTTTACCCAGCAAGGCTGTCATTCAAAATGGAAGGAGAGAGAGTTTCCAGGACAAACAGGAACTTAAGGAATTTGTGATCACTAAACCAGCCCTGCAAGAAATATTAAAGGGGATCCTGTAAGCAAAGAGAGAGTCCCACAGTAACATAGACCAGAAAGGAACAGGGACAATATACAGAAACAGTGACTTTACAGGTAATACAATGGCATTAAATTCATATCTTTCAATAGTTATTCTGAATGTAAATGGGCTAAATGCTCCAATCAAAAGACACAGGGTATCAGACTGGATAAAAAAAACAAAAAAAGCAAGACCCATCCAAATGCTGTCTACAAGAGACTCATTTTAGACCCAAAGACACCTCCAAATTGAAAGTGAGGGGATGGAGAACAATGTATCACGCTAATGGACATCACAAGAAAGCTGGGGTAGCAATCCTTATATCAGACAAATTAGATTTTAAACCAAAGACTGTAGTAAGAGATGAAGAGGGACACTATATCATACTTAAGGGTCTATCCAACAAGAAGATCTAACAATTGTAAATATTTATGTTCCTAACTTGGGAGCAGCCAATTCTATAAACAATTAATAACAAAATTAAAGGAACACATTGATAACAACACAATAATAGTAGGAGACTTTAACACTCTGCTCACTGCAAAGGACAGATCATCTAAGCAGAAGATCAACAAGGAAATAAAGGCTTTGAATGACACATTGGATCAGATGGACTTCACAGATATATTCAGAACATTCCATCCTAAAGCAACAGAATACACATTCTTCTCGAGTACACATGGAACATTCTCCAGAATAGAAAACATACTGGGTCACAAATCAGGTACCAAAAGACTGGGATTATTCCCTGCATATTTTCAGACCACAGTGCTTTGAAACTGGAACTCAATGACAAGAGGAAATTTGGAAGGAACTCAAATACTTGGAGGCTAAAGAGCATCCTACTAAAGAATGAATGGGTCAACAAGGAAATTAAAGAAGAATTTTAAAAATTCAAGGAAACAAATGAAAATGAAAACGTAACTATTCAGAACCTTTAGGATGAAGCAAAGGCCGTCCTAAGAGGGAAGTACATAGCAATACAAGACTTTCTCAAGAAACTAGAAAAGTCTCAAATATACAAGCTAAACTTACACCTAAAGGAGCTGGAGAAAGAACAGCAAATAGAGCCTAAAGCAAGCAGGAGATGAGAAATAATAAAGATTAGAGCAGAAATCAATGAAATAGAAACCAAAAGAACAGTAGATCAGATCAACGAAACTAGAAGCTGGTTCTTTGAAAGAATTAATAAGATTGATAAACCCCTAGCCAGACTTATCAGAAAGAAAAGAGAATGGACCCAAATTAATAAAATCATGAATGAAAGAGGAGAGATTATGACCAACACCAAGGAAATACAATTTTAAGAACATATTATGAGCAACTATATGCCAGCAAATTAAGCAATATGCATTCCTAGAAACTTATAAACACCAAAAGTGAAACAGGAAGTAATAGAAAACCTGAATAGACCCATAACCAGCAAAGAAATTGAAGCAGTAATCAAAAATCTCCCAACAAACAAGAGTCTAGGGCCAGGTGGCTTCCCAAGGGCATTCTACAAACATTTAAAGAAGAACTAATACCTATTCTTCTGAAGCTGCTTCAAAAAATAGAAATGGAAGGAAAACTCCCAAACTCATTCTATGAGGCCAGCATTACCTTGATCCCAAAACCAGATAAAGACCCCACCAAAAAGGAGAATTACAGACCAATATCCCTGATGAACATGGATGCCAAAATTCTTACCAAGATACTAGCCAATAGGATCCAACAGTACATTAAAAGGATTATTCACCATGACCAAGTGGGATTTATTCCTGGGCTGCAAGTGTGGTTCAACATCTGCAAATCAATCAAAAGAAAGGACATTAACAAAAGAAAGGACAAGAACCATGTGATCCTCTCAATTGATGCAGAAAAAGCATTTGACAAAATATAGCATCCTTTCTTGATTAAAATTCTCCACAGTGTAGGGATAGAGGGACCCTTGATATCATAAAAGCCATTTATGAAAAGCCCACAGTGAATATCATTCTCAATGGGGAAAAACTGAGAGCTTTTCCCCTAAGGTCAGGAACACAACAGGGATGCCCACTCTCACCACTGTTGTTCAACATAGTACTAGAAGTCCTAGCCACAGCAATCAGACAACAAAAAGAAATAAAAAGCATTCAAATTGGCAAAGAAGAAGTCAAACTCCACTCTGCAGATGACATGATACTCTATGGGGAAAACCCGAAAGACTCCACCCCAAAATTGCTAGAACTCATACCGGAATTCAGCAACGTGGCAGGTTATAAAGTCAACACAGAGAAATCAGTTGCATTTCTGTACACTAACAATGAGACAGAAGAAAGAGAAATTAAGGAATCGATCCCATTTATAATTGCACCCCAAACCATAAGATACCTAGCAATAAACTTAACCAAAGAAGTAAAGGATCTGTACCCTAAGAACTACAGAACACTTATGAACGAAATTGAGGAAGACACAAAGAAATGGAAAAACCTTTGGCTCAGGCCATGATCCCAGGGTCATGGGATCGAGCCCCACATCGGGCTCCCTGCTCGGTGGGAAGCTTGCTTCTCCCTCTCCCACTCCCCCTGCTTGTGTTCCCTCTCTTGCTGTGTCTCTCTCTGTCAAATAAATAAAATCTTAAAAGAAAAAAAAAGTACCATCAACCTTTTTCACAGAGCTGGAACAAATAATCCTAAAATTTGTATGGAACCAGAAGAGACCCTGAATAGCCAGAGGAATGTTGAAAAAGAAAAGCAAAGCTGGTGGCATCACAATTCCAGACTTCAAGCTCTATTATAAAGCTGCAGTCATCAAGACAGTATGGTATTGGCACAAAAACAGACACATAGATCAATGGAACAGAGTAAAGAACCCAGAAATGGACCCTCAACTCTATGGTCAACTGATTTTCGACAAAGCAGGAAAGAAGATCCAGTGGAAAAAAGACAGTCTCTTCAACAAATGGTGTTGGGAGAATTGGGCTGCTATATGTAGAAGAATGAAACTGGACCATTTTCTTACACCATACACAAAGATAAACTCAAAATGGATGAAAGACCTAAAAGTGAGACAGGAATCCATCAAAATCCTAGAGGAGAATGCAGGCAGCAACTTTTTGACCTCGGCCGAAAGACACGTCTCCAAAGGCAAGGGAAACAAAAGCAAAAATGAACTATTGGGACTTCATCAAGATACAAAGCTTCTGCACAGCAAAGGAAACAGTCAACAAAACTAAAGGGCAACCAATGGAATGGGAGAAGATTTTGCAAATGCCGTATCAGATAAAGGGCTAGTATCCAAGATCTATGAAGAACTTATCAAACTCAACACCCAAAAAACAAATAATCTAGTCCAGAAATCTGCAGAAGACATGAACAGACATTTCTCCAAAGATGACATACAAATGGCCAACAAACCCATGAAAAAAATGCTCAACATCATTTGGCATCGGGGAATACAAATCAAAACCACAATGAGATACCACCCCTCACCAATCAGAATGGCTAAAACTAACAAGTCAGGAAACAACAAAGGTTGGCAAGGATATGGAGAAAGGGGAACCCTCCTACACTGTTGGTGGGAATGCAAGCTGGAATAGCCACTCTGGAAAACAGTATGGAGGTTCCTCAAGATGTTAAAAATAGAGTTACCCTACAACCCAGCAATTGCACTACTAGGTATTTACCCCAAAAATACAAATGTAGTGATCTGAAGGGGCACATGCACCCCAATGTTTACAGCAGCAATGTCCACAATAGCCAAACTATGGAAAGAGCCAAGATGTCCATCAACAGACGAATGAATAAAGATGAGATATATACATATATGTGTATATATATATATATATATATATATATATACATACAATGGAATTTTACTCAGCCATCAGAAAGGATGAATACTTACCATTTACACTGACGTGGATTGAACTGGAGGGTATTATGCTGAGTGAAATAAATCAATCAGAGAAAGGCAATTATCATATGGTTTCACTCATTTGTGGAATATAAGACACAGCACAGAGGATCATAGGGCAAGGGAGAGAAAACTGAATGGGAAGAAATCGGAGAGGGAGACAGACCATGAGAGACTCTTAACTATGGGAAACAAACTGAGGGTTGCTGGAGGGAAGGTGGGGGGGATGGGGTAATTGGGTGATGGGCATTAAGGAGGGCCTGTGATGTGATGAGCACTGGGTGTTATATGCAAGTGATGAATTACTGATCTGTACATCTGAAACTAATAATGTACTATATGTTGGCTAATTGAATTTTAAAAAAAGGAAATAATTTTAAAAAATCTGTGGAAGGCTAATGTAGAGAATTCCAGACCATGGCCAGTGAGCAGAAATTATTAAGATGAAACTGGTCCTAATTTAAAGTCCTCAGATCCAAAACCCATAAATCCAAAATATGTATCTGTGAAATTATCCAAGGGGGTTATAAAATGTTACCATTGGCTCATGGGGTAAAAGTCAACTAGCTGTTCAACCAATCAAAACTTGAAGACAATATGCCAGGAATAAAATTCAGAGCTCTACCACTTCATGCTTCATAGTTGGATATAGCCTGGAGGAGCTAAGAGGAGGATGGGTATTTTTTAGGACATTTAGATAATCATATATATTATTGCCAATAGAGATATTGCCAAGGAGAAACTTTCTGGCAGGTGAGCATTATCTTGGATAAATTCATAGTCCTCAGCTTTGTTAGGCTCAGAAAAACAAATATTACTGGTTTGTTTAAAATTGATGCAATTCTGGGGGGTTGATTTATTCAAACCAAAAAAGAGACTAATAGACCTGAAAACTGTTATTTATAATGGGGGCAATAGCTGGCAGAATAATTTGGTAACTGCCATTTGCGCAGGGCACTCTGTCCTGGTATCTGCTCTGAAGAGTGAATCAGAGGCTAAGCACCACGATGGAAGGGGATGAGTTATTGACCAATGATGAATGCTCCTTGCAACTCATCCAAATATTGGCTATTCCTCAGTAACCCTCTAGTATCTCAGGTGGTTGAGGGCCTGTTTGGTCTTCTTGATATATGTATGTTACACCTCTACAAAGCTTATCTTGCTGATGTATATCTATAAATAAAGTATTTTGAGGTTGGTTAACCTCATCAGCATTTTGTTAATTCTCTGGTTTTCATGTTAGATGGTCATATTTTCTTTCTTCCTTCTTTTCTTTCTCTTTTTCTTTTTCTTTCTTTCTTTTCTTTTTTCTTCTTCCTTCCTTCCTTCCTTCTTTCCTTCCTTCCTTCCTTCCTTCAGATTTTATTTATTCATTTTAAAGAGAGAGGCAGAGAGAGCACAAGCAGGGGGAGAGGGAGAAGCAGATTCCCCACTGTGCTGGGAGCTGGACATGGGGCTCGATCCCAGGACCTGGGAACCATGAGCCACGCCGAAGGCAGACACTTAACCATCTGAGCCACCGAGGCACCCCTAGATGGTCATATTTTCTGACCTTACCCTTAAATTTTCAGATGTTTTCTTGCATTGTTCTACAGACTGGCTATATATCTTGGTATTCAAATGGAAATTCTGTCTTATGGTTTGTTTACCTACCACACCAATGGCACATGATATATCTTAAAGGCAAACTATGTAACTTCCCAGCTTAAAAACCCTTCAACAATTTCCTGCTGTCCATTCAGTAAGGCCTAAACTTCTTAGAGTGGTAGACAAGTGCCTCATGGGCTGACCCCGTGATTCTCTCTCCAGTCTTATCTTTTACTATGGACTCAACCCTTCCTTTTTCATGCTAAGGCCATGTGAAACTTTTTTGAGGTTCCTCTAACATGTCATATGATTTCATATCAATCCTCTCTGCACACACATGCATACTTCTGCCTGGGATGTCCTTGATTTCTCCTGCTGGCTTGGAAATACTTTTTCTATGAAGTCTTTTCCATCTCCTCAAGTTTCAGAATCAGTCACTCCTTTCTTTGATCTGAATATTTCTATCACAGCATCTTTAGCACTATATTCCATATACTCATTCATATACGTGTCTAGACAGCAAGATGTTTTGTATATTCATTGCCTGAAACAATCTCTGGCATATAGCAAGCGTTCAATGAATATTTGCTGAAAACATGAATAAAAGTCCTAAATCTATAAATTTTCAGTCTATAGCACTGAAAGGAGAGAGGAGAAAAAAAGGAGAAAGAGGGAGGCTACATGCTAAAATCTTTGAAAGACGAAGCCGGGGACTGCTCAGATATTGCAAAATTCCCATGACTGGAGAAAGGAATATGATGGAGAAGAAATTTCTGAAGCAGATTAAATGCTCTGATGACCCTACCATATTTTATCTCCCGAATTTTGACAATTGTGTATATTTATTCATATTTGCAAATTTCTTTACCATTCCTTCTCTCAGTTCTACCTTCTAGAATTTTACTTCTTTCTAAAGTATATCCTTAGGAAAATGTCTTTTTATTTTTTAATGTACAGTCTCTTTTCCTTTTTTTTCTGTAAAAAATTGAGCATAGTTGACACACAATGTTACATCAGCTTCAGGGATACAGCACAGTGATTCGACAAGTTCACATATTATATGTTCCTCACAAGTGTAGCTACCATTTGTTCCTACACATCCCCACTACAACGTCCCTGACTACTCAGTGCTGTGCCTTTTGTTCCCAATGACTTATTCATTCCATAACTGGAAGCCTGTATCTCCCTCTCTCCTTCACCTATTTTTCCCAACTCCCCTCTGGCAAGCATTAGTTGGTTCTCTGTATTTATGTCTGATTCTGCCTTTTGTTTGTTTGTTTAGATGCCACATATGAATGAAATGGTATTTGTCTCTCTCAGTCAGACTTATTTCACTTAGCATTATACCTTGTAGTTCCACCCATGTTGCTTCAAATGGCATGATCTCATCTGTTTCTATAACTGTGTAATATTCCACTGTCTATATACATACCACATCTTCTTTATCCTCTACTGATGGACACTTAAGTTGCTTCCATATTTGGCTACTGTAAATAATGCTATAATAACCATAGGGTTGCATATATCTTTTCAAATTAGTGTTTTTGTTTTCTTTGGGTAAATACCCACTAGTGGAATTATATCATATGGTATTTCTATTTTTAGTTCTTTGAGGAACTATTTTTAGTTCTTTCAGTTCTTTGTTTTCCACAGTGGCTGCACCAATTTACATTCCCACCAACAGTGTACAAGGGTTGCTTTTTTCCCCATTCTTGTCAACACTTGTTCTTTCCCAAAACTGCCTAGTCATTTACAGTACTGCTATTCTTTATTCATATTTTTGATACCTTTAAAGGAACCACAATGAAACTGACAGCTGGCCTCTGTAAATATTTATTTTATATTATCCATCTGATAATTTCAGTGTCTGAATCCTTTCATGTTTTATTCAGCCATTTCAGTTTCTGATGACTTTTGCCCATGGTGGTTTATTTGCTCATGTGTTTTGCCATTTCATACTGGGAGCTATACTTGGCTGATTTGGGGCATCCTGAGTTCTGAGTTGAAGGCATACTTCTCCACAGAGGACTTGTATTTCATTCTGTCAGGTGCTCCCGTTCACTATCAACCTGATACCCCTTTAAGTGTTTGGTGTTTCCTGGATGCTGTAGGTAGTGTAATTTGAACCACAAATCCAAGTAAACGGGTCACGTGGCTCTGACACATGAGAACGTAGGTGCACACTGAGAGTAGTTCACAGAAAAACTGTAGTTTATGTATCTATTTTAAAGATTTTATTTATTTATTTGACAGAGGAGAGACAGCGATAGAGGGAACACCAGCAGGGGGAGTGGGAGAGGGAGAAGCAGGCTTCCCGCTGAGTGGAGAGCCCGATGCAGGGCTCCATCCCAGGACCCTGGGATCATGACCTGAGCCGAAGGCAGAGGCTTAACAACTGAGCCACCCAGGTGCCCCAAAACTGTAGTTTAAACCATGTGAAGTCAACGCAGATCTCCTTTGAAAAAAAACTCACTAAAAAGGAGCTCACTGTTCCTTAAAGGTCATTTAATACAAAATCCATCTAATATCTAATCTGTGGTGTTTCATACAAATTCTATTCTTATTAATAGATTGGTGAAGGGTATGTCCCTTTTTAGATGCTAACACTTTTTTGTTTCCAGAATGCTATTAAATGGGAATAAGCCAGCCACTTTTCCTGTAATTATATTTGTAGAGATTATAGATCTCTGCAGGAGTTCGTTGTTTTCCAGGATAGAGACCAGCAGTAGATTAACCAAAAGAATCTCCTAAGGATATCTAGTTCAGATTTACTTTGGGGAACCACTACCTCATGCATATTGAGCCAAAGGGAAGCTAGGGTCCCTTGAGGCAGCTTCTCTATTTCAGTATTTGAGGCAGCTTCTCTATTTCAGTATTTGAAAAACTCGCCAGGGAGTTGGGAATCCTAACATATCATGGTGAAAAGCTCCTTCTCTGTAAACATGAAAGCTACAACATATGTATATCCTCAGGGTGCTTTATTGATAAAACTGACTCTATGGAGGAGAACAAGGTAGAGAGGGAGCAAAGGGAGGGGGAGGGGGAGAAAGAGGAAGAAGATGAAGAAACAAGACTCTAGTTCCCTGCCATTCTGATATTTTGAGATCAGGTGAGACCTCATAACTAGATTAGCACTCAGATACTAGTCTTTTCTTTATGTAAGATCCCTAGGCATTCTCTTACTTTTGTTTGATCTCAGCTACACATTTTTTGTGAAATACATCTGGCGTCTAGGTGTTCTGTTGCAGGAGGATTAAAAAAAAAACACCAGGGCGCCTGGGTGGCTCAGTTGGTTAAGCGACTGCCTTCGGCTCAGGTCATGATCCTGGAGTCCCGGGATCGAGTCCCACATCGGGCTCCCTGCTCAGCAGGGAGTCTGCTTCTCCCTCTGACCCTCCTCCCTCTCATGCTCTCTGTCTCTCATTCTCTCTCTCGCAAATAAATAAAATCTTAAAAAAAATAATAATTAAAAAAAAAAAAAAAAAGAATAAAAAAAAAACACCAAAACACCTGTCTGCCCTACTGCTAGAAGCCCACTATCTTATTTTTGATTCTTAGTAGGTAAGTGTGGTGCTTTGTTAAATTCAAAAATAAGCACATTCATCAAATCATTATTAAAAACAAAAGTTTGAGAGATACTGTCAGCTTCATTTCTGAGCACTGGTTTGTCCCAAATATAAGCGTTTTATCAGCTGACCTTTTTGTTCATTGTATGGCTTCAGAATTTCAAGAAAACCATGTAAGAGAAATAGCATCAAACAGTTCCACATGCCCTTTTAATTTTCTTTCCAAAGCAAATTTAGATAATATACTGTTTGTAACTTCGTACACCTTTGTTAGAATGCTTTTCTTTGTCTTAGCAAGCAAAAAAAAAAAAAAAAAAAAAATCTCTGAAGCCTTTAAAACTCTGAGATTTTTTTTTCCTGGAGCTTCAATGGTATCTCCTTAGTATAAGTAAATCTGAAAAGCTTTGCAGACAAATGTTTGAAAATGAATTTTATATCATTTCTACAATCTCACAAGGGAAATTATCTCTAAAGAGATCAATCTCATTGACTTGGCAGCTTTATTAAATTTTAATCACCTTTTCAATATTTTCATTGTTGAGCACATATTCCCATAAGGTAAAGATTCAGCCACCTAGAGTTTGAAAGATAAATATATTCATAAAGGTCATGTAATCCTTATATAGTGGTTGAGTAATAACAGAATTAAATAGTACTGTCAGCACTGAATCTATCAGTGAGACCAAGAGCCATAGCGGGTAACTTATTTCAACAAACTGTACCTGCAGAATATCATAAGAAAACTGATTCAGAATAGTTGGAAAGACAAAGCTTCAAATCTAATTAATCCTGAAATACTATTTAATTACTCAAATCAACTGTCATACTAATTCACATTTCTTCTATCACAGGGAAAGAAGACCAATAAAAAACCACTTTATTTAGGTTATAATTAACATACAAAAAACTTTACATATTTAATGTATATAACTTGATTAATTTGGGAATAAGTATACAACAGTGAAACCATCACCACAATCAGTGCCAAAACATATCTATCACTTCCAAAAGTTTTCTCCTGTCCCTTTTTTTTTTGGTGGTAATAACATAACATAAAATATACCCTCGTAGCAAATGTTTAGGAATACAATACAGTATTGTTAGCTATAGAAACTATGGTGTACAGTAGATATCTAGAACTTATTCATCTTGCATAACTGAAACTTTGTACCCTTTGACCAACACCTCCCCATTTTGAAGAGATCTTAATGTGACCTGATTTTAAAATCAACTTCCTTCAGAATAGGTATTCAATATTAATTTAATTCTTCATCTCAAAGGGAAACAATGATGCCTGCTTATTTTAAATAATAAATTATTGTATATAATTTCTAAGTAAAAACCAATTAGTGAGTCAACAGTCATATCTAACCACGACAGAAAACACACATTCTTCTGTTTTTAGAAATAAGTAACTGCTTTGGGGCGTCTGGGTGGCTCAGTTGGTTAAGCATCTGGTTCTTGATTTCAGCTCGGGGCATGGTCTCAGAGTCATGAGATTGAGCCCCACATTGGGCTCCACGCTCAGTGCCGAGTCAACTTGAGATTCTCTCTCTCCATTTCCCTCTGCCCTCCCCTCCATGAATAAATAAAATCTTTAGAAATAAGTAACTGCTTTCATCAGTCCACAGAGGGTTGTTGAGCTTCTGCTCTTCCTAACATTCTGGGCACCATGGAGATCAACCAAATAGAATAATTGTGCATTAGCAATGGCCTGACATCTCAAGAATCCAAGTCTTGGACAAATTAGACATTAGACATAACTATTACCTATGAGCCAAAAGGTATACTTTAAAAAAAATTTTTAACATTACGATGAAAAAGAAAAAGAACAATATTTTTCCTTAATTTCATTATAATAGATACAGAACAATATATATTCTTAAAATACATAAAAAGCATAATAACCCTATTCAGTGTAAGAAAATGTCAGTCTACACAGAAGAACTTAGGGTGTTACCTGACTTTGCAGATGTGTGAGCTCTAGCTCTTTTCCAACAGAAGACAATGTGTGCTGGATCCAGGTCTTTCCAGCTCTGAACGTGGCCCGGACCATCCACTGTCAGGCTCTCATCACCTCACAGACTGAGAAGAGAGCTTTCTCTAACAAGGGTCCTATCATTTCTTTGTGCTGCTCATTGGGACAATCTAAATTAGACCTCCTGAATTACTTCAGCGAACTCTATGTTGAATGGGCCTTTATGTATATGGTACTGCATTGGGTCACTTGTGTACAAAGATTAATCATATTGATAATGAATTTACTCCATAAAAATATGTATTAGCGTTCACACAATGATACAAAGTGAAATGAAATCCATTCGGTGAAAACACAGACTATGTTATGTATGGATTTGAAAATAATAAATTAATTAATGAGTGCTAATATTTAAAAATATTATATATGTTGATTAAAAAAACCCTAAATGAGAGCTAATCCTCTGTCTTCATAATGAAAAGGATCAAAAAATCTTTTTGGTCAACATGAAAATACAAGCATAATGGATGTTAATAGGATAGTCAGTGTTTACTTGAACTATGTAATAATGAATTCAGTTACATAATCATATTTAAAATCATCTTATAAATATGTCCATTTAGAAATATTCTCATTTCAGAAACAATTTTTCTTAAATTCTTTACTTACATTTTGACACATTGAGTCTTCACCCTCAGAAGAGTCATCTTCTGAGCCATCTAACAGTTTCCTAGCTTTAAGTCCTTTGAAACAAAACAATTTTTAAGTTGAGATAAAAACTGAATTGGCATCTGATGCTATAATTGGGAATTTTATCCATGGAAAAAACAGCCAACTGTGAAGCAGTAAGACAGTTGTTTTTCATTATCTTGTAAGACATATGTTTGTTATTTCCACAAGATAAACTTATTAATTGCTTTAAAAAAAGGTGATTTTGGGGGCATCTGGGTGGATCAGTTGGTTAAGCATCTGCCTTCAGCTCAGGTCATGATCCCAGAGTCCTGGGATCGAGCCCTGCATCAGGCTCCCTGCTCAGTGGGGTGTTTGCTTCTCCCTCTGCCTCTCACCCCACTTGCGTGCTCTCTCTCAAATAAATAAATAAAATCTAAAAAAAACAAAAAACAAAAACCCCCAAAACATGATTTTGATCACCTTGTTTATATCTGCATGCCAACATTTACAATAGGAAGGTCCTGACTGAAATAATGACCGAGTCTGTACTAAAAGCCTTTGTCTCCCCATTTACCGGTTCCATTAGAAGACCTTAGAAAATTCCCAATATAACATTGATTGAGACCTTTCCAGGTTAATGCATCTTTATAAATAGCTTTTTGTAATTTAAATAGAGTAACTGAAAGAATACCACCCCATCATATAAGAATTTTTAAAAGGACTTTGAATATTCAGTAACTCCCTTTTCTCTGAGGACTAATTTTGCAAAACACAAAACAAAACATGCTTCACAAATAACTTACCTTATGTTCTGATTAAGATAATATTTATTCACCTTCTGTGCTAGTCTTGGCTTTGATATTCCTTATCACTCCTTAGGGGAGGGCTTTTCAGTCCTCGAAGCCACAGAAATTCCCTATGCTGTTTAACTGTATATAGGACCGTAGTTTTAAAACATGGTCATACATTCTCTGACGCTTTTCCCACAGAAAGAATCTAATTCCCCTCCTTCTGAATATGGGCCAACCTAAGTGACTCACTTTTCACACATAAAATGTTGTGAAAGTGACGCCGTGGGACTTCTGAGCCTAGGCTAGAAAGGTGACATGGCCTCTGCCTGGTTCTGTCTCTGTCTCTCACCTCTGTTTGAACCACCATATTGTGAGGAAGCTCAAGCCACACAAAGAGGCCATGCATATAATGCTCTCCTGGCCAACAGCCCAGCTAAGGTCCCAACCAACAGCCAGTACCATCTGCCAGGTATGTGAGTGAATAAGCCATCAGAGGATTCCAGCCTTTGAGCTGTTCCAGCCAACACCAAGCAGAGCCCTGCCCAAGTTGTAGATTTGAAAGCAAAACACATCCTGTTGTTGTTTTAAGTCACTAAGTTCTGGGGTGGCTGGTTATACAACAGTGGATAACTAAAATGGGTTATAGAATAGTACATACCTTGCTCCAAAAAGAATGATGATAATAAAATAAGTATCAAGAAGATAAAATTTCTATTAAAGACTCTCAGGATTGGGGCGCCTGGGTGGCTCAGTCAGTAAGCGACTACCTTCAGCTCAGGTCATGATCTCAGGGCCCTGGGATCGAGCCCCACATCGGACTCCCTGTTCAGCGGGAAGCCTGCTTCTCCCTCTCCCACTCCCCCTGCTTGTGTTCCCTCTCTCGCTGTGTCTCTCTGTCAAATAAATAAATCTTAAAAAAAAAAACAAAACACTCTCGGGATCAAAATAAAATGTCTTTCTTTGAAAGTTGTTCCTTATCAGGAAAAATAAAACTATTCCCATTCTTCAATGGATGTAACTGAAGAATAATTCAGTGAAAGAGAGCAATGTAAGAAAGAAAACAAGATAAAGGCAAGGTTAAGGGCATCACATTAAAAATGGGCACAGTCTCTAAGTCACATTTATTTGATGTGTCTTACGGTGCTCAGTGCGTTGGTACCACATTTCTTACTCCCCAGCAAATTCTTCATGTTCAAGACTATATCTCCCAGTCCTAAACATAGTATTTCACACAGAGTGAATGCTTAATAAAAAATTCCTGAATAAACACATGAATATGAGTTGTAATAAATCAAATGTCCTTTTTTGGATGGCAATGCTGATACATGTTTTTTTCTGACATCATTCTTTCTCAAATGCTCTGTATGAATTGAATTGTATCCCCCTAAAATTCCTATGTTGAAGCCCTAACCCACACTGTGACTATGTTTGGTGAGAGGGCCTATAAGAAGGTAATTAAGGTTCAATGTGGTTATAAAGATGAAGCCCTTACAAGAGGAGGAAGAGACAACAGGAGTGCACTCACAGAGAAAAGGCTATGTGAGGACACAGGGAGAAGGTGGCCATCTGCAAGCCAAGGACAGAGGCCTCAGGAGAAATCCCAGCACCTTGATCTCGGACTTCCAGCCTCCAGACTGTGAGAAAATGAACCATTGTTGTTTAAGCCACTCAGCCTGTGGTATTTTGTTATGATGGCCCTAGCAAACTAACACACATGCCAAACAGGTTCCCTCTCAGGGTCTTTGTACGTGCTGGTTCCTCTGCCTAGAGCTGTTTCCAGATAGCCACAGGGTTTGTTCTCTCTTTATTCAGATCTCGGCTCAAATGTCACCTCATCAGAGGTCTTCCCAGACCGTCTTATAAATGGTAGGTTCTCCTCTGACTCTTTCCCCTCTTACCCTGCTTTAGATTTTCTTCCTAGCACTTATCATTCATTCTCATTATATATTTAGCTGTTTTTGTTTCCCTCAATGGAAAGTAAAGTCCTTGACAGCAAGAACTTTGCCTTTTCTATCTTACTATGCTATCCTTGTTTCTGTGACTTCTGGCTTCTGGCACAATGTAGCAGTTCGATAATGTCGAATGAATTTTTAAAAATGCATAATTTCAGATCGATGAAGAAAAAGGGATCTGGTTTCAGAAGTAACACCATCATAGAGTTAAAGTTAAAAAATACATATTTTTGATGTTGCAAAGGCAGCAGAGAGCTTCAGGCTGCAGCTGCTGGAGGAGGAAGGATGATGAGAGGTGAGGGGCCCCAAAGGGGAAGAACTTTAGAGAGTCCTGTTCTCATAGAGGACATGGTTGCACTAAAATTCTGGTTACAGCACTGGCATTGGGCACCTCTACCATGTCTCTAAACATCCATGGCTAATTCTGGCCAGAAAGACCAGGAGAGGTACAGAGAGAATCTCAAGCAGACTCTGCGCTGAGCATGGAGCCTGACCAGGACTCAACCTGGGGATCAATCCCAGGACCCTGAGATCGTGACCTGAGCCGAAATCAAGAGTCCAACGCCTAACTGACTGAGCCACTCAGGTGCCCCTCATCCAAACTTTTAAAAAGTTCTACATATAAATTAAACAAATCAAAGATAGTAGTAGAAGCTAGTTTTAAGAGTATTTTAGAGGCACCATGGAAATCAGAATTTTGCGGGTTTTAAGCCTATTTTAGTTCTGAGAAATAGTATTTAGTAAGAACAAAGTAGTTCCTATTTAATATATACGTAGAATATGATAGACTTCAATTCTTAAATTATAAGTTTCCCAAAGATAACATGCAGTATACAGTTTTCCCCCCAAAGGAATATAACAATATTCAGAAAACAAAACAAAACAAAACAAAACTGGTGTTCAATTTTGCTTCTACATAACTCAGATTCTCTCCCCAAAAGTGCAGTTTCAAAGTGGAAAATTAAGAAAGAGGTGAACTATAACTTATAGAAAAAAAATTATTAAACTAAGTTTTTTTGATTAATGACTTAAATTAAAATTTAAATGGATATGTTTAAATCAGTTCTACCCTGAAACACCCTTAGCATACATTGCTGCAGATTATTAATTCATTTCTATGTGTTAGAATTTCCAGTTTACTCATTGCATAAAAAACATCGCTATTGTTGAACTGACAGATGGTTGGTTAACCCTTAACAGATTGAAGTTTAGTAACAATAGCAGTAAGGTAGAGCATTACAACCCAATGTATGTGGGGAACATGGCCTGCCTATTCCTCCTGGCTTCAGAAGCTTCCCTCCTTTCTTTCTCCCTATGGGATTCAATTCTCATGGAAAGTTTCTCCCTCAATATTGCTTTGGTCTTTGCTTGAAATCAGTAGAAACCTTAATCACGATTTGAGAAGTTTCCATATTGGCTATTCCTTTTGATTTACCAACAAAACAAATTTCTTTGTCTCCCCCCCCCACCCCGTATTCCTTTAGTAAAAGGATCAAAAGCTAGCTTTTTACAAAACAACAACAACTTAAAAATGGTTCAATTCTAGTAAGATAAAATATTGACTGGGGATTCAAAGCAAGCAAACAGAAACAAAGAAAGTATCTATTATTTTCACCACCTCAGATATTGCTCAGAGTATTCTCTTATTTCCAAATTCATTTATAAAGTACACATGACTTCATCACTGCTTATTTGAACTTGTTTTCATTAACTGGGTAAATAAGTTTCTGGATTATTTTCCCAAAGAATTGGCATAGCAACACACTATTAGACTGCTCTCTCTAGCTTACTAGCTTCCTTTCCCTCCCTCCAGCCCAAATTACAAACTCTCCATTTCTCTTCTTCGTTTCTGCCATCTTCAGGAAAATTTGTAATCTGTTCTAAATGGATTTTCTTGGATTTGAAATTCAAAGAAACTCATAATTACAGCTGTATATCTTCTATGTTCATTGTAATTATAAAAATTTCTCCCAGAAAATTTCTACCCAAAAAACTTATCTTAATAATGTCCCTAATGTATTCTCAGCACATCTCTAGAATTTTTCAATCACTATAGTGTTCTTGCTTTATCAGGTAAATTAATAGATGAGGGGAACCACTATGGAATCTATGAAAAATCAACTTCAAACAAGGAAACTCAGGATAAAATTTGTTTCCAGTAACATCAAGAAGCAGAATTGTGAGCACAATGCTGCATAAATTAACTACTTATTTTCTGGAAAGCAAAAGTGTGTTCCTATAGATAAAGTGTCTCTTCAGTCAGGAAGCAAGAAACAAAACAATAGATCCCAAATGAGGACAGATCCTGGGTGCTGGTGAGGTATTGGTGGAGAGATGAAGATTTCACAAACACTGGTATCAGTCAGAAAGGTGAATTCTTAAATTAGGGAAGGAGAGTACGAATTTGGTCACAAAATTCAACATACAAATTGAGTAACAAAAATGAAGCTTAAGCTTCAATTTACATTAACTGTTATACCAGCATTCAGCAAATCTAAGTAAGTAGTTACATCTATAAAATTAAATGGTGAAAGTCTGATTAGTTCACCAGATTAACAGAAACCAACTTGATCTTTCAGTTGTTCTGGTTCTCTCTAGACAATTGCCTGACCAAGGAAACGGATAAACATTTCATTTTAACAAGGAACATATAATTTCTAGATAAACTCTCCTTGTTCATTTATAAATGGGTCTTCTTTATGAACTGCATGAACTCAATGTTTCTCAAAGAACCTATACTGAATACATGGCTTCATCTCATTATTCGTTGGTGCACTTTATCCCAAATTATGAAATACAATAACAACTTATAAAAGAAGTGTAAGAATAACTTAGGAGGAAGCTAGTCAAGAAAAACATTCACATTTGCATACACTGTAGAATGAGACTGTCCACGATGTCTATTAATGCACTGGGACTGATCCCAACCACCAAATATTTTATCCTGCCTTGGCCAATACGGTAACTGCTAGCTACATGTAACTACGTAAATTAAATTAAAAATTCAGTTCTTCAGTTGCACTGGCATATAAAATGCTCAAAAGTTACATCTGGCCACTCATCATATTGGACAATGCAGATACAAAACATTTCCATCATTGTAGAATTTTATTGGACAGTACAGCTGGTCTAAGCCTGTAACTTGCCATGATAATTTACATCTTTAATAATAACTTTATTTTATTGAGTGATTAACATTGTTTATGATAGGAAACTTAGAAACTATAGAGAAGCCAAACAAATTAAACTATAATCAGCTAATCCTATGATGCATAGGTAACTACTTAATATTTGGTATTTATTGTTGGTGCTTTTCTAAGCACATAAAAATTTTAAACAAAAATGCAACATACTAAACTTATTGTTTTTTTACTTTATGTCTCAAAATATATTATGAACATTTCTGTATGTTATTTTAAAATCTGCATTATTTTACATGGCTGCATAATAGTTATTCAGATTATTGCTATTTTTGAAGCTATTTATGATCACTTTCTTGGTATAAGCCCTGGATTTAGAATCCTTGGGTGTTAATTTCTGTAACTTCACTTTCAGGAGTTGAATTTTGAAAGAGAGAGAAGTCTGAACCCAAGTGTCCTCACCTATTTAGGGCAGGGATTAATGAAATGACCTCCAAGTATCCTTTTAGCTTGCCAGGTCGGAGAACTTTTCAGTGAGTGCCAAAATCTGAAGTTACTAAAAGGAAGAAAAAAAAAAAAACCCATATAGTCTTAAGAAAGCAATTTAAAGAAATTAGTGTTTCCCCTTTTGTATAGTTACAGTATTGTGGGTTCAGGGATTCGAGAGCCCATCGGGGGAAAGATATGACCACAAGGTGGCAGGAGCACACAATGAACTTCATTTGGGTGGTGCTTTGAGCGGTTTGCTTGGGGAAGGGGTGCAGAGGTGTGGATGGGAAAGTCCCTCCAATTATGAAATCCTCCAGAGACAGTGGCATGGGACCACCACCCAAAAGAGGACGAAAGCAAGGGAACTCCGGGGGAAGAGAGGAATCAGAGATAGGAGGTTACATGTCTAGGTGATGTCACTCTGCAGCATAATGGGGAGTCTCTGGGTCAGACAGTTGGAAGGGCAGCAGTAACTTGGGGGTTTTTATAATTCCAGGGTTTGTTTACCTAAGGCTAATAGATGTTTGGTGCAGTTTCGTGGGATATGCAAAGCAGGCAGGCTCCAAATAACTAAAAACTTGTTTATTTGGGCATATTTAAAACAATTGCATGTGCCAGAATTTGAGTTTGGTGTTAAGCAGGCTTTTGAGCTAATGGTCCTGGCCTGCTGTGAAGAAGTAGACAACATAGGGTCAATATACAGGGGCCATTATTGGCTCATTTATGCAACAAGTGTAAAGTCAGTCATTCAATCAACAAACATTTATTAAGTGCCTACTATGCTACTATGTTCTGGGCACTGTGCCAGGATATGATCTTACAAAGTTGAAGAAGATTCAGTCCCTGACCGCAAGGGGCTTATGGTCCTGGAAGAGGGCCTCTTGAATAGAAGAGTGAGATCCTGAAACAGGAGATAGGAAGCTGTTGATCTTTAATTCTTCGTGGTTTTTCCTGGAATTAGCATCTAAATACTAATAATTATTTTTTGATGGGAATACTAGATCAACACTTGAAAACTGTGTTATAATCTACCTCTACCTCCAATCCCATCATCAACCCCTGAAAACAAGTACAATATTCAATATTATCGTAACTCATACACACACAGGGTTGGAGGTGGAGAGAAACAGTGGTGGTCCTGGACAGTTATTAGAAAAAACTTCTATCATTATGATGTCCAAAATTAAACTCATTCTTCACTTCCTTTTTCCTCTGAATCCAGTTAATCTGGCATTGCAACTTATTCTGTCCACCCTACTATTCCTCCATCAACCTGACCTAGAAATTGCAAAATCATTTGCCCACATCTTCTCCTTCAAGCCCAACATACAATCACTTGCTAATTCATGTAGACTCCAGGGTCATGAGCCTTTTTTCTTTTCTGGGCCCACAGCATGGTCCCGGCTCAGGTCTTCATTTCCTCTAGCAATTGTTTCCCAAAGTATCTCCTAGCCCAAATCTTGGGCTATTCATTCGTCTTAGATTGTTTTCCTATAAACATAGTTCTAACATATCACTCCTCTGTTCAAAAGTCCCACAGCAAGTTCCTACAAGACATTATGTCAATATTCTAACTGTCCACTATTACCAAACTATATTGTATATTATAACCTCAGGTGACAGAGTACCATCAGCATTCCCCAGAATATATTTTGCAATTTCCTCCTGTCTTTACTTACACAGCATGCCCCCCCTTCCTAAAATAGACTCCTCAAATGGGGCCCATCCAAAACCATATTCAAATTTCAAGGCTAAACACAAAAAGGCTATCTTCAAGTAACCTTTTCTGATTCCCTTAATTAACTGAAAATGTACCTGGATTTTAGCCAGAACTTTCTCTGGACTTCTTAGACAACAGCCTTACTCTACCTTGTGGCAAATCAATTGTGTATATTTCTTCCTCTATAAGCCAGAACTTTAAGACTCTTACTCATTTATGTAACCCCTATGTCAGTCACAATTAAAATGTGTTGTGCTCTTCATATACACAACACAATGCACTTCAAAGGGATACAGTGGTTTTGACTGACTAGACAAATGGTTCATTAATGATAATAAACAACTTTGGTAATATGAACAAACCACCAAGCTGTCTTAGTTAATCAGAAAATATATCAAATGCCTAAAAAAGAACACATATACATGCAGACAACTTTATGACTCACTGTTGCTATAGGAAAAGTTATATGTGTCTGAGATTTCTTCTATCCAGATAGAATTTTCACAAGTGAGGACTATATAAATTCTTTAGGCTAGATAGTTCTGATAGTAATCAAAATGGTTTAACAATTCTGCAACAAGGTTTGGATTTTTTTTTTTTTTTTGTCTTTAGCATGGAAAACTGTTCTAACAATCAAAGTTTAGAATAGGAACTAATGTCATTTGCTGTGACCACTGTTGATACTATTGTAGATGAGCAATAAAAGGACTGAGGCAATGCAAAACAAATTTTACAAATATTCTGTGATTTACTGGCTGTCAGATTTAATTAACAAAAATATTAATAGGCAGACAATATTAATAAGTGGCTGATGGAGTTAACAGGGCCTGAGCCTGTCCTCAGATACAGTATTTATCTGGACAATAAAAGACGCAGGCAGCTGACATGGAAATTCTGTAACATTTTTAAATTAGAGACTGAGAGAGATAAATGTGAAACACAGGAAACCTATTTTATAGAATCCACTGCGTCACAGAACTGATGCTACAATAATTGATTTGCACAGAAAAACTGGTATAAACAGGACTATTAATTAAAAGGATATAACCAGGGACGCCTGGGTGGCTCAGACGCTTAAGCATCTGACTTTGACTCAGGTCATGATCCCTGGGTCCTGGGATCGAGTCCCGAATGGACTCCTTGCTCGGCAGGGAGCCTGCTTCTCCCTCTTCCTGCCACTCCCCCTGCTTGTGCTCACACTTTCTTTCTCTGACAAATAAATAAGATCTTAAAAAAAATAAATAAAAGGATATAACCAGTAAATGATAGCTAACTTTAAGGATGCAATGACCTCATATTAACATGAGTTATCAAATGAATTTTATTATTTTTTTATTATTTTTTTTTAAAGATTTTACTTATTTATTACAGAGAGAGACACAGTGAGAGAGGGAACACAAGCAGGGGGAGTGGGAGAGGGAGAAGCAGCCTTCCCACGGAGCAGGGAGCCTGATGCAGGGCTCGATCCCAGGATCCTGGGATCCTGACCTGAGCCGAAGGCAGACGCTTAACGACTGAGCCACCCAGGAGCTCCTCAAATGAATTTTAGACCTATGAAAGACTGGGTAAAATCCAGGTTCTTGACTTCCTCTAACAATAGATTGATTTTCACTAAAGATCTGGCAACTCAAAACTTTTTAAATTATTTAAACCACAATGGCTCCATCATTCCACTGAAACTTGTTTTTCTCTTGGCTCAGTCTTGGAGAGGATAATACTCCCTGAAAACTCAACTCTGCACCTTGCACTCACAGGTATCTGATTTTAATTGTGCACCTCTAGTTGAGTACATTATTAGGGATTGTGTCTTGGTAACTAAAGTCACCAGAATCTTCTCCCTTCTACCCAAGTTCTTGGGAGGTTGACTTCATGAGATAGTTGCTGTGGAGTCTGTCCCAGAGCCAGCAGAGACATACTTGAGGGATATTTTTGGACATCACAGTTTGTTGCTCTATCTTGGAAGGTACTGGATAAACACAGCTGAAAATTCTTGTTCTTTGGGCTCCCCCTTTCTAGGATATATGTAGACTATACCATCTGCCCTGCCAATTTTTTTTTACACTAATCATCTTTATTGTCAGATCTAGATACTGCTTCCAAATCTCCACAGCATGTATTATTCCTTTTCTCTAAGCTCCAACTGCTCCCTGTTTATATATCTATCTTCCCCATGGTGAAATAAACACTAATTATGCTGCACCATAACTATCTGTTTACCGTCTCATTGCCTGGAACAAAAAGCTCCTTGAGGGCAGGAATTATTTTTAATTGCTGTTCCATACCCAGCTACTGCCTGGTATAAAATGGATGCTAAAAAAATATTTGTAAAATGAGTGAATGAATGAAGGGATGCACTTTGTATCCTGTGAGGATATATGCTTCCCAAGGTTATACATTAAGGATGCTTCTCAAACTGGACTTACTTGATCCTTTGGTCATCTTCCCTAGAACTATGGGCTAAAATGTCACAAATTGCCCACCAGCTCCAACATCTGTCCCTCACCTTATATAGCTATTTTCTGAAATTAAATGTATAGAATGGCAGTGGTAGGCCCACGAAAAGACAAAATATGTCCCTAAACGGACTTCTGTCCTTAATATAAAAAAGGGGGCTCTTCTACTTTTTCATCTCTTTTTTAGCCCTATGTGAAAATCAACTTGATTTCATACAAATTAATGAAAACTGAAATGTTTGAACAGGAGGTTAATTATTAGCTACCATGAGCAAATGTAATAGAAGTAATAACAGCTTCTGAAATGCCAGGTAATTGCTGGCAAACAGAAAAGATTGTCTTTGAATTGTAATTTGGAAGGGAGAGGAATTGATTTTAACAGGACCACTGGGTTTTCAAAATTCCTAGCAAAGAATTCAGCTGTCATCCTTATTATGGAAATTAATCCCAGTGTCAAAACTAGCTGAGTACTGATTATCAGGCAGAAGTGCTGACCACGTAACTTTTAAGCTAAGAAAGTGTTATATCAGTATTTAAGTTTCCCCAAATATTTTAGACATTAAAGATGTATTTATAATTAAATGTATGGTTCACTTCTCAAGATATTAACAATTCAGATATTTAAAATTGACTTAACTTTGAGTTCTAATCTTGATTTTGCTCTAACAGCAAAATTAAAACTGTATCTCACTAAAACTGCATAGTTTGTGAGAAAGTCTGTTCTACTCTCTCTGCTCCTATTTTTCTAAATTATAAGGCTGTTTTTGGTTTAAATTCTTAATGAAAATTGTGCACCTATTTATCAGTTGGGTTTATTTTTATAAAATATAAATCATTATGATAAAGCATAGTTGGAAGGCAGGCAGGCAGGGACAAGGACCGCCCCCCCCCCCCCCCCCCCCGCGAGAGGAAACCACCCTTAAAAGAATTTTACACCACCCTGGAAGGAGCCCTCCACCCTTTCCCTCATGATAGGCAGATGACAAAAACCTGATTGGATGACAGGCACAGAGAGGGTTAATCAGATTAAAACAGCCTACTAACAAGTCCATAAAAACTCCTGGACTTAGTAACTCCAGTGACAGGTGCCTGGGTGGCGCAGTCGTTAAGCGTCTATCTTGGCTCAGGTCATGATCCCGGGGTCCTGGGATCGAGCCCCGCATCGGGCTCCCTGCTCCGCGGGAAGCCTGCTTCTCCCTCTCCCACTCCCCCTGCTCGTGTTCCCTCTCTCGCTGTGTGTCTGTCAAATAACTAAAATCTTAAAAAAAAAAAAAGAAACTCCAATGACAACCCTCTCCGGTCCTCCCCGCCCCGCCCCCCCCCCCCCCCCCCCCCGTCCCCTGGAGCTTTGTACTATCACTTTGCTATCGCTCAATAAACCTTGCTTTGCTGCCCACCACTCTGTCTGCTCTACCTCTTCATTCTTTGAAGTTGCTTGACCAAAAACCGGGGGCACGGAGAGAGAAAAAAATCCTGTAACAATTACTTGTTCAAATACTTAGTGAAGATTTAAGTCAAGAAAGCCGTAATATTGTACAAGTTATACAAATACGTGGATTTATATGCATACACATAAAAATATATATAAATATCAGTTCATCTGAATTACTCGCTAATTTAAGATCTGACTGGAGGACTACAATTAATACTTAATTCTAAGTCCTTAATTCTAAGGCAGCACAATAAAAACATAAGCCACTATCACTTCCCTTTGCCAAGTTGAACAAAGTGGAAGGAAAGGATGGTAAGATGTAATGATAATAACATTTCATATGTATGTATAAGGGAAAAGGACTATGAAATAATCCGAGGATCTCACCTTGTTAAAAAAGTTTTCTTTTTTAAAGGCAGTTTTCAGACTCAAGACAGCTGAGTGACACTAGACACCTTAGAAGCCTGGTCTTCTCCTCCCGACTAGGTTAAGGTCGGGAACACCCAACTTCAGCAAAGCTGCCTCTGCTGCCTCTCAAGGAGCTGCTACCCTTTCCCCGCTCAAGCTTCAAACTCAGAAAAGTGGGTCAAAACCACAGGCTACAGGAACAAACATTGTACTGGCTCCTTTGTTTTGGAAGAAAGGCAGAGTGAGGTCTTCCGTCATTTTTTTGTCGAGGCAATCGATAAAAAATGACGCACAGCAGGTCGGGTCACGTGAGTGCGGAGAATTCTTGAACCCGCCAAAGCCACCAAGACTCCAGGCAAGCCTTGCTCTCTCCCTGACGGAGTTCACCGCTTGAGGCCTTCAGCGTCCCCAGAAATCACAACAGTGTCGCCAGGTGGGGGAGGGCTCTCGGGAAGACTTCCAAAACCCGCGCGAGGCGAGGGCAGAAAGGCCCTTTTCCTCCGCCAGGTGGAGGCACCTCGCAAAGCATTTGGGCCCTGCCTGCATCTGGCTCAACGGTGGCCGCAATCGAGATATTGCTAAGGATCCTGTGTTACCTTCATTTTCAAAGGTACAGAATTCCAGGTGCAAGGGGATTCCTGCCTCCCAATGAAGGAAAGTCGGTGATAAACGTGATAAAAATTAGTTCCTGCACTCCGCACTGATTTCCAACATGCTTCCCAACTTCCTCAACAGCTAACTGGAACAAACGCTTTCGTCTGAACTTCAATTTTCCCGTTAAAATAATGCATACCCAGCTCGCTAATGAAGAACACTTAAAATATTTTTTTTGGTAAAATTAACAATCATTTCCATTCAAAATAAGAAGGCGATAACTAACCATTTCTTAAAGTGGCCATTTAAATAGCTTTTGGGGGGTCTGCTTTAGAAATTTAGGGATACGTGTTTAAAAAATTTTAAAAAACAAAACGAAAGCAGTAACACTATATATGCAATGTGTTTGTGTGTACACACACATTTGTCAAATAAAGATTATTTTACCTGTTTTGCCAGTTACCTCTGTAGGGTGCCAGAGCTCCCTGGTTTCAAGGACCCTCTCCTCCCTTTCTGTGAGGGCCCCTTCCCCTTATTCCCACCTCTCCCCTTATATAAGGCCCTCTGCTTTCTCCATACTTCGCCGTGGGCCTCGGGTTCCAGGGATTTCCCTTCCCACGTTGCCAGGCCGCCTGCCCAGCCCCCACTTCCGAGTGCCCCGCAACGTCCCAGGCCCCAGTGCTGCCGCCTGTGTTCCTTCCTCTTCCTGGGCCACTATCTCGCTGTTCCTAGACCCGCTTCACGCCGTGCCTGCTGGAACCCGTCCGGGAATACCTCTTGTGGGGACTGCGAGCACCACGTGCGACCCTAAAACCCCCAACCTCTCTCGCCCGGCCGGGCCACATGCGCTGGAACTGGGCCGGCCAGGTGCGGCCTCTGGTGCACAAGGATCCAAAATGACCGAAGGCAAGCCGCCACCATGGATTAGGAGGCCCCGGCTCAAACCTCGGGCCAACCCGCTGCTTCTCGGCCTCTCTCTGGCAGGAAGTGTAGGTGTGTGAGCCGGCGACCGGGAGCGAGACGCGCCCTCGGGCGGGCGCGGTCACGGCTCCGCGGCCTGCGCAGCCCCGAGGGCCCTGCGTCGCTCTCCCGAGCCAAGGTTCTCAGGAGCGGGCCGGGGAAAAGACGTTAGCGGGAGGAGTTAGCGGCTGTTGGGAGAACGGGTTTACGGAAACAGTCCCTTCCAAAACCCCGGCCATCGCGGGGTGGTCCTCCTTCTTCCCTCCCAGGCCCGGGGCGCCGGCCTGAAAGGGCGCGTGTGCCGACGGCGACCGCCTGCCCCGGCACGCCCGGGCTGGGCAGTGCTGGGGGATCCGGTGGCTGCCGCCCGTTGGCCCCGCCCGGCCCTGAACCCCCAAGGGGTCGCGGCGCGTCCGCCAGGGGCGTGTCAGGTGAGGAGGTCGTCATGGCGATGCGGCCCCGGGGCGCGCACGCCCGCTGCGGTTGGCATGGAAGCGGCCCCCGCGAGGCCCGGGAGCGCCGCTGATTGGCTGATTCAACAGACGCGGGGGGGGGGTAAAGTAATTAGCGCTGAGCGCCGCCGCTAGGAGCCCGGCGCCCCCGCTGGAATCTATTAACACCTCCGTCCCCTCCCGCCCCGCCCCGTCCCGCCCCGCCCCCGCCCGGCCCCCCTCCGGCGGCCCCTCATTCCCAATCCTCGTGTGCACTTGCTAATTGTTCGAGACTTATATAAAGATATAAGGCTGAGAAGACCGAGGCCCGCTGTGGGTTCCAAGCAGGTTTTGGGGCCTTCTGTGTGGTGGAAGGAGGGCCGCGGAGGAGGACCCTACTTGTCATTTGGGAAGGGGACGTACTTTCCCGCAGTGATGTATCCTGGATCTTTTGTTTGCAGGGAGGTGGGGGGAACGGTGGGGGTAGGAGGGATAAGATAAGCATCGCAGTCAGGGAAAGACTCGGGCTTGCAGTTTTAGACTCCCAATGAACATGGGGCTTGGTATATCCTTTTTGTCAGGATTAATCTCTCCTTCCATCCTCAACCAGGTCTTGGAAGAAAGCCTTGAGAGATTCAAATCACTGTTTTGGTTCAAAGGAGCTTTGATCGCTTGCACAGAGGTTCATGCCCTTCCGTGCAGCCCTGATAATTGCAGAAGGTCATATGCCTTCGTGCTCTTCCTCCTAGAGATTCACTGCATGCTTGGACCCCGTGGTGGAAGAGGTTGACTAACCGTTGACTTGTCTCTTTCTCCTTCCCTGATTAGCTGCATTCTGTGGAGACTGAGGGTATGCATCGCAGCAGCTCCAAGAGCGGAGTAGCCCTAGCTCCAGTGCCTCGAGGTCCTGATGCCTGTCAGATGATAACCAGAGCCCAGCTCGGCCAGGATCCCCCACAGAGAACAGTGCTAGGGGTGCTAACTGAGAATGGGCAGTACAGGAGGACCTGTGGCCAGGTAATGACAGAGAACTGCTGTGGAAGCTGGTTGTTGAGGAGGGCTATCATGTCATGGTGGGAGGTGGGTTTCTCTTGGAGTTTTACCTATAAATACCCTTGAGTATTCTAGCCTTGGAATCTGGACTGTAGGGACCCTGGTTTTGTTAAAGATCACTTTGGTCCCTTTTCCAGCTAGAAATAGTGAATATTTTTCTTTATTATTTTTCCAATATCAAGGAAATGGGTCTAGGAACTGTTTGAATATATGTAAAGCTATTTCAGTGCTGGGCTAAGAGGAAGTATTAATGTACCAAAATAAACTATGGAACTGGGGTTCCTCCAGATCAGAGTGGTGTTCAGACTGATCGAGACTGTGCCTGAGGCAAACCTGAATAATCTTTGCTATGTTCATCGGAGATGATGTTAGAATCCAGATTGGATAAGGCTAGACTAAATTACTTACAAAAGTGGGTTTTGAAAGTAGACATCTCCCCAGGACTGAACAAAGGCAGTTGGGCAAATTGATCATCGGCCATTAGATATTAGTTGCTTATGCCTAACTGATCGTAGGTACCTCCCTTAACAAATTGGAAACAAAATCAGACACTTAAAAATGTAAATGAGGGGGTGCCTGGGTGGCTCAGTTGGGTAAGCGTCTCCCTTCGGCTCAGGTCGTAATCCCGGGGTCTTGGAATCAAGCCCCACATTGGGTTCCCTGCTCCGCGGGAAGCCTGCTTCTCCCTCTCCCACTCCCCCTGCTTGTGTTCCCTCTCTTGCTGTGTCTCTCTCTGTCAAATAAATAAATAAAATCTTTAAAAAAAATGTAAATGAGGGGTTTGAATCCTTAAGAATGAATTTTGGGATAGAAAAAAAGCTTCCTTGAGTCTGTTATTAGGCAAGCCTCTCATAATGATGCCTTAAGCTTATATTTCACATCTGTAGTGGAATGATGCTGACAATAGTATAGTGAAGTAGGTAGGCCAGGAATTCTTCCCGTTTAATAGGTGAGAAAATTTCAGAGGTTTAGGAAAGGTAAAAAAAAAAAAAAAAAAAAAAAGATATGGTAGAGGCCAGATTAGAAGCCCTTCATCCACTGACCATCCATGCCTTTTGGTGGCATCTGATTAGTGGGGGAAAAATACCCAAAGTGATCTGTCCAAAGCTTTGGGGAAAAAATGAAATGAAAGCAGTTTTAACAAACAATGTGCTTAGCATATTTACTTTTTTAAACTGGAAGACTGAAACCTTGTTCTTACGAATCGTCAGTTCTGCCTATGCTGCCCAGGCTCTCTTTAAATTCGTAACGATTAGTTAACCTCTTATGTTGCCTAGCGTTACTTCTACATTTCCTTGCTCTATTCCTCTACAACCTCCTCAGAAATCTGTTTTCTAGATTTCTTTTTAATCCTCCCAAACCTTTACCTCCATCCTTACTCTCAGCTCATGACTTTGTTAGCCTATTTTCCTAAAAATATAGAAGCAACCAGAAGAGAATTTCCACACGTTCCCATGTGTCATATACTCTGCCATCCCCATCCTGCTACAGGACTTATGTGTCCCTGCTCTTATGCAAGGTGACCCCACCCCCCCCACACACACACACGTGCAGTACACCTTATGCCTTCTTGCCTTTTCAAGGATGTCATTTCTGGCAACTCTCCTTTCTCTCCTCAGTCTTGTCTACTAAGTCAAACTCATAAGCATGCAAATATATTGTATTTTTTTTCCATCTTAAAAACCTTTCAACTACAAAGCTCTTTGCAGTGACTGTCCATTTTATAGCAATAATTCGAGAGTTTATCTATCCTGCTCGACTATAAGCTCCATCAGGATGAGGATTGGGATGTCAGGTTCTCTGCTGTATTCTCAGTGCTTAGACCGGTGTCTGGCCAGGGTAGCATTCAAGTATTTGTTGAATGAATACTCTCTGTCTCTAATTCTCTTATTCTTAGTCCTTTCCTTACTTGACTGATCCAGCAGCATTTGACACAGTTGATTTTTCTTTATTCCTTGAAATAATTTCTTTTCACTCAGCCTGGAGAACACCACTCTCTCCTGGTTTTCCTACCTCATTGGCCATTCCTCAATATCTAAAAGAGTGCTCTAGGGCTTGGTATTTGATCTGAATCTGCACTCACTCCCTTAGCAACCTTTCAAGACTCTTAGCATTAAATATCATCTATCTGTTGATGACTCATACTTTTATCTTTGGTCTGGACCTCTTAGCTATATTACAGGCACCCATATTCAGCCTACTTAACATCTCCCCTTGGATCTTACAATAGGCATCCCAAATTTATGCAAAACCAAACACTAACCCTAGCCCCAAACAGCTGTTCCCAAAGTCTTCCTCATATCAATAAATGGAATATCCATCCTATTATTCAGCCCCAAAACCTTTGTCATCTTTGACTCTTTTTCTCCCACCCCACATCTGATTTGCTGAGAAAATACTATTGGCTCTACTTTTTAGAATGTCTAGAATCTCTACTTCTCAGACTTTACTACTACTTTACTACTTTACACTAGTTCAAATCCCTATTGTGTCTCACCGTGAATTGCAAGTTTCATAATTGGTCATCTTACTTGCTCTCTGTACGTATACACAGCCAGGGTGATCATAATAAAACATAAATCAGATCATACCACTCCTCCTCCATGGCTGCTCCCGTGGCTTCCCACCTCTGCGTAGTAGACAGTCTTAAATGGCCTGCTTGATCTGGCTTCTCTTTTCTTTCTGACTTTGTGACCTATACCCCTCTCTTTCTCATTCTGTCCTCTATGCTCCTTACTCAGTCTCTAAGACACACTTGAATGTCAGGGCATTTACCCATGCCATTCTCTCAGCTCAGAATGCTCTTACCCCCTCTATCTGTGTGACTTACTCCCTTACCTCATTTCGTATCTTTGCTCACGTCTGTCCTCTTCATTAGGGCCCTCCCTGGCCATACTGTTTAAAATGGCAAGGACTCTCTTTTCCCTGTGTTATTCTCCTCCAAAGCACTGAACACACCATCTGACATAACATGTCTTATTTGCCGTCCCCCACACTCCGAGCTAGAATGTGAACTCCATGAAGGCAGCCCTTCTTGAATGTTTTGTTCATGGCTAAATTCTGAGCACCTAAAACAGTGTGTGGTACATAATAGATGCTCAGTAAATATTTAATGAATATATGTCTCAACCCCCGTACATATATCTTTGAAGCAAGAGTCAAACTTGGTAGTGACTTGGAATCATGGTTCTAGTAACTTGTGATTTTTATATGTTCCCTGTTCTTTTTTTTTCTAGTATTACCATAAAGAATGTTTTCTTGGGGCATCTGGGTGGCTCAGTCTGTTAAGTGTCTGCCTATAGGTGAGTCATGGTGGACTCACCTTAATTCTGCCTATAGGTCACAATCCCAGGGTCCTGGGATTGAGCTCCGCATTGGGCTCCGGAGCCTGTTTCTCCCTCTCCTCCCTGTTCATGCTCTTGTTCTCTCTCTCTAATAAATAAATAAAATCTTCAAAAAAATTTTTTTTTCTTCCTAGACGTAAGCCAAATATTTATCTGGCTAGCTTGAAGGGAAAACACATACTAACTTGAAAGTAGCTTCAAAAGTAAACAACAAGATTAATTATTAAGAGTAAAATATTAATACAGCAGCTAGACCTAACTTTGCATAAATATAACTCAGATTCATAAACCTTGCCCACCTGCCCTGGTTCAGCTGACCTTCAGGCTGTCCGCCATGACTCACCTTAATGTGCTTGTTCATGGAGGGGGTGCACGTAGTCATTCCCACTACTAATGCTATAGGAATAAATAGAAGGGAGAAGCGATTGCGAGGTAGATTTCCCCAAGGGTAAGGTTATGTCATACAAGAGATTCTACAGCTTTGTAAGAGCAGTTAGTAGTATGAGTTTCTAAAATGATCAGGTTTCTAAATATCTGGGTATAAAATGGGAACTTTATAAAGGCGCTTACTGCCTAAAAGCTGTTTAAGGAGGAAGACTATAGGAACTCAGTGACTGTGTGTCAAGAGCTTTGCTGGGTACTTATAAAATCCTGTAAGGCTAGAAGTATGAAAGCCAATTAATAATCTCCCCCCTACTCCTTTCCCCGCCCCATACCTATTTCATTTTGGAGGAAAGCTATGGTTTCTCTTGTTCCTATAATCTTGAGTTCCCTTTGATAAATATGTGAGGAGGATGACAAATTATAGGTAGCTCTTTTCCCAAATGTTACATGTAGACAGAGATAAGGGAGAAGTCATACTTCGGAAGCTTCATTTTCTGAAATTAAATTGCAGACCTAGATGTTTCAATTTAAGCCTGTTCTCGTCTTCCTAGCCTGCTGGTTTGAGTCACACAGGCTTACATCACCTATACGGTCTTTGGGGTGACCTCTAACAAAAAACTTAACCCTCTTCTAGGGGGTCACAACAATCAGGTGTTTCTCTGGATCAGAAAATGTCTTCCCTCCAGCTGGAAAGAAAGTGCTCTCTGACTGCACGGTCCAGATGCCGGCCAAGCAAGGATTTGATATCTACATGGATGAGGCTGAGCAGGGGGACAGAGACAGCTGCACAGGGAAAGAGGGGATGGCATCTGAAGATGTGTATGAGGTAGACACCAGCACACTCAAGTCAGACCTCCACTTCCTGCTGGATTTTAACACAGGTAACCTGACTCACCTGTGGCTGACAGTACCCTAGACCCATAATCGCCTGCAGCACTCAATAGCATGTAACTAGCAGGATAAAACCATGAAGTAATGACTTATTTTCACAACTACCTGTGGAGGGTTAGTGGATGGAATGAATTTTTAAATGGAATGTCTTACCTGGTATTGTTGAACCCCCGCAGTTTCCCCAATGGTAGTAGATTCATCTCTCCAGTCCCAGTGTGAAGATGCATCAGATTTTGGTACAGATGTGATAAACGTGACTGAATATGCTGAAGAAATTCATCAGTACCTTAGAGAAGCTGAAGTGAGTTTTCCCAAATTCTATTTCAATTTCCAGCACTCAAAACACTTAATAATAAGATGGTTATAAACTCTTGGCCAAAACCACTAGTGAATAGCATTCTTATGACATCTAAACACAGGAATATCTATGAAAAATAATAGTTATGGGGCGCCTGGGTGGCTTAGTCAGTTGGGTGTCCAACTCTTGATTTCAGCTTAGGTCATGATCTCAGGGTCCTGGGATTGAGCCCCGCGTCAGGCTCCTCACTCAGTGGGGAGTCTGCTGGGGATTCTCTCTTAATCTCTCTCAAATAAATAAATCTTAAAAAAAATAATAGTTGTGAGGCAAGTAGCATTACTTGGACTATTTCTCCATGACTCAAAAGGGTTTATACATTAAGTATTTCACTCTTAGGAATAACCCATATTGCTGTTTCCCCTTCCAAGGGGAAATATTGCTATTTCCGCCCCCTCCAAGGTGTACTTGGCTCTTGATCAGTTTCTTCCTAACCTTTGCTCACGAGATTCTTTTTTTAAATAGCAGCTGTACGGTGGAGTGATCTTTCTGATATAGCAACTATTTAAGTATCAGAACTCTTTTCCCAAACAGGTAAGACACAGGCCCAAAGCACACTACATGAGGAAGCAACCAGACATCACAGAAGGCATGCGAACGATTCTGGTGGACTGGCTCGTTGAGGTCAGCGAAGAGTATAAGCTTCGAGCAGAGACTCTCTACCTGGCTGTCAACTTCTTGGACAGGTTTCTTTCATGCATGTCTGTTCTGAGAGGGAAATTGCAGCTTGTAGGAACAGCAGCTATTCTTTTGGCTTCGTAAGTGTTCTTTCAGCTTAAATAATGTCAAACTGCAGCCTGTCACAACACTTGATTTTCTTTCCCATTTATTGAAGAAATCCAGTGCTCGATAATTAAAGCTTATTCATGCCTCCCTTGATAAAATATCATTTTTGCAGTATTTACTGAGAAACTGAATCTAACACACGTTCACTCTTCAATTCAGATGTTTAAGATTTATAGCAACAAGTTCAATATCATGACTGCGGCAGTCATCAGCTCAAATTCAAGATCCAATTTAACTATTTTGCAGGGTGTTTTTTTGACTGCATTCTAATACAAAAATATTTTGGTTATATAAAAGATTTTGGTTATACAAAAGCCAGCTTCCTGATCTAGCAAATGACCTGTAATAACACGGTTTATTTGGGTACAGTGAACAAACTATCATTGTGTACAAAAAAGAGCGGGCCTTGGGCCTGAGCTGCCTTAAATTCAGTGACCTGTTGGTGGATGGCAGTTTCTTCAATTCTTCTGGTCTCCGACATTCTAGTCATCAATGCCTAGAAACTTGCAAACTACAGAAAACAGAAACAAAAGCAAAAGCAAAAAGTTGGTAACAATGAAATTATATCATTGTCTTACTCTTGGATCCATAGCATCATTTGCTAAATCAGTAGAGATTTCTGAACATGATCTCTTTATTTTTATTATTTATTTATTTTGAACATGATCTTTCTAAAGATCTAAGATCTAAGGAGTTTTTGTTCTACAATTGTGTTCAATATAACATTCTTTTCCACAAGATGAGTGGGGTCGATAGAATTAAGACAAATTTATCTGTGTGTCTGTCATTCAGAATCTTTCAGCATATCAGAGGCCCAAACCTAAAATTCTCAGTTGGAAATTGTTTCTGTTACTACTGCTAGCAGTAAGTACAACATATCCTTGTAATACTCATGTTCTTGTTCTGGCGCTTAGGTATGAAATCCCTAATATTTTTAAGGCCAGTACCATTTAGTGATATTCAGGAGGATATGTGGATACAAAGTAAAGAAGTCTGCAAAAGGCTGGTTGTGATAGCATAGGAAGGAGCACTACAGGTTCCAAGCTTTACTTCCAAAAACTCTTTACCTTTCATAGGAAATATGAAGAAATATATCCACCTGAAGTCGACGAGTTTGTCTACATAACTGATGATACTTACACAAAACGCCAACTGCTAAGAATGGAACACCTGCTCCTGAAAGTCCTGGCTTTTGACCTCACAGTGCCCACCACCAACCAGTTTCTCCTTCAGTACTTACGGAGACAAGGAGTGTGCGTCAGAACTGAGAGTCTGGCCAAGGTAGGCCACGTGACTTCTGGGAACTTGGGAGCCAAGGAGATAAAAAGTAGCCTTTCCCGATCATCCTTCAGTTCTTCCTTCTTTTTCAGTGCTTTGTCTTGGCCCCAGAAAACTTTTTAGCAATGGAAGAGAGCCAATTTTAGGATCATGATTTCTGGTTACGAGACAGTACTATTGATCATGTTTGGTAGGCACGGGTTGTCTGATCACCCAACTCTTAAAAGAAATTTAAGTTTGGAAATTGTTCCCTTGTCAAATACAGACCATGTGCAGGCAACACCTCTTCTTAGTTTAGAGAATGGGAACAAAGTAAATGCAGTTTGATTTCGCTCTAATCTTATCCTAACATATTAAGTAATAAAGCCTTATTTGGTCATCCGGGGTTATAGTACTTTAGTTGAAGGCACTGAAGTATTGGTTTGGAAAACTTGGTGTCCAGCCACTGTGATCTAGTATATATGGTATTTGTATGCTACTCAAAGAGTAATAAGGATGTATGTATAAATTTCCCAGTGTGTTTCTTCTATTCTCACAGGTACTGTTCTAGCCTCTGAACTACATGCATTTGCCTGACCAATTAATAGCTTCAATATGGTCATAGTTTTGCCACTGACCAAATACTCTAGTCCCTCTCCAGTGGCCCAGAACAATGCTACTTTATGTGACTAGCATGCACCTGTACTAGTAGTATAAGACAAGAAAAGTAACCTCTCATATATACTGTGCAGGTGGACCAAATTCTTGTATATTGACATTTACTACAGCATAAATGTTATTCTGGTTATGGACAGGCATAGCATTATTAACCCAGTGAATAATTTTGAGCATCTGTTTCTTTCTGCTCATCACTAGATACAGGATGAACAAAGATAAGACAATTTTTTCCCTTTACATTTTTAGGTTGACTTGTAACCTCAGTCAAATTTCTAATTCCACTGGGATTTTCTCTCTTGTGCTTAGTATGTAGCAGAACTGAGCCTTCTTGAAGCTGACCCATTCTTGAAATATCTTCCTTCACTGATAGCTGCAGCAGCTTATTGCCTGGCCAACTATACTGTGAACAGGCACTTCTGGGTAAGATTCTAACTACTACTTTCTAGATGAAATTCCAGGCCCATCTAAGAATCTGTGTTCAGTAACTCTCAGGACTTAGAATGGACTGGCCTCTTAAGAGGGAAAGTTAGTTTAATAAGGAACTGGTTGTCTTGCCAGCAGATGACAACATGCCACTGAGTCTTGCAGGTCAGTGTTTATGACTTTGACTCAATGGCTTTGAGTAGATTGTAGAAAGTCAAGGAGCAGGCCTGGAAACCTCAATGCCCACCTCACGTGAGGAGTGCTCTTGTGGTGCAAGCATTGAGTACTTCAGGCAAACGTTGTTGACTTTTGTCCGCTGTGTGTAAAACAACCTGGATCCAATTAGGATGGTCAGAAGGTTGCATCAAGTTTTCAGGGGAATAGGGCAGTTAGTGCTGCCTCTTGGTCCAACAAGAAGCAAGATTGGAAATGGGCCCCTCGATTTGGTTCTGAAGGTTTACTTTTGTGCTAAAAGAAGTGGGGTATCTACTTTTCTTTTCTTTTTTTTTTTTTTTAAAGATTTTATTTACTTATTTGACAGAGAGAGACACAGTGAGAGAAGGAACACAAGCAGGGGGAGTGGGAGAGGGAGAAGCAGGCTTCCCGCCGAGCGGGGAGCCTGATGCAGGGCTCGATCCCAGAATCCTGGGATCATGACCCAAGCTGAAGGAAGACGCTTAATGACTGAGCCACCCAGGCGCCCCTACTTTTATTTTCTAAAACACTTATTTATTATTCTGCATTCACTAATTCACTTTCATATATAAGGTGTAAATAGGTTGTTTGGGTAAGTAGAGGCTTTTTTAGGGACCAGTAGAAATCCTGTTCATGAGGGAATCGGTAAAAGTAACTTTCCCCCCAAACTGAGCATTATAAATATACAATATGAGCAAATGGAGAACTCTGGCTGTTCTTCCTAATATTTTATTTCTAAAGTCACTGAAGGAGGATTACAGTTTCTTTTGAGATGAATGTGGATACTTCTTCCTAAGTAATTAATTCCCTTTATTTCACAGTTTTTATCTTCAGCTGTCTGATACAAAGTTATATGATGCAGTTTTTTTCTTTTGTCTTGATTAGCCAGAAACCCTTGCTGCATTTACAGGCTATTCATTAAATGAAATTGTGCCTTGCCTGAGTGAGCTGCATAAAGCATGCCTTGATATACCCCATCGACCTCAGCAAGCAATTAGGGAGAAGTATAAGGCTTCAAAGTAAGTTTCTGAAATTTTCTTCTCTAGGCTTACTAATTTAAAGCTTGAATGGGTTATAGTCATGTGAGAACTAAAAATAGAACAAATTGGAAATCTCATGCTAGGCTTGCATGTTAAACCAGGAAAATCAGTGTAGAGAGGCCTAGATTTATAATCTGTCAGCTTGGAGTACATACAGTTAGAAAGCTTTCTCCATTTCTGTTGAAACTCCTGGAAAGTTCCGTGGCCTGAGATTTTACAAAACTGAAGTCCTTTGGGTCTCATTTCAGGTACATGCACGTGTCTCTGATGGAACCACCTGCACTTCTCCCTCTGCAATAAGTTTCCTACGGAAGCACTTTCAGAACTTTACCTCCAGATGAACCGAATTTGTCTTAACTTTTATAGGTTTCTGCAGGTTGGGTCATCTAGTGTTGCTACAAGATAGATGCCATATTTTTAAAAATGTATATATATGTAGTTAGGTCCTCTTAGACATTAGTAGCTTGTAATATCATCTAACATTTTTTAAAGAATAAACAAACAACTTGCCTTGTGACCATGTGTTAGGCTTATTTATTAATTAGGATGGCCCATATGCTCACCTGGAATTTTTAGTGGGGAGCATTATAAACGTCATCTCTATTTCAAGAATTCTCCTAAGTTGGTTTCATAAATCTGGCATGCTATTAGGATTAAGTGTTTTGAGGAATTCAGAGATTTTTCTTGTTTGGTGAATGGCACCCCTGAGACTTTTTCCTTCCTATCGCTTTACTCTTCACACAGCTCTCCATAAATTGGCAAAGGAAGGAACTCCAAGCTTAGACTCAGTACAGGGATATAAACAGGCCCTCTCTATTCTAGCTTGCCTGAAGGACCCTACGGAGTAAAGACAGTGAGCTGAGGACTAAATGCGGTCAGGTACCTCTGAGGGGTGATTTACATTTAATTCTAATCCAGGCATGTGACACTCATTTTGTAGATATCATTATGTCAATGTTGCGTTTTCATTTAGTCACCCATCAAGCGTATATTTCAGCCTCAGAAGATGCTCAGAGAGGTAGAAAAAGCAAATTTCACCACAGGATGGGACTTCAGAATAATGAAGCTAACCCCTCATATTTAACCCTTGGGAGATATCCATGCTAAGCTCTACTCTAGCTCAAATTATTCATGATCCTGCAGTTCACTACAGGTTCCTTTATGGCCCCTTGCAACAGGACTTCTATAGTATGTAAGATGAGGAGAATTGAAAAAACAACCAAGCAATCAAGTACTTGTTTTAACTTTCTTTTAAAGATTGGAAGGAAAATCCAGAGTACACTTAACCTGATGCAGGGTGCTGCTTATTGGGGATCGAATATACATTTTGTAAATCTCATACCAGTAGGCCCGGGAGGCACATAAACTTTCTGTGCCGCGTCCTGTCTCCAGGCCTGCCCTGGGGGGGCCTCAGCCCAGAGGGCTCCATGGAGGCAAGAACAACAAGAAACGTGTTTTCTAGATCCCTTTACATAGAAAAGAGTAGACCCAGATAGGTTTTGGTAAAATGGTAGTAGGTGAAATTAACTCCAAATTTTATGTTTGTTTCAAGCTCTAATGAAATTATTAATATAAAAATACAGCCGTATTTTACATATTTTGTGAAGCCTTTTTTGTAAGTACCCACAAACTCTTAAAAGGTTTTAGCATTGCCTTTTTTTTTCCCTCTGCAGATAAACATTCTCAAGGTGCCTCCATTTCTGGTTCCACTGAAGAAATCAACATTTCCTTAAGTATTCTGTGATTTATTTTGCATAAGTTTCACAAAGGAGATACACGGCCTATGTCGCTACTGAATTCTCTGTTTTTATGTTATATAATCAGCAATTTGTAATCTCCCGTTCTCCCTTAGGTCTGGGTATATTTCTGTTCATCGCATGTATATGCTTAGCTCTGTGGGTGTTCTTTTGCACTTGGCAGCATGACAGACATGCTGTGTGTTTGCCACAAAATTGCCCCCTCCTCAGGAGGCAGTGGGAAAGGGCAATTCTGGCTAAGATTTTTGCGGTAGAAGTGCTGTGTTTGTCTCTTTTGGGCATTAAAGATTTGAGGGACCTGGCCGGGGAAGCTTCCTCTCATTCTCCACCCGTTGACATGGGCCATCCGCCTCCCTGTGAAACATGCCTGTCTCAAACTGCAGTTTGGATCCTGACAAAATAACATTTTCTTTTACTAGCAATGTTCTTGTTTTGGAATGTTTTGCTTCAGCTAGACGGACCTGAGAAATTGTCCTTCATTATGAATTATTTTGCAAAGGAGGATTTTGTTGCTAACCTGGATCCAAAATGTAACCTTGACTTTAGGTCACAAAACCACGCTACAGGACATAGAGGTCTGAACCCATAATTCTTAGGTTCTTTGCTGCCAGTGATTTACACGCACTTATTCCCAACCCCCAACACACATACCCACCAGTTGCAAAGAACTGGTCCTCAACTTTGACTTGCTTGTCTTATTTTGTGTCCCTGAAGTACTTTATTTAGAACTAGAATATAACTGCCGCCTATGGACCTCCCAGCCAGCTTGAGACAGAATAGCAGCCTTCATTCAATGTGTCCCTCCTTTCATCCCATTCTTTTTCTTTCCCTGAATCCGGTGTTGATCACACATGGTTTTTGTACTACATAAGAATGTGTCCATAAACATTAATGCTTGCTTTTAAAGTTTAATGGTTGCTGACTATCTTGCATATCCTTCAGTGTTATGTGTTTTAGGCAGCACTGCATTTTGAGATTATCTGTGTTGAGAGTAGAATGAGAGTAGAATCCTAGTTATTTATATAATTGAGGAATGTTAAATGAATATACCATGATTTATCTGTTCTCTTGACTTTCTCACATCTTTTTCCCTGCCGCTCCCCGTGCACGACTTGCTCGCCAGTGTAGGAAGCTGGTTGGGACAGGGCCGTGGATGTGGGAGTGCCCCACCTGTCTGCCTCTGTGGCCTCTTTGGCCTGTGGCTTCAGGCAGGTACAGGCCTTCCCAAGGAACTCTTACATGGCCACAAACTGAGGGGCCCTTGATGAAGTGGGCCATGAGAAAGGACCGTGGGAGCAGTATTTGCCCACCCATTATCAGGAGCCCAAGAAAGAGGTTGAATATACCTGTCGTCCCAGTAAGCTTTCTGTCCTCCCAGTAAGCTTTTGCCACCAGAGAGTTAAAACATCTAGACCCGATTCACCACTACAACCTTGAAATTGAAACCCACACTGTTTGGCCGAGAGTGCCCTTGCCGCGGCTCCCATCTGGCTTTCTGTTTCATGTGTCCAGATGGTGGGGATGGGATCTACCCCGTGGGGCTCATGGCAATGACCCCAGTTAGCCTCCTGCCTGCCGGGGAAGGCCCAGCATGGAAAATCCAGAGTCCCCTGTTACAGTTTTTACTTCAGGGAGGACGTTCCCTTAGAAATTATAACTTTTATTAGTGATTGTTGGACTTGACGGTATCCTTACACAACTGAATGGCCAATCTTAATTCAAGAGCATCACGATGGAGGAGGTGCAAGTGGAAAAGCATGAGGGGAAGGGGCAACAGGAAGGAGATCGTGTGTGACACACACAAGTTAAAACAAGTCAAACCAGGATCTGTGGATGGAGTGTCCGTCATGAGGAGAAGGCTTACTGGGGCAGGCAGCTGACTGACTGAGCCCGTGGTCCCATTCACCTTGTAGGGTAGGTGATCACCCAGGCTACACGTTTGCTTCTCCTTAGTTGTCTCCTTCCCTTCACTCTGACTAGATTTCCTGCTTGCATCAGTCAAGATATTATTATTTGCATCAAGTTACTTGCTACCTTTAAACTTGATCAACTAGGTAACAGGCGTGGCTATTCACACACTACAGTGAACACCGTGGAATGTTGGCTGGTCACTATGTAGTTTCAGCCACACACTGCCAATACATAAATACTCTCAACTGGGTCATAATCACAGTAACTCTTTATCCTAAACGTCCCCCTCCTTTCCCCATGGTTGATCATCACATTGGCTGCCCCTTGCCTGCCTCATCAAGAGCTTACCTGTAGAAGCATCCTCCATGTAACATCCATGCTGGTCTCCCATCTTTATGCCCAGCACATGGGCCATCATGTTCAATGACAAAACCAACTTTTCCCTCCCTGGTTGGTAGGCAAAGAGAGAAAGAGGGTCCCAGAGCCACAATCCCAGCAGGGAATCTGCTGTTGGGCTGCAGTTGTTATAGATCTGCCCATGCCCCTGTGCCAGATGGAATTCCTTTTAACCGCATGGAGCGTGCATATAGTACATACAACTGAGTAGACAGCAGAGCTCACTCTTTACCAAGCCCGGCCTCAGCTCATGGAGGCAGTGGGTCAGGACGTGTTTGTCATCACATTCAAATCCCACAGTGGAAGCCTGGATTCTGGAACTACCAGCTGCGGGAGCTGTGCTATCTTCTGGACCCCCTGGTTTCTCCAGGTGGCTGACACTGGAGTCAGACTCAAGAATGAGAGGAAGGTGCTATCCTGGTGCCTGCTCTCCTGCCCCAGCGCCCCACTGAGCTGGAGATAGGCAGTCAGGAAACTGTCAGGGTCAGGTGCTGGGGGAGGCAAGGGGGCTGGCTTGGGCTCATCTGACTAAGCTCAGCCTACTGGGAAGAGTTTTCTCTCCTCAGTTTATTTTTATTTTTTTTAAAGATTTTATTTATTTATTTGACAGAGAGAGACACAGTGAGAGAGGGAACACAAGCAGGGGGAGTGGGAGAGAGAGAAGCAGGCTTCCCGCTGAGCAGGGAGCCCGATGCGGGTCTCGATCCCAGGACCCTGGGATCATGACCTGAGCCGAAGGCAGACGCTTAACGACTGAGCCACCCAGGTGCCCCTCTCTCCTCAGTTTAATCAACGATGAGAGAGAACTACATCCAGATATGTTTGTGGAGTTGAGTGTGTCAGTCTTCAGAGAACTCATTTCAAAGGTGTGTCATCTAAAATGTCCTTTCTAGGGGCGCCTGGGTGGCTCAGTCAGTTAAGCGTCTGCCTTCGGCTCAGGTCATGATCCCAGGGTCCTGGGATGGAGCCCCACGTCGGGCTCCCTGCTCAGCGGGAGTCTGTTCTCCCTTTCCTCCCAGCTTGTGCTCTCTCTCTCACTATCTCTGTCACTATCTCTCTCTCTCTCAAATAAATAAAATCTTAAAAAAAAAAAAGTCCTTTCTACTGTTCTGGTGACTATCAGCAGCTCATTCTTTTATGGGAATTGAAACTGAGAGGCAGATACATGCGGTAGAAGGCCAGAACTGCCTCTCTTTTCACCTAGGAATTTATCCTTAACCAAGACCCTTAGGAGACCAGGTCCTAATTCCAACTTGACTATTAACTGAGTGACATTGGTGGTACTGGGTAAGTTGATTGCTTTAACCACCCCCAAATCTGTGTGGCTCATTACATTAAAGGTTTATCTCTTGTGTCACTCTCCAGTATGTATTAGGAAAAAGAAGGCTTTTGTTTTCACATGACCATCCTTCCCTAGGCGTGCCCCTCCACTGGATTCTTGTTTTCAGCAGGTGAGGGAAGAGAAGAAACATGGAAAAAACACCCCCATTCTTACTGTGAGGGCGTGGGGAATGTAATTGAGCTGTAAGGCCTGGGACGAGAAGGGCATTCGGTGTGGATAAACAATCAGTCCTTGCCAGTGGGCATCTCACTTAGTGCCTGACTTTAATCCCATCATGAACAATGAGTTTGATTGGATTAGTCTTTGTCAATTTTGAGTTACTTATCCATTTTTACTATTTCTCTTATATCTAAATATCTCCTTTAAAATGACTGACCTTTTAAACAAACCTTTTCTGAATAGTAATGTCCCTTAAATAATGGATGTGATATGCTAGTTACAAATTTTCTAGTACACATTCCAATACATAATTACTGAACGTGAGTCACTTAAAATTCTGTATGACGTGTCACCCCTTGGGAAACACCAGATTCAATTATCTGAGATTCTGTCCAGTTCTGTGGAAAATCTGTAATGCTTCAGAAAGTAAATGCCAACAAGAATTCACTTTTTTAATGTGTCTTAAACTTGAGGGTATTTGAAGGGTTGGTTGTCAACTACACTGAGAATGGCACTATCTTAGGATGATTAAGGGCCACAGAGAGGGGTGATATGGATGCAGGCCTTTAAAATAATGGGATAGCATCTCATTTCAGCCTTACTTCTTTGCCCTTTCCCTCCTCCTCAAGCACTAAAAGCAAAAGCCAGGGAAGACAGAAGATTGACGTATCTGTTTAGAATGGACATTTTGATGTGGAAGTTCTGACATTTAAGGGAAGAAAAGGGCTGGGAAAGGTGCCTAAAGTTGAGATGATACGTCATATAGAATTTCTCAGAGAAATCAAACACAATAGGGGTTATTTTCCTGATGCCTGCATCTATCTCTGTCCTTACCCTCCTACTGTCACTGCCTTAGCTGAGACCCCGTCATTTCTCATATGCATCAATCACTGTGCAACCTCCTAATGGCTCTTCAGTTTCCTTTTCCATTTCCAGAGTTTTCTGAAGTGAAATTGATATCTCTTTCTTGCATCTAATTCTTCAATGTCTCATCACCAGTGGGATAAAATAGGGGGCATGCAGGCCCTTCATTAGCCAGACTGCCCACCCTTAACTAACAGCTTCTGCTTTAGTTACCCTGCCAAGTTACTTGTGGTTCCCTGAATAGGCCATGTTCTCTCTTCCCTTACTCTCTCCCACAGACTACTCTCTCTTTGAAAAACTTCCCACTTCCCAAAACCTTTTGGCTACCTCTGAGGTGATTCTTCAGAACTAGGCTTTGGCTTCACCTCCCCATCTCCCTTGGGGTAAGTGTCTCTCACTACAACCAGCTGTTACTCATCTGGTTGCCCATGTCTGTCCCCACCCAGAGTACACATTTCATCCCTATACCCCTAGCATTGGGCTTCATGCTAAAGATTCAATAATATTTTATTGAATGAATGAATGCATTATACTTTTCATAGACAATTGCTAGCCCTCAATTTAATCAATTATAAAGTGATATTGCTGAAAAGTATAAAGCTTTTCGAAGTACATTTGGATAAAATGAAGTTACAAGAAGTCGCGAGGCACCTGGATGGCTCAGTCAGTTAAATGTCTGACTCTTGATTTCAGCTCAGGTCATGATCTCAGGGTTGCGAGATCAAGCCCCTTCTCAGGCTCCATGCTAGGTGTGGAGCCTGGTTAAGATTCTCTCTCTTCCTCCCTCTCTGCACGCCAACCCCCCCCCCCCATGCTCTCTCTCTAAATGAAAGAAAAAAGGAGAAGTCATGATTGAAGGTAAGAGTAGAAGGTACCAATATATTATTGTACAAAATTCATTCTTTTCATAATTCTTACCATTAGAAACTAGAAAATAAAAGGAGAACTTTCATTAGGGTCTTGAAACAAAAGGCATTTCTTAGATGAGAATTGGGAATACAGTGGCTTTTTGAGAGACAGATCTAGGGCTTTGCTGTCTTTTGGCCTTTACATATTTCTCCATCTGCCTTAAAGAGATTTTTGCCTTCAGAAGAGGTCTTTCTGAGCTGCCATTTAATGAGCAACAACAGCTTTATTTTGCATGTGCTCTGATCTATCATAAATCATACTCGCTTTTGAAATGCATAAAGAAAAGCCCTTTTAATGGAATGATTTATTCTTTGATCCCTTAAAGAAAAGAAAAGAAAAGCTTTGGCTCTGTGGCAGAGTGGTAAGGGGGCACCTTCATCAAGGCTCACCAGAAACAGAGTGACTGATGCAGGGTTATTTGTGCTTATGGAGCAGTTAAGTAGCAAAGGCCAAAGCAACCAGAATGAGCTCAGCCTAGGGAGCAAAGGTGGAGAGGACAGTGATTTGGTGGGTAGGGGATAGGGGGTGGGCAGGAAATAGGTACAGAGAAAGGGGCTTTTGAGTTGTAAGGAAGACTCTTCTAGGGCTCATTCATCATGGAAGATACTCCTTCTTCCCTAAATTCTGGGGGATGGAGACAGACCTTCTTGCCGTAACAGCATAGAGCTAAGCTTTTAGGTTTTTGAAAGAAGCTTTGCAGAATTCACACCTTCCTAGGACTCCTGTATTGTATGGATTGTTACGTTAGTCAGCTTAGGCTAAGCTATGCTGAAATAACAAATAAGGCTCAAATTCCAATGGCTTAAAACAAGTTGGCCAGCTTGCCTATATACTTGCTTTACACCATGACTCAGAGCCCCAAGTAGTTTCCATCTTTCAGCTCTGCCAGCCTGGAGACCTCTGTTTTCAGATGCATCCGTGGATAAGAGAACATGGAGAGAGGCGCCTGGGTGGTTCAGTCGTTAAGCGTCTGCCTTCGGCTCAGGTCATGATCCCAGGGTCCTGGGATCGAGCCCTGCATCGGGCTCCTTGCTCCGTGGGAAGCCTGCTTCTCCCTCTCCCACTCCCCCTGCTTGTGTTCCCTCTCTCGCTGTGTCTCTCTCTGTCAAATAAATAAATAAAATCTTTAAAAAAAAGAGAGAGAGAACATGGAGAAAACACACAGGAACATATCTGCCCTCAGGCTGGAACTGCACATATTTCTGCTGACAGAGGGGCTGGAAAAAGTAGCTTAACTTTTCCCCCTGGGAAAAGGAAATGGTTAGAGGAACACATACCAAGGGCTGCAATAGTTAACATCTCTGTAGATTCTCTGTTGAATTTGAGAGTTGGGAATTAGAAACAGAAATAGCCTGGGCAGTAAAACTGCATTCTGAACTGCAATGAAAGCAAAAATGTTGTTCTTCAAGCATTGAAGTTTGACCAATTACAGTCAAGGATGGTGGACAAGAACAACAAAAGAATCAGAACAAGAATGGTATTATTACCCTGGTGTAGTGTTGCCCAGGCTGTGTTCTGGGGGACCCGAGTGCTCCTTGAGATGCTGATGAGTGCTCTTTCATGGAGGCCGGCAGCGGAAGCATGTGCATGTGAGTAGTGGTGAGGCATTTTGTAGTCAGATAAGCCTGGTGGTTAAATAGTTCCAACGATTTCTTTATTATTGGAATTAAGCTTTAACTGGCTAATGAGCTGGGGTGGCCATGATGTGTTCCCTTCAAAAGGCGATGTGAGGAGAACATAACTGATGGCGCGCCCAGCTGTTGCGCTCTGCGGTCCCTTGCTGTGTTTGCGTGGAGGAGGCCCACTTCCCTCTAGCGGTTCCTGACGACTGGGCAGAGCAGAGATACTAATGGAAGACCACTGCAAAGAGGTGTGGGAGTCTGACTGGTGACTTTGGCTCCAGGACTCATAACAAACAGTCTCCTGAATACTTTCTTTCCTTTTTTTTTTTTTTAAAGATTTTTTAAATCAGCAGAGAGGGAATACAAGCAGGGGGAGTGGGAGAGGGAGAAGCAGGCTTCCCGCTGAGCAGGGAGCCGGATGCGGGCTCTATCCCAGGACCCTGGGGTCATGACCTGAGCCGAAGGCAGATGAGTAACGACGGAGCCACCCAGGCGCCCCTCCCGAATACTTTCTTAGTTAGCACTGTACCACAGTCTGAGTCTCTTCATCTCCAACCCTCACTTCTCCCTTCTCTCCTTCACGGGGGGGCCTACATTGTGGTCTGAAGGCTCCCCCTGCCTCCCTCCAGCTCCATCCCCTTTTTCGTCTCCCAGGCAATTTCCCCAATAAATCTCTTGTGCATCTACCATCTTGGTGTCTGCTTTTCAGAGGCCCCAGACTAGCACAGCAGTCTTGTAAACCTGAAAAGGGGGGATAGACAGTGTTTCCCAAATGTACTTGGCCAGAGAAAATGTTCTTTACAGAAACCCGCCACGTAAAAAAGGACACTAATATTTCAAGGAACACGGATTGGAAATGCTGCCCTAGAGAAAAGGGATTAATTAATGATTAACTAAGCCAATCTACATGTTAATTTGTATGTTATTTATCATTTGATTTGTACACATATGTTTAAATTCTCTTTTAATTAGTGTGGTTCTTTCATCAGCTTACCTAATTACTTCAGTTTTCTGGATTAAAACAATCCTTCAGATGTTACTAAGGACCCAACACCACTCTAGTTATTGCCCTGGGCATCAGGGCAGGACAATGCTGCAGCCTTCTACCTCCTGTTCCCTGGGGGTATTCTGTTGAATGTTGGTCACGCAAATCACCAAGTTAGTGACCATATATTAAGTATTGATGCAAGAGGGATTTCTGGAATCCTTAAGAATGTTATTAGGCATTTAGAGATTTTATTATAATGTCTCATTCAGGAGGAACTAAAGTTTTGGTTTCTAACATTTGACAGTATGGAATGCTAAACATTTACAACTCCAGGGCATTGGCTTTTTGAAAAGAATTGAGCCCCCACAGCACATACTAATATTGCATCTAGGAGAATCCTTCCGGTGTTACATTTTGAAAATTATTCAAATATTCTTACAATTATCTATAAAGCAGCATCCTGAAGAATTATTTATACGTGCATATTGATAGTAGCATTATTCATAGTAGCAAGAGGTGGAAGCAATCCAAGTGTCAATCAGTGGATAAATGGGTAAATAAAACGTGGTATATACATACAATGCAGTATTATTCAGCCTTAAAAAGGAAGAAAATTCTAACACAGGCTACAACATGGATTAACTTTGAGAACATTATGCAAAGTGAAATAAGCTAGTCTCAAGAAGACAAAGACTGCATGATTCCAATTTTGAGGCATCTACAGTAGTCAAACTCATAGAAACAGAAAGTAGAATGGTGGCTGCCAGGGGCTGGGTGAAGGGAAAACAGGGAGTTGTTTAATGGATATAGTTTCAGTTTTGCAAGATGAAAAAGTTCTAAGAATTGGTTGCACACAACGATGTGAATATAGTTAACATTAATTGTACACTTAAAAATGGTTAAGATGGTAAATTTTACATGTGTATTTTCCTACAATTAAAAAGTAATCTGAGAATCAGCTTTACACTGATTCTTTTAAGCAATAATGTAAGATTAGTCCGTCTTGTGGCAAAATGCAAGCTCGTTAAGAGCAGAAATACTATTTCATCTATTTTATTTATCTTTGCATCCCCTACAGCTTCACTGCTCAAAGTGTGGTCCATGGGTCACAACATCAGCATTGTCTGGGTGCTTGTTAGAAATGTACAAGCACCCCAGATTTACTGAGTCTACACATACTTTTAATAAGACACCTGGGTGATTCACATGCACTTTATAAAGTTTGAGAAGCACTGTTCTACAGCACCTAACTCAGAAATATCAGAGAATATTAAAGTTTGGCTGTTGTTCATGGATTAGAATCTTCTACTGATAGCTGCATTTAACTTCTTTGTTCTAGGGTTGCTGTGAACTTTAGATTTCACCAATACACATCTGCTAGAAATAAACAGTGAGCCAAGATTTACATAAATTTAAAGTGGGATTTTTAATCACCTTCTATTTGATTCTCCATCCTGCACTTGGAACAGAACACTTAACTTGAAGATGGAACCATCTCTGCCACCCTCCCATTTTCTGTGACCACGTAATGACCTCTATGTGGCAGTATAACTCTGAGAAATGTGCAGAAAAGTCAGCATTTAGACTCCAGTTACCATTTCTCAGCTCTGAGGTGTCTGTCCCACACCCATGTAGGGGGAAAAGACCATGGGTGAGACCTTTGATTACAGTTGGTAGGCCCTCAAAGCTTTTCAGTCCTCCTTCCCTTCTTCTTCCCTCATCATTAAACTTCAGAGGCCAAGCTTGCCAGATCTGGCCATTATCACAGTCCTATGTACCCAACCAACTCCTCTACCTCCACCTTAGGATGCTTAACTAGAAAGGAATCAAGTTCACATCCAGGACTCCTAGCTCCTCCTCCTAGGACAGCACCCGGCTCGGGTCTGAGGGAGATGGTGGATGAATAGCCCTCATATGGAATCCTCCAGCAAGACTTCTCTTGAGCAACCCCCTCGTGGTGTTTCCTGAGACTCACATGAGCTCCAGGTATCACAATATTGAGAGTGGAGGATCTAGGCAAGAATGGTTTGTATCCATGGATATGTGTTCCATGGTTGGAGAAGTCAACAATTAGTATGTCCTCTGCATGTTCAACATGCTATACTATCACACAGAGCTTTTGTAGCTCTGGGCTGGGGAAAATAGTCATTGCATGTGCTGACAGGACAACAGGAAATGGTAATTCAATGCTACAGTGGCTGGAAAAAGAATTAGTATCTTTATTGGACCTACGCTTGTCAAAGCACTTTACATTATCTCATTTGATCCTCAAAAGACTTTGCAACATCAAATAGGACAGGCGTGATTAGCCCCATTTTATAGAAAACTAACCCAAGTCTTGGCAAGTTTAGAGTTTGTAGTGGTAGTTGGCAGCAGTGGCTTAAATTCACTCACTTCACTCATTCCTTAACCATGAGCAAGTAACTTAATGTCTCTGGGATGCAGTTTCCTCATCTGCAAATGGGAAGGAAAATAATTGGGTCTCGCCCACAAGGTACATGGTGCATGTGAAGACTATAGCATAGTGGCTTCCTGAACACAGTAAGAGGTGACACCTACTAGCTACTATGATTACAGACAGATCACATAGCTAATGTGTGATCACATTAGACCTAGGACTCAAACCATCTTCTTCAGGTTCTAAGTCCAATGGTCTTTTCACTTTGCAGCAGTGTGCGTGATTTTAGACACATTTGCAGCATCATCTCCTTCAGGAAGCATTTTCTGATCCCATCCCATTCCTGGCCAAGTGCCCCAACACTCTTCCTAGTTGCATTCTGTACATCACTAGCTCTCCACACTGTGTATGAATCCACTGATTGTAAGCTCCCTCAGAGCTGGGATCATGCCTCCTTATTGGTCTTGGTATCACCAGAGCTAGATCATTGCCAGCACATAGTAAGCACAGTAAGTGTTTGTTAATCTGAACGCCAGTATGGCTTAGTGATGTGGATTTTGATAGGAAGCAGTCTTGCATTCAATCTTTGCAGCCGAGATCACACTGTATCCCCCTCTGCCTGTGTTTCTTTGCCCTTTTGTCTTTTTAGCTCTTCTCCTAGAGGCCTATTTATTATCTATGTCTATAATTCTCCAATTCTCATGCAGAGTTTGAATAAAATCACAGTTTAGCACCAGCTGTGTAGATTTCTACAACCCAATATGAAGCTCCTGCTTGCTGCTGAGAAAACACACAGATGCAATTTATAATCAGATTTCAGGGGAATGCGGCACGTTGTTAAGGTTTCATTTCTGGCCCAACAGGAGGGAGGAACTAAAAATGGGACTGCTAGAACAAGACGAAAATGTCAGGTGCTTAAAAGGAAGTGCGAAACTCAGACTTCAAACAACTAGATGATGCCACAACGGCCTTTTATTTATTTTTGCTTTGTCTGTCTAATTCGGGGGAAGTGAATTATGTTTGAGCAAATCAGATTCACTGCAGATTATACGTATATGAATACACAAAGATATACACACACATATGGATATAGATGTACGTATGCTTTTGTTTTCTGGAATTAGAAATGTTCATCCTAGGGTGCCTGGGTGGCTCAGTTGGTTAAGCGACTGCCTTCGGCTCAGGTCATGATCCTGGAGTCCCGGGATCGAGTCCCACATTGGGCTCCCTGCTCAGTGGGGGGTCTGCTTCTCCCTCTGACCCTCTTCCCTCTCGTGCTCTCTGTCTCTTATTCTTTCTCTCTCAAATAAATAAATAAAATCTTTAAAAAAAAAAAGAAATGTTCATCCTATGTAGCAAAGCCTCGACATATAAGCCCATCGTGTCATTTAATCGGTGTTATTACTACAAATAAATTATTCAAATTTCTTACTGTGATATAGTAAAAGTCATAATCACAACCCATTGTCAAGCATTAGCTACTGCTATTGTACACAACACATTGAAAGATGTGTCCATTAGTCATTTATGAAGTGGATCTCCATTCTAATAAATTAAACAGTTTTAAGGAGGAATTTCATAAGTTTAGGGCAGTATTTCAGGGCAACAATTCATTAAACAAGTATCAGCAATCTTTTTCTTCCATACTAGAAATCTTGTTGCTTTGGACAATATATTGAAAAAATAGCTTCTACTATTTTTGCAAGTCATCCATGAGAAGAAAAAACAAAACAAAACAGCGATTGCTCAATTTGAAACTTCTAAAAGGATGGAATATAATATTTAGAGCTAATTTAATATATGAAATACAAATAAAGGCTTTCTGGATTGGTACAACTATTTTTAAGTTCTTCTATCCTTATGAGAATAACAATCTTGCTTAATTTAAAACATCACACCCCCTGCATTTCCTTAGTTTGAGAAAATATAAGCAGATTTGACTTCACATTATTTGGCAAGAGCATGGTTAGCTGATGAAAGGTGGGATGTGACATGTTAGTCAATGACAGCCCAAGATAACCATGAGATCATCAGAGTAGTTTTTAAAATCAATTGGTAACACAGTCCCACGGCGAAGTCAAGGGATAATTTTCTCAGACACCTAATGTTTCAAAAACTGTTACACTATTAATTTTGATTATGGTCGTAATTTAAACTGGCTCTCCATTTTAAAAATGATTACATAAAAGCACTGATTTGGTGCCTGAGACACATTTCCTCAGAAAACACACTGAGGTGAAATGAGCAGTTTTTAAATGCGCAGTATGCATTGTCTTCACTTTAGAAAACAACTAGGTAATACATTCTTCTCTAATGGATTCTAGCAACCCAAAGCTTTATTACATTTGTCTTTATGTTAATATTATTATCACCTAATTTCTGATACTGGATTAGCTGCAGTATGAGAAAAAAGAAAAAAAAGTTGTTTATTTTCTGTGAGTGACTCCAACAACCCTCAGTCTCAAAAAGAGAAATGCTGAAAACGCTAACACCCGAGTTCTGCCATCGGGCCTTGAACATGCCCTTCTTTGACTGTGTGGTTAGAGAAATTTGCAATGAGAACAAGAACTGCTTGACATCCTTCTGGTGGTCTTTTACCTAATGTTTGCCCAGAGGCCAGATTTAATTTGAGTGATAGCTCCTGGGGTCTCAGTTTATGTAATTTTCATTGAGGTAAGAGAAAGATGGAGGAAGCACTCCACATTTAAGAGATGTCCAAGCTTTTAAGTCACCTGGGAGACTATCAAGAGAGTTCCATGTTTCAGGGGTTCTGGAAGGCAGGATTCCAGTCCAATTTGGAGAACAAAGAATGAAAAAAAGAATTCCAAATGAAAATAATTGAAGCCAAAACTCTGTTGAGAATTCAAGAGTACAGTTCAGGAAATCTGTTTGAAGTATGAATAATAGGTTGTTGTTATGCTTAGACTTAAAGACTCTCAGAGGAGCCCCGATCCAATCTTCATTTTAGACTCACCTTGTCCCTGGACTCTTTACTTGTTGTCACTGTAGAATACCAGACTGATAATTGCTACAGCTCACTGAATCAACTGGGATTTTGCCACTATTTCTTAGGAGAGGTAAGAATGTGAGGAGGTGAAAAAAGGACCTTAGTCAGTGATGTGCTATTAAGTGTTTAACAACTGGCTCCGTGAGGTGGGGTTGGGGGTGGGGGAGTATGCCTATATTTACATACATAAGTTTATTATAAACCATACTGGTGTAAAGGATATGTAGCACACAATTTATTAATAATAATAAAATACATAATACTCTTTGTTGTAAATCCCATACAGTTAATTGATTCTTACAGAATATTTTTGTTGATTTGTGCCCAACTGTTATACCTATAGCCAATCTATAGTTGCAGTTGAGAACCAGATACGGTTCTTACATGAATGTTAGTGGATGTTTTCATTTAAGTCAGTGAGTAAGACTAAGTAAAACAAGAAAGACGTACGTTGGAACTCACTTGTCAATGATTTGAGTCCTGGAGGAATACTGGAAGAATATCTCCTCAATTTTTTATTCACAATGTAATAACCAGATGTGACACGTTTAAAAAATTTAATCTGTATTATTTAAGTTTTCTCTACCACTTTCTTCAGTCCAAACCAGGGATTGGCCAGCGTTTTCTGCAAAGGGCCAGATAGTAACATTTTAGGTTTCTTAGGCCATAAGGTCTCTATCTTTATCTCTATCTGTACAACCCGGCCATCACAGTATGAAAGGAGCCAGAAGCTGCATGTAAGCAGATAAGCATGGCTATATTCCAGCCAAACTTTATTTGTGGACACTAAACTTTGAATTTAATGTAATTTTCATATATCCGGAAATATTTTTCTTCTTTTGATTTTTTTCAACAATTAAAAATATAAAAGCCATTCTTAGCTCATAAGCCATACAAAAACAGGCAGTGGGCTAGATTTGGTTTATGAGCTGTAGTTTGTCATTCCCTTAATCTTGTCCAGCCACAAAACAGTAAATTAAGCTCTGATTTGCAGCATTTGCCAATCCCGTGGTATAAAGATTACCACTATGGCTGATTTCAAGCTACCAATGTGACACCATTGAATGTTGTGAAGAGATGAGGAGTAGCACAACATTATATTGTATTTCCACCCCATAGATACAATGGGTAAGAATAACCTCAAGAGCATAGATAATAGTAAAATAATTAGAAATTCCGAGTTTTGGGTATTTATTACCTTACTTTTATATTATTCACTTATTTGTAAGATTATATGATTTCATTTTTAATAATGGCAACAACCAACTTGCAAAGTTCTCAAAAACTTAACTATTGGCTTCTGCAAGTTGGTACAAGCTGGTTTCCCAAACCACTACATTTAGCACTTATTCTAGGGGATACTGCAACTCTTCACTCTGATATTCCCCCACCAACACTGATTCATCTTCTTCTTTTTTTTTTTAAGATTTTATTTATTTATTTGAGGGAGACAGAGAGAGAGAGAGGGAGAGAGAGAGAACAAGCCGGGGGGAGGAGCAGAGGGACAAACAGACTCCCCGCCGAGCAGGGAGCCCGATGCGGGGCTCGATCCCAGGACCCTGAGATCATGACCTGAGCCGAGGCAGACGCTTAACCGACTGAGCCATCCAGGCGCCTCAACACTGATTCTTCTACCATAGAAGCAGAATTACCTTTTAGAACTGCCGGCAAAGTAGAGAGAGTGCAAGGAATCCTAGGCCTTGAGTCCATCTAAGAAGCTTTTGCTGATTCTGCCTTCCACGTAGAAATGAAATGATGGAAACCTTCACGGCCAGAGGTACAGTGGGTCTTGACTTATCTCCCAGATGGAAGAATTGTTATAATAATCATAATAGCTCGCATTTCTTGAGTATTTACTCTGGACCAGGCACTGTTCTCAACTTTTACCTGTCCCAATTCATTGGATTGTCACCCAACCCCAAGACGGAGTTTCCATCATCATCATTTACATTCGAGGATAATGAGACACAGAAATGTGAGGCTTCTTGCCAAGGTTACAGATGTGGAAAATAAAAAGTTCCAACTTCCTTAAACGCTAGCTCATTTTCTCTCTAAGTTGCACTTGTGGAGATCAAGTATCTGTATTTTATTATTTACTTATTTATCAATCCAATAAAAGGTTATCAGTAAAATTCAGTAGGTCCCAAACTGGACCATCATCTTTCCTCCCCAAATCTGTTTCCTCTGTTCTCTTTTCCATGTGCTTGCTGTTCCTGGTACCGACATGACACTAGGCACCCTGGCATCTTGGACTCTTTCCTCCTCATTCTACACAGCTGCCAATCCTGTCAATAGAACCTCTAATATTACTTCTTGGGCCTTCTCCTTTTTATTTCCATTCTCCTTCTAGTTCATGACTTCGGTACCTCTCACTCAGATGATTACAGAAGTACCCTCACCATCTTGAAGTATTTGTTCCAAATGACATACTGTGTTGCTAGAACATGGTATCAGTCTCTTGCTCATAAGCTATAATGATTGCCCACTGCCTACTCCTCAAAGCTTTCCCCTTCCTCCTCCTCTTCACTCATTTTAAGCTGCAAGCTTACAGAACTTTTCACCATTTTTCGCAGACACTGCATGCTTGACCCACCTCCACGCCTTTGCTCAAGCTGTTTCTTTTGCTTGCAGTGCCCTTCTCCATAACTCTGTATGCCTGCTCTCTATCCTTTTTTTTTTTTTTCCAGTTTAAATGACCCAAAATTTTCTTGGTCTCCCAGCCAGAAAGAGCCTCTCCCTCTGCTGAAGTCCCATAGCATTTTATCTACCTGTGCTTTTCTTGTGGCACTTTTAGCTCTCCCCATCCTAATTATTCTTTTTTTTTTAGATTGTATTTATTTATTTATTTTAGAGGAGGTGGAGGGAGGAGTAGAGGGGGAAGGATAAGCAAACTCCACACTGAGCATAGAGCCCAACACAGGACTCAATCCCACGACCCCGAGATCATGACCTGAGTTGAAATCAAACTGACTGAGCCACCCAGACGCCCCCAATTATTCTTATTTGTTGTTTCTCTTATCTCTCCTGCTCGACTCTGAATTCCCTGAAAGCATGATTAGTTTTCCATCTATCCCCTACGGTTGCTTGTGCACTAGGTGCTTAGCCAATATCAGATGGTTGAATGAATAAAATACAGCAAAGGCAACTTCTTACCACTTACTATTAATATTATTTAATATTCCTTTTGTGCAACTGACCATGCACAATATAGAGCTGTATTGTCCAACATGGCAACCACTAACCACGTGTGTCTGTGGAGCACTTGAAATGTGGTCTAAGTCCAAAATGTACACTGGTCCAAATTGAAATGTGCAATAAGTATAAAATATATACTGTACTTTGAAGTCTTAGGATGAAAAAAAATCTCAGTAGTTGTTTTACATGTTGAAATTATAATGTCTGTAATACACTGGGTTAAATAAAATATAAAAATTCCACCTGTTTATTTTTACTTTCAAAAATGTGACTACTGGGGCGCCTGGGTGGTTCAGTTGGTTAAGCAGCTGCCTTCAGCTCAGGTCATGATCTCAGGGTCCTGGGATCGAGCCCCGCATCGGGCTCCCTGCTCGGCAGGAAGCCTGCTTCTCCCTCTCCTACTCCCCCTGCTTGTGTTCCCTCTCTCGCTGTCTCTCTCTCTGTCAAATAAATAAATAAAATCTTTAAAAAAAAAGAAATTCTTAAAAATAAATAAATAAAAATGTGACTACTGGAAAGTTTACAGTTACATACATGGCTTGCATTGTATCTCTATTGGAAGCTCTGTTATTGAGTGTACTCATGATCCCCTTGAAACATCTCTGCTTTCTAGACTGACAGTGTGTTGTCATGGAAAGGGTTCTGAGAGCTTGTCCCAGTTCCTTAAACTTTTGGAGGCTTTGTTTCCTTGATTTTAAATTAGGGGTAACTGTGCCTTCCTGACAGGTGGTTTAATAAGGTAATATACATTAAGCTGCCGGACACTTTGTAGATACTTGGTAAGTACAGGTTTCTTCGACTTTCTGAGCCAGCACAAACATACCACAAGCATCATTCCCACCCATCATTGTCAGTATATTAGTATCACTGCACTGACCAGTACTGACCATTGTTGTAGGTCAGCTCTATATATCTTTCTATTATCTCTTACTGTTGCTTTAAGTCTCATACACCTAGCAAGAATACATGGTAAATGCAACTGTTAACCTGAAAACAAGGAGAATTTGGAGACCTTATCCTGCTTACATTTTCAGGGTCTCGTTCCAAATTACCATGTAAGCAGCCTGAGGCTCACCTCTCTGGAGGAAAGAGATATCCACATCTGCCACGTTGCTCAATTTGAGGGGGTCGGTTCGCATTATACAGCGTCCTATGTTGGACACCAACAGTACGGTGTGAAGGGTCCTTTCTGGAACTGGGCAACACTGGAATATTGAGTAACTTGCTGTTCTCATTGGTATTATATGATCGATGGCAGGGGGAGTAGGGAGATATGTACAAATTGTTCTTCATTTTAGGCAAGACCACGAACCTAGGTTTTGAGGTCCTTAAAGATTACAGGGTAATTATCAAAAAAATGAAAGAATTGGGCGCCTGGGTGGCTCAGTCGTTAAGCGTCTGCCTTCGGCTCAGGTCATGATCCCAGGGTCCTGGGATCGAGCCCCGCATCGGGCTCCCTGCTCCGCGGGAAGCCTGCTTCTCCCTCTCCCACTCCCCCTGCTTGTGTTCCCTCTCTTGCTGTGTCTCTCTCTGTCAAATAAATAAATAAAATCTTTAAAAAAAAAAAAAAGAAAAGAAAGAATTATCAATGCTATATATAAGTGTCAACATTTTCAGAACAGATATTACCATTATAATATACTGATATTAATACTAACCAAGGATTTCTGGGAAAATTTTCCTTCATCAATAAAGGATAGAGTTGTCATTGCTGTCATGTTCTATGGGATGCATGTCCTGCATCTGCTTGTCTCCTTCACAAAAGGGCTTATATATCTAGAGAAGGTGAGGTCTTCACTATGGGAAGAGGAAGATTTTAAGTCTTCATTATCAATGTAGGACAAGTAATTTTAGATCCCAAAATAACCTAACAATAGAGTGATGATGGTGTTTATCATCTTGGGCTGTTGGTGCATGAATATTGTTAATCATCAACTTAATCCTGAATATCTTGGGGCTGCAGCAGAGTTCCAGGATTTCATTTCTTAATGTCTTCATTACAGCTGTAAATCTCAAAATAAATACAATAATTACAAGGAAGCATCAGCAGCTGGGGTAATTAAATATTACTTGCCTTCTGCTATGCAGAGACTTGCATTAAGCAAAATGTGTGCTCTTCATTACAAAAGAATTCTTTACAGGTAAATGTTCCACAGTAGAAATGTCACTCCTTCTGCCAAAGGGAGCAACTTATCAGGGAGGGTGCCATCCCTGGGGTCCCTGGATATCCAAATGGAGATGCTCAAGCTCAGATGTGAAAGAGAAATGGGACATGAAATCTTCAGGCCCCTGGGGCTCCACTAATCAGATGATTGGGCACAAAGATGGGTTTTCTCTTTTCAGAATGAAAATGTGTTTGCCATGGAAAATCAACCAAGTAATCAACAAATATTTACTGAAGACAAACCATCATCGTCCTTGTCATCAACTACAAAAACTTATTTTGTGTGTAACACACACATTACCTGGATTAGACCACAGAAGAGCAAAACTCTAGATTGTAATAGGGGAAACTAAATATGATACAAAGGTAATAACACATAAATTTCAACAGAAAGTACTATACAGTAAGAGATATAGGGTAAGAGATATAGGGATAGCCACTTCAGTGGGCATTATTCTAGAGTCATGATACATTTAGTAAGAAACATAAGAACTGATCCCTGTGCTTAAGAAATTGCTGTTTAATTGGGGGATGAACTAAACATAAAACTATAAGAAAGCAATCGGATATAAAGAGCTAAGTTACAGATGCAGAATGAAAACCTGTGAAGATTGGAAAGAGAAAAAGAGAGCAGGCTCTATGGTGTCAATAGTCAAGGGTGGCCCCGTGGAGGGGAGAGTGCTTTAGAAATCCTTTAAAGTCAGAGACAGTTTGGATAAATGAAGGGGAGAAGGAGAGTTCAAGGCTTCAGGTGAAAATATCTTCAGTTTTGGTAAACTTTGGAGAGCTGGTCAGCACATCATTTATTCCACATCAGCATTCTGATGGAGGAACTGGACTATTTTGAATGGGAAATGAAGAACAGGTCCTTATGTCTATAACTGCAGGTTCTACTGATGGGCACACTCTTGGGTTTGGAAGTCATCCTTCTGTTCGTTCAGTAAACACTGACTGAGGACCTGGTGTACACTAAGATTATACTAGGCTACATTAGGCAAGACAAGATACACATCAAGGGTATGGAAAAGTTAACAGGTTTAATTACATACAATGTGGTCCATGCTCTTAGAAGGACAAACACAGAGTTTTAGAGGAGAACCCCCAAACTCAGGCTTGGGAAGTCAGGAAAAGTTGAGATGTGCAGGATAAATAGGGGTTATCCTGGCAAGGGACATGGGATTGTAGGAAGCATATCCAGGTGGCATGAATAATTTGGGTAAAAAGCCGACCTGGCTAGGTTTAAGAACCCAAAGTTGTTCTGTTTGGCTGGAATGAAGAGGCAAGAGTTGAGGCCAGGCATATAGGCCAATGCCAAATGGTAAAATACTTTCAAGCAGTGATAAAGAATTTGGACTTTGTCCTGAGGACTGTGGAGAGTCAGTGAGTAATTTTAAACTAGGGATGGACATGATTGCATCTGTTTTGAAACCTCATCCAGGCTGCAGTGTGGAGAATGGATTGGATGCTCCAGGGTCAAAGCTGATGTTATCATATAGCATTTTCATAACCACACTAAATGAGAAAGGGAAAAATGTGTGTAGTCTAGTCTCCTCTGCCCATGCCTATCGTCTGGTTCTTGACTCAAGATTGCAGTCTTTATCCTTAGTGGCATGGGATTCTGATCCTCAATATCTACAAGAAGGTTTTCCTGATTCTACCTGGTTCTACCCCAGCAATGGATAGATGACTGCTCAAATTTCTGTCTGCTCAAGTCCTAGCCTGATCCGAAAGGAGGCCACTTGCTAACACATATAACAATCATATAATTCAGCACAATTATGTTGTGGAGGACAAAGCATCAGGGAATTATAGTGATTCAATTTAATATCTGCTGAAAGCTTTGATAAAGGTTTATGTGGCTGTTCAGAGAAATTGCATGTGGTAAGAAAGCCATTGCCATAACCACTGAAGAACACTTGGTATTTTGACAAAATTTAAAATGCTCTCTCAGGAAAGATTCTATTCTTCCCTTGAATAACTTTTTAGATCTTGAGGTAAAGGCAAGGGATATGTGTGGTAAGGAATTATGTTCATATTATACACAGCTCTCAGCTTGTATTCCAGGAGCTCCAAATTTCTTTTTTCTTTTCTTTTTTTGTTTCAGTCAGTATAAGAGCAAAATTGATCTGACTTCACAAATTGTGCTTCTAGCAAATTTTAAAAGTACTTAAAATGTTATCTTTGAAAATCAGATAATAAAATGAGACATCTGTGCATTCTTTTTATTCTGGGCATCCCAGCAGTCTTCCAGGTAAATAGAATCTATGTGTGATTGCAGATGTTTAATATGCATAATTAATTAAATGCTGATCCCAATCATCATGCTGCCAGATATAAATACTATCTGGGAAGGGCTGTTTCATAAGATGACAAGTCTAATAGTGCAAATGTTGCAACACCATTCAGAGGAGGAAGGAAGCCATTCTGGAGTTTTACTAAAAATAAGATGCTTGTACCGAAAAAGGAAATTATAAGTGCATGTTCTACCCACCTAAGTTGGCCATCTATTCCATTCCAAAGAGTAGCACTCACTTCCAAACCACTCTCTGAGATAAAAGGAGCTGCAATTGAGGAAGAGTAAGAAATTGACAGATCTTCTGTTATTTGGATAAATGATCCTTTCTCCTTTCCTTTCATATAATTGCACTCCTTGAATTGAATAAACAAGAAGTTAGTGGATTAAATAAACATTAATACGAGGGCCTAAGCATAGAAACAAAGGTTGCATCCTGCAATATTTAATATGTGCTTCTTAAAACAGATACACACATTTAATTTTACTTTATGAACAGATTATTTTTCAGTTGCATTTTGGGAGCTGTATTATTGTTTTGATCCATTACTTTTAGGTTCTTACCCTAACTGCATGGAACTACTTAAACATGAGAAAAAGCAGTTTATTGGAGAGTATATCCCATTGAAAAGCAATTTATTTCTAGCATGGCAAGGATACTAAACTTCCTTATTGTTGGCACATTTAATCCATTTTTAGAATCCTAATTTTTGAAGCTGAACCAAAAATGGAATATTTTCAGGGGAACAAGAATTGAAATGGATAAATCACTTCTGAGAATTCTGCAGCAATCCAGGTGAGAGATGGTGGCAGGAGAATAGGAGATGGTGAGGAGTAGGTTGACTCCAGATACATTTAGAAGGAAATGGTGCAAGAAAAAGAGAGGACTGAAGGATGATTCCAGCATTCCTTTGAGCTGCTGGCTGGTGGTGGTGCTAATAAAAGAGATGGGGAGGGGCGCCTGGGTGGCTCAGTTGGTTAAGCGTCAGACTCTTGATTTTGGCTCAGGTCATGATCTCAGGGTCTGTGAAATTGAGCCCAGGTCAGGCTCCACACTCAGTGGGGAGTCTGCTTGAGATTCTCTCTCTCCCTCTGCCCCTCCCCCACTCATACAAGCGCATGCAAACACGCTTGCGCTCTCTCTCTTCTCTCCCTCTCTAAAATAAATTTAAAAAAAAGAGAGAGAGAGAGATGGGGAATATTTGCAGATGGGACCAAGGTTGAAGGAGAGAGCGGTTGAATTCTGCCTTGCCCTCCCTGCCTCTCTCCCTCTTTTCCTCGCTAGCTCCTTTTTAGCCTTCCTTCCTTTTTTCCTTTCAAGCAGGGCAGGAAGGTGACTGGACAGAGGCTGGAACTCTCATGGCTGAGTATTTTAGGGGTCGGGGGCCCTTGGGGGGCTGGTGTCGACACAAGGAGATTGTGAAGAGGCAGCCTGGTAGCAAGAGACTGGCTCCATGAGGGGGATTAAGCAAATGAGTAAATATACTGGTGGTACCTGGAGCCAGGTTTGTTATCGTTGGAGAAGTTACAGATATGGAAAGGGGGAGAGCTAGAGTGAACCCGATGGTGTTGGAGGGCAATCAGATGTATCTGTGTGAACTCATGGCGCGCGTGTGTACACACACACATATATACACACATCATATGTATACACCTAAATGTGTACATGTATATGTATTCACATATGTGTGTGTATATATATGTACATATATTTCCTAGATTTGGCCGACATCCATAGTAAAAAAATACAAACAAAAGGCACACATTTCCCCACATAAAGCTATATTGTGTAGTAACTAGAATACTGTTCGGGCTCCCCCTTCTCTGTGGGGAGCCTGCTTGTCCCTCTCCCTCTGCCTGCCACTCCCCCTGCTTGTGCTCACTCTCTCTCTCTGTCAAATAAATAAATAAATAAAATCTTAAAAAAAAAAACAAACAAAAGGCACACATTTCCCCACATAAAGCTATATTGTGTAGTAACTAGAATACTGTTTACTAGAATTAAACAGTACAACAATACACAAAAAGAACCCAGTAGCAGTGAATGCCCTGGTAGCAATGGACGCATCTTGGTTTCTAAATAGCACTCTCCGCTAAAACAGTGAAAGGAAACACTCCTTAAAGAATTGGCTGACTCCAGGGCTGGGCAGGGAAAAGAACAAGACGAACTTAGAACATCTTTTTGTATCAGAAAGTAAGGAAGTGCTCACAGAATGATGGGGCTATGTAAAAAAGACACAAAAGCCTTCTTGAAGGGCTTCCTCTGATAAGTCTGGGTCAACCTGAGCATCAAAATAAGTAATGACAGCAGTGGATTATAATTCATTAAGCAATAGAGGAATATACGAATTTACACTGATATAAGTAAATGGCTAAAAAAGGAGAAAGCTTCTTCACAAGGGAATGCCAATTAATAAATGTAAAGGTAATGACAGAATTAAAGAAACCCCATTTGTTAACCATCATAATAATAATTGATTCAGGCAAAAAAACCATTGATGATGCTAAAGCTAGTAGGCGAAAGTGGGATGGGGAAGGGAATTTTACTATGGTCTCAAAATATCTCCCTATGATATATAATTACTAAGGAGGAAGTAGAACTTCACAGTGGGGAAAACTGCCAGAACATTCTTCATCAATTCATCGAAGTTAAAATACGAGGAAATGTCAGACAGACTCCTACTGAAGGTCATTCTACAAAATAACCTACCTGCAACCTTACAGGTCAGGAAGTGAGGAAGGTCAGAGTCACTGAGAAGAAGACAGAAATGCGGCAATTGAATTCAACGTGTGATCTCAGTTTGGGTCCTTCTGCTATCAGATGCTAGCAACATCACTGGGATAGTTGGGAGAAATCTGAATGAGATTTTTGGTGAAGTTTATTCAGTTCCTTACACCCTTCAACTATTCTTTAAGTTTGAAATTATTTCCAAATTAAAAGTAAAAAAAAGTTCCGTTTTGATAGGGTATGTGTGCAGTAGATACATATGAGTGCGAAATATTTTTTCTTTTTAAAAAATTTTTATTTCTAGATTTTTTTTAGACCTCACATATTTTTATACAAGACAATCTAAAAGTGGATGGTGTTTTCTCAATTTATTTTCCCTCAACACCACTAAATGAGATCTGCAGACCAGAAGCAAGGCCATCCCCTGGGAACCTGTGAGAAATGAAAATCCAGGGGCCCCAGTCCACTCCTGCTGGCTGAGATTCTCTAGGGACTGATTGGGATCTGTACTTCATCAAGCTCTCCAGGTCACTGATGCTTACTGCAATTTGAGAAGCCCTGCTTAACACTGGATAGTGATCAGCTTTTCATTAAAAAAAACCAAACTTACAGTTTTATTTACTTATTCTTATTTTCAAGCTGATACCTACATACAGAAAAATATACAAATCCTAAGGGATATTTTTATTTTAATAGTTTTACACATATAAAAAATAGTTTGACATATATTTCCTCCTAATATACATTAAAATAAATAGCACATCAAACCTGCAATTTCACAGATATAATTGATTAAAGTAATTATTTACATTTAAAAGTGAGTCCATTTGGGGTGCCTGGGTGGCTCATTTGGTTAAACGACTGCCTTCGGCTCAGGTCATGATCCCAGAGTCCTGGGATCCAGTCCTACATCGGGCTCCCCCTTCTCTGTGGGGAGCCTGCTTGTCCCTCTCCCTCTGCCTGCCACTCCCCCTGCTTGTGCTCACTCTCTCTCTCTGTCAAATAAATAAATAAATAAAATCTTAAAAAAAAAACAAACTCCTGCTCTTTAAGAAAAATAAAAATAAAAAAAATAAGTGAGTCCATTTAAATAAAAATAATAGGTAAATAACAGGGCAGGTGGTTCACAGACAGGGTGGCTGTCAAAGGACAAAAGCTTGGGAGATACCAATTTTATTGATCAGATTAACTAGTTACTTGAAAGAGAAAATATGTAAGAAAGACATGTTAGCATGATAGTGGGAGCAGAGCTGGGGAGACAGGATTATGGGGGTGCCATTGAGTCCTGCGTCCCTGAAATTTGATAAAACATGTCAGCACATGTTTAAGGGTTGTAGTAAGGGGGGGGATAGAAGATGAGGAGGGCCACAACACACAGACGTGGAAGAAACGATCTTTCTTCATGAAGTTGTGCAGGGCTGGCCTGGCGATGGTGAGACAGTGAATGGCAAGCTTTCTTCTGGGTGGTGAACGTCCAGCTTACATGAGCAAAGAATAGGTCCTTGCAGATGTCTTTGCAGTTAAGACAGACACTCATTAGACGGGATTGATTTAGGTACCTGCCTATTGCAAATGCTGCCCAGGCATCCCCGAGGGCATTTCGGCAGACTGATGGATGAGAATTCAATGACAAGCAGGGTAGGTGAGTAGGAATTTTGTTTTTGCGCAATAATAGCTTATTATTGACTTAGCTGGCAATAGCATTTCCCTGGCTGCCGTTTTACATCATAAGTGTTCATAACATCTTTGAAAATGAAATGCCCCAAGTTCGGAAAGGGAGCTGGTCCCTCCTGGAAGCAGCTGCTGACCGTGCCTTTGCAGCCCTGCCTTTTCCAGCGCCTCATGATTCGGGGCTTCCTGCAAACCAAAGCTTTCCTAAAGTTCTGCCAAGCCGCCCTGGGGCCGTCCTTATTACTCTGCGTGCCGAAAAATAATCTCAGCCTGGAAAGCAATCTTCGGTTTCTCACCGCCAAGGTTCAGCAGGCTGAGGCAGGAAAAGCTTCAGTCACGAGTGCCTCGGAGCTCCAGGCAGAGCTGGGGGACTTCCGACCTCCCAGTGCAATGTTCTGAAGTGTGGATTGAATATAGGAAGAAGAGAGTTCATGACTTGACTGTTTTAAGGCCAGTTGGTTGTAAGGTTCAGATGTTTCCCCCGGTAAGGAGACCCGAAAACCAAAGCTGGTCACTTGCAAATTAACTGCTACAATTTGGCTAATGTATCTAAATGCCCTTTAGAGGAGTGGCATTTTTATTCCTCAAGGTCAGCAGAACTGTGTAATTAGAGTTTCAGTTTTGTGACTACACAGAGAACTGCCAGGCTGGGTCAGGCATGGCCATTAACTAGCTGCAGGCCTTGGGTGGATGCTATCCTCTCTGGGCCTTGGTTTCCTCATTTTAAAGTTAGAAGTTTCGAGCAGATAATTGCTAACTGCCCTCCCACTGTAACAAGCTGTATGCCAGCACCTTTCCAGAGGTGCTTGTCAATTTGTTCTGGTGTGTCAGGGGCAGGAAACTGGGGCTCAGGGAAGGAAATGGAGAAGATATTTATGTCTCACACACAGAGGAAGGCTTTGTGCATGTCTGGCGGTAACTGGTCAAGGTCAAAACTGTACAGAGTCATCTGACAGAGCAGGCACTTCCTTGTGGGCAATGAATAAATGAATGTTAACAGAATGGAAGAACAAGTCTGGGCATAGAAATGGCCTCTGACCACGGCACAGGTGGATAATTGCATCTTATTACCCAAGGCATTATTCAAAATAGTAACCTAAAAGCTTTTCTGTTTTGTTTTGTTTCTTAAAGCTTCTTTGATTTGTCCTTGTATCTAAAAAGACTCAGCCATTATCTGCCTGTTTACTCTGAGTAAATTTGTACCCTAAGGAAATGTTTGTGTTCATTCTGCTTGAACACATTGACATTTTGTGTTTGCTGACTGCCCATTCTCATGAGGGGTCAACCCGTAGGGCAGTCTTTAAGGAGTCAGGTGCAAGCCCTCCTTCTCCGAAAGAACTTGGAGCCTGAGTAAGAAACACAAATCCTGTTTGTAAGCTTTTTCTACAATTTCAAGAATTAATCTCCTACTGCCTATTATTTTGGAATTTTTATTCCCTGCTCTTAGGTCTTCAAAGAATATATATTTATTCATCTATCCATTTATTTGTAAATAATTAATTCCAGTTTGGTGCCAGCCCCTGTGCGGTACCAGAGGTAGAAAAGTGAACCTGCCACAGTCCCCGACTCTGAGAACTCAGCCTTGAGTTTGGGAGGAAGTCATGTAAACAGCTCATTAAAGAACTATATTAGTCAGGACTCTTGGTTTGCTTGTGACAGAAACTCAACTTCAAACAGCTCAGGCATACGGAGGAATTTATTACATCAAGAAAAGAAAGAGGGGCAGCCAACGTTCAGATTTTTTTTTTTTACATAGAAGTCTGAATTTTTTATCTTTTTTTTTTTTTTTTTTAAATAAGGTATTCTAGGAAGACTGGCCTGCATTTCTGGAAGAAAACTATAAGCTATAGGGGAATGGGTCCCCTTATATATGGCACAAGTGCTTTCTCCTTGGCCCCAACCCACTATTCGCACTGTGTTTGCATATATAATTATACTCAGCCCTCTGGTCATTCATTTGTGTTTCTTCTTTCTTCTTCATAAGCGTCTGAATTATTAGACCCTTGGATCAGAAGAAGGTCAAACTGGAGGTGGGACGACCAGTTGGTAAGTTATTGCAACACTGTCTTCAAGAAAAGATGATAGCAAAGCAGATGGAGAGTCAAGAATAGTGGCAAGATATTTTGGTCATGGTGACAGAACTTGGTCACTGGAGGATTACATATTTTTACTTCTTCAAAAATATTTTTGGAATCTTCTGGATTTATTTCCTTTATGTATTTATTTCACACTGTTTAGAGAAATCGTTCAGACATTATGTATTATTTTTTCTCAAGGAATAAACCAGGACCCTGGAGAAAATAAGTCACAGGTGGTCCGGAGGGGGACTGGCTAAGTAAGCATCCTTCAAACAGTAAGCTGGTCTAGGCCCAGGTCCAGTCCAGGGAGACTTGCTAAGGGAGGTGTAGGCAGCTTTTTTGACTTAGGGAAGCAAAGTCAGATCCAGAGACTCAGATGTCGGGCACAGTATCAGGGGTCCAGGCAATAAGAATCTGAGGCGTTGGCTTTAGGGTCAGTAACAGGTCAGAATCTGTTGAAGAGTCTGAGTAACTAACAGTCATGGTGTGTGTGTGTGTGTGTGTGTGTGTGTGTGTGTTTGAACTGAACTAACTTCCCTTTTTACCTATTCCTGCTCCCATTGACGTTTTGGTCCCCTGTTCCTACTTCTGCACTTCTCCTAGGACTATCTAATACAGACTTTGGCATTCCTGCTATTTGGTTTCCAGAGACTATTTTCTCTTGATTTCTCTGTTCTTGCCAGATTGGGGCCCATGGATTCCCACTATTTTGTACATATTCTGTTTCCCTCCAGTTTATTGTCTCTTGGGATCTTGGCTGGATCTTGGACCCAGAGGGTTCCTAAATGTGGATGTGAGTAACTTTGCCTTGAGCAGGCAGAAAAGACTTCACATAGGTTGAGGTGACATAAGAGGGGGGGCTTTGAAGATGAGAAAAATTCAAGGTAGAGATGAGAGAGGACAAAAGGTATTTTAAGGAAAGAAAAAAGTATAGGGCATGGTTTATTTAGGTAATTGTGAGAAGCTTAATGTCAGTGAAGCAAATGGTGAGTAAAAGGTGAGGTCCAAATTTATTCTTCAGTGAGGCAATTTCTCTTTTTCTATCAGTTGTTTAGCGTGAGCCAACGGAAGGTAAAAATAACTCCCCTGGTTGATGTCCAGAACCATTGGAAGATAACTATAGTATTAGAAGAGAATATCTCAGTTCTGATACAACCAGATGGAAGAGTTTGTGTATTTCCTGAAGAGCTCTGGGAATAGAGGAGGGTTCCCCAAGATTTTTGGGGGGGCGGGGTAGAGGGAGACAGAGGCAGAGGGAGAGGGAGAGAGAGAATCTTAAGCAGGCTCCACACCCAGCACAGAGCCTGATGCAAGGCTTGATCTCATAACCCTGAGATCATGACCTGAGCCGAAATCAAGGGTTGGAAGCTTAACTGAATGAGCCACCCAGGCGCCCCAAGACCAAGACTTTTTATAATTCTTTCCAACTCTTTTCCGAATCTGTTGGTCAAAAGCTTCTTCTTTCCAACTAATATCTGATTTTAAAAAAACATTTTAGGTAGAGTTAAAAAAGTTTCCAAAAAGCTTAAATTGTCTTTTAAGTGTTTAAATATTTTAAACTTATTTTAAATGTATACTTTAATTTCAAAACATTGGGAAATTACCAATAGTCCCACCATCTTAATATACTGATTAAGGTTGTAGAGTATTTCCAGTCTTTTTCGTATGCTCAATGATTTTTTTTCTCAACTAAAATGAAAAAGTTTTCTGTATGCAATATTTTTATCACTTGCATTCTTAATTTTTTTAATTGCGAGTAATGTAAATATCTGAGAAAAAAAACTTTGCCTCTATTGTGCATTTTTTCTCAAGTATTTGGAGAAAAAAATACTTGGATTTTTAAAATTGGACTTCAGATAAGTCATGGGAAATGGTGTAATGTTCCAAGTGGTTCAGAATAAAATATACCTGAAGCTTAATACCAATTTTTGTCAATTTTGGATTTTTAGTAGAGATTAACTAGCACTAGAATTTAATTTATCCTGGCTCTATTACCCACTATCTATGTGACTTTGGACAAGTCATTTAACCTGTTGTGTCTCAGTTTTCTCATTATTGAAATGAAAATATAATAACTTAGTCAATTAATATAAAGTCTTTAGAACAATGCCTAGCACTTGATAATTATTCAATAAATGTTAGTTACACATATTTTAAAAATTTTTACCTCAGACATCTCAGGAATTATTATGTGTATTATGCTATAGCTGAAAGTAGTAAAGTCACAGAGTAAAAATTTGAAACTACTTTTCAGTGTAAAAAGATTCAGAAATACTCTGAGTATTAAAATTTTAAATAATTTGTTTAAAATATATTAAGGTTTTCGGGCACCTGGATGGCTCAGTCGTTAAGCGTCTGCCTTCGGCTCAGGTCATGGTCCCAGGGTCCTGGGATCGAGCCCCGCATCAGGCTCCCTGCTTGGCGGGAAGCCTGCTTCTCCCTCTCCCACTCCCCCTGCTTGTGTTCCCTCTCTCGCTGTGTCTCTCTCTGTCAAATAAATAAAATCTTTAAAAAAATAAAAATAAAAATAAAATAAAATAAAATATATTAAGGTTTTCCTAATGTCTCCCTGTTAGGGAGAAAGCTTTCACCTCAGTTGACAGGGTCAAAGAATGTTCTCCCTTCCATTAATATGCAGGCAAGTTTCCAACATTCTAATCGATTCTGAAGAGACAAGGAATACATTCACATTCTCTCACATCCACATTCCCAAGAAATGAAATGTAGCAAAATCTAGCACCATTAGCCTCTCCTCATTAAATTTAAGAACAGAACTCATCCTTTAATTGAATTCTTATCTAATGACTCAGAGCTTTAAGTCAACCTGAGAACTTTAATTCTGAAGTTTATTATCTCTGTTAATTAGGACAGAAATCAGGATTATCTAATTCTTGTCTACCTCCTTTCATCTTGATCCCTTCTATACCATATCATTTCTCACATCCAAATATGTTTATTGTTGATTAATGAGAGTGAGCATTTTTTCTGAGAAGGACATATTAGAACTACAGGTATCATTTATCCTTCCTTCTGTCTCAAAGGATTGGTGATTTAGCTCTTGGGCTGATTGGGTTGAGAACAGAAGCCATGGTAAGGTAAACAGCAGTGATTTGGGGGTTCTAAAGGCTAGTGTTCAGGGAGAAGGTTGCACTCTGAAAGGGAATAAATAAATAAATGAATTTACATGACCCTCTCAGACCTTAGGTGATAACAGGAAGACCTTAAGTAGCCATGATGCAGTGAAACTTTACATAGTTGGGTTTAATGGGAAAAAATACTGACAAGCAGAAAGTATATCTGTACAAGGGACTGAAGAGAGGAAGCAAACTATACACCAAAATAAGTCTGCAGCCCAGAAATTCAGATTTATCACTTATACATCGAAAGGTTGAGCTCTTCCTGGTCTTTCAGCATGTCAGTTTAATGCTAAGTGCCACCTGGCAAAATGTCTTTGAAACTTGGGAATTTTGTTCAGTCAAAGTATATAAATGTTTTCTTGCCAGTATACATTTACAGTGCTAATAGCAACAGTGTCTCTTAAGCTGTGTCTCCTAAGACTATTAATTTGTGGAGTTTAATTCTTTCCTTAGATCTCAGGACCCCACATTCTTCCTGTATTCATCTTACAACCTCTGAAGTAATGGAGTTTTACCCAAATAATTCTTTCCTAGTTCTGCAGTGGTTGTGATAGCTGTACTTTTAGCTACTTGAGAGACCAAGAGTATTTGGTATATATGCTGATTTGTGGGTTCTGAGAAGTTATAGAAGGAACCAGAAGTCTTGAAGCTGACTTACTGTAACTCACGTTACTCAGCTTCATTATAAGATTGCCAAGCTGCACAACCTTTGTTTGTAGATATGGGGTTCCCTCTTCTCAGGTTCCCTTCTTCACCTGCTCCACTCTGTACCCAAGACCCTAGGGCAGCACTGTCCAACTGAACCTTCTGTGGCAGTGAAAACATTCTACATCAGCATTGTCCAATACGGAAACCACTAGCTACATGTGACTACTGAGAACTTGCAATGTGGGTAGTGTGACTGAGGAACTAATTTTTACAAAAATTTTTATTGAAGTATAATAGGCACACAATAAATGACACATACTTAAATGTATAATTTGGTAAGTTTTGACATATGAATACACACATGAAAACATGACCTAATTAAGATAATGAATATACCCATCACCCCTAAAAGTTTCCTTGTAACCTTTTTAAATCCTTCCATCCCCTTCCCCATCTTGAGGCCACCACTAATCTGTTTAATAAACTAAGGGTTAGTTTATGTCTTTTAGAATTTTATGTAAATGGAATAATAAAGGGTGTACTCTCTCTCTCTTTTTTTTCTTAATTTTATCCATGTTGTAACATATATCAAGGGTTAATTTATTTTTATGGCAGAGGAGTATTCCATTGTATGGACATACCACTGTCTGTCTATTCACCTGTTGATGGACACCTGGACTTTTTCCAGTGTCTGACCATTACATAGAAATCCATGAACATTCATGTACAAGTTGTTGAATGGACAGATGTTTTCATTTCTCTTGAGTAAAAGCCTAGGACTGGAATAGCTACACCATATAGTAGATGTATGTTTAAATTTCAAAGAAATTGGCAACCTGTTTTTTACCTGCTGTTTATGAGACTTCCAATGTCTTCACATTCTCACCTTAGTTGGTGTGTCTAATCTTTTTAACTTTGGCCATTCTAATAGATATGTACTGGTATCTCATTGTGGCTTTAATTTGCTTTTAACCTAGTGAATGATTGTGTTGAGCACCTTTTCATGTGTTTACTTTCCATTTGTATATTTTTGGTGAAGTGTCTGTTTGGATCTTTTCCCCATTATTTCTGGGTTGTTTTCTTATTAAGTTTTGAGAGTTCTTTTTTCTGGATATAAGTACTTTATCAGATATGCTCTTCAACAATTTATCTTAGTTGCACATCTTTTCATTTCTTAATGCATCTTTTGAAGAACAGAAGTTCTTAATTTGCAGAAAGCTCAATTGAAAAATTTTTTAATGGATTGTTTTTATTGTTCTAAGAAATCTTTGCCTAACTTATAGTTGCAAAGATTTTCTCCTATGCATTTTCTAGAAATTTTCAAGTTTTAGATTTTACATTTATGTCTATAACCCATTTTGTGTTAATTTTTGTATATGGTGCAAGATACAGATCCAAGTCTTTTTTTTTTAATTTGGATATCCAATTTTCCCAGCACCATTTGTTGAAAGACTATTCATTCTCTACTGCATTGCTTTTGAAACTTTGTAAAAAGTCTGTTTTACATATATATGTGGATTTATTTCTGGCTTTTATTTTGTTTCATTGATCCATTTGCCTATTATGCCAAAACCATCCTGTTCTGATTACTATAGCTTTATAATAATTCTTGAAATCATGTACTGTTGCTCTCCAACTTTGCTCTTCTTTTTCAACATTGTTGATTATTCTCAGTTATTTGCATTTCCACATGAATTTTAGAAAGTATACGAATTTCTATTTTTAGAAAGCCTCCTGAGATTTTTATTGTAATTGTATTGAGTCTATATATCAATCAATATATCAATATACATAATTATTATTAAGAATTTACATCTTAAAATGTAGCTTCCTGATACACAGATACAATATCATTCCATTTATTTGGCTTTTCTTTATTTTCTTCTAGCAACACTTTGTAGTTCTCAGTGTCATTCATATCTTTTGCCAGATTTATCTTTAATATTTTTTGATGCAATTGTAAATAGCTTTGTATTTTTATTTCAATTTTGGATTATTCATTGCTAGACTAGAAATATATTTAGTTTTTGTAAATTAATCTTATATCCCGCAACAGTCTTTAGATATTCCATTAGGTTTTCTACGTATTCATGCTTCAGCAAACCAAGATAGTTTAATTCTTCCTTTCCAACTTTGATGCCTTTTCTTTCTTTCTTTCTTTTTTTAAAGATTTTATTTATTTATTTGACGGAGAGAAAGATAGCAAGAGCAGGAACACAAGCAGGGGGAGTGGGAGAGGGAGAAGCAGGCTTCCTGCCCAGCAGGGAGCCCAATGCGGGACTCGATCCCAGGACCCTGGGATCATGACCTGAGCCGAAGGCAAACGATTAACGACTGAGCCACCCAGGCGCTTGATGCCTTTTATTTCTTTTTCTTGTGTTATTGCAATGACTAGAACCTTCAGTTCGATGTAGAAGTAATGAGAGTACAATGCTTGTCTTGTTCCTAATTTTAAGGGGAAAGTGCTCAGTTTTTCTCCATTAAATATGATACTAGTTGTAAATTTTTCACGGATGCCCCTTATAATGAGAAAATTCCTTTCTATTCTGTTTCCTAAGAGTTTTATCTGGAATGGATGTTGGATTTTGTCAAATGGTTTATATGTATGTACTGAGATCATCATGTGCTTTTTTAAAGTTTATTTATTTATTATTATTATTTAGAGGTGGGGGTGAGGGGCAGAGGGAGAGGGAAAGAGAGAATCTTAAGCAGGCTCCATGCACAGTGTAGAGTCCAAAGCAAGGCTTGATCTCACAACCCTGAGATCATGACCTGAGCTGAAATCAGGAGTCAGACACTTAAACTACTGAGTCACTCAGGCACCCCTAGTTTATTAATATATGAATTACATTGATTTTGAATGTTAGAATAAACCTCACTTGGTCATAGTGTTTTTTTAATAAATTTTACTTGCTAAATTTTGTTTAGAATTTTTGTATCTGTGTTCATGAGGGGTTCCCCTCCAGCCCCCCAGTTTCTTTTTCTTCTCTCTCTTTTTTTTTTAATAATGTCTTTGCCTGGTTTTGGTATCAGTGTAATGCTGGCCTCATAGAATGAGTTGGGAAGTATTTCCTTCTCAAATTTGAAAAATAAAATTGTGTAGAATTGGTATTATTTCTTCCTTAAAGGTTTGGTAGAATTTACCAGTGATGCTATCAAGGCCTGAGTTTTCTTTGTGGAGAGGTTTTAGCTTATAAATTTAATTTATTCAATAGATCTTGAGCTTTCATGTTTATTCTTGAATAAACTTTGAAGGTTTGTGTCTTTCAAGGAATTTGTCCATTTTATCTAAGTTGTCAAATTTATTGGCATAAATTTGTACAAAATAGTCTTCTAGGTGAGTCACTATATTGTACACCTGAAACTAATGTAATATTGTATGTTCATTGGAATTAAAATAAAATTATTTAAAAAATTTAAAATTCCAAATATTCTTCTAGTAACCTTTTAATATCTGTAGAATCTATAGTGACATCACCATTCTTATTCCTATGTTAGTAATCTTTTTCATGATCAGTTTGGCTAAACATTCATCAATGTTATTGATCTTTGAAAAGAATCTTTTGGTTTTGTTGATTTTTTTTCTTGTTTTGTTGCTGTCATCTCCAACTGTAACTGTGAGTTTCTTCAGTTCTCCTTCCAGTTCTATCAGTAGTTCATGTATTTTGGAGCTCTGTTATTAGGTGCATAGACATTTAGGATTTTTATGTCGTCTTAATAAATTGACCATTTGTTTTTTATGAAGAGACCATCTTTATCTCTGATAATGTTCTTTGTTCTAAAATCTACTTTATCTGATATTAATGTAGCCACCCTAAGGTTTCATTTGATTAGTATAAAATAATATATCTTTTCACATTCTTTTACTTTTAACCTATCTGTGTCTAAATTATTTAAAGTGTTTTTCTTATAGACAGCATATAGTGATATGGTATCTTTTTTTTTTTTTTTTTGGTAATTTTGGTAGCTTAGTTGGGATGTTCAGACCATTTCCATTTAATCTAATTACAGATTTGATTAGGAGTGCATCTATTATTTTGCTATTTATTTTCTATTTGTCTTATTTGCTCTGTTTCCTTTTTTCTCTTTTTCTTTGGATTAATTGTATATATTTTTATTATTTCATTTTCTCTCCATTGTTGTCTTAATAGTGGTTACTCTTTGTTTTGTTTTGTTTTCTTCAGTTGTTGCCTTGTAATCTATAGTACACATAGTTTGTCACATTCTAGCCTCAAGTAAGATTATATGATTTATCACAATAGTAAAAAAGACATACAATATATACTTCCTTCCCTTCACTCCCATACTTTGTGCTATTGTTGTCACACATTTTCAAATTATATATATTAACCCTGCACTGCCTCCTTATTATTTTTATTTAGAAAGCCAATTATCTTTAAGGATATTTAAATAATAAGAAAAAAACATATATTTACCCTGGTAGTTACCATTTCTAGTGTTCTTCATTCCTTTGTATACATTTATATTTCAATCTGATATCATTTTCCTTCTGAATAACTTGCTTTAAAATTTAATTCCTTTTCGGGGTGCCTGGGTGGCTCAGTTGGTTGGGCATCTGCCTTCAGCTCAGGTAATGATCTTGGGGTCCTGGGATCAAGCCGCATCGGGCTCCCTGCTCAGCGGTGGGTCTGCTTCTCTCTCTCTGCTCCTCCCCACTGCACGAGCTCTCTCTCTCTCTCAAATAAATAAATAGAAAAACTTTAACAAAAAATTTCCTTCCTTTGCATTTCTAACAGTGTGGGTGTGCCAAGGATGAATTCATTCATCTTTTGTATGTTTGAAAAAGACTTTATTTTGCCTTCATTTTTTGAAAGGTATTCTTGCTGGGTATAAAACTCTATGTTGGCCATTTTTTTCTTTCAGCACTTTAAAGATGTTACTTTGCTGTCTTCTCACTTGAATTTTCCAGTGTCTTAAAAATCATTGTTTCATACATTTTGTTCATTGTATATTTCTAATGGGGCAATAAATCAACTTTCCTGTTATTCCATGTTGTGCAGAAACATGTCTGGAAGTAGACTTTTAATTTAATTTAATTTATTTAAATTTAAATAGTCACATGTGGTGAGTGGCTCCCATATTGAACAAGACAGCCTAGGGAATAAGGGGAAGTGAACTGCTTGAAGTGAAACAAGCCTGTGGTTTGGTTTCATGAGACATACCAAGAGATGGTACATTAGACAATGACCTCTGTGGGAGCACTCAAGAAGTGTTTCCAATTGACTGACAGGTCAGTGCAATGTTGCCATGATTTTATGTTTACGAAATGAAAGTTCATCTCTTCCCACATGTTAAGGAGTTAAGAATTGATGCTAGTAAATGAGATACTGATATACACTCACAAAGATTACTAGTCCCAGACAACTTAAAACTTAAAAAAGAGAGAGAGAGAGGGAGAGAGGCTTGGTTTTATTTCTAAAATCAAGTAGCACTTGCCTGCTTAATTCATTTCAATTAAGACAGTTCAGATTGTTTGCTTATTTATACTGCTGAGTCTCAGTCTACTGTCTAGTATTAAAAGGATATCATGTGCTTTGATGTGGTAGCTTCTCCGAATCATAAGTCTGGCAATAGATTTTTATTACAATTGAGTATACTGGAAGGACTAATTCTATTTTTTGATGCCTCCATCAAAATAGAAGACATGTTTGAGATTGATTCATTCATCCAAAAACTATTTATTAATTCTTTACTATGTTCCAGACATTGGAGATAAAATAATGAACAAAACAGATGAAAATCCCTCACTTCATAAAGATAATATTCTAATTGGAGAAAATGGTCAATAAACAAATAAATAAAATATATACGATGTGAGATTATAATAAGTGCTATGAAATAGAATAAAGCAGAAGGGGAAGTAGAGTTCCGGATGGCTGCAAATTTTAACAGTGTGGTCTAGAAAGGTCCACTGAGGAGGTGATATTTGAATAGAGGACTGAAGGGGGTGAAGGAGTGAGCCATTCAGGTATTTGGGGAAGAATATCTCAGGTAGAAGGAATAGCAAAAGTAAATGTTCTCAAGCAGGAATGTACATGGCAGGGGTATGTGCAAGCCACAGCAAGGGAACATTTCAGACAGAGGGGCACACCTTGGATTTTCCAAATGTGTAACAACAGACTCTGATGATAACCTCATCATTCATCCTCTTACTATGATCATATATGCATGTACAAAGTCTTTAACTTATGCATAACTTTAGGTATTTATGGATTTACTTTTTATACTGTGTTATTCTAAAAATGTCTATGTAATTTGTAGCTAGAACTTTTGTCTCTGTTTCTTTTCCCTTGAACACAACCATTAATTTTCCTAAAACATTGTTTTAATCGTGTTCCTCTCTTTCTCAGGACCTAAAACTTCTTCTTGAATCAAATCCAAAATCTTAATTTTGTTGATCAAAGTCCTATGTCACCTGGTACCATTCATCTTCACACAGTCAGCCTACCCCTGTATTGCCTTTCTATATGTCATATTTATTCCCACCCACACATACAATCATGCTGGTCCCCTTGCCTTGCGATCCTCCATTTCTCATTGCCAATTCATTTTCCACATATCCTTGCAATCAAAACTCAAATATACCTCACTTATTTATTCAACAAAGCGTTTATTGATTATCTTCCATACACCAGGCATAATGAAACTTCATGTGATTAACATCAGCCCTAAATGATTATTTTTTTCCTGGACTACTATGGCAGTCTAAGCTATACAAAAGCACACTGTATTTCATGAAATACAATTTCTTGTTAAGTTTCTATTTTCAATACATCTGTTCTCTACAGGTAAGTTGTAAATTCTTCAAGAGAAGTAGCTTTGTCTTTTGTTACTTTGCATTTTCCACAGTGCATAGTATAGTAGAAACAACTATTTGTTCATAGACTGATTTAATTCCAAAAGGTTTTTAGAAACTGTCACAGCAATCCTCTGAAGGTCTTCTTTTTAAATTATATTTAATTACTCTTCTATCTTACTGATTAAGTAAAAATTGCACCTTATGCAAAACTTTGGTAAACGGAGACTATTTCATTGGCCAGAGAGATCATCCAAGTCTCTTATAACAGTGAATGAAAGATGTATCCACTTTCTCTTTTCAGTTGATGCTATTTTGATCTGTACAGAAAATACAGGACATCAACTACTTTAACAGTGATAAATGTGGGCTAAGGAAGATAATGTAGAGTGCTGTGCTCCAGATGAACCCATTCATCACATGTCCATCTCTGTGGGTGGGTGAACAAATCCCCAGGTCCCCTTTGTTCATGATGGGACAAAACAAACATTTCTGTGTCTTTCACAGTGCAGTATGACTGCTGTTTGAATTTTCATGGCAAACTGTGCCTTACAAGATGATTATATGCTGCAACTAGACTCCAGCCACACTGGGCTCCTTTCTTTTTCTCAACTATGTGAAGTCCTTTCCTCTCCTCATGCCTTCTAACTTTGCTGTTCTCTCTGCCTGAAATGCTCTACTCTCAGTTCTGCAAAGGTTCGTGTTCATTCTTCAGCTCTCAGCTCACATATTGCCTCTTCTAGGCAGCCTTCCCTGACCACTTTTATTAAAAGAAGATGTCCTCCCCTGACCTCTACCAACACCTTGCACTGTTATGTCACCTCTTTATTTTTTTCACAGTATTTATCCCCATATTCTAGCAGAGGTCCAGTGCTTGGAAGATCCTCAGTAAAAATTTGTTGAGTGAAAGAAAAACCAACTTGTAAAAATAGCCACATGTTATCTACCAGCATTGTAGTGATTGAACTAAGATTGAACTACTTACAAAATGTAAGTGATTGAACTAAGGTCACACGGGTAGAAAATGGGAGTTAAGGCACAGATGGGGCAAATGAAGCTCTTGCTGCATCCAGAAGTGTGATCTCATGGCACTCTGAAAACCTTATTTTCTGTGTCTTCCTGGATGGTGACAGAACAGACCACCAAGAAAAGGAGCTCCTATATTGTGTGAACAAAATCATCACCCTCCATGCTTGTCATGATCACAGAACTGTAATGGTTAGTTTAGAAAAGCAGACCTGTTTCCACGCTGTCTGCTATGTCTGTTTGGTTTTCTGTCCTTCCCCAGCTGCCCTCTATTCCTCTTGTCAGTTGGCTTCTATTTCTCTTAAGTTATTTTGGGCATTCTGCCATCAGCCTATCTTTCTGGATGTTCTTTTATTATTAATTTAAGAGTACATAATATTATATCAAAAGCTGTGCTTCCATATGGAAACAAAATTTAACTCCCCCCCCAAAAAAAAACTTCCAAAGTACAATTTTCCTCAATAAGGTTTTTGAGATTTTTTCTAAAGCAGAATTACCTAAAAGAAAGAGAGAAGGGGCCGGGGGAGTCTAAAAGCATGTCCTAGTTAAAAAAAAAAAAAAAAAAAAAAAATATATATATATATATCTATTAGGCTCACCAGGAAGATGAATTATGTCTGTGATTGCATGGACATGGACATCCACATTTTCTTGTTCTGGTATATGGATGTCAACACTGGAGGTGTTATTGAAAGAATGCTGAGTAGGATTGAAAGGAATCCTCTAAGCCTGCTGAGCCTGCCAGGAAAGGGATCCTTTGGCTTCTTTAATGCCTACCTGACATTGGTGGGGGGGGGGGGGGTGGAGGGAGGGCTCTGCCTCTCGGGCCATGTAACTGCTGTGCCCAGAAATCACACGAGGTGTGGCTAGCCCCAGCGCCTCACTGACTGGGTTCTTGAGTCAGTCACCTTTCCTTTCTGGGTCTCAGTTTCCTCTCCTGAGGCAGTATCATCACTGCCTACACTGTTTGCCACAGTGGGAGAATCAAGTGAGAAACATATGAGAGACAGAATTTTGGCATTCATTAAAATTTGCACAGGAACAGGTTTTCTTCATGTTATTAATTCAGATATAGATTACTTCCTGCTAGTTCTGCTAATGACTTCAAAACGTCCTTTTGGCATTTCTTCAGCTCTGCCTTTTAATGGTCACTTTATTTCAGCTCAGAATATGAAAGCTGCTTAAGGATCCTGCTCTCACCTGTTCTTTCCTATGTCTGGACTGGTGAGGCAGACTTGTATTAAATATACTTTTGGTACTGGCAGTCCAGCTGCTGTCGAGGATATCATGCAATGAGACCTTACATTGCCTACAGATGTTAAATACTGCTTGCAGGTGACCCAGCAATTCTGTCCATGTCTCTAGTCTGCATACTAAGTCTCTCCATCCCTCAGAAGCAAGCATGTAGGGTAATCTGTTTTGCTAAGGGTCCCATAGGAATTTGCTGTTATTGCTGACATAAGAAAAAGGCAAAAGGCCAATTTACTTCCAGGCTTTTGCAAAGTAGCAGATGTTTCCTGTGCAAAAGTAATATAGCAGCATGTGATATCTGCAAAGGATCATATGGTTTTAAAAAATAACTTTAATAATTATACATGGAATCATGAATATATTCTCATTGAAAAAAATTCAAACAATATAGAAATATATACAGGAAATAGCTTTTTCTGGGAAAAGAAGGGGAATTTCAGGTGATGTGGGAGGTACTGTTTGAAGGACGCTCTCTATTTTGCCTTTATATTGAAATTTTGGCATGTATCCTTTTATAGTTTTTATAAGCATCTGTATACATATATGTACAGATAAAAATATATAAGAAAAATCTTTAACATAAATGGAATAATACTAAACATATTGTTCAGCAGTGTTTTTTACTTGGTATGACTTGAAGAGCTTTCTAATTCATTACAAGTGCATTTGCTGCATTAAAAAATGCATAGCTAAATGGTATTCCCAAGATATGCCATTAATTAATAATTATAATATGCCATTAATCACTTTCTTATATATGGAAATTTATTTTGAATTTTTGGTATAATAATGTTGCCATAAATATCCTTGTGCATACATCTTTCTGCACATGTACCAGTATTTCTCTTGGTAGGACAGGAAACTGGAAGCAAAATTGCTGAGTCAGACTTCAGTCAAGTTAACTCTCAGAGACTCGGTTTCTTTTTTTGTAAAATCGGTTTACTATAACCTACCCCAAGGGTGATTTTGAGGATAAAACATTAAAATTAAATGTTTAAATTATAAATGCAAGTTCATTCTCTTTATTGAAGTCTTTTTAAAAAAATAATTTAAAATCCCCCCCTACTTTTTTCAGGATCATTTTTATTCCTCTTTATTTGTTCTTATATATTAAGATGTTTGATGTGCCGAAGAATAAATTGAACAACTACTGATGCTTCTCTCCTCCACCTTCAATTCCATTCTGTTTCTCTTGGGAAGGTACAGAGTACTCTGAAGAATGTTGGGGTTCTGTATTAGTCTGCCCTCCCTTTTCCAGTTCTTGTATGTTATCCTGTTTTGCAATATTCCAATATGCTAACCTGTTTAAAGTCCCCTGTTCAATGTAAGCATGTATAAAACAGATTTTCCCCTTAAACCTTTTTCTCTCCCTCGAAATTCATCATATTCTCTATAGATCATTTCTTAGCATCTTAGTATGTTTTGAAGGGAAAGATTAAAACAAAGCTGCAGCCTGTAGTCTCAGGCCACCTCCGATTAAATGAGAACATTTTCATTGACGTTATAACTAGAGGTATGGATTTGAAATAGCTCAGAAAGCTAACCTCTGATTCCAGGGCTTGGCATAGGCCTGAGGCAGTATATGTTAGCCAGCAGGTTAAAATAGGTCCTGGTCCTTTTCCTTGTGGCACTCAGTGGTCTACATATGGATGCCCCTTAACCGCTGAGATGGGGAGGAAGCAGGGCCCTCCAGTGAGGCCTTTAAAGAGAGATGATCTAAGCTGCTACTAAGGACTTTAGATGCTAGCTCCCACTCTGAGCCTTGTATCTTCATATGACCGCATGGTTTTCTCTTCATTCATCTGTTCTATTGCCTGAGTAGGCTAGTGTCATCTCTATAGACTGGAAGTCCAGAGGGAAGGACTTCATGGGGTCACTTTGCCTTGCCTCCACCCTAACAAGCACTTGATATGTTTACTAAACCTTTTCAGTATAAACAGTGAGGAAGGGGAAACGTGGCAGACCCAAAGTTAGCCCTTTGATCTCTCAATTCTCCCTGAGAACCTCTGCAAATGAATCCGTGCTGTTCATTATGCTCCTCCAAGGAACATGATGAGCTGTTCTTTGAGGCCAGATTTTCAACCTACGATTCTCTGAGAATAGTTCCCATATTGTGGAAGAGATGACTATCTGGTCCAATGAGTCAAGGAGGATAAAAGCACAATCCATTTGAAAAAAAAGACATGGTTTGGTGGCTAAAGAATGAGAATCCAGCTTTTATCCTGGATATGACATTTAACTCAGTGCCTTAGGCACACCATTTTATCTTATGTTACAGAAAACTGAGGAAATGTCACAGCTGCCTAGGTGCTGGGTTGTTCCCAAGAGTTATGGCTTCAATATGCTTTAGATTTTAATTCAGAGAACGGAATCACAGAGCCACAAATGCTAATGTAAGTCTTTGGCTTTTCGATTGAATTTAGGAAACTTGAGACTTCCTTATATTTTGTTTCTAGGCTATCCTTAGAATCACATGCTACTCCTCTGCATCTTGTTCTGATCACACAAAGAATTCTCTTGACATTATCCCTGACTCTTTTGCCTCTTTTGTCCCAGGAGAACAAAGTTTTGAGTCCCTGCTTCTGTCTCCTCCTTCTTGTCTTCTTTCTTTCTTTTTTCAAGATTTTTTATTTATTTATTTGACAGAGAGAGAGAAAGCACACAAGCAGGGGGAGTGGCAGGCAGAGGGAGAGGGAGAAGCAGGCTCACCAAGCAGGGAGCCCGATGTGGGGCTTGATCCCAGGACCCTGGGATCAAGACCTGAGCCAGAGGCAGACGCTTAACGACTGAGCCACCCAGGCGCCCTTGTCTTCTTTCAATATCTGTGAAAACACCAGTCTTTATACCCCGAGAATTCTCCCACTTTCCCCCCAGTAATAACTCCTCTTACCTCTAATCATCCTATCTTACTCCACTTTACAGATTTCCTTCACTCATTTAAAATCATTTAAAACATTTACATTAATGGACTTAGGCAAGAGTTCTTTCACCAGCCATGACAAAAACATCTCCCTTTGCTTTCAGTACTTAGCACATTGCCCACCATATACTACATGCTCTGTAAATATTGCTTGAATAAATTAATGAATACCTGTCTCTTCACCAAAAGAACTTGATTATAAAATGTGGAATCTGAATGGCAGCTGCATGCCTGCTTACTGGGACAATAATGATATCACATCCAAGTGGCATAGGACTCTCTGCTGTGCAAGAAGCATATTGTCGCTTCTGTCTGGAATGCCCTCACCTCACTCAGGGGCTCCCCAATTCCTCACCCCTGAGCACTTCTTACCAGTCTTTCAAAACTTGGTTTAGGGTCTCCCTTCAGAAAGCTTTCCCCAGCCGCCAAGGCTGAGTGAGGATTTCTCCTATGTACTTCCAGAACATACACTGCACATCTCTATTTAGCCCATATCTCCTGGGACTTCTGTTAACTTTTGTCTCTTTCCCCTCATCCCAGTAGAACAACTTACTCTTTCTTCACTGAATCCCCAGTGCCTAGCAAGTGTCCTGGAACACGGAAACAAGCAATGCAATTTTGTGGAATAGATAAATGAAGCTGGTGGGGATGACTTTTGAGAAGTGGGGGTGAGTAAGAAGGGAGACTGGAAGCCTTTTAGAAGAGGACAAGGAGATGGGGAAATGCTTATTAGGGTGGGAGTGAGACCACATCTGAAGGCCTCAAGAATTTTCAGGAGATGAGGAGGCTCTCTCAAACAAAGTCAGAGACTGAGAGGTGAGGGCTGAAGACAGCACAGCCCATTTCTTTGGATTACACTAAAGTATGCTACCTTGGTGTTTCTTCTCTACTGGGTTTTCTGTCCCCACGGTATACTGCAGTGTGGAATTGTCTTCTCTTTTCCTGCTTGTGAACGATCCACAGGCAGGAAAGAACAATGTCCCGGAGTTGTGTTATACGTGGTTCTGCGGGCCAAGTGCTCTGCAAAGACTGCTTTCTCCTTGACCAGTGTTTCTTGACTGGCTTCCTTTAGGGAGAAGGGGACATCTTTTGTAGGCACAGAACCTACATTCCAGAGGTAAATTTTTCTGGCAAATGATTTTTACAATTATGTTTGTCATGGGTATTTTATAATTAAAGCCCACAATTCTGTTCTCTAATTGGTGAAGGTTCAGGTGGCATGGCTTACATATACCCTGACTGGGTTGCCCCCTGACTCCTTTCTTTTACCCTTATTTTCTTTCTTTTTGAGTCAAAGAACCCCCAGTAGCTGCTCAGGACCAAGGATGCTGTCAGGTGTCCACACTGGTTTCACAAAATATTTGCTTCATCCATCAGGGAGAGAGGCTGTATTTGGCCACATAAAAACTCTATCACTTTAATATTCAGAGTGTACCTTCCTTTGAGTTAATGAATAATTTAAAATTTTCATCTCATCTGTTTATTAATTAGCTGCCTGTTTTCAAAAGCTTTACATGACACCAGCTCAGGCATCTTGTCCTTCGTGGTAGGGCTCTGAGACAGTGTATGTCAGAAAAGCTTGGTTTGGAGCCCCACTGACTTTTCTGACATTTAAAACAACAACAACTCCCCCCCCCCAACACACACACACACAAACCTCCTCTCCAGTTTTTTTTTTTTTTTTTAAGTTCAGGGAACTTGAAATGCTAAAAGCAGATGCCCAGAGACACATAGACTATAGGACTTAGAATTTTAAGAGGCATTCCAAAGCTTCCAAGAGACAAATCTGGCTTTAGAGTAGATGATTCTTACTTTTCATAAACCATGTATCCAGTCCCTAGTCACAGTCAAAAATAATTTGTATTAAAAAATACAAAGTCAAATATGAAGTCATGAAATAATCAATTCCCTTTCAGCCTGTATTCTTGCTTCTGGTGTGAGACTCTGGGCTGTATTCCTAGCACTGCTCTAGTTTGTATGTTTGGACATAAATTTGGATTCATCTAGATCAGTAGTTTCCTAGGGGCCTACAATGATGGTAGCTCTGTGTGTGTGTGTGTGTGTGTGTGTTTTAGGGAGTGGTATGAGTATCATTTTCAAGACTTCAAAAAGCTTGAAGGAAACAGCTCATGTGTGTGAAATCAAATTATACAGTCTAACTAAACAATGTGTTTCTTGGCTGTGGACTAGAATTCTATTTGGAGAAGCAGGATATAGAAAGAATGGATACATTTTAAAGCCAGAAAGATTTGGGTTCAACTTGCAGCTCCATCATTTTCCCACTGTGTGACCTTATGCAAGTTATTAACCTCTCTGATTCTAAGTTTTCCCACTGGGAAAGTGGGAATAATACCCACCAGGCTAAACTGTTGTGAGATTAAGTAGAATTCTATTTGTAGAATGTCCAGTACACAGTAGCCACTAAACAAGTGGGAGTTATGGTTATTTTGATCCTTGTTCCAAAAAGTACAGTAATGCATCACATTCTGGTCAGAAACTTCAATAACATATAGCACTACCTTTTATTGTTCTCTCTGTTCTAGGTCCCATGGTAAGAGATTTTCATAAATTATCTCATTGAATCCTCATAACAACTCCACAAGATAGCCACTATTATTATCCTCATTTTCTAGAAAAGAAAACAGAGGCTTATGAAGATTTATAATTTTCCCATCACAAAGGTAGTAAATAGTACAGTCAATATTCAAATCCAGCTGGTCTGACTTCAGAACCCTTACTCTTAACTAGTGTGATTAACTGATGCCAGAAAATTACCCAAAATGAAGGGGAGAGGGAGCTATTGTTTCTTAAGATGTACAGTTTGCTATTTAAATTCTTTTAGGGGCATCTGGGTGGCTCAGTTGGTTAATCATCCAACTCTAGATTTCGGCTCAGGTCATGATCTCAGGGTTGTGAGATTGAGCCCCACGTCGGGCTCTGCACTGGGCACTTAAGAATCTCTTCCTCTCTTTCCTTCTGCCCCTCCCCCCACTCAATCTCTCTCTTTCTCTCTAAAATAAATACTTTTTTTTTCCCCCAGAGAGGGAGAGATTGAAAAAGAGAGATTGAGAGACTGAGAGAGAGAATCTTAAGCAGTCTCCACACCCAGCCAGGATTCCGACATGGGGCTCAGTCTCATGACCCTGAGATCATGACCTGAGCTGAAATCAAGAGTTGGATGCTTAACCAACTGAGCCACCTGGGCACTCCAATAAATAAATCTTTCTAAAAATTTTATTTTAAAACATGAGGGCCACAAGGTAAAAAATAATGCAGTGGGTCTTAGGTGATGAAAAGGTTGTGAATGGCTGCTTTAATAGAGCAGAAATGCTCTTGCCTCTAGAATAGTTTGAAATAGGCTATGAAAGAAAAACCCAGGGCATAAAATGGGTTCAGATCAAGTTTTCTGAAGGAGAGAAAAACAAGAGCAACAGAGCCTCCGATGTAAAACATATTCCTAGGAAATGTAAAACCTGAGCCTGGAGGAACTTGATGTGAATATGCTCTATGACGTGGAAAGTGGGGCATCTTTTAAAACCGAAGCCCAGGATGTTCACTTACAATAGTCAACTGTTAGTCGGGCTCTTTACAAGCCACACATAAAATTACTAGATGTTAAAGAAGCATCGTGAAGTTATTATTTATTACTCTGCGGCCTGAAATGTATGGGTAATTAATGTACAGGCAACTAAACATTCGGGGAAAGGAATTACTAATTGTTACCTTCTATATTCCTGAATGATTCAGTGGACTTCAAGGTCACCAGGTCTCTCTCAGTGTGACAAGCCACCGTTCAGGCTGTTGCATATTATAGATCTATAGCATTAGGTCATTGCAACTGACATGCAAAGAGGTGGGCATTATTATTAATTTAAAATCTACTGAGGTTTTATGTACAGTAGGTGGCATTCAAGTGTAGATTTGACGGTTCTTGATATTTGTACACACCATCAAATTATTGTCACAATGAAGGTACAGAACATTTCCATCACTCTCAGAAGATTTCTTGTGCCCCTTTGTGGCCCTTCTGTCTCTCCACTCCTGGCCATGGGTGACCACTGATCTACTTTCTGTCACTCAGGTGAGTTTGCATTTTCTAAAGTTTTATGTAAATAGAATAATACAATATGCATTCTTTTTTCTCTGGCTTTTTTTACCCAACCTAATTATTCTGAGATTTATTTATGTTTATTGCTTATACTAAGAATTCATTCCTTTTTATTTTTGAGTAGTATTTCATCTATCAATATACTTTGTTGTTATGAACATTCATGTATAAGTCTTTGCGTGGACATTTGTTTTCATTTCTCTTGGGTAAATACCATAGGAGTGGTCATATGATAGGTGTATGTTTAACATTTTAAGAGACTGGGGGATGCCTGTGTGGCTCAGTAGATTGGGCGTCTGCCTTCGGCTCAGGTCATGATCCCAGGGTCCTGGAATTGAGTCTCGTGATGGGCTCCTTGCTCAGCGGGGAGCCTGCTTCTCCCTCTGCCTGCTCCGCCTGCTCTCCCTGCCTCTCCCCCTGTTTGTGCTCTCTCTCTGACAAATAAATACATAAAAAAATCTTAAAGAAAAAAAAAGAGACTGTCAAATGGTTTTGTAGTGTTACCTTTTCTCTTCCTAACAGTTGTGTCTGAGACTTCCAGTTGCTTCACATCTCACCAATACTTGATATCATCAGTCTTTTAAATTTTAGCCAGTCTAGTAAGAATGAGAGGTCTCTTGTGGTTTAAGTTTACATTTCCTCAATAACTGATGATGTTGAGAACTTTTTATGTGCTTGTTAGCTACTTATATATCTTCTTTGTAAAATGTCTGTTCAAATCTTTTGCACATTTAATGTTCATGGATTGGAAGAACAAATATTGTTAAAATGTCTATGCTACCCAAAGCAATCTACACATTCAATGCAATTCCTACCAAAAGACCATCAACGTTTTTCACAGAGCTGGAACAAACAATCCTAAAATTTGTATGGAACCAGAAAAGATTCCGAATAGCCAAGGGAATGTTGAAATGTTGAAAACGAAAATCAGAGCATCACAATTCTGGACTTTAAGTTGTATTACAAAGCTGTGATTATCAAGACAGTATGGTACTGACACAAAAACAGACACAAAGATCAGTGGAATAGAATAGAGAACCCAGAAATGAACCCTCAACTATATGGTCAACTAATCTTCAATAAAGCAGGAAAGAATATCCAATGGAAAAAAGTCTCTTCAACAAATGGTGTTGGGAAAATTGGACAGCAATATGCAGAAGAATGAAACTGGACCACTTTCTTACACCACACACAAAAATAAATTCAAAATGGATGAAAGACCTAAAAGTGAGACAGGAATCCATCAGAATCCTAGAGGAGACTCTAGAGGAGGTTGCTAGAGGTTCTCCGAGAGGAGAACACAGGTAGAAACCTCTTTGACTTCAGCCACAGCAACTTCTTACTAGACATGTCTCTGGAGACAAGGGAAACAAAAGCAAAAATGAACTATTGGGACTTCATCCAGATAAAAAGCTTAAAAAGCTTTTGAACAGCAGGGGAAACAGTCGACAAAACCAAAAGTCAACCTACAGAATGGCAGAAGATATTTGCAAATGTCTTATCAGATAAAGGGCTAGTATCCAAAAATCTATAAAGAACCTATCAAACTCAACATCCAAAAAGCAAATCATCCAGTCAAGAAATGGGCAGAAGACATGAACAGACATTTCTCCAAAAGAAGACATACAAATGGCCAACAGACACATGAAAAAATACTCAACATCACTCATCATCAGGGAAATACAAATCAAAACCACAATGAGATACCACCTCATACAGAATGGCTAAATTAACAACTCAGGAAACACCAGATGTTGGCAAAGATGTGGAGAAAGGGGAACCCTCTTACACTGGTAGTGGGAGTGCAAACTGGTGTAGCCACTCTAGAAAACAGTATGGAGGTGTCTCAAAAAGTTAAAAATAGAACTACCCTAAGACCCAGCAATTACTAGGTATTTATCCAAGGGATACAAACATAGTGATTTGAGGGGGCACATGCACCCCAATGTTTATAGCAGCAACGTCCACAATAGCCAAAATATGGAAAGAGCCCAGATCCCCATTGATAGATGAATGGATAAAGAAGATGTGATATATATATATATGAATATATACGAATATTATTCAGCCATAAAAAGATAGAAATCTTGCCATTTGCAACAACATGGATGGAACTAGAAGGTATTATGCTAAGTGAAATAAGTCAGTCAGAGAAAGACAAATATCATATGATTTCACTCATATGTGGAATTTAAGAAAAAACACAGATGAACACAGGGGAAGGGAAGGAAAAATAAAATAAGATGAAAAAGAGAGGGAGACAAACCGTAAGAGACTCTTAACTATAGGAAACAGAGGGTTGCTGGAGGTGAGGTGGGTGGTGGGATGGAGTAACTGGGTGGTGGGCATTAAGGGGGGCACTTGATGGAATGAGCACTGGGTGTTGTATGCAACTGACAAATCACTAAATTCTACGTCTGAAACTAATCATACAGTATACGTTAATTAAGTTGAATTTAAATAAAAAAATTTTTTAAATTGAGATGTTTTATTACTGAGTTGTAAGAGTTATTTATTCTAGATACAAGCCCTTAAAAATAGATATATATTATATTTTTGAAAAAAATACATAATATTTAATCCTAATATGTGGTTTGTCTTTTAATGGTGTCTTTTCAGGAGCATATGTTATTATTTTGTTATATGTTATTAATTTTAATAAAGCCCAATTTATGAAAGTTTTCATTTATAGTTCATGTTTTCTGTATTCTAAGAAATCTTTGCCCACTCCAAGATTACAAAGATTTTCTCCTTTGTTTTCTTCTGTCTTACAGTTTTAACTTTTACATATCAGTTTATGATTCATTTTGATTTTTTAAAATGTATATTATGAGGTGTATTAGTTATCTATGTATTGCTGCATAACAAATTACTCTAAAATTTAGCAGCTAAAACAATAAACATTTACTATCTCACACAGTTTCTAAGAGTCAGAAATCTGGGCCTGGCTGTTCTATCATCATTTGTTGAAAAGATTCTCTTTTCCCTATGGTTGGCATTATTAGTTCTACTTTATTTTCTAGATGAATATCATTAATGGTTATAATTCAAAAGTAAACTGAATTTAAAAAAAAGTCAAACCTATAGCAAAAATGATTAAAGGTATATATATATAGATGGAAAAATTCAAATGATGGCATTAATTTCTAATAATGTAATTTCTACAAGTTTGCATTTTCACTCTGCAATTGCAGTAATTAGTACAATCTTGGGATATTAATGTTGGAAGACCTCAGAGACATTAGCTAATTTATCTCAATTGTTTTATGGATATAGAAGCAGGAGTGCTGGGAGATGAAACACATGACAGAGCACACAATACAACACAGAGGCAAATCTGAAGAGTATTAGCTATTTTGTCTCCAGGACCAGTAATCTTTCTGATATATAGCAAAAGTTGAAAAGTCCTTGACATGAAAAGTCAAAGCCTTAGGCTCTGAAATTATCACATCAAAATCCATAAGAGGCACATTTAACCTCACTTTATTAATTACATTCCTATGAGGGTCAGTCTTATTCCTTCCATTCCTTCCCTTATTCATTTGGTTTCACCCTTCCACCCATCCAGCCAGCCACTCACTTACTGATTGTTTAATTCATAAATATTTGTTGAATATCTTCTATGGGCCAAGCATTAGTCCAAATACTCGGGATCCAAATACTGTAAGCACACCGTCTTTGCCCTCAAGAAAAACAGAGTCTAGCTTTCTCCTGTGAGCACCAATGTATCATTTCTCTCTGTGGGATCAGCTTTTAGACTCCAGCGTCATTTGTCTATCAAGTTACCACTTAGTGTATTAGTCTGCTTGGGCTGCCATAGCAAAATACCATCGACTGGATGGCTTAAACAATAAAAATGTATTTTCTCACAGCTCTGGAGGCTGGAAGTCCAAGATGAGGGTGCCGGCATGGTTGAGTTCTGGTGAGGGTCCTCTTCCTGACTAGCAGATGGCTGCCTTCTCACCGTGCTCTCACACGACAGAGAGAGGGATCTCTTTTTCTCTCCTGATAAGGCCACTAATCCCATCAGGAAGGCTCAACCTTCATAAGCTAATCTAACCATAATTACTTCCCCAAGGCCCCATCTCCAAATACCATTGGCAGGTTAAGGCTTCCACATGTGAATTTCAGAGTGATATAAACATTTAGTCCATAATACCCAGCAACCAAAACCTCTGAGAAAAATAGTTTCCTAGAATTATGAAGATTGCAAATGCTTGCCAATACTCTATGTGAAGGAACTACAGAAAGACAGAAGCCTTCTGTCATCAGAGCACATTTTCCCCCAGCTTTTACCAAACTTCCTAAAGAAATCTGCAAAAGAAAAAGCTAGGACTTTGGGGGATTAGTCCCAGAATATATCACTTGTAGCTGGCATAACCGGGGTATCATCTGTGCTGAGTGCTTGAGTATGTGTTAGATATTTGAGTTACAAATCAGCGATTCACTCTGACACTGGAATTAAGGGGCTTTGGTGGGGTGCAAGCATAAAAATTGCCCCTATTCATGATGAAACTCTGCTTTCCCAGGGAAACTGTACTTTGTGAAGCTTTATTCCATGCCTTTTATGATTCAGCCATCATCAAAGTATGGTTGGAGGAAGGCTCTGAGGTATACCATAGGATGGTAGCTTCCCTCTGAACTCCTTCACCTCAGGCTGCTGTTCATAATTACCCTGGATGGGTATCCACTAACAGAATCCTCAGGAAGCAGTTAGAGTTCTTCTTTCTCTCAGCTAATGTGAATACAGAATATTAGTAAATCCCACCCATCGTTTTGGAAGAGAGGTCTATTTCCACAGTTGGTACAGTCCTTTCATGGTACAAAGTTGACCTAATGGGGCTGCTCTTTTGAGGATATAGCCACTCTGTGATTAATATGAGGGACAGCTCAGGGGCGCCTGGGTGCCTCAGTTGTTGAGTGTCTGCCTTCGGCTCAGGTCGTGGTCCCGGGGTCCTGGGATCGAGCCCCGCGTTGGGCTCCCTGCTCAGCGGGAAGCCTGCTTCTCCCTCTCCTGCTCCCCCTGCTTGTGTTCCCTCTCTTGCTGTGTCTCTCTCTGTCAAATAAATAAATAAAATCTTAAAAAAAAAAAAACAAAAAAAGAGGGACAGCTCAGTGGAGGGAACAGAGGCATAGGCCACCCTAGGGGAGGCTTAACCTGAGTTCTACTACTGATAGAGAATAAAAATGAAAGTTAATTGGCCATACTGTCTATTCCTTAGAACTGGAAGGAAAAAATGGAAATTAAGTGAATGGAAGTAGAAAGTTTCAAACCCGATCTCTGGACTTGTATCAGAAGGTGAGGGAGTACAACTTTCATTCTAAAGGAGGTGACTTTTCCTCTGAGAATAGTTTGTGACATCCCTTATGGAAGGACAAGAGGGTTCTTAGTTATAAACAGAGACTAACTCTGGAAAGGAATTTGTCAAAGGGGTACTACATGCTCACAGAATCTTGGAGAGAACCAGGCTTGGGAATGCAGCCATGAAAGAGACTGGAAGTCACACTGTGGAACAGGCTAGGTGAGAACCCTGTCCTGCAGGGGCCACGCATTGGATGGAGCAGCTTGCGTCCTGTTACCACTGGCCCCGGACTTTGGGCACCTACTCCTATTATCACCAAAAGATCCTGAGTCCTTCCTCCTTTGCCTTAATGGCTCCCAAATCAAAGGCTAGGGTCTGACTGATGAAGCACCCAAGTCAAAGGCTAGGGTCTGACTGATGAAGCACCTGACTGTGCTTGACCACAAGGGAGGCTGGGAAAATGAGTATAGTATATAGCATTTCAGCTTCCATGTGGAAGGTAAGCCCTGATTCTCTAAAATTTATATGGGATAGAGGAGTGGGGATTCACCAAACATAGGTATAGTGTTCAGAAACTGGGCAACTCCCTTAAGAAAAAAGTCATATAGGGGCACCTGGGTGGCTCAGTCGTTAAGCGTCTGCCTTCGGCTCAGGTCATGATCCCAGGGTCCTGGGATCGAGCCCCACATCGGGCTCCCTGCTCGGCGGGAAGCCTGCTTCTCCTCCTTCCACCCCCCCTGCTTGTGTTCCCTCTCTCGCTGTGTCTCTCTCTGTCAAATAAATAAAATCGTAAAAAAAAAAAAAGTCATATAGATTTGAAAAGTTCTAGTTTCTGATGAGGAAGAAGAGGGTAGTGGCGGCGTCTAAGTGTAGCTGATGACTTGGCGGGCGGGGGGTGGGGGGGTGGGGGGGGGGCATCTCAGTAGAAGAAAGTTCCGTGTCCCAGGAAAGGATTTGGGAAGGATACCGTTCAGTGGTTATCAACCTCGGGTTTCAATTAGGATCACTTGGAAAGCTCTCAAAAACTACTATTGCCAGGGCTCCTTTCTAGACCAACTGAGTCAAAATTCCTGAAAGTGAATTATGTTTTACAATCTCCCTAGTGATTCTAATGTGTGGGCAGGGTTGAGAATCACTGAATTACACCTAAGGCACCTGGGAAGAGAAACAGATGGACTTTAAGAGATCATGGTGGGCAGATGCCGCGAGGTGCCCCTTTCAGCAAGTTTGGTATTTTTGTGATCTCGTCCTGCTGAGTAACGGGGGGAAGCATCTTGTAACTCACCCGCATTTTTAAAGGCCTAACATGATGCAGGCATGTGAGGCTTTTTCAAATCGCAAAACATTGTTGCCTGCTTAATAAAAGCTCTCTTCTCTAGGCAGTGGAGGAGGGGGTAGCTGTGTAGGTTGAATCCCAGCTCTGCGGAGCTGTGGGCTTGGAAACCAGAGCCAGAGCCCACCACCCAAACTCTTCTTCATTTGTCCCAGAATGACTCATTCTACTTGAAGGAGGTACGTGGGTGCAGAGCGAGCAAAATCTGGGTTTGGGCCTTACAAGAGATGCCCCAGTGTGCACCGCTGGGCAAAATCCTCCAAGCAGCCCAGGTAGCCTGTTCAAGAAATTCAGAGGGAGGCAACAGCAGGGGAAGCCATCTCTAGGCTGAATGCCTTTGTGAATCACACAGACTTCCTGGCCCAGCGCAGCCTTTGCCTCAGCCAGGAAAGCTCTGGAATACCAAATGCCTCCAGATTTATTTAAGAACATTACCTGGGTAAGAGGGAGCTTTGGAATCAAAGTGAATTTCCACAATGCTAAATTTGCTCCCTAATTTCAGATGGAAGATGAAGGAAAGTAATTAAGCAAAGAATGTGTATCAAGGAGCCAAGCATTTAATGAAAAAGCCAGTGGCAGCAAGGATCAATATTTGCCTTCCAAAGCAAATAGCTCAGAGGAGATGTCTGGAGCAAGACGGGAGAGGTACTGAGCACAGCAAGCCGCGTGTGAACAGCCCTGCCCTATGCGCTGAGATCCCTCATCAGTCTCTATTTGCTGGTTAGGAGTGTGATGGATGAAGCCACTGTGTGAAAAGCTGCTGTCTCTGCCCTTTGCGCTGCCCCATTAAGGTGGTTTGGATGTAACCTCGGAGGGTAGATTCTAAAGGGCATCGTGGTGATCGATGCTCCCAATTCAGCTACCTGACAGCCACCACCAGGGAAACCACTCAACTGCTCACATGTCCATGCCTGCTTGCGTCCTCTTTTGAAATGTAACAATGGTGCTGGAATTAATAACGACAACAGAAGCCTTCTGAGTGCTGGTTTATGTTTTTGGAACAAACTATTGGCTGCAAGAGGAAATTGGAAAAAAAAAAAAAGACCATTAGGAAGACAAGTGGAAATGCATGGGAATAATTAGGCTGTGGTAGTATAGAGCACTGAGAATTTCTAGCCCTTTTATATACTTCTAACTTGACAGTGACATTATTTTTTTTTTTTTAAGATTTTTTTTTTTTTTTATTCAACAGTGAGAGACAGAGCGAGAGAGGGAACACAATCAGAGGGAGTGGGAGAGGGAGAAGCAGGCTTCCCGCGGAGCAAGGAGCCCGACGCGGGGCTCGATCCCAGGACGCTGGGATCATGACCCGAGCCTAAGGCAGACGCTTAACGACTGAGCCACCCAGGTGCCCCGACAGTGACATTATTTAACTTCATGAATTTGAGTAGGAGAAATAGTCCTTCAAAGGGTGGGTGGTTTTCTTTGATATTTATGGTAAGGTTTGGGTTTGGCACATAATTTAACAAATATTTATTGATTGTCTACTATGCTATGCACTGTTGGTACAGGATGAACACTTCAAAGTCCCTGTTCTTGGAAAACTAATATTCTATTACAAAAGAGAGAAGCATAAAAAGTTAATTTCAATCAAATAGAGTTAGTGATAGGATTGAGGAAGCAGTGAGAGCTGAGATGCAGTGAGAGATTGTGGAGGCAGGGCGCAGGTGATATATAAGCAGAAGTCTACCCTGATAACTTCTTTGAAGAAGGAAGGGAATGCCATCTGGACAGTGTGTGTGTGCGTGTGTGTGCGCATGCCCACGCACGCGTGCGCGCATGCACACACACGTAGGGGGTAGGTCTACTGCAAGCAGTCTGTTACTTACGCAGCCTAAAGTGCAAGTCAGGAAGTAGTAAGGTTAGGAGATGAAGATCTAGGAAGGGGTGCGTCTCTGAGGGCTCTCCATGACACGCGAAGCAGCTTGAATCTTTTGTGGTACATCAGAGGATCTTAAAATTTATTTTCATTAGAATCGTTTAGAATCTGACAAACACTACCACAGCCATGTGATCAAGGTCAACATCAATAGTGAGAAATCATGTTGGTAGTGTGTACCCTTGGTATGATGTGATGAAAAGGGCACGTTGTCTATGGTCTTCCTCCCTAAAACCCATAACCTCCGTCTAATCATGAGGAAAACACCAGACAAATCCAAATTGAGAGACATTCTGCAAAACACCTGACCAGTACACCTCTAAACCGTAAAGGTCATCAAAAACAAGGAAAAAAAAGAAAGAATTACTTAGGATTTTGCCACTCAGAGTGTGGTTCCCAGAGCAAGAAACCATTAGAAATGCAGAATCTCACCCCAAATAGCCACACAAGCAGAATATGCATTTTAATAAAGTGATCCCATATGTTTAAGAAACGTTCACTGAAACAGCTTCTTGGAAAAGGAAGATTCTGTTATTCTCAGAGTTTTGTTCACTGGACTTAGGGTATGGCCTGGAGCCTGCATTTCTAAAATGCATCCCAAGTGATCCAGCTGCAGGTGGCCCAGGATTTTAACGACCCATACTCAGGCCTTACCTAACCAATTAAATCAGGACCTCAGATTGGTGAAATCTAAGAATTAGTATTTTTTATTTATTTTTTTTTAAAAAATTTTATTTTATTTTATTGAGAGAGAGAGAGCACAAGAGGGGGGAAGCGGGAGAGGGAGAAGCAGACTCCCCGCCGAGCAGGGAGCCCGATGCGGGACTCGATCCCGGGACTCCAGGATCACGACCCGAGCCGAAGGCAGTTGCTTAACCAACTGAGCCACCCAGGCGCCCCTAAGAATTAGTATTTTTTAAAGCTCCCCGGGTGAGGTATAGGTAAAATTGAGAACCACCAAATTAAAAGGTTGTAAGCAAGGATGTGACAGGGCCAGATTTTCATTTTTGATAATGTTTAAAAACAAAATTCAACTGAGTAAATGTAAAGATCTAATTGGTTTTGTTCAATGATTCATGAATAGGGGCAAAATCCCATCTAGCAAGTAAAAGGAGCTCTGAGAAGCTGTATAAACTGAAAGGTTTTACAGAGGAAGGCAGGTGAGAGGAGGAAGTTATTAACAAAAGAAAAGAAGGGATTAATTTCAGACAAGGTCACTTTCCCTTAGGAGAAGGCAGGGGGTCTTAACATGCAGAATACCTCACTAGTGATGATCAAAAAATTCCAGACTGGCGCCTAGCTGGCTCAGTCGTTAAGCGTCTGCCTTCGGCTCAGGTCATGATCCCAGGGTCCTGGGATGGAGCCCCGCATCAGGCTCCCTGCTCAGCGGGAAGCCTGCTTCTCCCTCTCCCACTCCCCCTGCTTGTGTTCCTGCTCTCGCTGTGTCTCTCTCTGTCAAATAAATAAATAAAATCTTTAAAAAAAAAAAAAATTCCAGACTGATTGGTTTAAGATTTCACTCGCTGGAGAGGTTGAGGTTAGTATTAAGTCTTGGTGGGGCTTAACATAAATGACTCAGTTTTGGTCCTTTTCTTTTTAACAATAGATGTCTTTCGTTTTTCCAACCTTTCATATCTATTATCTCAATATTCCTTAATGCTCTGCATATGTGATATTGTGATATTTTTTATTTATTTATTTTTATTTATTTAAGATTTTATTTGACAGAGAGACACAGCGAGAGAGGGAATACAAGCAGGGGAAGTGAGAGAGGGAGAAGCAGGCTTCCCGCAGAGCAGGAAGCCTGATGCAGGTCTTGATCCCAGGACCCTGAGATCATGACCTGAGCCCAAGGCAGATGCTTAACGACTGAGCCACTCAGGTGCCCTGATATTGTGATTTCTAACAAGATGTGTATATTTGATCTTTATTCACAGTCTCTTGCACACTGCTCCTAAAGCCCTTGCAATTTCCTATATAGGAGTAACAGGGGCATCTTTGGTATAATTTAGTTTTGTTCCTAGTTCCTGAAATAGCTCCAGAGAGATGAAAGTGAAATGGGAATCTTGTTATTCATAGCAAGTCCCTTTCAACCACACCTGAGTTTCTGTCAGCTAGGTGACTTTTGGAAAGCCCCTAGGGATGAGGGAGTGGTGGTTGCCAGGGGAACAAACCAAATGATTAGAGGATTGGAACTTTCGGCCTACCTCTGACCTCTAGGGATGGGAGAGGTACTGGAGTTCAACTTAATCACCAATGGCTAGTAAATTAATCAATCATACCATTGTCATGACACCTCTGTGAAAATCTCAAAAGGAGAGTGTCCAGGATGGTGAACAGGAGGACGTGCCAGGAGAGGGGTGCCCCCAGACAATATACGGAAACTCCATGCCATTCCTCACATGCTTTGCCTTATGCATCTCTCCCATTTGGATGTTCCTGAATTATGTTCTTTTATAATAAACTAGTGTGGGGGTTCAGAAAGAGTCAACCGAAGATGTGCTATTTTGATATGCCAGTTATTTTGAGCTGAGAACAATCAAGGCCCCAAAGACTCAGGAAGAAACTTGAACCTTCCACCTAACTGCCTAAAAGTATTTAGATAAAGGACCTGCTCCAGGAAAAGAGCCATCACTGTAGATAACTACATTATGATATGAACTAGGTGTGTACACAGGAGAAACCTAGTAAGGTCTGTTTGATAAAAGTCCTCTCTATGTCCCATTGTTTCTGTATGGCCTAGCAAATATTTGTTTTCTAAACATTTACTCTTTCCATTTTTCCTGTGACTTGTCTTCCTTTCCTTTGAAGCTCCCCCCTACACCCTTCTCCTTAGTTGAGGATGACCTATATATTTTATTTTGCCCTTCTATAGAGTCTCATTGTTTATGGGGATTCCCTGTATGTTTGTAATTAAATTTGGTTTTCTCCTGTTAATCTATCTCATGTCAATTTAATTCTTAGACTAGCCAGAAGAATCTTGAAGGGTAGAGAAAACCTCCCCCCACCCCAACATTGTAATCTAGTAAGTAAAATACCTTAGGTCTGTGAGCCCCCATCTAACAAATTAATCAAACCTCAGGAGGGGTTTGTGGGAACCTCCAATTTAGAGTCAGTTGCCCAGGTGACAACCTGGACTTGCCACTGGAACCTAAAGTGTGTGTATATGGGCGGCGGGGTGTGTGTGTGTGTGTGTGTGTGTGTGTGTGTGAGGTCTTGTAGGTCTGAGCCCTCAACCTGGAGTCTATACTAATTTCATGTAGATAGTGTCAGAATTGAGTTACATTGCTGGACACCTAGCTAGTGTCACACAATTGCTTGGTGGAGAAAAACTCCCACACGTTTGGGATCCAGAAGTGTCAGAAGTAAAGTAGTGTTATAGTAGAGTACTGAGAAAACACACAGGGACACACAGGAAATGTTTTCCTTAACAATGTGGAAATAATTCTATCATGCTGCAAAACCTTGGCAAGAAAACTTATCAGTTATAAGGACATTAATTATCTTCAAAAGTTGATTTCATACACCACCATCATCTGCAGTGATTCTAATTCTAAATAAAGATACAGGGGATAGCTCTGGGGACAATTAAAAGGTATTTCTAGGTCTCCTATTACACAAATGTTAGACCACTTGTCTTTTATACTCTCCAACTGAGGTATTGTTACAGGATTTCTTTTCCCGTAATTCCTGTGGTTTTTGGTCACACTGCTTCAAAGAATGAAGAGGTAGACCAGACAAGAGTGGTGGGCAGCAAAGCAAAGTTTATTGAGAATACAAAGCTCCCAAAGAGGGAGGGGACCCAAAGGAGTTGCCACCAGTTTCTAAGTCTAGGGCTTTTTATGGGCTTGTTGGCAGGCTGGTTGAATCTGCTTAACCCTCCCTTGTTCCTGTTACCCAATCAGGTTTTTGTCATCTACCTATCACTTTGGGGGGGAGGCAGGGAGGAACGCAAAGGATGGAGGTTCCTTGTAAAATCCTTTTAAGGGTAGTTTCCTCTTAGGGCGGGGCGGGGGGGGCAGAGGGGGTTTGTCCCTGCCTGCCTTTTTTCTGACTATCCTGCATTAGTATCATGAGTAGAATTCAGCGAGCCTCAGGACCAGTCCCATCTCTGCCAAGTCTGTGTGACTGGGGATGGGGTAAGCTCCTGACTTCAGCTAATTCATTTCTAAGATGAGAATAATAAAATTTTACCACATTGTGCAGTTGTGAAAACAAAATATTATTATACACGAGAAAATATATTATTAACTGTACAGTTCTCATAAAAGCAAGAATTCTGAGAATTATTGTATGAAATAGGCAAAGTTCAAAAATACTATACAAAGGTCCTAACTCTAACAAAAATAATCTTGATATTAAGAATTAGGATAACCACAAAGGCTTATAATGTGTCTGGAACTGGGCTAAGAATTTTTACTCTCTTTACCTCATTTAGTCCTTGGAATGACCTAATAAGGCAGTTCTTTTCATTATTCCAATTTTACTGAGAATATGAGTAACTTACCCATGCTCACACAATTGGGAATGATGAAACAAGGATTTGAATCCAACTCTATTTGATTCCAAATCCTACATGTTTAAGCAATTTGCTAGAATGTCTCTTTGAGTTTTATTTGAATTTAAGCTTTATGTTTGGGATGTGCATATAACACCATATGATCCTTCACTTAGGATAAATTTGAATGGTAGTCCCACTTAGTATTGGCTAAAACAAAAGCTTAGTCCATAAACTCTATACCCAAGGACCTGAAAGGCAGCTCTGACTATGAAAAGTCTGGCTAGGACCTGAGACCCAAAAGTTAATAGGAACAAGCAGAAAAGTGGGTCTAGACCCACATTACTTCACACTCCAGCTGATTACAAGTAATCTAAAAGCAATGACTATGATATTTAATTTATCCAGGTACATTTATGGACAGACTTACTGGCGTACTCTGCATGTTGGCAGGGAAACTAGAGTTTCAAGTAGTAGAGGCCCATTAGCAGCCAAGGATCATGTCCCCAGAGCCAGAAGTCAGCCAGGAACAGCTCAGTGAGGATGGAGAGGGTCTTCCCAAGGAGGCTGCAGATGCTCTGACAGTAGGCCTGGAGAAAAATAGCAGGATTCTAGGGACTGCCCAAGAGGAAGGTAGAGGTAATCAGCCAGACAAATAGCACTAACACTCTCATGTTGGGAGAAATGGATTATTCAGTTTGTACACTCCTTCAGACTTCAGCCAGACTGATGCTTAGGCAACTCAGTTTCCATCTCTGGAGCAACACTACAGTATATAAGGACTATACCTATGGTTCTGGGGATAATAGATGGGTACCTGGGCATCTTTGTTATGGTAATATCACATATGCTATCCCCGTGGCCACCCAGGAAAGCAAACAGGGCAGCTGCTTTTTCCATGTTAATTAATTAGTCAGCAAATCGTTGAAGAGTTAAGATGACAGAATAGTAGGGGGACCCTATGCTTGCCTCTTCCTTTGAACATAGCTAGATAAATATCAAATCATTCCAAATACCCAAGAAATCGATCTGAGGATTGAAAGAACAAACTGCACAACTAGAGGGTGAAAAGAGGCCACATTGTGGAAGGTAGGAGGTGAGAGAAAGAGAGAGAGAGAGTAGCACACATGGGATCGCATAAGAAAAACACTTCCCCCAAACCATTGGCTGGGAAAACAAGAGGGGCTGATTATTGTGAGCTTTTACGGCCAGCAGAACACAAAGACTGAAGTTATAGAAATCTGCACTGTGGCTTGCGTGGAGCCCAGTGGGCGTAGCAGTGCTCCTGTGGGAAAGGAGGGCAGAGGTCTGGGAGCAGATAGTATGGTGTGAGGATCCCCTGGGTCACACTGCGGGAGACAGTTCCCCTTCTTGGAGTGTATTTGGGAGAGGTGGCACTGCCTCTCAGGGGACAAAAGAGCCAGCGGTCACCATTGCGCTACCCCATTCATTAGCATAGGGAAAAAGACACCTGCTGAGGGCAGTTAACCTGGATGCTGGCTTTTTGCTGTGTTTTATTCTAAACTCCAAGCTCCTGCACCTTCATGTGACTTCCCTTCTGGGACAAAACAGCACCAGCCCCAGCATGGCAAGACCCTCCCCCAAAGGATCAGCATGGGTCTGTGCTGCACTAGGTCCCTAAAACTTGGAGTTTTGAAACTCATTCGGCATGCTGCTGGGTGGGCAGACAGCCCAGACACAGACAGGGTGAAGGCAGAGATCGGAGGGATGCCTGGGACACATGAAGGGAGATTGTACACTCTTCTGTGAGGGCTTCCTGGACAGTGGCAGGCATGAACTCCCCTCTCCAAGGAGGAGAGAGAGGGCTGGTGCCATTTTTATCCACCCACCAGCATGAAGGGACTTCAGTAAGCAGCAGAGCACCCAGTGCAGGCTTGAGCCACTTATACCAAGCCCTATCCCCCTGCACTCTGCAGGTGCTTTTTTACTGGGGGAGGGGTGTCTGAGAAGCAGAGCAGTGATAAGACCCTCCCCCAGAAGACCAGCTCAAACACACAAACACACACCCCCCGACATACACCGAGTCTACTAACCATAAAGTGCCATGAAGCTTCAGCTCTAGTGGAAATAGGATCAGGCTTATTTAACAGGCAGACCAAAGCACACCTAGTTAAAATTTGCCACACACTGGATAAGGTCCAAACACTCTCCACTGCAGGCAAGGAGAAACTCTGCAGAGGCCTGACTTGAGGGAAAGAGCCGCCAAAACACAACAGCAGAGTGCACATGGCGTACACCAGAAACACTTCCTGAAGCACAAGGCCCTGGACACTATAGGACTTCATCTTAATAAAGTCATTACTCTCAGGAGCAGGAAACATAACAGGCTTTCATAACACAGAGTAGAAGACAGAGACCTAGACAAAATGCCAAGTCAGAGCAATTCATCACAAAAGAAAGAACAAGAAAAAGTCATGGTCAGGGCTCTAATTGAAACAGATCTAAGTAATATGCCTGACCCAGAATTTAAAACAACAATCATAAGGATACTAGCTGGGCTTGAGAAAAGCAGAGAAAACACCAGGGAGTCATTTACCACAGAGATAAAAGACCTAAAATCTAGTCAGGCTGAAATAAAAAATGCTGTAACTGAGATGCAAAACCAACTGGATGTAATGACCACACAGATGGAAGAAGCAGAGGAATGAATCAGTAATATAAAAGCTAAAATTACGGAAAATAATGAAGCTGAAAAGAAGAGGGAAAGAAAAATACTGGATCACAAATTTAGACTTAGGGAACTCAGCAACTCTATAAAGCATAATATTTCTAGCAAAGGAGTCCCAGAAAAAGAGAGGGAAAAAGGGGCAGAGGGTTTACTTGATCAAATTATAGCTGAAAACTTCCCCAGTCTGGAGAAAGAAACAGACATCCAAATCCAGGAAGCACAGAGAATTTCCATAAAAATTAAAAAAGCAGGCCAACACCAAGGCATATTGTAGTAAAAATCACAAAATACAGAAATGAGGAAAAAATCCTAAGAGCAGCAAGGGAAAAGAAATCCCTAACTAACAAGGGAAGACAAATAAGGTTACCAGCAGACCTATCATAATAAAGGGGTCTATCCAAAAGAAGATCTAACAACTGTAAGTATTTATGCCTCCAACTTGGGGGCACCCAAACATATAAATCAATTAATAACAAACATAAAGAAACTCATTGGTAATAATACAATAATAGTAGAAGACTTTAACACCCCACTTACAGCAATAGGCAGATCATCTAAGCAGAAAATCAACAAGGAAATAATGGCTTTGAATGGCACACTGGACCAGATGGACTTAATAGATATATTCAGAGCATTTCATCCTAAATCAGCAGAATACACATTCTTTCCGTGTGCACATGGAACATTCTCCAGAATAGATCACATACTGGGTCACAAATCAGGTCTCAACAAATACAAAAAGATTGAAATCATACCATACATATTTTCCAACCACAATGCTATGAAACTTGAGGTCAGCCCCAAGAAAAAATTTGGAAAGACCACAAATACCTGGAGATTAAAGAACATCCTACTAAAGAATGAATGGGTCAAACAGGAAATTAAAGAAGCAATTTAAAAAAAATACATGGAGGGGTGCCTGGGCAGCTCAGTCGTTAGGCACCGGCCTTCGGCTCAGGTCATGATCTCCAGGTCCTGGGATCGAGCCCCGCATTGGGCTCCCTGCTCGGCGAGAAGTCTGTTTCTCCCTCTCCCACTCCCCCTGCTTGTGTTGTCTCTCTCTGTCAAATAAATAAATAAAATCTTAAAAAAAATAAAAATAAAAAAATACACGGAAACAAATAAAAATGAAAACAGGACAGTCCAAAATCTTTGGGTTGCTGCAAAAGTGGTCATAAGAAGGAAGTATATAGCAGTACAGACCTACCTCAAGAAGCAAGACAAATCTTAAATACACAACCTAACCTTACACCTAAAGGAGCTAGAAAAAGAACAATAAAGAAAGCCTAAACCCAGCAGCAGAAGGGAAATAATAAACATTAGAGCAGAAATAAATGATATAGAAACAAACAAACAAAAAACCAGTAGAGTGGATCAATGAAACTAGAAGTTGTTTCTTTGAAAGAATTAATAAAATTGATAAACCCCTAGCCAGACTTACCAAAAAGAGAAAGGACCCAAATAAATAAAATCATGAATGGAAGAGGAGAGATCACAACCAACACTACAGAAACACAAACAATTATATGAGAATATTATGAAAAATCATATGCCAATAAATTGAACAACCCAGAAGAAATAGATAAATTTCTAGAAACATATGAACTACCAAAACTGAAACAGGAAAAAATAGAAAATTTGAATAGACCCATAACCAACAAAGAAATTGAATGAGTAATCAAAAATCTCCCAACAAACAAATCCCAGGGCCAGATGGCTTCCCAGGGGAATTCTACTAGACATTTAAAGAGGAGTTAATACTTATTCTTCTCAAACCGTTCCCAAAAATAGAAATGGAAGGAAAAGTTCCAAACTCATTCTATGAGGCCAGCATTACCTTGATTCCAAAATCAGACAAAGACCTCACTAAAAAGGAGAATTACAAGCCAATATCCTGTATGAACATGGATGAACATGGATGCAAAAATTCTCAACAAGATAATAGCAAAGTAAATCCAACAGTACATTAAAAGAATTATTTACCAGGATCAAGTGGGATTTATTCCTGGGCTGCAAGGGTGGTTCAATATTTGCAAATCAATCAACGTGCCATACCACATTAATAAAAGAATGGATAAGAACCATATGATCCTCTCCACAGATGCAGAAAAAGCATTTGACAAAGTACAGTATCCATTCTTGATAAAAACTCTCAACAAAGTAGGATAGAGGAAACATACCTCAACATCATAAAGGCCATATATGAAAGACCCACAGCTAATATAATCCTCAATGGGGAAACACTGAGAGCTTTTCCTGTATGGTCAGGAACAAGACAGGGATGTCCACTCTCACCATTGTTATTTAACATAGTAATGGAAGTCCTCAGCAATTGGACAACAAAAAGAAATAAAAGGCATCCAAATCGGCAAGAAAGAAGTCAAACTTGCACTATTTGCAGATGACATGATACTCTATGTAGAAAACCTGAAAGACTCCACCAAAAAATTCCTAGAACTGATACATGAATTTATTAAAGTCACAGGATACAAAATCGATGTATAGAAATCTGTTGCGGGGCGCCTGGGTGGCTCAGTCGTTAAGCGTCTGCCTTCGGCTCAGGTCATGATTCCAGGTCCTGGGATCGAGCCCCACATCGGGCTCCCTGCTCGGCGGGAAGCCTGCTGCTCCATCTCTCACTCCCCCTGCTTGTATTCCCTCTCTAGCTGTGTCTCTCTCTGTCAAATAAATAAAATCTTTAAAAAAAAAAAAAAAAGAAATCTGTTGCATTTCTATATACCAATAATGAAGCAGCAGAAAGAAATCAAGGAATCAATCCCATTTACAATAGCACCAAAACCCGTAAGATACCTAGGAATAAACCTACCAAAAAGGTAAAAGATCTGTACCCTGAAAATTATGGAACACTGATGAAAGAAGTTGAAGATGACACAAAGAAATGGAAAAACATTCTATGCTCATGGATTGGAAGAACAAATATTGTAAAAATGTCTATACTACCCAAAGCAATCTACACATGTAATGCAATCCCTATCAAAATACTACCAGCATTTTTCACAGAACTAGAACAAACAATCCTAAAATTTGTATGGAACCAGAAAAGACCCAGAATAGCCAAAGTGATCTTGAAAAAGAAAAGCAAAGCTGGAGGCATCACAATTCTGGACTTCAAGTTATATAACAAAGCTGTAGTGATCAAGACAGTATGGTACTGGCACAAAAACAGACACATAGATCAATGGAATAGAATACAAAACCCAGAAATGGACCTGCAACTATATGGTCAAATAATCTTCAACAAAGCCGGAAAGAATATCCAATGGGAAAAAGATGACCTCTTCAACAAATGGTGTTGGGAAAATTGGACAGCAACATGCAGAAGAATGAAACTGGACCACTTTCTTACACCATACACAAAAATAAATTCAAAATGGATGAAAGACCTAAAAGTGAGACAGAAAACCATCAAAATCCTAGAGGAGAACACAGACAGTAACCTCTTTGACCTCGGCCCTAGGACTTCTTACTAGATATGTCTTCTGAGGCAAGGGGAAAAAAAGCAAAAATAAACTATTGGGACTCCAACAAAATAAAAAGCTTCTGTACAGTGAAGGAAACCATCAACAAAACTAAAAGGCAACCCACAGAATGGGAGAAGATATTTGCAAATGTTTTATCTGATAAAGGGCTAGTATCTAAAATTATAAAGAACTTATAAAACTGAATGTACAAAAAACAAATAATTCAGTTAAAAAATGGGCAGAAGACATGAATAGACATTTTTCCAAAGAAGACATATAAATGGCTAACAGACACGTGAAAAGATGCTCAACATCACTCACCATCAGGGAAGTATAAATCAAAGCCCCAGTGAGATACCACCCCACACCAGTCAGAATGGCTAAAATTAACAAGACAGAAAACGAGAGGTGGTGGCGAAGATGCAGAGAAAGGGGAACCCTCTTACACTGTTGGTGGGAATGGAAACAGGTGCAGTCACTCTGGAAAACAGTAGGGAGATTCCTCAAAAAGTTAAAAATAGGACTACCCTATAATCCAGCAATTGCAGTACTAGGTATTTACCCAAAGGATACAAAAGTATTGATTTGAAGGGATACATGCACCCTGATGTTTATAGCAGCATTATCAACAATAGCCAAATTATGGAAAGGGCTGGAATGTCCATCAATAGATGTATGGATAAAGAAGATGTGGTATATATACACAATGGAATATTACTCCTCCATAAAAAAGAATGAAATCTTGCCATTAGCAATGATGTGTATGGAACTACAGAGTATGATGCTAAGCTAAACAAGTCAGTCAGAGAAAGAGAAATAGCATATGATTTCACTCACATGTGGAATTTAAGAAACAAAAAAGGTGGACATATAAAAAAAGAGAGAGGCAAAGCAAGAAACAGACTCTTAACTATAGAGAACAAACAGGGTTGTTAGAGGAGAGGTGGGTGGGGTGATGGGTTTTAAAGAGGGCATTTGTTGTGATGAGCATTGGGTGTTATATATAAGTGACGAATCGCTAAATTCTACTCCAGCTTATGGGGATGCTCCTGACTGCAGCGGTCAGCCCCTCTATGAATTGCCCATAGATGAAAAAGCTCCCTTGCCTAAAGTCATGCCTCTGCCCTGGGCAGCCTGCATACAAGGATGGATACATGCAGGCCCCCCTCACCTCAGGGTGAAGACTCAGAAGGGCCATCCTAGTGTCAAAGTCCCTGAGTGGTTAACTACAGCCCTTTTCATAAGTGCACTGAAACTCAACTTTTCCCTGGGCTCATATCTCTGGTCACATAGGAGCTCTCTCACAACCACCATTAAGAAAAGACAAAAAACTGGGGCGCCTGGGTGGCTTAGTCATTAAACATCTGCCTTCAGCTCAGGTCATGATCCCAGGGTCCTGGGATCGAGCCCCACATCGGGCTCCCTGCTCGGCAGGAAGCCTGCTTCTCCCTCTCCCACTCCCCCTGCTTGTGTTCCCTCTCTCGCTGTCTCTCTCTGTCAAATAAATAAATAAAATCTTAAAAAAAAAAAAAAGAAAGGACAAAAAACTGACATTGGTTCATGGATGGTGTTAAAAGATAAAATGAGGCATATTAAAAAATTTTTAAGTTTATTTGAGCAAAAATTGACCTAAATTAGGCAGAGCCAAACTGAGAGTCATCAGAACTCTACCAATAAGAGCTAGGGGAAAGACTTATACAGAGAAGATGCAGAAATAATGAAAGGAAATTGTTTGATTGGTGCTAGCTTAAAGCCTAGTTCCTGTTTGTAATTAGTTTTCCTTAGGTTTCAGTTTTTTTTTTTTTTTCTTTAGAGAGAGAGTGTGTGCCTCGAGGGGGTGGGATGTGAGGGTGTGGGGTGGGGAGAGGCAGATGGAGAGGGAGAGAGAATCTTAAATCTTAAGCAGGCTCTACACCCAGTGAGGAGCCAGAGGCAGGGCTCAATCTGACGACACTGAGATCAGAACCTGCGCCGAAATCAACAGGTAGACTCATAACTGACTGAGCCACCCAGGTCCCCAGGTTTCAGTGTTTTAACTTTAAGTAATTTACAGGCTTAGGTTTTAGTTTGCTTATGTAGGGCACCAGAGCATTAGAGCTACTTCAGTCTAATGGACTCCTTTTTAAATTAATTTAATAATGTGTTTACTTGGTGGGAGGGAGCAAGACAACAGTCAAGCATAGGTGCAGGACTCCCACTCAGGGATTACCTTGGAACATGGTGGCAAGGGGAAATCCCCCCCATGAGCAGAATCCATTGACAAAAGCGAATCACATAGCTAAGCCCCAAGTCAATGGAGCACGGCTGTAGACTCTGCTTCTATGGGAGGCAGTAAAAGCTACACAGCAGAGTCAGGTGTATGATTTTATTACAGGAAAGTAGTAAGAATTGGGAACAACCTAATCTATCACAGGTTGGGTGGACAGTACAGATACATAAATATTTTTTAATAGTGTACGGGAAGCATGATGATGTAGATTTGTAGAGGGTATTATAGGATATGGGCATCTACCCCAGTCTGAGCTGAGTAGCAGAATAAGGAAAGCTTCTGCTAGGAAGGCATGTCTGAAATAAAACAATAAGATAACTCCAGGCAAATTACAGCAGAGGATGGAGATCTAGAGAGGTCAGAGATGAGGTTAGAAAAATAGGGAGATGACTAGGTCACGCTGTATTCTGAAGGCCTCACAAAGGAATTCGAAATTTGTTCCAAGACATTGGAGAGCTACTGAGAGGTGTTAAGCAAGGTTCATGATTAGATATAGGCTTAGAAGTACTTTTTCTGGCAGTGAGGTAGGGAATAGATTGAAGAGGAAAGCCTGGTAAAGAAATAGAGAAACAAATTTGCAAGTTCTGGCAATGGTCCAGGCAAGAGATAGAGCAATAGGCCATCCATCACCCTTAAGAGCTCAGGCTTCCTGAGACAGACTGGCCTGAAACCCAGCTCTGCCATCAGGGTTGTGGGACCATGGATGAGCTAGCCACCAAGCTCAACCTTGGTTTCCTCTTCTTTAAAATCAGTATAGTAACAGCACCTATTGATAGAGCTTTTGTGATGATTAAACCAGCAAATGTCTAGAAGGGGATTAGTTCAGTGTCTGAAACTAATATGCCCTTCCATGTTAACTGTCATTAGAATTCCTGGAGGGTGTGAGCTAGTATAGAAGTCAAAGGACTTGAGAGGAGGGAAACTGCCACTCTCCAAGAATGTACGCAGTGTATGGAAAAAGGAGGTTAAAGGATCGTCCAGAGCATGAGTAAGGACGTACAGTTGGTTCAGGCCCACAACCTGGCTCTGCTCTTAGGAACATCCATCCCTTGATTCAGTAAATATTCCCTGAGCATTTACACTGTGCCATGCAGTGGGTTGGAGTCGTGACATGTACATGAACAGAAGACTCTTGTGCTAAGTGTTCTCCCCTCAGGGAGGGACTATGGCCTTGTAAACATCACTCTAGACTGACAGTACTTGTTTAGCAATGTCTTCATTTCCATCAAGTGGGAGCTTTACTATCCCAATTCATATTTTCTTGACAATTAACAGAGAAAAGATAAATATATTTTTTCCTCCTTTAAAAATTACCTGTGGGCGGGTTGTAACTATTTGAGGATGCAAAGGTGTTGCTTGGAATTCAAAGCCTTTCAGCTGTTTGCACTGACAGATAATTAAAAATCTTAAAAGCAACTGTGGAAGTAATTGCAATGAAGTGATTTGCTACTGATCTACAAGCATTTACAAAGTCCAATCCGTTTAAATTGCTCATGGTTCACCCAGTGTAATTCCAAGTGGTTTTGCATTCTGTATATGCAGGTACATTGTTGTTTCTTGGCTGTTGGGACTTGTAGAAAATAGATAGGCTGACAAGATCTACAGCAAAATCTTTATTTTAGGATGGTTTCTTATTATATTGGTTCTGTAATCTTTCCTCAGGAGCCAAGTATTGCTCTCTGCTGGCATAAGTATGGGTTCCTTCATCTGTACTACAGGAATCTATGAGATGTTAATGATATCAAATTTAATTGTAGGTATTAAAACCCTTCAATTACCATGTTTCTTGCCTGTGACAATACATTATTTTACAACAATTCTGTAACCAGTAAGCTTGCTGGAAATGTGTAAAGTAGATTATACACTTAGCCCAGCTTTCTTTCCCAGTGAGGAAGGGGTTTGGAAGACTAAGGGCACATAGAAGATTTTAGCCTCTGCACACACCATTCTGTCTTTCTGTGTGGTCATCCCAGCTTCCTACCCAGTTTTGTTTTTTTTTTTAAAGATTTTATTTATTTATTTGACAGAGACATAGAGAGAGAGCACAAGTAGGCAGAGCCACAAGTAGAGCGAGAGGGAGAAGCAGGCTCCCCGCGGAGCAGAGAGCCCGACATGGGCCGAGCCCCAGGATCCTGGGATCATGACCTGAACCAAAGGCAGACGCTTAAACGACTGAGCCACCCAGACAGGCACCCCCACCCAGCTTTTTAAATCCTGCTTACCTGCAAAGCACAGCTCAGATTCCATCATCCCTGTGCAGACTGCTGTGCTTCTTTCTCTTCCTGCAATACTATGGTAGACTATCTCTATGCTAGAGAGGGAACGTATGGAGGCACACAGGTCAATGTGAAATAAACAAAGACCAACCAAAAAAGAACAGGCAATGGCTATTTATTCAGAGCTTGCTCTAGCAAGAGAGTCAGCCATCACTCTCTGCAGACACAAAGGCAGGCAGAAGAGTGGGAAAGCTTTACAGTGAAAAAAAAGGGAGGGCTTCACTTATGCCCTTATTGGAGGCTATTGGCATGGGAAGCTGTAGGTGGGCTAACTGGAAGTGGGGCATCCTGTGTGACTGGGTAGAGGGTGCATATTTGGCTTTCTCTGGTTGGTTCTAAGTTGGAAATGGGACAAAAATTAGGGAAACTTTCAGTTACTAATCAAGTCTTGGCTGTTTTGGGCCAATTGTTACAGAAGTTATTGTTGGACTTCCTGGACTGCTGCTAGAGATAATGTTTGGACTTCCTACAAGTCTGACTTGCAGATAGTAGACCATCTTCCTGGGCTGGTTACTGAAAATCATGGGTTGCTTTTCTGGACTGACTGTTGCAGACTGTGAGTCAGCGTTCTGTCTTTACATATGGTCTGGCCATTTTCTGTTTGTATATTTAGTCTCTCACCGGGCAGGAAGCTCATATAATGGCCCAAGTGAGTTACTGAGATCAGTGGGAATACAGGGGAAGAAATAAAAGGACAGGTGAGGGTAAGGGAAGACTTCAAAGACCAGAATAGTGGTTAAAACTCTATTGCTACCAGACTGCCTGGATGTAAATCTCAGCTCTGCCAGTCACCTATTGAATGTGAAGATAATAATACTACCTAATGCATAGTGTACTATTAGTGCTGAATATAAATTAAGTTAGCTATTATATGTAAAGGGATTAGAACAGTTCTGACCCAAGGTAAGTGTTAGCTGTTCTTAATACCCTGGAACAAATCATTAGCTAACCACCTATCAGGAGGAAGAGCAGGCTTTGAAGCAAACTTTTTTTTCTTTTTTTAAGATTTTATTTATTTATTTGATGCAGAGAGAGAGAGAGATCACGAGTAGGCAGACAGGCAGGCAGGCAGGCAGGCAGAGGGAGAGGGAGAAGCAGGCTCCCTGCTGGGCATAGAGCCTGATGTGAGGCTCGATCCCTGAACCCTGGGATCATGACCTGAGCCGAAGGCAGACGCTTAACCAACTGAGCCACCCAGGTGCCCCGAAGAAAACTTTTGAAATGGTTAAACCTCCAGGTGATATTCAGGAGTGAGACTGTTTTTTTCCAGGATCTTATATGTTCCCAACATCACAGAGTGTGTGTTTGCTAAGGACTGAATGTTTGTGTCCCCTCAATATTCATATGTTGAAGTCCCAATCCCCAGTGTAATGGTATTTAGAGGAGAGGCCTTTGGGAGTTAATTAGGCTTAGATGAGGTCCTGAGGGCAAGGCCCTCATGGTGGGATTAGTGCTCTTGGAGACCAGAGAGCAAGCTTTCTCTCTCTGAGCGTACACACCAAGGAAAGCCCATATGAGGACTTAACAAGAAGGTGGCTATCTGTAAACCAGGAAGTGGGTTTTCACCAGACATCGGAATCTGCCAGTACCTTTGATCTTGGATTTCCCTGCTTCCAGAACTATGAGAAGGAAATGTTTGTTGCTGAAGTCACCCAGAATATGGTATTTTGTTATAGTAGTTTGTAGTATGACAGTATTTTCTTCTGTTTTGGTTAAGCTGTCTCCTTTAATTGTAATGGTTACTGTAGGGTCTGTGGTTTTTGTTTTTTTGTTTTTTGGGGTTTTTTTTTCCTTCCCCCAAGGAATTAGTGATATTACTCCTCAGGCAAACAGAATTATTGGCCTGAAAAGCTAAATTGAGAGAACGATGAGTAAAATGTAAAATGAATGAAAAAAATTAAAAGATTGATAATTTTAATCATAAAGATATCTTACATGTGTTTAGTGCTTTACCATGTACCAGTCATTTTCTGTTAGTGATCTCAGGCAAATAAAAATAATTATTTTTGACTGCTAAGCATGCAACACATAGATATTAAATTACAAATTCAGTCAACTCCCTCTGATACTTGGTTTTCAGTTAATTAGCATCCTAGCACTTCAAATTTACACTGGTGTTCTTGACTGCCATTTCTAGATAGAAACGGATTTACTTTTCAAGTATGACTCATAAGCATATATTAATGCTAACAAGTTATTTACTAGCCTTGAATCTTATTAAAACACCTTGTCTCACCTGTATTTATTTGTTTACATAAGTTTTACTTTGATGAAGTGAAAGGGAAAGATTCTGTGTAAACATGTACTTTGTTAAAGTATTATCTTCCACATGTGCTGAAGGGGCAGGGATTTTTAGGAGACTTCTCTAAGAACAAAAGAGCTGGTGGTTGCCATTTCTCCACGCCACAAACCTAGAGAGCCAGACACCTGTTGGAACCAGTGGGAATGCTGTTAAACATACCTTGCTAACACAACATACCCTAAGCCTGCATTCTTCTGCAGATCCTTCTCATCCAACCTGCCCTACTTGGCATGAGTCTCTTCAAAGTGGCTCCTGCCACATCTCCTCCTGCAAGCAGCCCCAGCAGACACCAGCACCACTCCAAGTCATTCCTGCCCTGGGAAGAGGGGACTATAACCACACACACTAGTACACTAGCAGTTCCAGTAGCCAAACCTTATAATTGGCAGTGCAGAGAGAGTGCCCTGCTGATCAGTGTGTCTGCAACCCCAGCAAAATGACTGGGAGCAGGCATCTGGTGTGACTGCTGGCCCCACCCACCAAGGAAAGCCTCTCAGAGGACAATGCAGGAAGAGCACTCAGCAGTTCAGTGCAAACAAAGCTCCAAAAAATGGGCTAAGGACAGGCATGTGGTCTGACTACTGACACTGCCCAACTACAATGGCCCACAATGGCCCCAGACTGGCCCCTTAACAGCACAAGGACCAAACCTAACGCACAACAGTGGGTCGTTCCAGCCAACTGGACTGAAGGCAAATGAGGCTCAGCCACAATAGTAGGGTACATGCAATGCACATAGGAGACACCCCTGAAATGCTCATTCTAGTGAACAGGGAATACTGCTCTACAGGACACCATAGGACCTATTCTTCATAAGTCAACTACTTTCAAGTTCAGGAGACATAACAGATTTTCCTGATACATAGAAACAAACACAGAGAGTTAGATAAAATGAGGAAGTAGAGGAATATGTTCTAAGTGAAAGAACAGGACAAAACCATAGCAAAAGAGCTAAGTGAAATAAGTCAGTCAGAAGAAGACAAATATTATATGACTTCACTCATATGTGGAATTTAAGAAACAAATGAGCAACCAAACAAAAAAAGAGACAAAAAAACCCCCCAAAAAACAGAGTCATAAATACAGAGAACAAACTGGTGGTTGCCAGGGAAGAGACTGGTGAAGGGATGGGTGAAATAGATAAAGGGAATTAAGATTACATTTATCTTTTTTTTTTAAGATTTTATTTATTTATTTGACAGAGAGAGACACAGCGAGAGCGGGAACACAAGCAGGGGGAGTGGGAGAGGGAGAAGCAGGCTTCCCGCTGAGCAGGAAGCCCCATGCGGGGCTCGATCCCAGGACCCTGGGATCATGACCCGAGCTGAAGGCTGACGCTTAACGACTAAGCTACCCAGGTGCCCCAAGAGTACATTTACCTTGATGAGCACTGAGAAATTTATAAAATTGTTGAATCAGTGTATTACACACATGAAACTAATACAACACTATATGCTAATTATACTTGAATAAATAAATATGTAAAATTAAAGAGTAAAAAAAAAAGTACTATCTCCTATCCTTCCATCATTTTACTGTAGATGAGGAAAAGGAAAGGATGTAGTAAAACTCTGAGAATCTTAAAATTCAAACCTCTTTGTATCCATGTGAATTGCAGCCTTTTATATAAAAGAGATTCAAGAAGCCTGATAATTTATTCTATGCATGTAAGGTTGAATTATCATCCATAGTATGGATAGCCCTGCTCAGAAAATAAACAAACATTAAGTACTAGCTGGTGTTATTAATTTTCCCAACAGCCATAAACATACATTAAAGATGTAATGAGCAAGAATTTGTTTTACCATCATTATATAAAACAAGAAAGACCATTTAAAGAGGAGTTTAAATACTTACTGGATAAAGGCCAAAAATAGGCTCTGTTTTTCCTTTGGAATTTCTATGTTAGGCTAAAGAACACATGGCAACTAACCATTCAATTTGCTTTACTACCGATGAGAGGGAAGCAAGGAAAATTCCCCCCAAAATTTTTATGGTGACTTAATAGATGTGCAGAAATACATCTCGTTCTTACATGTCTTACAAAATAATCCAATGCACCTGTGGTTTGAAAGTGCTATATTTTCCAGAATGTTAGCCAATAATGCAGTTACCTTGCCAGGCTATTTCACTAAGGAGTTTGATAACATCTGTTTCTGGACCCTTACCCAACCATTTAGAGCCACTGTTTCTGTGATTATAACCATTCAGCAAAGATAATTTCGTAATTAAAAAGAAATTTCCTGTGAAATGAGTTCTTTTTTAATTTACTAATGTCACTAAACCCTTATTAGATGGTAGCCTGTATGTGCAGGTACTTTAATAACAAGGCAAATAAATATTGCTTGAATCACCAGCTGATTAAATGAATCTGCCTCAATCCTGTTGCTCCTTTCATGGCTACTAGTAAAATTAGCTGGTTTCTAGATGGATTTAAATTTCCAGCCAACAATCTTCAGGGTGCCTTTACTTTGCTTAACAATATGAGAAACACTAATTTTGATGGGGTGGCTAAGTCTGGATAAAAGGAACAGCTTAGCTTTGTCACCCTTTGGGATTTTGCCCAAATTTGTAATGTTTGCCCTTTTATTTCAAAAGATGATTGGCTTTACCAAGACTCACTCAAGTCGTTGATTAAACCCCATAAATATTTGCAGTTTCCAAGGACCCGCAGCACCTTCTTCTCCGTGTGTTTCCAGACTTGGTTCTTTCCCTTCCTGTGAATTTTTTCCTGCAGTCTGTCTTTGGCCCACAGTGGATGAGACTGAATATTTGTGTCCCTCCAAAATGCATATGTTGAAATCCTCACCGCCTAGATGATGATCTAGGAGGGGAGCGTTTGGGAGGTGATTAGGTCTTGGGAGTGGAGCCCTTATGCTGGGACGAGTGTCCTCATAAAAGAAGCCCTACAGGACCCCCTTGTCTCATCTGCCATGTGACATTATAGTGAAGACAGTGGTCTAGGAAGTGGGCTCTCACCAGACACTGAATTGGCCAAATCTGCTAGTGCCTTGGGGTCCCAGCTTCTGAACTGTGAGAAATAAAAATTTTTTAAAAGATTTTATTTATTTATTTGAGATAGAGTGAGAGAGAGAGAGCACAAGCAGAGGGAGAAGCAGGCTCCCTGCTGAGCAAGGAGCCTGATGCGGGGCTCAATCCCAGGACTCCGGGATCATGACCTGAGCCGAAGGCAAACGCTTAACCAACTGAGCCACTCAGGTGCCCCAAGAAATAAATTTCTATCATTTCTAAGCCACCCAGTCTCTGGTATTTTGTTATAGCAGCCCAGATGAACTAAGACATGGGTTGAGAAGAGCTCTGGTAAAGACAGAATGAAGGCAGTTGACACTGTCATCTTAGGTAAGTTTCCTGAGCTGCTTGAGTTTTACATTTCCAGTCTTTCCAGCTCCAGGATTCCATGAAAAATGAGAGAGCTTATCATACACGGGAAGGAGTTTATCATACACTAGAGTTTAATGAGTGTGCACAGCTTTATCCGACTTTCTATTAGACGTGTTTAGCCAAGCTTGACTTCAATAGCAGAGTTTCTGATACAGTCTGATGGCCAATTGAATTTTAGAAAACTTAAGCTTCACAAAAGTGATGGCACAGGACCTAATTTTACAAAACGAACACTAATAACTGATAGTAGCTCTGACTATAAATTTTGTAAGCCATGGAACTGAACCTCCATCTAAGTGTATCTTCTCATGACTGTTATTTTACATAGATTAGGTAGATAGATAGGGGGACAGACCAATAGGTAGATAGAGATAGAGAGAGTGTATGTACATGCAATCCAAAAGAATAACATTCAACCTCATTGGGATCCTTTGCCTTTATCAAGAAGAGATAAAAACTGTCAATAATCTGGGTACATGATAGGGACTCTGGATTCATGAAATTAGTGGATTAGTGATGACATTTTATTCTCCCATATCAGTAAACAACAGCTTGGTGCAAATACCTTTCTCTTGCTGCTAGAAGAGGCAGCTTATTCAGGTAGCAAGCAAGAACAAGACCCTGAAAGAGTATGACAAAGTGGTCACACAGGCTCTACCCACAGCAGACCAGAGTTTGAATCCCACTGCAGCCTCATATTAGCTGTCAGGTACTTGGCCCAGCAACTTAACCTTGCCATGCTTCAGTTTTTTTTTTTTATCTTATCTGGAAAATGTAGTTATAAAAATACCCATCTATAGGATAGTTCTGAGTGTTAAAAGACATATTACTGTGTAAGTAAGCAACTTTAGCCTGGTGATGGGCATTAAAGAGGGCACGTTCTGCATGGAGCACTGGGTGTTATATACAAACAATGAATCATGGAACACTACATCAAAAACTAATGATGTAATGTATGGTGATTAACATGACATAATAAAAAAAATTTAAAAAATTAAAAAAAAGATACTTGTTTTTAAAAGGTGAATTACAATCCTTATCTTCCAAAACACACCTATCTTATAAACAGCTTATAATTGTTACATCTTCTCTTGCCTGGTAGTCTGGGTAAGAGGGTACCCACACTTGCTACAAGGGTAGCATGAGAGCCCCAGCAGAGGAGTTGGAATTTGGAGGGTGTGTATTATTCGTGCATGAACATTATTTCCCAGGGAGCAACAAGCCAGGCAGCACTGGCTGATTCCTTAGCTTCCCTGGAAAAGGAGAAACGTACAAAGGAAGGTCTTTTTGGTCAGTTTTTTGGTAGGAGGACCTCACCAGAAGTCTCACAGACATGGAGAATCAAACTGAGCAGAGACCAACAAAACGCGAGGCCACCTGATTTTCTTCCAATTGCCTTACCAGTCCATGCATAATGAATTAGTCCAACTAATGATAATGTCTCCCTTTTTAAGTTGCAAAATAATGCTGAAATTTTAAAAAGGAGAAAAGCAGATAGCAACTCTCAGGCTCTTCAACTTGCAGCAGCTGTTACAGCTTTCGAAATACTTTCCAAATGTTAATTTACTAATCACTCTTACTTATTTATCATCTTTCCAAGCAATCTTGAAGTCAATAAATAGTGAAGTTGTACTCCTTTGATCTAATACAGGAAGATACAGATACAGCACAATCATAGTAAATTTGTGGCAGAGAGAAGAATATGTTTTGCTTTCCAGTCCTTTCTGGTAAGCACCAAAGACTGCTTCCCATGGGATAGACAATATCTACTCTCATATTTGGAAATAAGAAGATTGCATTTAGACCACTTGATAACAGTGCTTTCAGCACTCATACACACTGCCACTTGCCACTCTGGAGACTCATAACTCATCTGGATTATTTGTTCTTGGAAGAAACTAAGCACAAAAACGCAGAAGACATATCACAGGGACATGGACAAATATACCTAATTATAGACTGCGCTATTAGCATGACATGAATTGCTGTTTCTGAAAATGATGTGACAGCCAGCAAAAGCTCCCCTGTCACTGGCTAGTCTGTCTGTTAGCAAACAGGGCTCTGCAAAGAGCAGTCACTGCTATGACACTCTCCCCAGCTGGCTCTGTGGTTCTGTGCATCAGGGTCTTTTTCCCTTTGCTTTGCTCATGAAAATGAGTTCCATATTTCAAGTTAGTTCTTTTTTTTTTTTTTTATGGATTAAACATAGCTGTAGGCATCCTCATGCTTTCCTAGGTATTGTTGATGTTTCTCAGTTTACTTAATCAACAGTTAAAACCCACGTAGACACAGAGTAAAGGCAGAGCCCCATATATTTAAGGCCTTTGGTTCACCCTGCATGGAGAATTTGCAAATGCACTCTGCAGCACTTCCTGCATAGGGAGACCTCTTTGTCCTTTATTTGTTTGACCCTCACAATTCATTTAGATCAAATCACACACTAGTTTATGCCAAAATTCCCTGTGTTTAGTGACTACCAAGTGAACATTTATTTGTCTTCTTTGGATTCTATTTTTTTTTTAAGATTTATTTATTTATTCGTCAGAGAGAGAGAGAGAACAAGTAGGGGAGTGGCAGGCAGAGGGAGAAGCAGACTCCCCACTGAGCAAGGAGCCCAACGCAGGACTCAATCCCAGGACCCTGGGATCATGACCTGAGCCCAAGGCAGACGCTTAACTGACTGAGCCACCCAGGTGTCCTTTTGGATTCTTTTTTATAACACTGAGATCAATGATAAGATTTCCCTCCTCTGTTTACAAAGTACCAACCCCAACCAGGAAAAGAGGTAAATGATTTTGGTGCTTGGTCTAAGACCTGTTGTGTGTTAACAGATGTACCTGGCATACAGGAAATGTGCAAAGGATTCTCAGCCTTTGGCTGAGTTTACTTGGGAAAGAGACTCTCTTAAAATATTCACGTATAATTATAAAAACAAATATGGAGCATGTTGAATTGGTGGGGGGGGTTCCATCTGCAACAAGGATAAGTATTTAAAATTTGTTAATGTGTTTTCTTTTTGCCTGCCTGAGTTCTTCACCTTGGTCTTGGTAGGCCAAAGGTACCTATCTGTATGCAGGGATGGGGAAGGGTTGGGGAACTCTTACAGAAAGACTGCAGAGAGAAAGCTGGATATAATATTTACTGCTCCCATGCAAATTAGGATTTTGCAGCAGAGCAATAGCCCTGAAAGCCAGGTGACTGTCATGATAGAATATTTGCTAAATGCATTTACACATTTACTCTCATCCACCTTCACGATGTTAATAGCCATGCCTGAAAGACTCATATTATTGGGTTTTCTTCTAGAAAGGAGACAGCAGAGCCAGGAGGCCCAATAGCTAATGACATAAAACCTTCTTAGAATTTGGGCTTGGAGAGGGACAGGTTCACTGGATAAGAGATGATACCATCAACAACTCAGGAAAGAGGACCTCTTAGGATGCCCTACTTACCAACAACAACTTACAGGCCGCAGGGTCAGACAGAACAGAGCTCTCAGGTTTAGCTTACCCGGCTACTGCCAGTGCCCATAGGCCATGGGTACCAAATTGATGGCCAGTGGACCTGCCAGTCAGCCTGCCGTGACTGCAAGGTAGCTCTGTAGCAGAGTCTGGGAGGGACCAAAGTTGTAGCAGACACTCAGGGGTCTACAGATAGCTGGAGTCAAGGAGAGTCCACTTCCTCCACGGAGAGCTTCTGGGCCTTTGCCAAGTTAAAGAGATCATGTCATAAGCTAATTCAGCCAGTCTGAGGGCCAGCAGTACCCATGAGGGACAGGAACAGCATTCTGGAGAAGGGAGACACCAGCTAGCACATAATCAAGGACTGCACAAGGCCAGGGAGTCTCTTATCCAAAGCGACTGAAAAAGAAGTAAGACTCTTTTACACAAAATTGCACTCTATCTATTGTAGGTAGAGAAGCAGGGAAAGGGGAGGAGGAGGGCTATCTAAGGGACTAAGTATTTTTCCTAAAGTGCCCAAAGATTATCTGAAGGGATGCACATGCACACACAACGGATCAGATTAAATTTAAACTGGATTGGACATTTAGTTAACAGCGTTCTTGCCAACTAGTGGGTAGAAGCTTGGAAGAAATGCTGGTTCAGAGTTCTGCTAAAGGGTTTGGCAAACAGGCAGAATTACACTTCTCATTTGCAAAAAAGATGCCACTATCTTTGGGACGAGCTGAGACATTCTACCTCTTTGCCAAATTTGAGTACCTCTGAAAGTGATTTTCTTTTCTTTTTCTGATTTGCTTTTCATTACTTTTCAACCTGTCTTTAAATTTTATTTACTTATTTATGTTTAAGGATTCATCCTAAATCTTTTCAAGGAAAAAGAAAGCTCATATATAGCCAAATTAAGCTTTATTATAAATATCCCAGGATGTTCTATCAAGTTAGACAAGGGCAATTGTTTGCAATTATTTGGGTTGTCACTTGGTTTGCTCAGAAGAAGCTTTGGGCTGGGTTTATTTGGGAAAGAGGTTCTCCTGAAATTTTCTAGAAATGATTTTGGAAACAAATACAGAATATGTGAAACGGGTGCTTAGTTATGGAGCTTCCACAAGTCATCTCATACAATTTGTTGAAAGATGACAGTGACATGTTTCCCTGATGCCTGAGAGCATGATCTTGAGGTCCCATGGGTTCTGGTTCTCAGGTACTCCTTCCCATGGAAGGAGGCAATTACCAGTTCAGAGTCAAAGGGACCTAGTTTAATTATTAGCCCCTCGTCTCATTGCACTGATGCATTAAATGAGATAATGCACATAGAATCAAACCTTCTACAAATGGAAGCTGTTATAATTGTGACAATTTTTTTTTAATGTGGCACCTTAAGGCCACATTGATTATTATGAAAGGTGATTTGAGTTTTACCCAAACAGTGAAAGCTGAAACAAGCAAATTTCTCTAGCCAACTTACTTGCAAGCTTCCATCCTATCCTAGGGATAGGAAGTCCAGGAAAATGGCAGACTTTATATCCATACATAAGATAAAGTGATGACAGAAGAACCATAATTGCTAGTGTTATTGAGTACTTAGTATGTATGAATGTCTAAGCACTTTACAAGAACTACCTCATTTAAGCCCCAAAGTGACCCTATGAGTCAGGTGCTCTTTATCACTCCCATTTTATAAATTAGAAAACAGATTTGGAAATATCAAATAATGTGCTCAGGATCAGCAGCTCAAAAACCCAGGAGACTGGAGTGACAGCTGAGTCTGACACCCATACAGCCAGCAATCCCAGGAAGTCAAGTCCACAGTCTTCTGTCTCACATGGGGCAGAAACCTGTTGTCCTGTCCCCTCCACCACCTTACATTCAACAGGACCCTGTATTTAACTCTGCTACAGATTAGATGTGCAGAGAAAATATAATGTCCTCATTGTGTCCACAATCTGGTCTTCCCACTGGTGAGCAAGGACACAATAAATTAAGGGTTCCATCCAGAAAAGCTATCACAAAAAAGTAGATTGGCCAGAAGGAAGGAGAACATAGATTTGGAGGGTCTCCTGGAAAACAGGAGGCCTTCTGAGTTGCCAGAGAAAAAGCCCATGAATCCCACGTACCTATCAGGAGAAGGAGAGAACCCTACAGAATGGATGAGGGCCAGAGAGAGAAAGTGATAGGTTTAAGAGCTTCCCTCACGTAATCTAGAGATGCCTGCCTGTGTGCGTTTGTGCTGTAAGTAAAGGCTATGCAATCACAGAGAGAGGAGAGATCCAAGAGGGAAGGGGCATGCAGGGTAGTTTCTATTATTACTATAACCACTCACATTTGTATACCACTGAACAGTCTGCACTTTACAGTCTGTAATACACTTTCATATACATAATCTCACCAGCTACTCCAGTAGTAGGTGTTCCAACCTATAGGTCTTTTCTGTGTGTGGTGTCAGTGGAAAGCAATTAGCATGTGCATGAAACTAACACTGTTTACACTTTGTGCTTCAAAGCTAATAATCTCCCAGTAGTTTTATTGGTTCATTCATGTTAATGTAAACTGTTCATTGTGAATAGAATTGGGGACAACAAGGGTTACAGCATATCAAAATGTCCTCAATTACTTAAAAATGCCGATACTTGTCCTCTGGGTAGGCCCTGCCTGGGACAGCACTTACATGTGCCAAAGCTTGTAAGTGAGTCACAAGACCCTACTTTAACACGTCATTCACTTTGATAAGGGAAGCACAAATAGACCCCAGTTGAGAGTTTTCTCACTGTTCTTTCAAGCAGTTTACAAATTCTAACAGGTTTTGGTCATGGATGGTACTGGGTAGCTGTAACATACGCTATTCTGCAAAGAGCGGGTATAGTTAACCACCAACTGTCCACACATGCATTACCCAGATGGCAAGGATCATGCTTTCACTTCCATCTGCTGGATCACCCTGAAGGCAGGGATGTGTGGTTCTTCCAGCTCCGCTCCTCCACCCCAAACCAGCGGGAAGATTATCTGGTTCTCAGTTACTCGCTAAAATGCTTCCTTCCTTGGGAATTGTCTGCTTATATCCCCCCAACCCATCCCTCATATCAGATTAATGACAAGGCAATAAAAGATGTGAAACAGTGATTATTTCACTGAGATTCAAAGGGAACAGCAGACACCGAGCACCACTTCATTTAAATTGTCAGATTTCCACTTGGGGCTTCATTTGCCAAATGTTGACATGGACAGCGTCGGCTGCCAGTGTGAGCTGAGTTCCCATCATGCTTGACTGGTGGTGGTGGCACCTCCCCGAGGAGACTCCAGATGAGGCCGACTGTATGCTTCCTGCTGGGGCAGACCATGGGCTTTCAGAGAGCAGGCGGGCCCTTCATGGGACCGAATGCAATGCCACCTTTCCCACTTTTTCCATACTCCCCCACGAGTGCAGTGAGGTGTTAGGGGTTCTCCCACCTCCGTGCACAATTGTCCTGATTGATGTTTAAAAACAATATATGCAAATGTATATCTATCTAGCTATATGAATATATGCATAAATACATGTATGAATCACAAAAACAATCTTGTCAAAAGTGAGACTATGAGCCATAATTAAAATCTCATCTTAAAAATTGTTGGTGTTGTTATTCTATTTTGGTTCCTAGCGAATGAAATATTTGTTCTTCCTACTTTTGCCCATTTCCACTTGAGAAAACATATACCTCTTCCCAGGGGACCAGAAAGATAGCCTCTTAGACTCACCCCTGTAGGTGGTAAGATTTTCTCAAAGAGGAGGTAGAGGTACTGCATGGTACTTGCCAGGGACTTGGAGAAAAGCAATTTTAAAGCAAAATTGTTCATGCAAACTAGTTTCAATGTATTGGGAGGGGACATAAAACCACCAGATCTAAAAGCTGATTTACATGTATTTATTCATTTGTTCACTCAATGCATATTTATTGAGAGGCTCTCTATTCCCTCTGAGGACACAGACAAATCAATGTGAGACATTTCCTCCCAAGTAACTTATGATATACACAGAGGAAAGAATTCCTCTAGTACCACCTTAAATCACCCACTTGGTGTTTTCCAGAGCATTTTCACATACTTTGTCCCCCTTGATCTCATGAAAACAGGCAAGACTGGCATTATTCTCCTCTGACTGGTGAGAAGACCAAGGCCCATCTACCCGAGGGTGTGGGTAGTTGTTGCGGAGCCAGCACCAGAACACTCACTAATTGTGTGACTCAGGGCAAGGTTTCGGACTGCTCCGAGCCTCAGTTTACTTATCTGTGAGAGGGCATGAATAATACATACCAACTTAACAAAATAATGTTTGTAAGATATTTGGCACCATGCCCAATACATAACAGGGGCTCAATAAATCTTAGAAATCTTAGAAATCACAGCTATTCTAAGATAGACTCTTAGTTATTGCTGTTGTTATAAAGATACTGTTATGAAGATGATGGTGCCACATGGGGCTGGCTCTCCGGATACTTTCTGAAGCAATGGGTAGCTCACTTTTCGCCTCTGGAGTCACCAATGGGTCTTAGTTGAGAGATGGTAAAGCAGGGTTAGTGGGCAGGATTCTCACTCCTTTTTTTCAATGCACCCACAAACATACACACACATGTGTGTATGTGTGCATGCACACTCATACTCAGGGCCATCTCTAGCCTCATATCACTTTGACCCTTTTCAGGCTGTGGTAAAAACAGGGTCGGGTAACTCCAAGGAGAAGGTGCTGCGCTGCCAGAGGCCTGCAGGGATCTGAGTGGTTGCTAGGTTACCATCCCTGGAGACTGGTCTGCTTCAGCCGGCCAGGAGACTCCAGAGATTCAAGCTGATGCACAGTAATCCCTGCCGGTCAGCCCCCAGTCCTGAGGTCTTTGCTTTAAGGTCTCCCAGGAACATGTATCCCCACAAAAGCTGATTTGCCGTAAATGTATGTAGGAGGCCTACTGAACCTGATTCCTGTGGCCAGGCTGACTCGAGGTGGGAGCAAGGAGGACAGGGGCAGGAGTCCCTGCATCTGCCTTTGTTTCTTGGCTCCCAGAAAAAGGCTGGAGATTAGTGGGCTGTGCTTTGTAGAAGAAAGAATTTCAGGGTTTTTTAAAGTGAAAAGGTGTGAGTGTGGATTGATAGGGGAAGGGGAAGGCCTTTGGGAGTTGTTCTTAAGTAGCTTCCGTGGAAATCATGGCGATGAACATGGTCGTGCCCTTCATCAGGAAGCCTTAGAGATGGTAGGACAGAATTCCTGATGCAGCTTCAGTCAATTGCTCAACCCTGAACCTAGCAACTATTTTTCACTCATTTGCTCAGAATTTGGCAAAGAAGTCATTTTCAGTTCCCCTCAACAAATATTTACAGAGCACTTAGCTCTATGCCAGATGTGGTGTTAGTTATAAGGATACAGTGGTGAGTGATGCACACAGGGCCCTGTTCTCATGGAGCTCATAGTCTAGAGGAAGATAGACACTGAACCATAATGAAAGTATGATGAGTGTTAGAAAAGGCAAGTATGTAGAAACACACACCCAGGAGCAGGTGGCGAGACAGTAGAGCCTGCTGTTTCGAGTGTGAGCTCTAAAGCCAGATAGTCACCATGTGAACCCCACTCTGCCATTTACTAATTATATACTTAGCCTTGCTTAGACTCATCTGTAAAATGCGATGTTAATAATAACCCTTACTTCATAGGGTGCTGTGAGAGCTAAATGGGTTAATATATATATAAAACAATTCAATCAGTGTGTGGCATGTAGTAAATACCTAATTGATATGAATTATTATATGAGTTCTTCCTCATAGAAAGATGTGAATCACTGTGTAAGAATCATATCCTATTATCTCTTTGCAGGGTGGGTGTTAACTTTAGGAGAGAAGGATAAACTACTTTCTGCCTCAGCTATAGCTAATTTTATCCTTGACAATCTTCTTGAGGAATGGATTTGGGTTGAGGTTGGAACAAAATCCCCAATCGCTATCTTTTATGCAGAAATGAAGCAAAGGACATCCAGTTTTCTGAGGGTCAAGAAAGAAGTAGGTCTGTGAGTGTTGTCACTAGCTGGTGACCTAAGGCCAGCCCCCAGGTGGAAATACAAACTGATAACTGGAGAGAAGAGGTATGAAGTCATTAAAATGAACGAGTGTGATGAGTGAGACTCTAGAAATTGGCCTCAAGGGTAGCACTGATTATAAATTCTCATCCTAAATGTGACTGAAGGTATTTTTCAGAGAGAATAAGGGTCAATTAAGAAAGATTGACTGTTGTTCCTGGCAATGAGAGTATTAGGGCACTTGCTGGGGGAAAACAAAGTGATATGGAGTCAGACTTAAAGCCAGATGTTGACGGGGCACAGGACCATCCATACAGCACAAGCACTTTCCTATCCTTTCCCTATCAATGGAGAGAGCACATATCTGCCAACATTTTATTCAAAGATCTTGTAAGACTTTAAAAGGGCACATCAGAAATGTTTCTGATGATGATGCAGCACCTGCGAACAAGGAATTCAAGTGTGTTTCCTGGTCACTCACAGAACCTCACACCAACCAGGAGAGCTGTCATTGAGGTGAGAGACTAAGTCTCAACCCTTGAACTCAAAGACCTTTCTCCTCCTTTTGTTTCCATAGATTAAACATTCTGATGCTGTCTTAGTCAGTTCAGACTGCTGTAACAAAGTGTCATAGACTGGGTGTCTTACACGACAAACATGTATTTCTCACAGTTCTGGAGGCTAGGAAGTCCATGATCAAGCAGATCTGGTATCTGGCAAAGTTCTACTTCCTATTTCGTAGATGCTGTTTTCTGCTTGTATCCTCACCTGGTGAAGAGAGGGGAACAGCAAGCTCCCTGAATGACTTGACTCTTATGAGGGCACTAATCCCATTCATGAGGACTCCACCCTATGATCTCATCTAAACCTAATTTCCTCCCAAAGGCCTACCTCCAAGAGGTTAGGGTTTCAACATGAATTTTGAGGAGACACAAACATTTAGCCCGTAACAGATATATTCATTTAGAGGTCATCCAGAGTTTCAGTTTGGGAGGACCTTAGGAATACCATTAATTCAAACCCTCTGTTTTATGGAGGAGGCAACTGAGGTCCAGAGAGGGGGTGACTTGTCCAGAGCTCCACCTGGTAATGCCAAGGCAAAGACTAGGACCCAGATGCCATTAATGGTCCACATCCACTTCTGACATTTTGGGTTTTATTTGCCATCTGTGGGCTGGTTCTCTGGCCATTGCCAGGCTCCATGTTGTTTATAAGCAACTGCAAGGCAAGGATGATGCCATGGGGTGATGTTTGCCATCAA